>NC_060120.1:769620419-770222294 GCF_021461395.2 Schistocerca americana | reverse complement strand
CAACTCTGCCAGTGGAATACGAGAACCTATGAACCGTTGTTTGTACGATGAATAAACTGATTTATTATTTATGCAGATGTAAATCTAACCAACATATAGGCATACATCATGAGGGGCAGGGCACAGGAAACTCCACTAACACATCGCAGATGGCGGCTTGCGTATAATGGTATGGTCAGCCCTTAAGTAATGCTCTGTAATGATTGCAGCAATTGAAGTGTGGAAGGGGCGCAAAATAATTTGGACTGTACCAGTGTAGGTTCAGATCACGTAATACGGGAAGGGGTGGGGAGGCAGGAGGATAGTGGGAGCTCTGTTGTGAATGGCTAACGTGCGGTAGGATGGGAGGAGGTGCACCTGAATCCTACCCCAACTGTATAGAGTATACCTCACATCAATTATAAGCTATAGCTAACAAGTCTGAAACCAATCGTATAAACCAGCTATGTCAATAGCACCAATGAATTAACAAATATAGTCAATAACTAGTCACACGTATTCCGAAAAAGTTCACTGGTGTCCAAAATTAAAGCAACAATCTGCTATTTCCCCGTCCTGTCTAACCACGATATAATCATACAAACTGCCAGAAGATGTTGTTACGATTGTGTCATGCATGGAATACGGCATTCCGATCAATGGACAACCAAGCCAGCAAAGACATCAGGGCACCTATCAAGCTGGGTAGTGTTTGCAGGGTAGTCCCACATCCACAATCGTTGTGTATACAGTCACAGACGGTGCAGTGTGTCATAGAGAAGACGCCTACAGACTCTCTGCTGTAGGGGGTCATAGGAAGAATGGAAGCAGGTGAGTCGCAAATTAACGTGACCCGATGGCTTAATCTGAACTGCTCTATTGTTTCTCGAATGAGGCGACAGTTTATATAGACCGAAACTGTATTCCGAGACCAGGATAGGGCCGACCAAGTGTGACATCAGAAAGAGTGGACCGCTATTTGGCTGTAATGGCACGATGGTACCGCCTTAGTACTGCACTGCGACTGGCATCTTGCCTCGCAGCATCCCCTGGACGTGTTGTATCGAGGCAAAAGGTGTACAGAAGGCTTCAGCAGAGTGGTCTATATTGTTGGAGACCTGCTGTCTTCACAGAAGAGAACGACTAGAGCGGAGCCATCAGCATACCATCTGGACGGTCAAACAGTAGGCCAATGGTCTTTTCACAGATGAGTCACAATTTGGTCTGGAGAGTGATTCTCGACCGATTCGCATCTGGAGGGGACATGGAACACGATTTCGGGAGCCAAACATTGTGGAAAGAGACCGATATCGAGAGGAATCCCTAATGGTGTGGGCAGCGATTATGTTGAACACTTCTTCATGCAGTTGTACGGGTGAATCAGCTAGATGTAACTGCTGTCAGGTATCGTGAGGAGATCTTGGGATCTCATGCACGGTTGTTGCGAGGTCCTGTGGTCCCAGACTTCTTATTGATAGATGATAATGCTCGACCACGTAGAGCATGAGTGGTTGAGTTTTTTTTTTATAAACGGAAGATATTGCACGCATGGCGTGGGCTGATTTGAATCCCGTAGAGCATGACTGGGATACATTAGGGAGACGGGTTGAGTCACGTCAGCGTCCACCAACCACTTTCCAAGACTTCCGAGCAGCTCTGCAGGAAGAATGGACGTTATTGCCTCAACATGAGATTGACGACATCATTCACAGCATGCCCCGTCGTCGTCAGGCCTATACTGGTGCCAAAAGTGGTCGCACCCCATACTGAGCACATTAAACAGTTGTCAGAATGTGTGTACAAATCCGTTAAGTTGGAAAAAAAAACCAAGAACATTTTTCTCTACCTTTGTGCTTGTTGCAGTTGGTTACGTTCTGTATTCTTTACATTGTTTCTACTTTACTATCACCTGTTTATACTATTTTGTAGCAAAATAAACACAATCCTTGCAAAATTTTCGTTTGTTGCTTTAATTTTGGACACCAGTGTAATTACATAAATAAAGGATTAACCAAAGCAAAACTGGTCTAAGCAGAAAAAAATCTCATAAAAGAAAAAAGGGGTATAAAGTGTAATGTAGGGGACAGTATTACCTATTATAATACTGATAATCTGCATATACTACAATCTGCATATACTACCATATAGGGACAATCCGTTGTTTAACGTTGTTACCAAAACTCTCGAGAACTCTTGGCCAATTTACTTCAGATTTCTTCATAAAACTCTAATAAACGCTGGGATGGACGTAAGCAATATACCTTTTTAATATATAATGAGCGTGTGTGTAAAATTTTTAGACGATACTCTAATGAATGTTCGAATGGACATAGGCTATATACTTTTTAATATATATAATATATCTGTATATGAGTGTGTGTAATATAAACAGAAAAAAATCGTTATCAAAAGTCTCGAAAAGTTCTTGAATGATTTACTTCAATATTTTACATGGTATTCTAATACACATTCAGACGGACATAGGCTATATATACATTTTTTTGAAAAAATAACAACGTACAGGTTTTCTATTGACGCCGACTGCGAGAAAGAATACGCTGTGCTATGCTCTGATGTGAAAACGTTCGGTTTTTTTTTTTTTTCCTTTCTCGCAGTCAGTTTTAACTGCTGTAGCAGGGCATTTTAATCATTAGACAAATTGTTTCTCCCATATATGTTCTTTCTCATTAAATATGTTTTCGAACAAAAACAGTGAGTGCTGTTTTGTTTTTTTCCTCGCAGTCGGTTTTCCAGAAAATAGGAAAGTTGTATTTATGGCCTATCGGCTTATGATTAGAATGTTACTATGGTATCTGAATTCGGAATATCAGTAAACAAGGCCAAAGACTATAGAGAGAGGAGAAGGGGAGAAAACAGAGGAGGACCTTTAGAATTGGACGTAGGGAGGGGGAGGGGACAGAGAAAGTTTAGATAGAGACAGGGGACTGGAGGAGATGGAGAAGGAGGAGCTGGATACAGAGAGGGAGAGGAGGTGATGGACAGAGAGTATTGGGGGAGGAGGAGATGGACGAAGAGAGGGGGAGGAGGAGTCTGACAGAGAGAGCGGGAGAAGGATATTAGGGTGTATGTCCAATTCCCATGCATATTTAGCATTTGTGAAGCATTGCTGGGTTCGCTAGTCTAAAACAAAGACAATAATGTGTAAGTCCCCTGACAACCTGCTCTCTAATATTACCGAAATGTAAAATTTTCTTTTCCTTCTTTCATGTTGTTCCTGAAGTGCTGAAGCCTTGGGAAGTAGTTGCAGCTTCTTTATCTCCATCCTCCTTTATTCTCTTTGATGTGCGACTGGAACAGCCAGCGGTTCCTGCAGCCCTCTCAAGCACACTGACTTTTGCTTACTTGTTTACCTCTTCTAGCATCAATTTAACGCCATTACATATGATCACACACGCCTGAGTATGAAGAGCTTGCCATGCTGCTTGCATGAAGACTGTTGTGACATGCGGTTCGTTTAACAGACAGCAACAAGAACACTTTGTGTGTGGGTCGGCAGGCGACAGCCTCCTGAAGCAGCCGCCCCTTCGGAGCAAAGTGGGGGACTCGTCCAGCGCTCACGACGAGAATGCAGCTCTGTGCAAAGGCAAAGTCATTTTGCGTGTGCTCTATTGACAGTCAACCCTAGTGAGGTGGCGTTGTACCTGGTTATGCAACTAGCAGAAATGCTTTTCGTGTATGAATAAGCAAATGAAACCCTCAGAGAAGTCTACAGGATGGATCGCACTAAGTATCTATGTAAGCGACATGTTGCATGGATAAAGGGAACAGGGCAAGTGGTAGAACAACACAACGACCTAGGAGCGTAATCAACTGCATGGAAAAAGCAGGGCTTGCTCGCGTGGATGAGGAATCGTTCATAACAACTCAATCTGTTGCATATCAACTGGGTGTCAGGATAGATCAGCAGCTATATACCTACCATTCACAAGGTGTGTAGACCTTAATTCCTGTCAAAGTATTTCTGTGGAATATAAAATTTTGTTTTTAAAACTAAAATCTCATGGCATTAATAGGTTTGTTTTTTATGGATGTAGCCTTGCCTTCTTAGAAACAACCAGATGGCTACATTGGAATCTTATGACACATTACCACAACTAAACTCAGAAGGGGAGGCGTGAAATGAGAAACCACACAAGATTTTATACCAGTCACACTCCGTTTTCTAACACACATAAATGGCCATCCTATGATACTGATGGACTGTTTAAATCATGTGATATTTGGTAATGTCACTATCATTTTTAACTGAAGACTTTGACTGAACTGTCCATACCAGAAGTGGTCCTCATGATTGCTGAACAGGTTTATCTTTGTTTGACTTTAAACAGTCTTAAAGATAATTCTTTTTTTTATTTAAAATGCGTAAAAAATGGACCCTAGCGTTGTAAGGAGTATGTCAGAAATCTCCATTACATTGAAAACAATATATCCAACATAACGCTATTGTTTGCATTGGGTAAGCACTGAGATATCAATAGTAACAATATGAGGGCGAAGCATGGGAGCGCGATTCTGAGCATTGTTGTGAGATTATGTCTGTCTGCGAGAGTGTAAGTAGTAGTGTCGGTTGACAGGTCAGAGAGAGAAAATGTGTCACGCTGCCCTCGCGTAGGTGATGGCAGATCTTACCACACTCAAGGCTTGATTTCATTTATATAGCCAGGAGAGAGTTAGATGGCTTAACTACACTTGAAGATGGAATTCAAGACAAAATTCGCAACCATAGCACAAAAGCAATTGCAGGGTTAGGCTCGTGATTGTTAGTCCGAATTTGCAATAATCCCATGTTTTGCTTGTCAGTTAAAGAAGCCTCCTTATCCTCTAAATAATAATAATTATTATCCACATAAAATTAATAAATAAATGCTGTGATTATTAAATATTAATGTAACTTTGAAACCGAAATAATTCGTTAATCTGGCACTCACCTATTATTGACACCTATGTCATTGCCATGATGATTCAGAAGTTTTAAATAGACTTAATTTATGAAATCCCTTCTCACAAGTTATTTAGTACTTGAAAGTACCCAAGGAAACTCCCTTTTATTTAATTCATTCTTAGTAACAATAAGCTTTAGCCACTGCTGCTGCATGCTGCTGCGAATTGCTGTAATCCTTATGGAAAAAGGCAGTCATCTAAAGAGGTGAGTGCAAAACGTAGGGTCAAAAGAGAAACATTGACACACCACAACATGTCATGTACTCTAATCCAGAAAATTCCATTGCTCAAGCCAGATTCTGTATCTCTTGTAAATTATTGTTCAGAAACTCAATCAGATAGCTTAGGTATTCATTGTTACAGGTTCATTGTTTCTGTAGTTTTTCATATTCAAAGACGCAGTCAGATAGCTTATCCAAATCTTAGTTTTAAGTTTTTCATGTAACGATCTGTTGAAGGCTTAAACGACAGTGCAACTGACGCTCATACAACATGCACAAGTGTTATGCGGGTTAGATTCCGTTTACTGATCGCTCAGGTTGCCTATCGAGTCTTATTTTTACAGATGCACATAGGCATATATTTGTTGTAGGAACATAACATATTGGTTGCATGTATGTTACAACTTTCATACACTAAATTAACTGTGTTAAATTGATTGGCGCCTAGCTCGAGAATAAATTGTAACTGAGTATGCAAATCAGCTGATGAAGTATTTTATTTATTGATCAATGGAGAAACATACCTCCTTATTTCTCAAGCTTTGACGCAGTTCCCAGTATACTTTACTCCTTAAGTTTTCGAAAAATAATGAGAAAATACATCAGCTGCAGTTCACACCATCAAAATAAGACAAAAAATATTTTCCGTCTGCCAGAAGAGAGGACAGTTTATTGTCTGGGTTCTGAGATGACGACTATTAGAAGTTGAGCTCCAATCTTAGAACTGCACTGTAGTTTGTATTACTGAGCACTGGTGTAGAGACACAGAAATCCAACATGTAGTATTATCATTGTATGAAAAGGCAAACTCTTACTGCAGAACTACTTCAAGGCGTGGAGGATCATGCATTTATACCAGAAAAGGACCACAGTTCAAATCAAGACATGACCTCAGTACAGTAAGTGAAGACAAAGACTTAAAAATATCAGCTATTGAATTAACAGGGCTTGATATCACCAAGAAATTAATCATTCTGTGTGTGTATAGATCTCCCAGTGGTAGTGTGGACAATTTTTTCAACAAATTAACAGAAGTTTTAGATAAAGTCTCAAGTACAAAGCTCAACCTAATTCTGTGTGGCGACATTAACATCAACAAAGTTTTGGCATGTCCCTTTTAGTCAATAGTGCAACAAGGTTTACTACAATGACTGCATCAGTAATTGACCATGTGGCCACAGATATGGACAGGGAAAACTGTAACTGTAAAAGTTCTCAGACTATCAGACCGTCTCTGTCAAATAACAACAGCAAAATCGGTCATCGAATCATTCCCTAAACTACAAGTCTACAAACGACATCCATCAGAAATCAAAATAAAAAATTTTTCAAAAGAAATAGAAAAACAAAGCTGGGATGAAGTGTATAAGGAAACCAATGCGAATATGAAATTCTCTAAATTCTTCACATTGTTTAACTTGAACTTTGAAAAGGCATTTCCAAAAGTATGTTTGTCTGTATCAAATGTCACAAAAACAGATGGATGACAGCAGGTATTAAGAAGTCCTCCCAAACATTTAAACACCTCAGTTGCATGAAAAAGATTCGCAATGATCCAGAATTCTTAAATTTCTATCATAGATACAAAAAGATTATAGGGATGTGCTGATTGCTGCAAAAAAGTCATTTAATGACAAAATAATATATAATGCAGATAATAAAAGCTAAGTAGACTGGGATGTTATAAAAAAGGAAATGGGGAGAGGCAAACAAACACAGAATAACATACTTCTGAGGGAGGGAGATAAAGTAATAAATGATCCACAACACTAAGCAAACTATGTTAACGAGCATTTTTCAAGTATTGCAGAGAAGTTACAGCAAAAATTCTCCAAAACAAATATAACCCCTGTAAATAATGTTGCACTAAATACAGTGATGTTACTTCCAACCACAGAGAATGAAGTCAATAAAACTGTTCAGAAACTAAAAAATAAAAAGTAAGTTGGCTTAGATGAAGTACGAATGTGTGTACTGAAACAATGCATAGGGATTATGCAAGGCCCCTTAACAAATATAATAAATTAATCTTTCACATGAGGGACATTTCCAGAGCAGTTAAAACAGGCAAGAGTTGTACCTTTGCTTAAGAAAGGTAGTGCAGAAGACATAGAAAATTACTGGCCCATTTCCCTGCTGTCAGAATTCTCAAAAATAATACAAGCAATTATGAAAGACGGATTAACGAATTACCTGAATAAATACAATCTTTTAAGCAAATTACAGTTTGGTTTCCGAAGTGGCAAAAACACAGTCAGCCATAGTAGAATTTACAAAAGTTCTACCTGATGCTCTTGATAAAGACGAGTGTGTCACAGGAATATTTTTTGATTTTTCTAAGGCGTTTGACACAGTCGACCACAAGATTCTCTTAAATAAACTAGAAACATTAAGAATAAGAGGAGTAGCTAATGACTGGTTTTGATCATACTTAACAGATAGGGTAAAAAGAATAGAGGTAACACGTACTTCAAATAGATCTAAACATTTAGTAAAATACTTATCAGAATCAAAATGCATTAATATAGGGGTTCTGCAAGGTAGCATATTAGGACCAATAGTATTCCTGATATACATCAATGACTTTCCCAGCAGTTTTACTTATGGTGAAAAAATTCTCTTCACTGATTACAGCAATATTATAATCACTGAGAGAACAACAGAATTCCTTTTGACTTTTTTCTCTGGGGTCATCTTAAGTCAATAGTGAATGTCCGAAACATACATGATTTGAAGGAGGAAATTAGGTGAGTTGTCAGTGAAATGGATGTGAAAACTTGTAGTATAGTCATAGTGAGCTTCATGGACAGATTTCTTGCATGCTAGCGGAGTAGAGGTCATATGCCTCACATTTTTCATACATGAAATGGCAAGATTAGATGAACAACATTTGTTGTTTGTAAAAATAAACTTCTTACTTTGATATATAAAAACCGGTGCTCTTTTGGAACCTCTCTTTCCTTGTCTGTCACTATTGACAGTGCAGTAGTTGATGTGCATCAACACAAGTTAGTTCACGTTAACTTCTGTTGTTTGTATTATACTGAATGAAATTATCGTAACCCTCTGATAATATCTGCGAAGGGACTGAGTGGCGACTTGTGTCGGCTCAGTTGAGCTTCTTATTTGTCAGCTTTTGAAGAAGTAGCCATTTGCAACGCGATTTCTGTGATAATGCCTACATAATTTAATGACCTTCGTCACGGCAATCATCTCATTCCATGAATATTTGTGAATGAATCACCTGACTTGGAATGTAAATTTCTCAGATAGTTTTACGGTTCGTTTGTTTCTTTACCACGCGTTTATTAGCTCGAGTCCCCTGATTTTCAACTCGGATTCGGATAACTTGTGATTTCTAACTCAGACAGATCGAATCTACATTTACTTATTAACTCTGCAAGCCGCTGTACAGTGCATGTCATAGGGAACATTAATCAATTTTTTAAATTTTCTGTCCTGTTCTATGCTCAATTTGAATGAGGGAGAAATGGCTGTCGATATGCCTCTATAAGTGCCTCAATCTATTCTACCTTATTGGATGGTGACAGCGTAATGATCGCACTGTCTTCTTCGAATATAGTTTTTAATTTGCTGGCTACGAGCTGCCATTGAATTCAATGTGAAATATTGCCCTGGTTGGTACAAACGTATTTGAAATGCAAACTTTTCGATTAACTTCCCACAAGATTGGTCTTTGCGGCGGGTGGAGACGTGTGAGGGGAAAAACTGACGTAATCGGCGCTCGGTGCAACGAACAGAAACAGGAACTTTTAGCTTCACCACGCAATTTCTTTACATCAGCGTGAAATAAGGTTTATTTCGACAGTTAGTCAACGACAAATTGGAAAAGTAAGGTATGAGAGGGTAACTGGAACGAGATATTGCATGACAGTCACCGTGCACACAGTTGTGAATTAACAACCAAAAGTCGACGAAAAATGTATTGGAATACAGGCTTTTGTCTGCTCAAAGCCATTATTAACTTACAAATCTTCAAATTATGTGTTTTCTTTCAAGTATTGCTCTAAGGGGGACAGGCAGATTCTAGCTTGCTGATATGCAGCATATTTAATAATAAATCAATACTTAAATATACAACTTTTAAACCGGCTACATATTTACAATGTGCAGCCCATATTTTTACAGACCGTTAGGCATATATTATTCCCTTCGGTATATCGATACTTTTATCGATATGTCGAGTGTCCAGTGGGGGATAGATTTGGGGGATGCGCGGGGCGCCCCCCCTCCACCCCCTCCTTCCTTGCGGGGCTGCCTGCATTGCCACCCACGCCGCCCGCGCGAGTCAGCTCGCACGCTACTCGTTCGTTTCTTTCGTGAGTCGACTCGACTGAATTAAGTTATCGAGTAGTTGTACTTTCCTACGTAGCATGCACGTCCGCATCATCGTATTTTACGCGATTCGGTCTGGCATATTGGGCTCGACTTAATGGCATAGCTGTGTTGAACACACCCTGTTGACGGTGTAACTAACCAATTTGCCAGGAAGAATACGTGCATAGAAGTCATAATTTAAGGAAGAGAACCACAATTGTAACTTTTTCGTATCATAAGAGGGCATTGCCTTGTCTATGTGTATAATCAGTTTAAATAAAACTTTCTTAAACTTTGCATGTGACTTAATTATTTTTTATTATGATATAAGTAAAAGTAACTCGAGATATCTTTAGCTTCGCGGGTGCCAAGAATGATATTATTTTAAATATCGGTACATCGTATTCCCGATAGTTTCAGAAATATCAACAGAACGTTCTATGGATCAGTGGTTCAAATCTCAATTTGATGTTTGTTGTTTATTCATTCTGTATGGAGTACCTACATGTTTCAAACATAACGTTCATCAAATTTATGCTCATTAACACATATCTCTTAATTTCTAATTACATATTACACGCAAAATTCCAATTGTAATTGCAGATATAAATTTTAATTGTCGATATTTTATGAAAGATTTTTAATAAGGTTGTTTAAATAAAAAAAAAACATAACAAATTAAATTTTAAGACAAAAATGAAACATCAAATACTCTTTATTTCGACTATATTCATAGTTTCATACCACAGAAGTAGTCTCACGCGAGCTAGTGCAATAAGTGTTGCAGAAACATGGAAAACAATGAGTTTCACAACATTGAGAATACCATACGAATGCTACAATTTTACATTTGCCACCGTGCTACTGATGTGTGAACCGAACTGATCTAGAGACAAGTCAAGGGATTTATCGACAGAAATAACACCTTTAAGCTGCCAGACTTAATACTGGAAGTTATGCCGAAGCAACGTCACACGTCACTGTGAACCCTGGCGACACACAGAACGGCAGGCCATGAAAGAAGTAGAGAAAATACGCTGCTTGGTGGCTCCGTGGATTGTGTTGTTGATCGACTTGTTATCAACGTGGCGGATGACAGTTCCAATACTGAAACGGATATCTCGAATTCGGATATGGAAGGAATTCAGAGATTACCAGACTGACTAACAACCTACATTGTCTTCAGTATTTACCTACATGCTGAAAGCCCTGAAATACACTTTTACGTCAGACATTGCTCATAAAGAAAATTACCCTGCGTTTAATTTAGGCATTTTCATGGCTCTCATTTCTATTAACAATGCTGTCGTTAGTTAAGAATGGGAGCATGTTATGTTTCCGTTCGGTCCCCTAAGAAGCGTATTGCTGACGTTTTGTCGTACATTATTCCATTGTATTTAAAAATTAAATGATATTCGAAGCTGTATTGGTTCTCTGCTCGTCTCGTTTGCGTCTTAACCTCAACCGTTAACGTCACTGTACGTTAGTTGCATCAGTACTGTACAACTTAAAGGCGTCGATAAAACTGTTAGTCCGTATTATCTCTGAGTCGATTGGCGCGTAATGCACAGTTTAAAATGTATCCTTATTATTTATAGTACTTGATTGTGCTCAAGACATCTTGGCTTCCGCTCAATCTGAAACGCAACCTACCGAGATTCCAGCAAACACAGAAAATACGCGTGGTGTAATACTCACATCAAGATTATTTTCATGATGAAGACAGTATAGAATTAGATTTACAAAGAACCAAGAACCTCCTTCGGGGAGAGCGCTAAATGTTTCGTTTGCACGTAAAAATGTTCTCGAACCGGCTCTGAAGTGTGCCGTAGGGAACCACTTTCATTAGAGCATACCAATAACGAGAAACACGACAAAAGGCTTTACACATCTATGACATAGTAGCACCGTAAACACTAAAGGATATCTAGCTATCTGCGTTTTCAGCTCGTGGTTTCGCGGTCACGTTCTCGCTTCCCGAGCACAGGGTCCCGGGTTCGATTCACAGCAGGGTCAGGGATAATACCTGCCTCGACATGACTGGGTGTCTGTGATGTCATTATTTCATCATCATTCATGAAAGTGGTGAGTTTGGACTTAGCAAAGGTCGGGAATTTGTACGGGCGCTGATAACCGCGAAGCTGAGTGCCCCGCAAACCAAACATCATGATCATCATCTTTCTGCGTGTTAGGCGCCATTAGTCTAATCACGCCTGTACAAATGAGATGGAGTGTAAAGGTTCCTAGCATGTAGTGTCATCTCTGGGTAGTCAGTAGAACCATCGATCGGGTTCTCGCCTACAGCGCCACTATTGGTGACTGCGGAAACCGATGAGGTACGGGATGCGAATATACATGCGTCGCAGTCTTCCACATTTGTTGTCGCTGTCGAACGGTGAATTGCTTGCGTGTGTAAGGTCTTGCGGGCTTTCTGTTTTCTTAGAACAGCTGTTTAGGCGATGATGAAACTGTAAATGACGGTAAGACACATAATTAAAAATGTCACATTAGGAAGAAGGGTTTTCCACAGTGAATGAATTGCTAATAATTTTTGCTACCAATTCTGCTGTCAGAGCACATAATGACGAGCTGTAGTAGGGAACATTAACCGCAATTGCTATTACATCTTTTTTCCGGCTCGAAAAATATTTTGATAATTACGATATTTTAACGAAAACTTCGCAGTAGAATCTTGAAGGTATCCTGTATATGCGTTCAGCTGTCAATATTTTCGTAGTTGTCGGGCAATACCGCTAGATTTGGCATGTTTAATCAGGAACTCGTTGGATCTGTCCAAAGTTGCGGCAGCGGGCAAAAATTAAAAGAGCTCAATATTCAAATTAATGTCTTTGTTATTTTTTTTATCATTATAGTACTACGTGAGGTACATTGTCGTACTAGTACATCCGATAGATTGTAGAAAATATTACCGTTTTCTATCGAATTAGGAGGATGATTCTCCCCTTACTCGAAATCATTTACATTGCTATTCTCGGTCGTTGCTAGGTGTTTTGCCGCCATAGGCGAAAAGTAAAAAACGACGCCCCCTCTATTTTACTACCATCGGTTTTCCCAATACCCTTCCCCCTCCATCACCACCACCAACATCCAATGGCGCAACAATGCCATGCTCCTATTATACTTTTAATCATTAAACTAAGGTGACTAGACGCCCTTATTTTCTGGGTGCAGTCCTCAATTTTCATTCTTTGTCCTTAATTCCATTGATTTGAAATTATTTTTTTCCTCCCACTTCCGTCCTAAGCGGCCGCCTAGTCTTGCCTAATGGTAGGAACTGCCCTGCTGTTATTTCATTTGTTCTCCGAATTCAAGGTTTATTCCAAGAACGGGTTAGGGTTTAGAGGTGAAATACTTTACTACATTAGCGTATCTACCACATGTCATCACATTGTTAATCGAATTACCATCATACTTCTAGCAGCCTAAGTGGCGCTAAAAGAACACAGGCTTGAGATGTCCTGTGGAGTTGAGTATCAATTTGACTTTGATGGGTGTAACGTTCCTGAAGTTTCATCCTGGTTCAGAGAACTATAATTCTCACAATTGAGTCAACGCCTATTTTAGCTAATACGCCGACCGTATACCCACTAAATATTTGGTGAAGGGCACAACGTCATGCATTATATAGGGAGAGCGAAAAAAAAGGAACATACCGTTTTAGAGCATTCTTCTCCTCTCCAAAGGATGCAAAAAAACAAACGCGCCCTAGGACGTAGCACGAGAAGATCTGATTTCAAAGCGTTGCCCTGATTTAGAATTTTTTTCTGAGTTTCCTCACGCGAGTGCTATGGTCGCCATTTAGTACACCATCTGGGGCAATAAGTTCAAATCCCTAAAAGTCCATATTAACTCAGGTCTTGCGTAAGGAATTAAGAAACACTGGGACTTAATGCACAGTCAGCAATGATACCATTATAGATGGAGGAGAAGGTAGGAATGTACGTGACTGGAGCGGTTTATCGGCCGTGACCTTGTATAAGGATCATCATCGGTATCTGCTTGAAGTGAGTAAGAAAAACAGGGATAACCTTAACCGAGGAGATGGGATGGGGATTAGAATCCTGTTTCTTATGAATCCGTATTCAGTGGTCTAACCACTGCACCACCTGGCTCGGTAGGTTGCCTGTAATTTCCCCTTTACCCACATATTGCCAATCGATGATGATCTCTGTCACTGCTGAGCCCGATGATATGACATTCAAGTCTTTCTTTCCTTTCCGCACATGAAGTAGTTCAAATGATGCAAGCATAGCTTTGGGTGGGGCTTTGTTAAGGAAGAAGTAGCTGATGTGGACGAAAACATTTCAGAACAGTACACTCCAAAACGTGTTTGTATGTCCCCGGTATCCTTGGAGGATGCCTCAGTATACAGAAATTACCCAACGTTGATCTGAATGCAAGGAAGGACAAAAACTAAATGACACTATGACATTCATCAGTGGGAATTTTGGCTGTGTTATCAGAAATGATAGAGGTCATGTAATAATAGACTTTGTCAAAAAACATAAAAGCTTTGTTCTCAATACATTATGCCAGAAGAAAATAATTAGAAAATACGCTTGGGAAGTTTGTCTAAAAATCTGAAACTGACTGTATTTTATGAAAAAAAAAATCTGCAGTATAGGTCGGTCCTAGTAAAGCAACGAGTTTGTATATTTACCACATCAGACTTTTAGAATGTCACTGATAAACATTACCTGAACGTTTCATGGTGTAATGCTGTCCACAAAACTGGATAAGTCTTGTACCGTACAGACAGGGAGGTTGTAAGGTGTCAGGCAAATCCGACACCTTCCATGAAAACCCTGATATGATAGCAAATGCGGCAATATGTCATATAGCTCCGAATAAATCCTGACATTAAATTAACCAAAACAATATGATCAACGAGTGAGCAAGTGGAATACCACAGACTAACACAAGAATGCCTAAATGTGTGTCATATCTTCCCACCGTGAAACAGACGCAGTTCCGAGGGGAGAAGCGAGAACAGAAGCTGAGAGCAGAGCCGTGTAGGCTAGATGGCCCAACGATAAGAGCGGGACAATGGGACACCCACATCGCTGGCCGACTGCCGGGAGGTCCATCCCCCAGCCCATGTTAAAAGATAGAGCCCTCCAGAAGAAGAGTATAGATCTTATGGTAACACTAAAAGGGCCGCACCAGCTGCAAGTTTTAGCGTGAGACTATACGCGTCTCTGTTACATAGTAAACATTAAAAACATTGCCCTACCACGAAAAGTATAATGTTTCTCATTGGATGGACAGAATTTTTGTAGGCGCAGGTGAAGGTTAACACTGAGATGTTGATTGGTCAGTTGAAAACACAGCCAGATACCTTTTTCTTAAACCAACTTCGGTAAACACTAGTAAGGATAAGTTAGAGAGAGTTGCTACCAAGACGACAAGTGTGTGGAGCTGCGCCGCCTGCCGCCCCTGATGCTGCCTAACCACCGACAGGGTAATGAACGCACGTGATGCCACACAAGAGCGCATAAGGCTTCACTCAGAACTGCAGAAGTCTCATCTGTTACATCCCCTTTTTACGTAATAGTAGTGTTGATCGTCAATTAAACTTGGTGGTATTCACATTTGCTACTTGAAGTTAAAATCTGAAACGCGATGATTTTTCTGTTATATAATTATTGCACATCAGCCACTGTAATTTACGACAAGTTAAATAAGTAATTAAAGATAATTGAGGGTCACTGTAGACCATTTTTGATAGTTTTCTCTTTTATGAAACTTAATTTAAACCTAGATTATAGATGTGATATGGCATAGGTCATCCTTCGATCCATTATAGAACTTGGAAACCCATTCAGGGAATATTTGTTCACATTTTTGTTGAACGCAGTTGGTTTTTATCATCCTGTATTAAAATATTTCCTTTTATCAATAGTGCAATTTATAAACAATGTTTTGTGAATAGAATAAAAGTTCCAATGGTAAACTTAATTCCTTTTTCGACGTTATTTTACCAGCTAACTAAAAATAGCAAAGCCTTGAACTCCTTCCACTAAATTTAGTTAGTATTAAGATTCTTTTACAGGGAGTGCAGTGGAGCTGACGCTGAAGTCATTAAGTATTTGATTATATCATCGCGAGTCTCACTGAACTCTTCTGAACTCTACATGTCATGTGTGGTCTGGCGTCTCCTTGCCAGCAACAGGAACCAGGTTCAAACTAGTCAATTCCCTAAAAAATACGCTCAGAGCGTCGTTGCGCGGAGATGGTAGGGAGACACGACTTAGAACAAACAGACACCACGCAGAATGTTAGAAGGTATGACTCGTTTTGAACCCAACGTCCAGAGAAAATCGAGCCAGCAAGGTTCCGTTTCAGGCGGTTTTCCTGTCTCTATTAAGCGGATTCCATGCTGTTTCCTACAGCGTGCTTTGTCCACTTCACTTGGATATGGATTAAGGTTCAGGCAAAAACATCACTTTAGCCGAGATGATAAACTAAAATTTAAAATTATGTGGAGAAGAAAAAATAATGTTTTGCTACACAGCAGCACTCAGTGTTTCTGATGAATACATGCTCATTACTGTTTTCTTATTATTAAGAATGATTGTCAGGTGAGTAAAGGATTGTGCGAAATCCGTTGTGGGACGCAGTATTTTCGAATTACACCAAGGGGTCTGTAGACCATAACATTATCTTTTGACAGTGGATTAACATTTTCAGTGTTCAAAAATGGTTCAAATGGCTCTGAGCACTATGGGACTTAACATCTGTGGTCATCAGTCCCCTAGAACTTAGAACTACTTAAACCTAACTAACCTAAGGACATCACACACATCCATGCCCGAGGCAGGATTCGAACCTGCGACCGTAGCAGTCGCGCGGTTCCGGACTGAGCGCCTTAACCGCTAGACCACCGCGGCCGGCATTTTTTTTTTTCAGTGTCATGTGACCCATCCACAATGTGGAAATTATGACTGGGAATCAAATGCCGTCACCTTTCCTCCTCTCTCTGGACAAATATGTTCCACCAGCAGTATCAGAGCCATTTACAACTGGGTTTCACGTCATCACACCATAGTTACCCACCTCGACAGGGAGGTAGAGCGAGATGTTCTGCAGGAAAGTGCTCTATCGCTAAGCGGAAATGTGCTCTTCCGATTGGCTCTCGCGACTGTTTCTGGTACAGGAAATCTTATAGACACTAAGCGTCAGTGCTGCAAAACAACTGCCAGTTCAACTTGTAGGAGTTACGAGGTGCTATTTTAACGCAATCGATATCATTTTTACTTATTACATATACATTATTCTATTAGCTGTTGACATAAACACACACTCACACACACAGAATAAGCTGACAGAGATTTGTTAAAGTAAAGACACTTCGGAAGTAACACGGTAATTTTACATCCATACCTGATGGTATTTTTAAAACGTTAGTGGAAAAATGTTCGAGAACGTAAAAACTGACTCTTAAAATAACAATATTATTTATTTAATTTAAAATTCTAACAAAAATCCTAATGTATACACTGCGTTACATGTTCATTCTGTTGATTTTTTTTATATATAAAAAAGAGGCAGTACATGTGCTCCCTTCCATTTGCATAGAGGTTGACTGTAATCTGAACGAGACACTATATCACCTGTCCACTTCTAAGTAAGCCAAAGAATTCCTTTTCAATTACACATGCAATGAATCGATATCATAAATTCTTAAATTTCTCCTTAAATATCCTGTGTGCTATCTATTCCACCTAGTCTCGGACGGGTATTGATCTAAATTTATGGAAAACGGAAGCATAGTGATCTAAACCCTTGCACAGGAGATGCTTTCGAGTGGCCCTCGGCTAGTATGCCGAAGCTCCTCGAAATCTTTGGTCTGCATGGTCTGTACTCTCGTTGAAAGCCGGAGCAAGTCAATGAATATCTTCGTAATGCAGAAAAGAATTAAAGATACAGAGTTTGAATTGTGGGACCACCATCCGTTTAGAGAACTACGCCTCAAATTCCTATCCAGTTACCCACGTCATTTCCCTAAATCGCTTTTAAGGCAAATCTCAAGACGGTTCCTTTGAAAAGCATGTTGCCCATACTGTCCAGACCAATCTTGATACAGAATGTGTTTGACTGTTGCCCCAGGGCAACACGGTCTTCAGATCTCAAGCATTGAAAACATCTGGTCATGCAATGCCTACAGATTGGCATAGCACCACTCGCATTTGATTCCCAATCATAATTTCCACATTTTGAATGGGTCACACGACACTGAAAATGTTAATCCACTGTCAAAAGATAATGTTATCTAATGAACTTTGGCACAGATTTGAAGCAGCATCAAATGAAGTAACTGCATCTGTCATCAAAGCTCCATGCCTGGCTGGGTTAGAGCCATTGTTGTTGCCTGATTTTTCAGCTCTGTGTACTAAATTTCGCACCCAGTATACTTAAAAATTACCTACAGATGTATTCATGTATTCTTCGTCAGATGAAAGACTACGTTGCACCGCCGTGTTATGGTGGTCTTTTTGAGAATGGAAGTAAAGAAGAGGACAGGATGAAAACTACTGCGTACACAGTTAAAGGTAAGGTAAAGTTTTGCTTCCTGACTCTAGACGTGCCTGCGGGTCCCGACCGACAGCCGTGTCATCTTCTGCCAATGGCGTCATTAGATCCAGTACGTAGGGGCATGTGGTTTTTGGCGTTGGAACTGTCACTACTTGGTCAAGTAACTCCTCAGCAGGGTGGGAACAAAAATGTAGGACCACTACAAACACGTTACTATGCCCAGTACAGTATAAGAAAACAGCTGGCATTCAAAGCAGCTTCCAGTCGTCTGGGAAGAGATAAATAAATGTCTTGTATGGTTCTCGAGGAAATATTAAACCATTCTATTTGGTAGTTATAATTACAGTGCAGCTCCTCACGGAGGCCCGATGTGGGCTTTAATTATTGTATGGCGTACATGCAGGAAAGAAGTTTAGTTCCTATTTTCGCGACCAGGCGCAAGTCTGGCGCTGTACAGTATCTCATTGACCTGCCCGGTGCTCGTATTGAACAAACTTTGAAAGTGGCGGTTCATAAGTATACCTTTCTCACTTGTTCGACTTTTTCAACCCACATCCTGTTCCTAATTTATTACCTATGGAAACATTTCTATATGCCTTTTTACATTCACAGCGCCAGATTTGCACCTGGTGGCTAAAAATTGGAAGTAATTTGTTTTCAGCATAAATCGATTGCGCATTAGCGAATTAGAATATCTACCAAGTTTCGCTGGCATACGATAACTACGGCCCACACTGGTCTTCTGTGAGTAGCTGCACTTTAATTATAACAGCCCGTTATCTGTAAAATAGTGACACCTTCAGATAACAACGCTTGAGCGATCATACACCCTTTTCTCCAAATCTGATCACAAAGGCTCAATAATATTAAGATCTGTCGATTGTAGTGGCCACGGGAGATGCGACAATTCATCACTATTCTCACAAAACCAACCCTGGACCGTGAGAGCCGTGTGAACAGGTGCCCGACCTCTTGAAACACAGCATCACCACTGTGGAGCAAACATTGTACCAGGGGATGGACCTGATTATCAAAATGGTCACATAATCGTTGGCAGTAACGTGGCTTTGCAGAGTAATCATGGTGCCCATGGAATTCCACGATATGCCCGCCCAAATCATCACTGACCTCCCGCCATGCTTCGCTCTTGGGACGTAAACTTGGCCAGAAATTTGAAACAGTGTGAAACAAGACTCACCCAACCAAGTGACCTTCTTCAATGGCTCCGTAGTGCAACTTTTATGTCGTCGGTACTTCTTTTTCCTGTGCTTCTGTAGCTCCTTTCAGGTTAATACGCGTAGATCTGAAGTTAAGCTGGCTAGATCGCATAAAAAGTGATATAGCAGTTGAAGAATGACTTTATTGATCATTCTCCATCTGCTATATGACTTTTTATGCGACCTAGCCAGTTCAACTGCAGATCTACGCGTATTTACTAGAATGGTCGCTATGTGACTTTATGTCACACCTTTATTTTGTTCCTTTCAGGTGGTTTTGTTGCTGACAGGGTTCAGTTCTGCCGTTACTCTCACATCTGTCGTCGTGTTATTGTTCGTCGTAATCGTCATCAGTGACTGTCCGCCACGATCAGTCGACGCACACTTTCATCCACGTTTTGACATCGGATGATTTTCTTCCGCTTTCCCGGTATGCGGCATAAGTCTTAGAAACAATGCCTCTTGAAACACCAAAACCTTCGTTACGGAAGCACCCACCATACAAGCACCAACAATTTGCGCACGTTCGAACGCACTGAGCTTCGACACAATGTCGAGGCCATTGTTGGCAACCGGAATAAAATAATAATTGGATCCTTTTACCGACCTCCCAATTAAGATGATACAGCTGCTGAAAAGTTCAAAGAAAACTTGAGTTTGATTTCAAACACGTACCCGACTCATACGATCATAATTGCTGGCGACTACAATTTACCTTCGATATGTTGGCGAAAATACATGTTTAATTCCAGAGGTACGCATAAAACATCATCCAAAATTGTGCTAAACGCATTCTCTGAAAATTACTTCGAGCGATTAGTTCCTGAGCCCACGCGAATAGTAAACGGTTGTGAAAATATACTTGACCTCTTAGCAACAAATAATCCTGAGTTAATAACGAGCATCAAAACGGATACAGGGATTAGAGAACACAGGATTGTCGCAGTGAGATTGAATAGTGTAGCCCCAAATCCTCCAAAAATAAACGAAAAATATACCTATTCAAAAAAGCAGATAAAAATTAGCTTGACACCCTCCTGAGAGACAATCTCCACACCTTGCAAATTAATAATATAAGTGTAGAGCAGATGTGGCTTGAATTCAAAGAATATCGGCAGCAGTTGAGAGATTTATAGCAAATAAATTAACAAACGATGAAGCTGATCCTCCTTGGTACACAAAATGGGTCAGACCACTGTTGCAGAAACATGCCAAATTTAGACAGACGCAAAATATCCAAGATTGGCGATCTTTTACGGAAGCTCGAAATGTAGCGCGGACTTCAAAGCGAGATACTTATAACAGTTTCCACAAAGAAAATTTTGTCTCTAAAACTGGCAGAAAATCCAAAGAAACATGGGTTGGGTCAACATGGGTTTAGAAAACATCGTTCTTGTGAAACACAACTAGCTCTTTATTCACGTGAAATTTTGAGTGCTATTGACAAGGGATTTCAGATCGATTCCGTATTTCTGGATTTCCGGAACGCTTTTGACACTGTACCACACAAGTGGCTTGTAGCGAAATTGTGTGCTTATGGAATATCGTCTCAGTTACGTGACTGGATTTGTGACTTCCTGTCAGAGAAGTCACAGTTCGTAGTAAATGACGGAAAATCGTCGAGTTAAACAGAAGTGATTTCTGGCATTGTAGGCCCTTTGCTGTTCCTTAGCTATATAAATGATTTGGGAGACAATCTGAGCAGCCGTCTTAGATTGTTTGCAGATGACGACGTCGTTTATCGACTAATAAAGTCATCAGAAGATCAAAACAAATTGCAAAACGATTTAGGAAAGCTAACTGAAAGGTGCGAAAATTGGCAGTTGACCCTAAATAACGAAAAGTGTGAGGTCATTCACATGAGTGCTAAAAGGAATTCGTTAAACTTCGGTTACACGATAAATCAGTCAAATCTAAAGGCCGTAAATTCAACTAAATAACTAGGAATTACAACTACGAACAACTTAAATTGGAAGGAACACACTTAAAATGTCGTGGGTAAGGCTAACCACAGACTGCGTTTTGTTGGCAGGACACTTAGAAAATGTAACAGGTCTACTAAGGAGACTGCCTACACTACGCTTGACCGTCCTCTTTTAGAATACTGCTGCGCGGTGCGTGATCCTTACCAGACGGACTGACGGAGTACAAGGAAAAAGTTCAGAGAAGGGCAGCACGTTTTGTATTATCGCGAAATATGGAAGAGAGTGTCACTGAAATGATCCAGGATTGGGACTGGACGTCATTAAAAGGAAGGTGTTTTTGGTTGCGACGGAATCTTCTCACGAATTTCCAATCACCAACTTTGTCCTCCGAATGCGAAAATATTTTGTTGACACCGACCTGCATAGGAACAAATGATCTCCATGATAAAATAAGGGAAAGCAGAGCTCGTACGGAAAGATATAGGTGTTCGTTCTTTCCGCGCGCTATACGAGACTGGAGTAATAGTTGTTTTTTTGGGGGAAGAGACCAAACAGCGAGGTCATCTGTCTCATCTGATTAGCGAAGGATGCAGAAGGAAGTCGGCCATGCCCTTTCGAAGGAACCATCCCGGCATTTGCCTAGAGTGAGTTAGGGAAATCACGGAAAACCTAAATCAGGATGTCCGGACGCGGGATTGAACCGTCGTCCTCCCGGATGCGAGTCCAGTGTGCTAACCACTGCGCCACCTCGCTCGGTAGATTGGAGTAATAGAAAACTGTGAAGGTGGTTCGATGAACCTTCTGCCAGGCACTTAGATGTGATTTGCAGAGTATCCATGTAGATGTACTTAAAAATACGCGGAACACTGTTCTGACCACGTCTTACAATGCAACATATCAGGGGCACTGCACAGATGCCGTTCGCGGTCAGATACAACAACGATCCTGCAGACTTGGGTAGCATCTGCAAATTTATGTTGAAGCTTGCATCTGCAGCAGTGTTTCCGTATTTTTGCCCAATCCTTGTACATTAACTGCTGCTCACTGAAAGCACAACATGGCTAGCTGAGTTTGAGCGATTAATGGATGACCAGTAGTTTCGTATTCACCATGTGGTCAAATAATGTGATCAACGAACTTCGATATGCCTAACTGAATAGATAATCATTTCGCATTTTCGTAAGGCATAACTGTTGTTGAGCCGTCCCGTGGATGGAGACGTTGAGTTTGGTTGGTTCCTTAGCGCTATTTTAGAAGAATGGGCTATGTGTTGGCAGCGGTTCTCAACTTCAGTCTTTTCTGTGTTTACCATCATCTACACAGGCATATTACATGCTTTGTATTCTCGTCATACATGCCTACACCAAAATGGAACACTGTAAAAGCTTGGCAAGAAAGTGGTCAAAACTGCATTTGCTAGAAGGCTTACTGTGATTCACACAAATAAATAAATAAAATCCGTAAGCTACCCGGAGAGGAAGGTTTTAATTGAACCATGTAACAATGTAGCGCATTATGGCGACTAGCCAAATAACGGTAATGAATAGTCTCTTACCCTCCTCTATCTACATTTATTCTCCGCAAGCCTCAGTAAAGGGTACTTACTGTCAATATATTCGCATATGGAGCAATTCTCATGATCGCATCGTAGAGACTCGTTGAAGGTAGCGACGTTGTTGCTTAATCTTCCTGTAATATCGATCCTCTAAATGTATCCCCTTGTATTTCGCGAGATTAATATCATGTTTCTTCTAACGTATTTCCAATTACTTTTCTTGAGTGTTTTTTATATTTTCATATGACTTTACTGACTTGGTGCGGTTCTATCATGATGACTCTGAATTCTTCCAGTGTCTGCCGTCGGGTATACTTGACGAAGACTCCAAATACTTGAGCACCTCTCTCTCCAGGATATTCGGAAATTCCAGTCGCAAATTTGTAGGACTTGTGGAGGGGAATGTGCAATTAATTGATTGCTCGTGACCCAGTACATCACTTGTTTTACAGTTTCAGTAATTAACAGACAAACATGGGCTTTAAAATGTATGTCTTAAGAGCTATGAACACATCTTCGATACTGTGAAACAAAGGTCTTCTACTGCAATATCTTTGCTTGCCATATTATAAGAGGAGGTAGCATGGATCAAAACAAGGAAAAATTGTTCAGTAAACATGGACTGTAAAATGCTTACCTAAGGGCTATGAACACTTGTTCAGTGAGGTGTCTTTTACAGAAGCTAAGATCAACAAGTGCTTATAGCTCTTACGGTATACATTTTAGAGTACATGTTTACTGGACACTTTTTCCTTGTTTTGGTCCATACTACCTCCTGCCGCACTGTGGAAAGTAAAGAGTTTTCAGCAGAAAAGATGTGTTTCACAGTATCGAAGATGAAGAAATGTTCATAGCTTTTAAGCCACACACCGTCAGGTGGCTTGCCGAGTTTGGATGTAGATGTAGGTGTAGAACGTATGCATTTTATTGCCCCTGTTTACTATACTTTTTTGCTTCAAATGATAATTCCTACCGTATCCCTGAACACTGACCATTCCTCCTGGGATACCCTGTACAGGCCTACATGTATCTCAATGCTGCATGTTATTCTTCTAAGACAAGAGACTCAAACAAATCCAGTGGTGTAACCGGAATCATAACAACGCACGCAGTCAGTAATATGTGATACGATCTAGCCAATTTTTCTCTTTGTTTAGCTGGGTGAGTAGCTCGGGATGTTTCACAAAGCCGTGGTATCTGTCAGACGAAATGTTGAATAATGGCTGGTGACACGCCCATTTAAAGATAACACTTGCACTTCCAATGCTCCCTGTTATAATTTAGTGCCAGATACCAGTAGATGGAAGCTTACTTAGCAAGTCATTTTTAAAACGAGTTTTCTTCGTTCTATCATGAGATAATACGTATGGCTCGGAAATAGCCGCCCACTGAGTTACTGGATAGGCCACCTGGTGACTTACGACGGCACATGATAAGCGCACTAAGTGGATGACGTCCTGTGGGGATGGCAGCCCGTGTGCTCAGTAACAGCAGCACACTGCGTCTCTACGGACACTCCTCCATCAGACGTACGCATGTTTAATATACACGCCATGGTGGCAAAGTCATGACTGCAACTGCGGCAGCCATAATAAAATAAATGAAACAGAACAACAGATAAAGGGAGCTTACGACGGGTGGAACTGGCGATGACTGCTTATATGCGACACGTTCGTGATGTACGCTATTTCGACAATGTCACTCCTGCCTATGAACAATTATCGTGGCTACGTGCCAATAAGCGTAGATAATGTCATGTCCTGTGTTTGCTGTACCGTCTTCTCAGTGAGTGCACTCCTTCTATTTATTTTCAGCCCTTACTCTACTACCTGATCAACGAAGCTGAAATACTCTTTCCCAACAAAGTAAAATCCTCTCTTTACCACCAGACAACACTGCCATGTTCTGTAAATCATTTTCTGTATCAGGAACCCGACCTTGGAACTATCTTTCTCAAAATATTAGAGAATTGACATCCTTTCAAATTTCAGCTTCTACCACAATAACTATTTCTTCTTGTAGCTCTCGTCAACCCTCCCTCACGACTTGTATACAGAGTTAACTATTAAAATTCTCTTCTTTTCTAGCAACCATTGACACTTTCATTTCATTATCCCTTTCACTTTTTTTAATACGAAACAAGTCTTCAGAAGTGCTAAACTAATCAACATCATTGTCAACGCCTTCATTATTTTATTATTATTATTATTATTATTATTTTTGAAGCAAATTATTTCTTTTGTTAATAACACAACTTAGCATTATTAAGTATGCTGCGTAATAACTAATTGATTTCATTTTTAATTCCTCCATTGTTAGTTGTACTATTATTATTATTATTATTGCCAATTATTATTTTTATTAATAATGCAAATTATTATTATTATTGCGATTGTTATGCAATATTTTTTGCATTTGTTGTTCTTTGTCAGATGTAAGAGAGGGCCTTACAGCCATAAACTGGTCTGTCCACATAAGCAATAAATACATAAAATAAATAAATAAAGTTACTTACTGTTGCTCAGTAATGAAAGAAATACACTCCTGTATTCTTCGTGACACAGAAAGAAATAATGTCTGAGTGTCACCTTGAGGAATTTCTTGCAGTGCCTAAAATCAGTGCAGTTTGCGTTCGCGAATATTGCTGGCTGGAGACTAGTATGAAAGTATACTTCTCATCGTGTCCTAGACGTGACTATACGTAAAAAGTCGCAGAGCAGGCAGGCCAGTCGAGGATCGGCACATTCCTCAGGCACCTGTACTACAAAGTGTTGTGTAGGGTTTTGCGTGTTCCTTCTGGGATATGCCATTTGGTACGCTGACCATGAAGAGTGTGACAACATGGTTTACCATACTTGTCAAATACTGTGACATATCGCCTCTAGTAATTACCAAATCAGTCCCACTGTCGTATTCATTATCTTCAGGAGCTGGAGAGGCATGGGTCTGAGAATCGCTGCTTTCTGAGACCTTTCCC
Organism: Schistocerca americana; assembly: GCF_021461395.2. Taxonomy (NCBI): domain Eukaryota; kingdom Metazoa; phylum Arthropoda; class Insecta; order Orthoptera; family Acrididae; genus Schistocerca; species Schistocerca americana. The sequence goes on along the minus strand of NC_060120.1, from coordinate 770,196,564 downwards.
CAGACACTTAGGCGGCGACCTGACCCCAAAAAAACTTATCGATAACTATCACGCAGTTCCTCTCAGTTGCGCAGAACTCTGCCTCTATGCAGTGATAGCGTCTATCCGCTGTGGCTTGGTGCCAGCTTTAAGCGGCACAGATCTCAACACAACTTCCTCCATTCTGTTTCCGACGTCTCGTTGTGATACTCTGCACGTATGCAACCTGGTGATGAGCAGTTTGACCCTCACCGTCCTACTTTGTATGAATCCTGTTTCATTTATTAAGGTCTATATAAAATGTTCGCCAATTTTCTTTCCAATATTCCAATTTTAAGGTTATTACGTTAAGCACATGTCATACGTATTATCAAAATGTAGTCTGCCCCCCCGGTAGCTGAGTGGTCGGCGCAACAGAATGTCAATCGTAAGGACCTGGGTTCGATTCCCGGCTGGGTCGGAGATTTTCTCCGCACCGGGACTGGGTGTTGTGTTGTCCTAATCATCATCATTTCATCCCCATCGACGCGCAATTCGTCGAGGTGGCGTCAGTTCGAAAGACTTGCACCCGGCGTATGGTCTACCCGACGGGAGGCCCTAGTCACACGACATTTACATCAAAATGTAGAAACAAATCCCCCATCCCCCCCGCCAAACCCCATCAAAACTTCATTATTCGGATCATCCAGTTTGTTGTTCCCGTTGAAACGAGCTGATTAATTTCGTCAGAAATGATGCCCATCAAAAGTTATTGCAGTTATAAAATTTCGTACTTCTAGCCCTACGGAATACGCTAATGGATAAGATGAGAAGGAAAGACCACTTCCAAATTAAAGCGCTTTTTGGGAAAGTAATCACATTAATCCAGACTTAATTAGTTTAAAAGATATTGTTAATTAAAGACTTCACTTGGTCCAAATTTTCAGTGCCAATTACAATCAATCTACTGTAAATTTCCGAGGTCTGTCGGTATACGTTTGATCTGGTTTTTCTGAATCTGTTGATACCCTCATTTTAAAGAGTAAGAGCCCTTAATTAAAAATTATTAAATTTTCAGTAACTAAATTTTAACATGAAATACACTATTTACTGAGGTTTGAAGTTCCTCTTTTCGTTCTTCCGTGTTTGCGATTTGAAACCTGGGTTGTTATGGAAATCAGCCTTATGCAAACACAATTAGTTTATTTTTATATTTACCCAGACATGTTTCGACACCAATGCGTCATCTTCTGTGGGTCAAATTTTTATTTCTTAAAATTTCATCGTTAACTGAACTGTATTGTTATACATCGATTTTAGTGCTCGTTTTAGTCTTTCTTTTCTTTTTTTTTTTTTTTTTTTTTTTTTTTTTTTTTTTTTTTTTTTTTTTTTAAAGCATGTCTGTGCATAATTATCCGTCCTGTTTCGTGTCTCTGGTTGGTGTTTCAATCAGCAGCTATAGCTATTTAGTGCATTGCTTTCACTCAGTTTTTCACAAATTTCTGCTCACTACTTCACCTCACATGCACTTACACAAAATATGGGGAAATGTGATCTTCGCAGACACTTCTGACTACACACTCAATGAGGGGTGTCAAGATCCCATGGTCATAAATTCGGAATTCCCGTTACCTAGGTACAAATACCCTAATAGATACTGCTGATGAGAAATAATATACAAACGAAATATAATGACAAAATCAGTGGCCAGTATAAAATGAACTTTCTGGCTTATAGAATTTATAAAGTATTGTGGATTAAAGAGTTGCGTCTCTGTTCGTGCAGAGAGAATTTGCTTTATGATAATGGGCAACAGACAATCAAAATATATTTTGGATCATTTGAACAATGTTTGTGACTAATAACACTTCTGTGACTTGTTCTACGAAATCGGTGAACTCCAATATCGAACTTTACAGAGAAGCTTCTGGCCATTCTCTTTAAGGACAAATTCTTCTACAGCACTTTCATACGGTGATCCAGCGAAACTGCGCAACTACCAAAGCTGTGAGGACGCGTCGTGAATCGAGCTTGGGTACCTGAGTCGGGAGAGCACTTGCCCGCGAAAGGCATTTTTAATCTGCCAGGAAGTTTTGGTTAGCTCTTGTTTGTCTTTACCAATCTGCCGCAAATGTTCTTGGATGGTCGACCAAGACTGGTTTCCACTTCCACCCGAAATATATCGCTGTCTAAAGTTGTTAGTCTTCCTGATCGATACGAATCGGAAAGATCAGAATTACCGGATTTGCACTTAGAAAACCATCTTTGGCACATCGCAAATGTTTTTGGTGGCAAATGTTGCGTTATTGCCCTTATGAAACGTAAAAAGTGTACAGTGCCGGACATGTGTCTCTTCTGGTACTTGGCTGAACATTTTACCATAAAATACAAAAAAGTTTGAGGTTTAATTGTTTGTGGGTAAACAAGTTACTCTAACCTTAAAATATGTTTAGCACGACTTGAGGTAGTCAATAAGCTGACAAATAACGAAGGAACATCGACATGCGCAAAAACTACATTCCTTTCCGGTCCCCTCTAATACACGGTCCAGTTAAGTCATTGTGCCTGCCCCCTATTTTGACATCAACATGCAATAACCGCTCACAGACAGCATATGGTAGCGCTAGGGTGTATATTAAGCGTGTCTGGGGAGGGTAGTTAAAGTATAGCGTGCATGGCAATAGGTGCCGGACCCATAGGTGCCGGGGTGAACGCCGGCTGTAAAGATACGTACGAGCGCAGCCGTTGAGCAGCAGCCCACCTGAATAAACCAAGAGGATACCAATTGTACCGGCTTACAAGGTTGCAGGTCAACATCATGAGCATGCAACATCATGTAAATATTTAGCGTTAATACTATATGAAATGGAACGATCACATAAAATCAGTATTAGAGAAGACGAATGGAAGACATTCTTTGATTTGCTGGATGGAGTCTTGGAAAATGCAGTGTATATACAGGGCGTAAATGAAAACTCTTCAGAACGTACTATAGTGGTGTAGGGAAAGCCCAGACGAACAGTTCGATACGGGACACTTGCGGTCTATCAAGCTGGGAAATAACATCAAATTGGCTTACAAAAGCCACCTAAGCCACTGCGCATGTGCGCCGCACGAAACTTTCAAAATCCTCTCGTTCTCTTAACGCCAACGGTTTAGTCGACTGTTTCGTTAACAATACTAAGTTAAACTTTCCCATTGGGGTAATGAAAGAAAAAAGATTTTTGTAAACATTATACAAAAATAATTAATTAGTTTACAATTCGATCTAGACATAACCCTTACAAGCCACAATAGTTTTGCAGTAAGAAGGCCACATAAACAAACCGATTTAAGTGTTATTTATCTGCTGTTAAAATTCACAGTATTTTGTGGTACAATTTTCACAAATGTCAAATTACAAATTCGAAAGAGCAAGACCAACTGGTTTCTCACAACCAAAGACTATTTTAGCCAAAATCTCTCGCGGCGCGTTTCGCAGAAGCTTAGGTGGCTTTTGAGGCTACCTGATAGAGCACAAGTGTACTGTGTCAATGTCTTCGTCTCGACTTCACTTTCATCACTGCATCCCGTTGTGAATAGATGCCGACCGGTTCTAGGCGCTTCAGTCTGGAACTGCGCCACCGCTATGGTCGCAGGTTCGAATCCTGCCTCGGGCATGGATGTGTGTGATGTCCTTGGGTTAGTTAAGTTTAAGTAGTTCTACGTTCTAGGGGACTGATGACTTCAGATGTTCAGTCCCATAGTGCTCAGAGCCATTTGAACCATTTTTGTAAATAGGTATCATTTATATGCAATATAAAGGAAATCACAAACAAGAAGCCAGTGCGACCAGTTCTAGAATACCGCTCCAGTCCTTGGAGACCATATCATTCTATAAGCAATATTAAAGGAATGGAAAAAGACGTAGATGAAGATGAAGATGAGAAGAATTTAACAGAGCACTGAAAGACGTAAGTCGAAACAAGGCCCCGGGGGTGGACGATACTCCGTCAGATCTGCTGTTAGCCGTGGAAGAGCCAGCCATGACAAAACTCTTCCATCCGGTGTCAAAGATGTACTCAGAGATGACAAAAGTCACGGGATAGCGATATGCACATATACAGGTGACTGTAGCATTGTGTACACAAGGTACAAAATGGCAGTGCATTGGCGGAGCTGTCATCTGTACTCAGGTGATTCGTGTGAAACGGTTTCCGACCTAATTATGGCCGCACCACGGCAATTAGACTTTGAATGCGGAATGGTAGTTGGAGCTAGACGCCTGGGGCATTCTATTTCGGGAATTGTAAGGAATTTAGTATTGAGTGACCTACAAGGCCAAGAGTGTGCCGAGAATACCAAATTTCAGGCATTACCTCTCACCATGGACAACGCAGTCGCCGACACGCTTCAATTAACGACCGAGAGCAGCGGCGTTTGCGTAGAATTCTCAGTGCTAATAGACAAGCAAGACTGCGTAAAATAACAGCAGAAATCAATGTGGGACATACGACGAACGCATCCGTTAGGACAGTGTGACGAAATCTGGCGTTAATGGGCTATGGCAGCAGACGGCCGATCGGAGTGACTTTGCTAAGAGCACGACGTGCCTCTCCTGGACTCGTGACCACATCGGTTGGACTCTAGACGACTGGAAATCCGTGATCTGGTCAGATGAGTCCCGATCTCGGTTGATAGCTGATGGTAGCGTTCGAGTGTGGCGCTGACCCCACGAAGCAATGGGTTAAAATTGTCAACAAGGCACTGTGCGAGCTGGTGGTCCACCTTAATGGTGTGGGCTGTGTTCACATCGAATGGAATGGGTCCTCTGGTCCAACTGAAACGATCATTGGAAATGGTTACGTTCAGCTACTTGGAGACCATTTGCTGCCATTTTCCCAAAAAACGATGAAGTTTTTATGAATACCAATACGCAATGTTACCGGTCCACTGTTGTTGACGACTGTTTTGACCAACATTGTAAACAACTCTGGACCCAGATCCCCCGACGTGAATCTCATCGAACATTTATGGGACATAATCGAGAGGCCAGTTCATGCACAGAATCCTGCACCGTCAACACTGTCGCAATTATGAACGGCAATAGAGGCAGCATGGCTGAATATTTCTCCAGGGGACTTCCAACGACTTGTTGAGTCCATGCTAAGACGAAATGCTGCTCTACGCCGGGCAAAAGGCCGTACAAAACGATACTTGAGATATCCTATGACTTTTGTCACCTCAGTGTATGAGACAGACGAAATGTCTGCACGTTACCACCAGCGAGGCAGGCGGACAATTTGCACAGAATCCGGGTGGCAGTTATAAGAGTCGAGGGACATAAAAGGGAGGCAGTGGTCTAGAAGGAAGTAAGACCGGTTTGTAGTCTATACCCGATGTTATTCAATTTGAACCTTGAGCAAGCAGTAAAGCAAACCAAAGAAACATGTAGGATAAAGATTAAAGCCCACAAAGACGAAATAAAAACTCTGAGGTTTGTCGATGACGTTGTAATTCTGTCAGAGACAGCGCAGGACTTGGACGAGCAGCTGAACCGAATGGACAGTGTCTTGAAAAGAGGATACAAGATGAACGTCAACAGAAGCAAACCAAGGATAATGGAATGTAGTCGAATTAAATCAAGCGATACTGAGGGAATTAATTTAGGAAATGAGACATTAAAAGTAGTAGATAAGGTTTCCTATTCGGGCAGAAGAATAACGATGGGTAAGTTCAAATGGTTTAAATGGCTCTGAGCACTATGGGACTTAACTTCTGAGGTCATCAGTCCCCTAGAACTTAGAACTACTTAAACCTAACTAACCTAAGGACATCACACACACCCATGCCCGAGGCAGGATTCGAACCTGCGACCGTAGCGGTCGCGCGGTTCCAGACTGTAGCGCCTAGAACCGCTCGGCCACCCCGGCCGGCTTAACACAAGACATTTTCATGAATTTGAAGAGACTTAGATGGGTTATTTGTACAACAGTTAAAAATATATTGATACTTACATGATATTATGGTTGTACGGAAACCACCATGTTTACGATGGAGATAGAAAGATGGGTGCAGTAATGGGTCTATGAAGGAACTATGAAGAGGCATCTGAACGTGAAGCAATGACACACGGAAGAACAAATATAGGATGCTTTTAAAAAAAGATATACTGTTGTTTATGTCTTCGTAAAAAAGAAAGTTACAATAAAGTCAATCATGCTGCACGATGTCTTCCTACTAGCTAAACAACATTGCCTTCGTATTTTTTTATTTTTCATCTAGAGAAAAAGTTACCTGTAGCGGTCAAGATAAATGGGACATGCTGTATGTTGAGGTATCCAAGGGAAGAATACAGTAAGCTCTCTCAGAGGTAACAGCTCTGCTTAGCAGTTCGTGCTTTGTATACAGAATGTCTTCACCAAAACGATTACGGAGACATTTTTGATTCTCATTATCGCACGAGAGGAGGAAAACTATGACGCTGGGCACGATAACGCATTGCGCAACGTAGTTCACAAGGAGATTCAAGAATATATAGCAGCGAGGTGACCCAGGTCATCTTGTTGATTTTTTTTTGTTAATGTCTAACGAATAGAAGCATTCCATACTGAGCTTGGCGAGTGTCTTATCCTTCCTAGAAGAACGACATTTATGTAACAGTCTTCGAAGAGATTCACACATTCAACGTCACTGCATTTAAAAAGCAGTGTGTTACTGCAGTTCTAGCCGGTTAGTGGTGTCAGTGATTGTGCCAGGCGATACTTGAAACATGTTACATTAGCGTGTTCCATTTAGTGTTGCGCCACGATACGTATTTTTCTATATTTTGTGTCAGGTACTATTTCTTATGAACGACCCGCCAGGGTAGCCGAGAGCGCCGGCCCCGGATCGAATCCGCCCGGCGGATTAACAACGAGGGCCGGTATGCCGGCCAGCCTGGATGAGGTTTTTAGGCGGTTTTCCACATCCCGCTAAGTGAATACCGGGATAGTCCCCACGTTCGCCTCAGTTACACGACTCACCGACATTTGAAAACGCTCGCACTATTTCATGACTCACACTAGACGCAGACAGCTGGGGTCCACTACTTCCGTCCCGCGGGGTTCGGGGTGGCGGCAGGAAGGGCATCCGGCCACCCTCTGCAATTAACGCTGCCAAATCCGTCATAACAAAGCCGAGCCCGCGTTGGAGCGGAGCAAAGGTCCGAGAAATAAAGAAAGAAACTATTTCTTATGAACAGCAGCGCTATCGACATCACATTGTTTGCTACTGGCGTAACATAGCCAGTTCAGGAAACACAGTTAACTTCAAGGAGTGTAGTGTGATGTCATTCTGGAGGATTAAAGAGACATTTGTATAAAATTATTCCATGAAGATACAAACAGGACATCTTTATTTACTTTTAGAGTAACTTTAAGTTGCTACAGTCTGTTTTTAGCGATGTACATTTTGAAGAAAAAATGCCGCACTTGGAGACCGGCATGTGATTTCTCATCCAGATTGTAGACAAAAGTTAGCCTACCAAAATCAGATCGGATGCATTTTGCCATGCGGGGTAGCCGCGCGGTCTAGGACGTCCTCTCACGGTTTGCACGCCTCCTCCCATCGGAGGTTCGAGGCCTCCCTCGGGTATGGGTGTGTGTGTCGTTCAAAAATGGTTCAAATGGCTGTGAGCACTATGGGACTTAACATCTAAAGTCATCAGTCCCCTAGAACTTGGAACTACTTAAACCTAACTAACCTAAGGACATCACACACATCCATGTCCAAGACAGGATTCGAACCAGCGACCGTAGCAGTCCCGCAGTTCCTGACTGAAGCGCCTAGAACCGCTCGGCCCAAACGGCCGGCTCACACTTTGCAATGACTGTGCGTAACTATTCAAGTGAAGCGTTTCCAGGGAAGATGGATTGGTTGTATAGGTCCAATATCCTGGCCTCGACGTTCCCGGACCTTAAACTACTAAAATTTAGTTTGTAGGGACACTTACACCCACACGTTTATAGCAACAGAAAGAAATACACAACATATCGTATTGTAAAGATGTAAATTAGATACAGTTCGATGCTTCAACTGAAAAAAACCGTTTGGCGCGAACGCGATTCGAACACTGGCGAATCTACGTATCCGTTCTCCAAGCGTGTGCCTCGTATCACTGAGCTTATGGGACAACTCCGTCACAGTGCAGACATTATGCTACCTGTTCCTGGCCACGCTGCTCGGTTGCAGCGTTGCCAGAGCTTCGTTGTTTTAAATCGCATTTCTATTAAACCTATTGGGGGACTAGATTTTGCTAGAACACGTGTGTCTTGAATTGGGACGAGGAATCGCATGCCGACCGGCAAGTACGGCATTTATTCTTCACCCTGTATATTAAACTGTTGGGAACTGTCAAGGAAAGTTTATTTTGGAATCGATGACAGTATTCATGTCAATTGTCTTTGGATGTCTGGCACGTATGCGAAAAGTGTGGCTTCACGGTTCCCACGAGAAACAGACATAAATGTTAGGATGGTAGTCCATGGCATTACTGGGAATCTTCGGCACAGTCATGGAGAGACCACACACTGCGATCAATCGATTTTGACGAGCTTCGGCATACTAGTCGAAAATAACTCCTGGGAGCTGGTTAGTTCACTAGACTTACGCCCCCCCGCCCCTTCCAAATAAAGAATGAAGGTCAGAAAACTGTACAGCTTTGTCAACAGTATCGCCTCGACACTGAAGCCCTGCTGCAAGAGTCTGTGTCGTTAGTTGAAGATGGCTGTTGTGGACAGGACTGGTGGCAACCACACCTTTACGTCGTCTTCCTTCGTTCAGAAACCACAGACGCTCCAGACTCAGTAGGTACGTCGTGCCTTCGGTGGCGTGCGGAGTAGCAAAATGTAGTGTTCAGAGAAGACCACCCTGCCCTACAGGTGTCACAGTGTTTAAGTCACTGGACTCCCCTTCTGGAGCACACGTACATACACACACATTCTAAAGGCTAATGCCTTGTCGATGCAACCACTCTGTAACTGTCACATCCTATCCTCTTCTCGATATCTTTCCAATTACTTCGTCCTAGGCCGTTCTCCTCTGTCTTTCCCAACACTTTCCCTCCAAGAAAGTTAATAATCAAATTCTTGTGTCTGATGACATGTGCAATAAATTTTACTTTTCTCTTTTCCATTACCTGTAATAATCTTTCCTCTTCATTGACTTTCCTTAAGACTTCCAGGTTGGTTTCTCTTTCCGTTCAGTTTGTTCTTGTCATTTTGCGTCGTACCCACATTTCAGGAACCTCAAATCGATCCTTTTCCAATTTACCCAGACGCCAACTTTCACTTCCATGGAGCTACGTATTCCATACAAATGATTTAGTAAAGAATGTTTATATTTTTACTAGTTAAAATGTTTTTGTTAGTGATAACTGCTTGTTTGCAATCCTTCTCTTCATTTCCATGAACCCTCTGTTGTCCTCTGCGATTATGCTACCGAGATGACAAAAATTTGTTTCACTTGATCGATTCTGATGTCATCAATTTTAATATTTGTTTTAATTTCTCGCATATTTTTTCGGCATTTAAATCCCCATGAAAGCCACTAGTTGTATGTTTTACATGGTTTTCCTAAATCGCCTAAGCAAATGCCGAGATGGTGACTTAGTAGAAGGACGTGGCCAAATTCCTTTCGCATTCCAACATTGTGATCCATCTTTAATGATCTAGTCGTCGACAGGACAGTAAGTCATATTCTTCAAAAATGGTTCAAATGGTTCTGAGCACTATGGGACTTAACATCTGAGGTCATCAGTCCCCTAGACTTAGAACTACTTAAACCTAACTAACCTAAGGACGTCACACACATCAATGCCCGAGGCGGAATTCGAACCTGCGACGGTAGCAGCAGCGCGGTTCCGGACTGAAGCGCCTATAACCGCTCGGCCACAACGGCCGGCTAAGTCATATTCTTCTTTACTTTTCTACGCTGTGACCGTAACCTTACAGCTTCCAGTGTAGACGTCATAATGAACTAATGAAAAATATGATGGTTTGGAGCGCCGTAGATACTGTACGCCTCCTCGATTCCTACCTTTTACGGACAACCTTTCATATATTACTAAGCGACTATCGTGGAACCGAGGGCACATTATATATTACACGAACGGTTAATGCAGTTTGTGGGCGGCGTTGGGGTTGTCGTCCAATGATATCCCATATGTGCTCTATTAGAGACAGATCTGATGATCGAGCAGGCCAGGGAAACTCGTCGACACTGTGTAGAGAATGTTGGGTCACAACAGCCGTATGTGGGCGAGCGTCATTCTGATGGAAAATCCGCCTGGGTGTTGTTCATGAATGGCTGCACGACAGGGCGAATCACCAGACTGACGTGCAAATTTGCAGTCGAGTTACGTGGGATAACCACGAGAGTACTCCTGTGTTATGCTTCGAATTGAATGTACGTGACTGGTCGAAGTCATTCTGCTGACAGTGTATCTTCAAGTAAACGTAAATTATAACTGGGCAAGGTTTGCAAATGCTATTAAGGACGAGTTATATTTGCTGTCTCTGACAAAATTACACTGTCATAGTCACATCCAAAATTTTACTTCTTCTCCCTAAATTTTAATTCCCCCTTATATGACCAGTATTAGTGTCGACATGATATTTGCTGTGATCATTGCTGCTAGTTTAAGGTTTACTTTGTGTAGTCTGAGTCTGACAATATGGCATTTAATTATTCACATTTTACGCAAAATTCAGTAGTCATATATCTACTTCTTCATTTGCAGGACTATGCATTTCACACTTAAGTGCTTGACAAAGGGTGCATCAGACCGCTATCACACTATTGCTACATCGTTCCGCTATCGAACAGTGTGGGGGAAACGAAACTTAAATACGGTATTTCAGTATGAGCTGTGATTTATTTGATTACAATGATCATATCTCTCTACGTAGTATATTTTCGCATTCGGAGCAGAAAGCTGGTGATCTACATCTACATATACACTCCGCAAGCCACCGTACGGTGCATGGTGGAGCGTACCCTGTACCACTGCTACTCGTTTCCTTTCCTGCGCGACTCGCAGACAAGCGAGCGAAAAACCACTGCCCATATGCCTCCATATGAGCCCTAATTTCTCGTGTCTGCAAAATGTATGCTGGCGGCATCAGCATCATTTTGCTATCAGGTTCAAATGTCGATTCTCTAAATTTTCTCAATAGTGCTCCTTGAAAAGAACGTCGCCTTCCCTCCAGGGTTTCCGATTTGAGTTCCCGAAGCATCTCCCAGTATTTGTGTGTTGTAGGAAAATACTGGTAACAAATCTAGCAGCCCACCTCTGAATTGCTTCGGTGTCTTCTTTTAATCCGACCTCGTGCGGATCCCAAACACTCGCTACAACGAAAATCACCTTTGTTCTAATGATTACCAACTCAATTCGCTTATCAAATCCGCGGCAGTCTCTCAACTATTTCGCGATAGTATAAACCGAGCTGCTCTTCTTTGAACGTTTTCGATGTCTCCGTCAGTCCCGTTGAGTAATGTTTTGTCATGTAGCGAAAGACCGTGTCGAAGTAGTAAACTGAAAGAAATTTCAGTGCGCGGTTTGCGGGGTGGTCATCCAGAGAGACTAATCGTAGCAAGTTCCTGAGTTTCCGCATCAGGGCTGCTTTGTTTCCTTAATGTGGGAAATCATGTAATGCTAGTCGACAGTCGGTAGACGTGATGTGAGGACGGACGCAACGCAACAGCGATTAGATATGAGTCATGTCTTGAAACGTCTGTGCAGCATATAAATAAGGCACAGCAGTTGGCGGTGCTTCAGTTGAGACGCTGCCACGATGATCGCATACAAGGTGAGTGCTCTCTGATGTCATCTTGTGCGTTGTTTTTATAGCAAACTAAATTTTTAGCACAGAGGGAACGCCAATCCTGAAAGGAAATGAATCTCTTAACACTATTCTGTGGAAACGTTCTTCGACAGTAACATCGCAAAAATATCGCTTTCGGGTCACATCTGTAAAGGTTTTAATCTATTGCAGTTGAGTGCTATGAGTTTTTTCTCGAATGACACATTTGTTAAGCTGTAAGATAGTAATTCGAAGCTTGGGGGCGTCTCACCTATGGTAAAATTTTACACATGCAATACCGGCCCTGACCTTCTTCTGTGCGGACGCCCACATATTACCCGAACTCTTACGGGACGTGGTAAGAATGTCTTCCACGAGTAATGAGTGTGTTGGGTAGGGACACTACGAATGCAGTGTGTGGACACGTAAGGTGAGAATGTGGGTCTCGCAGCAGGCGTGCGCGAGATAGTCCCTGCAGTCGCACTATCCTCTGTGCCCTCGGTGCCTCAGATGGATAGAGCGTCTGCCATGTAAGCGGGAGATCCCGGGTTCGGCTATCGGTCGGGACACTAATTTTCACCTGTCCCCGTTGATATACATCAATGCCCGTCACCAGCTGAAGGTATTAATATACAATTCTAAATTTGGAGTTATCTCTTGGGTGCTTCCTTGTAGGGGAAAAAATGCCACATTATCGTCCTAGGACGATAGGCCGTCAACAATTAGGTCCAATTGTATTTCCACAAACCCAGAAATCTTGGAGATTTATCTTTCCTAAGTGTTTGGAATTGTGGTTTCTTTCGGGAACCAAACCGTTTATAGCTGTACGTAAACTCATCCTCTGGTAGCTCATTTAATTGAAATGCTTGAAAATATTAGTTAAATATGTTTTTACATCACTCCTCGCCGTTTTTTCCCCTTGAAGCCTTTAGTTTTGTATCTGTTATATTCAGTGCTGGTCTTCAATTTGTCCTTTTTATCAGAAAAGTTTCCAAAAAACAACGTGAATTCTTTAAAGAAGCAAAGTTAAAACTGAACGCCTATAACAATGTGCGATTAAAAATCATAAATTAATTTCAAATTTGCTGGGCCACAACTAGAATAATGTTACGACGGTGAGAACTTCTGCTTATTTGCGCCTGTATTCTTTACTTTAAGGTTCCGTTCGTTAATCTGTAAAAATAAAATTCTTGTAGGATCTCTTTGTTGTCAGTTTTGTGTGTGTGTGTGTGTGTGTGTGTGTGTGTGTGTGTGTGTGTGTGTGTGTGTGTGTGTGTGTCTCTGTCTGTCAGTCTGTCTGTCTGCCCTTTTTCTCAGGAACGAGTCATCATATCGAGAAGTTCTCTGATGTCCGTCATATGTGGTCTATTTACTATTGTTGAGTCGAGCACAGTGTCGCTTTGATTATAGCTACAGAGGCAGTTTTGTACATATCCTATTGCCTGTATTTGTCACACTACGACGCGGATGGTCTGAAAATCGATACAGGTGTCCGGAACTAGTCACCATAAATAAATAAAAAATGATATTTCTCAATGCAACTCATGAGGGAGCTACAACCATTTATTTCAATTATAACACAAGTTGCAGGCCTGTTTTTCAACTGCAGCATGCTGCAAGTTCGTAACCCTAATATAGGTTCCCCTGCATAGCTTCGAGCTAATGTCTGAATGGCTATTCCGAAAGCCCACATACGATTTTTTTCGCGTGTACCATAGTGTAAGTGAAGTTGTACTCCGCTTGTAGAGATCTCATTGTCGACGGAGAGTTAAACCTCAATCTCCCTGCCGTCCATCCCCGATAGCTGAGTGGTCAGCGCGACAGAATGTCAATCCTAACGGCCCTGGTTCGATTCCCGGCTGGGTCGGATATTTTCTCCGCTCAGGGATTGGGTGTTGTGTTGTCCTAATCATTGCCATTTCATCCCCATCGACGCGCAAGTCGCCGAAGTGGCGTCAAATCGAAAGACTTGCACCCGGCAAACGGTCTACACGACGTGAGGCTCTAGTCGCGCGACATTTTTTACCTCCCTGCCACCTTTGCCTGCACCTGAAAATGTGAGCGTGTGAAAAGAGTATATTACGAATTGGTCCACGAAAGGAAGAAAGTCCCGTTGACAGCGCTGCCGAAGCGTGCTACTGCGTTTGCTGAAAGGTAACTTCATAATCACACAAAGTGTTTGCAACATCTTTCAAAACTACTGTTATTTACATTCAGCTGACCTCCATCTTTACGACAACTAAACGCTTTAGTTTTGTTTGTAGTATTACAACTTGCAACAAAGCGTTCACTTTAAGTCTCACCGAAATTTCAGTAAAGCAGAATTTTTAAAATTCCAACCTCGCTGGTTCTTCTAGTCTATGTTGAAATTCATGGCGAAACCCTTCATCTGTCTTATTTTGTACAGTGCTACTAGTTTCGGCCATAGGCCCCTTTCAAGCTTAGGGGGCATAAGCTTGAAAATGGACTCTGACCGCAACTAGTAGTACTGCGCAAAGTAAGACAGCTGAAGGTTTTCGCCATGGGTATCAACGATTATTTAGCAGCTGATTTTCTCCACCTATATGCATACTTATCTTCTAGTATATGTACGCCAATAAATGCAGCACTGCCTCATCAGCAGAAAAGAGCATTTCAGGACCAATCATTCCATCACGTAATAGCCAAATGCACCACTAACATCGAACAACAGTACCCGAGTTCAAATAATTTAACGTCGACAACCGCCGATATTTCGACGAAGCACAACCTTCGATTTTCAAGGCAAAATTGCAGCAAATAAGCACTGTGCAAGGGAATTTAAAATCTTGATTTGCAGAGAAACTCAAGAGGGGTAACACACACACACATACACACTGCAAACACTAGTGCCATCACAAACCTAAGATGATCAAAGTCAGAAGCTGTCGATAATGAAATTAATAATCAAAGACTGAGGTAGCATTAACTCTGTCTCTCTGTTTCTTGAGAAGGGCAGGATTCCATGCAGAATTTGAACAAAAATTACTTTTAAGATTACTTGCTAATTTAATTTCAGCTGCATCTTTAATAACACTATCGCAATAGCTGAAAGTGCATGCCAGAATCTCCGTGTTGTTTTATTCCACAGGATGACGGTGTCAAGACAATGTCCTGCAATGGCGGATTTTCTCGGCTGTTGTCAGCGTGTGTGACGCTTATGCTCAGTACGCTGTTCCTCCACTGTCCTGATAGTCTGACCAACATATTGCGAGGAATTCGGTAGACACCCGCTTTTCGCAAACCAAGATCATCCTTTACGGAACCTAAAAGGATCCTGATGTTATATGTTGGTCGAAAAGCACATTTCACGTCATATTTTTGTAAAATACGACCAATTCTGTTCGAAATACTCCCTGCGTAAGGCAAAAAGACCGTAGACTCCTGGTGCTACCGCGATGTTATCATCACTCACACGGTGCACAGTTGATCGATAGCGCAACGCATGTCTGATCTGTCTTACACTATAAACATTCTGACGAAAGGTTCCCTCGAGATGGGTTCACTCAGCTGACAAATTCTCAGGGTCCGAAATGACATGAGCCCTTTGAACCAAGATACAAAGTACCCCTTCCTGTTGAGCCGGATGGCGATAACTATCAGCCTGCAAATACAAGTCAATGGGAGGAGGCTTACTCGTCGGAATTTTACCTTGGAAATGGCAGGTCGAAATATTGGCGCCTGTTCACGACGTCATTCTCGTACGTTATTTAAACATGATATACGCCGGGAGAAAATCATGTCTCAGTGTCTGAGTTGGGCAGTCGATGCACTGCCATTATTTTGTAAGGTTTCAGTTTGAGCATAGTTCTGTAAGCAGACGTTGCTGACTCATCAATGTTGTGTCTGGTTGAGCAGAAGTTTTCTAGGACTTCTTTTCAGGGCTGCTCCTAACGTGTCTAACTTTCAAGGTTGCCCTAATTTGTCTTGCTCGTCTCGCCTGTAACCATACGTCACCTGCCACACCGAACCAAGAACGGTTTTATGATTGCCTTGGCCCTTAGCACTGCTGAGCTGCAGGGCTCCTTATTCAGCGCTATGTACGGGGTGACACAGAATAACGGGAATGTCTGAAATTAGTAGTGGCGGCCATGGGCAGGTGGCAGCAATGCGGGTTCGCGACAACAAGTAAACAGTCCGCCATTTCAGTAATCACGGATCAGTGAAACGGACAACGGCGTGCGTTAGCCATAAAAATGTTTTATAAAAACAATGATAGTTTGGTAGCGGCGCAGATCGACATTTTTATAACTTAGGACGTCATGATGCCGTTCCGTCGAAACACGTGATAAAATGTTGCATTAATAACTTTGAAGAGACTGGCTCTGCCCTCAAGAAGAAACCAACAAGACGATCAAGAAGTGTGCGTTTTCCAGCGAACATTGATGTACGCGAGTCTGGCTTACGGAGCCCACGGCCTTCAATTCGTCAGCAAGCAGCAGTGGCTGGAATGTCACGAGAGAGTGTTCGCAGAATTCTTCATCTTGATTTAAAATGTCATCCGTACAAACTACAGATGGTGCAACAATTGAAGGTTAACGTTTGCCGCTTACGAGTAGGATTCTGTCAACAAATGATAACAAAAATAAACAATGACAATGAATTTCTAAACAAGTTGTGGAAGTGATATGAAGCACATTTTCATCTCATAGGTTGTGTGAATAAACAGAACTACCGTTACTGGGCAAACACAAATCCTAATGACGTTCATGAGCGCCCTTTACACGCTAGTAAAGTGACAGTATGGTGTAGTGTTTCATCACAACGGTATCGGTCGGTATTTTTTCGCAAATGAACAGGGAAACATCATAACTGTCAATGGCGATCGTTACGTGGAGATGTTACGAACTTTCGTTACATCTGCATTGAACAACTTTCCAAACGTTCAAGAAGCCTGGTTTCAACAGGGTGGAGCGACATCACACACTGCACGGCAATCAATGGCATACGTGCGAGAATTGTTTGGCAACCGTGTGATCCCACGGTTCGGTAACATTACCTGGCCCCCTGGATCACCAGATTTATCCGTTTGTGATTTTTTCTTGTGGTGCTACCTCAAGAACAATGTCTACACGACTCGATCAAGAACCCTGGATGAGTTAAAACAGAGAATTCGGGATCCAATTCACAGTATCCCAGCTACGATATCGCAGCAGTCAATGATGAATCTCAACAGCAGATTTCACGAACGTATTCGTACAGGAGGACGCCCTCTGAAGGACGTATTTTTTTTAAAAAATGATAAATGCCATCAATTTTTCGTAAATTTCAAAGTTTCTGGGGTTTGAGTTACTATGAATGCAATTTTTTTCCTTCATCGATTCTAGTTTTATTGGATTGTGGAAATGTTCCAGTTTTTTCTGTGTCGCCCTGTATTATTGTATTTTTATGTGGGTTATATTATTTGCTCAGTTTGGATTCCGTAGAAACACTGGAACACGTGAGGCAATACTCACCTTACGACTAATCTTAGAAGAAAGATTAAGGAAAGGCAAACCTACGTTTCTAGCATTTGTAGACTTAGAGAAAGCTTTTGACAATGTTGACTGGAATACTCTCTTTCAAGTTCTAAAGGTGGCAGGGGTAAAATACAGGGAGCGAAAGGCTATTTACAATTTGTACAGAAACCAGATGGCAGTTATAAGAGTCGAGGGGCATGAAAGGGAAGCAGTGGTTGGGAAGGGAGTAAGACAGGGTTGTAGCCTCTCCCCGACGTTGTTCAATCTGTATATTGAGCAAGCAGTAAAGGAAACAAAAGAAAAATTTGGAGTAGGTATTAAAATTCATGGAGAAGAAATAAAAACTTTGAGGTTCGCCGATGACATTGTAATTCTGTCAGAGACAGCAAAGGACTTCAAAGAGCAGTTGAATGGAATGGACAGTGTCTTGAAAGGAGGATATATGATGAACATCAACAAAAGCAAAACAAGGATAATGGAATGTAATCTAATTAAGTCGGGTGATGCTGAGGGAATTAGATTAGGAAATGAGACACTTAAAGTAGTAAAGGAGTTTTGCTATTTGGGGAGCAAAATAACTGATGATGGTCGAAGTAGAGAGGATATAAAATGTAGACTGGCAATGGCAAGGAAAGCGTTTCTGAAGAAGAGAAATTTGTTAACATCGAGTATAGATTTAAGTGTCAGGAAGTCATTTCTGAAAGTATTTGTATGGAGTGTAGCCATGTACGGAAGTGAAACATGGACGATAAATAGTTTGGACAAGAAGAGAATACAAGCTTTCGAAATGTGGTGCTACAGAAGAATGCTGAAGATTAGATGGGTAGATCACATAACTAATGAGGAAGTATTGAATAGGATTGGGGAGAAGAGAAGTTTGTGGCACAACTTGACCAGAAGAAGGGATCGGTTGGTAGGGCATGTTCTGAGACATCAAGGGATCACCAATTTAGTATTGGAGGGCAGCGTGGAGGGTAAAAATCGAAGAGGGAGACCAAGAGATGAATACACTAAGCAGATTCAGAAGGATGTAGGTTGCAGTAGGTACTGGGAGATGAAAAAGCTTGCACAGGATAGAGTAGCATGGAGAGCTGCATCAAACCAGTCTCAGGACTGAAGACCACAACAACAACAACATATTATTTGCATGTAATGTATGAAGGTATCGATTAGTAAAATTGTATTTCACCAAAGAAAGCTCTATCAGATACTATACACCTTGATTTTTGAACGATCATCTGGATAACGTAAATTAAACTAGTCAAGACACTAAAATTTACCCTCTCAGTAGATTCCCGATGGCTCCATGCATACTGCAAGGGAAAATGACTGTTTACGAATTAAATATCTCCATTATAAAAGTGAAATAAAATTTTTGGAACTTTATCCACTTAGGATTTGAATACAATGAAACTGATCGGTGGCCAGGGAGCTCTATATTTTCACCGGTAGACGTAACGACAGTTTGCTCTCGTTAGAAAATAAAATGCCACGTCACTTTCTCATGTTTAATCTTCCGGATATAACAAAATTTCCCAGCAAACTCCATACGAATATGGCAAGCAGTAAAACATCTGGGCACACGGGTTGGGAAAGCCTCATCTACGCAGCGCATTGCGTCAGAAAGCTGCAAATCTGACACTCTCCTCCTTGTTTTACTGTTGGCACTGTAGGTGATGGCAGGTAGCGTTCTCTAGGCACTCGCCAAATACAAACCCTTCCATCGGATTGCCGCAGGGTACAGAGTGATTCTTCACTCCATCACTCGTTTCCAGTCATTCACTGCCCACTGGCATCGCTTCTCACGCCACCTGAAGCGTCAGCCAATGATGCAGAAATGCGTTGCGTATGAGGAGCTAATCGACCATCGTACCTCACTCTTTTTAACTCCCTACGCACAGTGATTGTGCTGGCTGGACTGCTGGTATCACTTCGGAACTCGTGAGTGATTCCTTCTGCTGAGTTCATGCGATTTTTACTGTCACAATTCGCCGTCAGTATGCAAGCTCTGCATGGTCTTAGTTTAGCTGCGGATTTTCCTTCGCTTTTCCCTTTCGCAGTCAAAATCACCAGCATTCGACTTAGGCAGCTTCAGAAGGGTGGTTGAAATGTCTGATGGGTTTGTGATTCAGGTAACATGCAATGACTAGTCCACGTACGAACTCATAGATCGCTTATGACTGACCCGTTTTGCTATTACTGCTTCTCTACTTACTATACAACTCTCCTGCCTCTTTTTATTCCTGCGGGCCAGCCTCTCGTGACATCTGATGGTCAGTTCTGGATTACAAGTCATATAGGTGTCTGGATATTTTTGATCCTGTAGTGTATACCGAGACTATCACTCCAGCTGCTCCACAGACTCATTGTGTCACTGTTTGAACGACTATAAGCAACAACTAGCCACGTCACATCGTACCTGTAATCAGGAGTGCGATAGTGAGAGAAGAATCCTTTCGCCCTTGACGAATCGTTTTGCCACTGACTTCTGAATCTCGCGTCCAGTGACACTCATCTGCAGTAGCTGCAAAAGGTACCTGGCAAGTGTATCGTCCAGTGTGCTTCATACTTCAGTGGTCATGTTGAATTCTTACACCAGAACGTGAGCGATGATTGGGATTAGTGCTTCTGTGATTTTTCCACGAGACTGTCACAATGCTACCATTGGATTTGTGCAAATTTAACACCGCTAAATTTTTCTGTGATTACCCAACGTGTGCACACCATCTATCACTCATCATCAGAAAGTGCACAGTTCTCTCTGATGTCATATTCTGGCGAGAACATGGCTACGAGGTGTGCCCATGGTACCTGGTGTCGAACGATTAGTCTAACGTCCCAGAGACGACGTTCACTGGCATGTCTGTGGCTGTTCAGCTTCTCACTCAATCATTCATCCATTCTGACCTGTTATCCTATCAAGAAGGAGAACTTTCAGACGTGTGGAAAATACCAAAGTATATATCAAGAAAACAATCATCTATCACTATGTTACTTGGTACTACTTGTGCATACAATTTTTGTTTGGAATTATTTAAAAGTAGAAAGAATACACATGTGAGAAACAATTTGTTTAATGATTTACGTGCCTTCCTATCTTAGTTGAAGCTGATTGCAAGACATAAACCGAAACTGCACGTTTTCATAGCACAGTACTGCATTTTAATTCTCTCAGTTTCAGTGGAAATCTTTACTTTATCGTTCGAAAAAATATATAGCCTATGTCCATATGAATGTTTATTAGTGTATTGTGTCAAAATTTGAAGTGAATCGCTGAAGAACTTTTCGAGATTTTTTATTTGTGGCATAGGAATTTATGCATTGTATGTGTTAAAAATATGTAGCCTATGCCTACCTGAATGGCCATTGAAGTACTGTATAAAATTGTTCTGTAGTGTAGAATGTGAAATGGATAATGGCACAAACTTTCTTGAGTTAAAGATTTGTAAATACAATGGCACACATAAATCTTAAATTACAGGAAAGCAACGTCAACTGATATTAGGACCAGTAGCACATCGTTAACCCCAAGCAACATAAAATGACATATTGTGGAGCATTTCTCGGTAGAACAGAAAGAATTCCATTGGATACTGAAGATGTGGTACAGAAATTAAACAGATTAAACTGATAGTTCGTACAGCTGCTGCATTAAGTGCTAAACACCAGAAAAGTTTTAAAAATGAATACAATTGCAGAAGTAGCACCACATCCACAACAAACAGCACTTTATCACAGTTTTCACGGCACAGTTCTTTGAAATGTCTACCTATCATTGAAGGTTAGTTTCTTATTTCATGTGAACATGATACCTGTTAAAATTATCCAGGTGAATTTATCCACAAATAATAAAATGAAAGATAAACTAATTCATAACTTAAAATTTAGAAGCGCACACAATTGGGCTGCTCTGCATGGCCCAAATCGTTTATTGGTCAAATTAGTACGAGTTTTACTGTACAATACTAATTACACATTGATGCTCTCAGACTAAAGCATCTAAATTAATAATTTTATTTTGTGCACATCGTCCAATAAAGATGCAAAGAATAACAATGAAGAAAACAGAGATATTACATTTTGTTGAGAAAGGAGTACAGATGAATTTGTTGTAAAAATATACCGCCACAGTAACAATAACCCTGACTGCATTCTGAACGGCTAACTTGGTTTAAGAAGCGGGACTGTTTCTACAAAATTCCATCTATTTATGAAGATGGTATATGTTCTTTCAGACATGTCCGAAAGAACAGATAGCATCTTCATATATATATATATATATATATATATATATATATATATATATATAAGGCTCACCGGCCATTTGACCATATTCTTCTGTGCGGATGCACAAACAGTGCTCGAACTCTTACGGAAGTCGGCAACAAGCCGCGAGTAATGAGTATAATGGGCAGGGTCACTAAGAATACAGTGCGGGACAATAAGTTGAGAATGTGAGTCTCACGGGAGGCGTGCCAGAGATAAGTCCCTGCAGTCGCACTATCCTCTGTGTCCTTGGTGGCTCAGATGGTTGCCGTCACGGTAGCTCAGCATGTTCGGTCCGAGGACTTCTCGCCCTCTGTAATAAAAAACTAAGTAAAGGAATCAACGATCAACTTGAACGGATGTCTTGTGACGTCCGCCCAGACCACACACAACGAACAATACCGAACAAAATGAAGAAAAAAAGAAGAAAAAAAAGATGGATAGAGCGTCTGCCACGTAAGCAGGAGATCCCGGGTTCGAGTCCCGGTCGGGGTACACATTTTCAACTGTCCCCGTTGACTTATACCAACACCCGTATGCAGCTAGTGGTATTCATTTCATAGTAAAATTTCATTTAGCTTCTATAATTTTATGCTGATAGAGAAAATGTGCTAAAATTTCTTTCATACATCAGAATCACATTGCCTGCCACATTTTTCACATACAGTTGATAAAATTTGAGTGAGCTGTACTTAAATAACAAAATGTTCCTACTAAATACTTCATAGTTCATATTCGTCAGGTATACAAGAAACAGTACTAAATATTATCCTCCAAATATAGACACTTTACAGGACAGTACATTGACATTGGTTTAAAAATGAAATATTTATGTTTCTTCACAATCTGGGCTAAGAATAAGAAATTTTGCATTATACAGTAAGATATATAACAATAACTGTAAAAGTATTTTATTAATGTAAATTCCTATTATAGTTTAAATTTTAGTTATTTCCACAGACCTAATGTGCATATAGTTTTTGCTGGCCATTATGTATCAAAACATTTCAGTCAACAACCAATCGAATCATTTAGCTGACATAGTGTCAGATGTAAACGAAATGCACCTGAACAGAGGTTGTCCTCAGTCTTACTCAGGCAGAAGGAAGCTGGTCTCTATAATACATTGTATAATGGATATCTATTTGTCAAATGCCATACTATGAAAATGCATGATTTCATTTTATTTCTCGAAGTATGTTTTATCTACAATAGCAGAGCACTTAAATCATTAGACAAATTATTTCCCTCATATATATTCTTTCCCCTTATAATTTAAGCAAATATTGTATACACAACTATGTGCTGTGTTGTTTTTTTCTCACAGTCGCTTTTATCAGAAAATAGGAAAGTTTTTACGAGGGCTGTCCAGAAAGTAAGTTACGATCGGTCGCGAAATGGAAACGACTATGAAAATCCGATAACGCTTTGCAAAGATGTGTTGGGCAGTGTCTCTAGTATGACTCTAGGTAGAATTATGTCGCTCTTTTCATTCCTGAGCTCTTAGTGAGCGCGTAAAGATGTTATAGAAAATAGTGTCTCCCGCCAAGTACGAGGTCCTGGTGAGAATTTTCCCCTGATGCTATGCAACCAACATTACATAACTGTCGTTCGGTTTCTTCTTCAAGACAATTCTCATCCTCATTCTGCAGGGGCAATGAAGATGTTCCTGCATGGTTTCAATTGGAAATGTTTGGTTACCCACACTACAGCCCATAATTGTCTCCCACTGCGTTTCATCTCTGCTCAAACGAACCGCTGGCTATGAAGACAACATTTTGGCACAGACAACGAGCTTTAGGCCAGGGTAGAGAATTGGCGGAAAGCACTGGCAGCTGCCTTCTATGATGAGGGTATTGGAAAGTTGGTACAATGCTACGACGAATGTCTGAGTCAGAACGGCGACTACGTAGAGAAGTAGCTGAAAGGTGTAGCTAACTGTTACAAATGAAACATTTCTGATTTTCACTGTGATTTTCATTTCGCGATCAATCGTAACTTACTTTCTGGACAGCCCTCGTATTTGTGGTTTATCAGCTTATGATTAGTATATTACTACAGAACCTGAATGAGCTGAAGTTTTGTAATCATACGCATTTGCAGATTAAAAACATGAGAAATACTATCACTGAAGCTACTGTCTCCACAGACTCAGTAGCAGGAAATGTCTCTACCCCCCATATAACAATGATCCTAACCGATTAACCCATTTATTTTAAGTGATACAGCAAATGTATTGGCAGCTGCGAATATGAACCACTGTCGGCTGTATATTCGAATGATGACAATGAAAATGTATGCCGATTTGGGACTCAAACAAGGCGGTCGCCTTAACCACTACTGCCAACCGAGCTCAAATCATGGCCAGACTCAAACTTCTACGAGGGCAGTTCAATAAGTAATGCAACACATTTTTTTTCTCGGCCAATTTTGGTTGAAAAAACCGAAAATTTCTTGTGGAATATTTTCAAACATTCCCGCTTCGTCTCGTATAGTTTCATTGACTTCCGACAGGTGGCAGCGCTGTACGGAGCTGTTATAATGGCGTCTGTAACGGATGTGCGTTGCAAACAATGGGCAGTGATCGAGTTTCTTTTGGCGGAAAACCAGGGCATCTCAGATATTCATAGGCGCTTGCAGAATGTCTACGGTGATCTGGCAGTGGACAAAAGCACGGTGAGTCGTTGGGCAAAGCGTGTGTCATCATCGCCGCAAGGTCAAGCAAGACTGTCTGATCTCCCGCGTGCGGGCCGGCCATGCACAGCTGTGACTCCTGCAATGGCGGAGCGTGCGAACACACTCGTTCGAGATGATCGGCGGATCACCATCAAACAACTCAGTGCTCAACTTGACATCTCTGTTGGTAGTGCTGTCACAATTGTTCACCAGTTGGGATATTCAAAGGTTTGTTCCCGCTGGGTCCCTCGTTGTCTAACCGAACACCATAAAGAGCAAAGGAGAACCATCTGTGCGGAATTACTTGCTCGTCATGTGGCTGAGGGTGACAATTTCTTGTCAAAGATTGTTACAGGCGATGAAACATGGTTCATCACTTCGAACCTGAAACAAAACGGCAATCAATGGAGTGGCGCCACACCCACTCCCCTACCAAGAAAAAGTTTAAAGCCATACCCTCAGCCGTTAAAGTCATGGTTACAGTCTTCTGGGACGCTGAAGGGGTTATTATGTTCGATGTCCTTCCCCATGGTCAAACGATCAACTCTGAAGTGTATTGTGCTACTCTTCAGAAATTGAAGAAATGACTTCAGCGTGTTCGTAGGCACAAAAATCTGAACGAACTTCTCCTTCTTCATGACAACGCAAGACCTCCCACAAGTCTTCGCACCCGAGAGGAGCTCACAAAACTTCAGTGGACTGTTCTTCCTCATGCACCCTACAGCCCCGATCTCGCACCGTCGGATTTCCATATGTTTGGCCCAATGAAGGACGCAATCCGTGGGAGGCACTACGCGGATGATGAAGAAGTTATTGATGCAGTACGACGTTGGCTCCGACATCGACCAGTGGAATGGTACGGTGCAGGCATACAGGCCCTCATTTCAAGGTGGCGTAAGGCTGTAGCATTGAATGGAAATTACGTTGAAAAATAGTGTTGTGTAGCTAAAAGATTGGGGAATAACCTGGTGTATTTCAATGCTGAATAAAACAACCCCTGTTTCAGAAAAAAAATGTGTTGCATTACTTATTGAACTGCCCTCGTATATGTCGTCATCCATGTGCCACAATCTGCACTCATATGTTACATATATTCCCATCTGGGAAGGTCTTATTTATTGAGACTCGAGGGCCTCAATTGACGAATGAACATGAAATAGCAATGCCTGTGTCTCTAAGAAGTACTATGTAATGTTCACTGCAGCGACTAAAGCCATCAATAAATACAGTAAATGTATTCGCGAACTTGAACCATCATCAGCTGTATATTGGAATGACGGCAACGAACATTTATGCCGTACTGCGAGTTGAACTGAGATTTCTCACTTTACGTGAGCAGTCACCTCAATTGCTTCAGTCTTCCGAACACAAGTCAAAGCCAGACCCAAACTCCCACATGTCATTGTCCATGTGTCACTTACCTGCACTTGTACATCAAGTCTGTTTCCGGCCTGGAAGGACATATTTATTGAGAGATAAGGGCCTGGCACTGGCGAATAAATAATGAAATAGCAATGCCTGTGTTAGTAGGAAGTACAGTGGAGATGCATGCATGTCTGCATTGTACTTCTTAATACTACAGTCACTGCTGTTTTGTATTTTAAGCGACTTCAATCCCCAATCAAAGTTTCTTTGGCAGTAACAACAAAAAAAGGTTCAAGGTCAGTGCAAGGGGGAGGGGAGGAAGAGGAGCTGGAGAGGGAGGGAAGAACGGAGAGAATGGACATAGAGAAGGAGAAGGAGGAAATGGACAGAGATACAGGGAGGAGGAGGAGATTGACTGAGAGAGGGGGGAGATTAGAATGTACACTGATCAGCCAGAACATTATGCCCACTGAGCTACTATAGGTGTAAACCAGTCTAGGCGATAACAGCGTCACATGTGGAGGAATGACTGCTACTCAGACACAAGGACGGTGCATACAGTACCAGCGAGTGTGCTGTCCATCTGTAGAATGGGGAAGGTACGCGATCTATCTGAGTTTGACCAACGGCAGATTGTGATGGCCTGTAGGCTCGGAACGACAATTTTGGAAACTGCACAACTTGTCATGTGTTCGAGGAGTACTGTGGTGTCTTCAACACATAATGAAACTAAGGTGAAACCATGTCCAGATCTCTTGGGGTTGGGCAGTCACCCCACATTACAGATCTCGGATCTCGTAGGCTAGACTGGTTGGTAAAACACGACAGGCGGCGATCTGTGGAAGAATTAACATCAGACTCTAATGCTGGGCAGAATACAAGTGTGCCTGAACACACAGTGCACCATACATTCTTAACGATTGACCTCCGCAGCCAGCGACCCATGCATGTACCAATGTTAACATCGCAACGTCGCCAACTGTGACTGAAATGGGCACTTGACTATCGGCACTGGACGCTGGCGCAGTTGCAGAGCATTGCATGGTATGACGAATCCCGATACCTTCTTCATTATGCTGATGGGAGGGCGCGGATCCGTCACCTTTCAGAGGAACACCTCCTTGAAACACATACTGCGGGATGGAGATAAGCTGACTGCGGCTCCATTGTGCTCTGGGGAACATTCACATGAGCATCCATGGATACAGTGGAGCTCATGCAAGGCACCATTGCGGCCAAGGAGTATCACACACTGATTGCATGACAATCATGTTTCCCAATGGCAGTAACATTTTTCAACAAGATAATGCGCCATGTCGCAAGGCCAGGAGTGTGATGATGGAGCAGTTCAAGGAACACAGTGGTGCGTTTCAGTTGATGTGATGGCCACCCAGCTCGCCAGATCTGAAAACGATCGAAAACATCTGAGATGTGTTTGAGTGTGGCATATGAAATCATCCCCCCTACCCCGGAATTCATGCGAATTAGGTGACTTGCGTGTGTAGATGAGGTGCCAACTCCCTCTAGCGACCTACCAAGGCCTCACTGCTCCCATGCTGCCGTTATATGTGCCAAAGGTGGACATATCGGCTATTAGCTAGTTGATCATAATGTTCTGGCTGATCATTGTATATCAAATACTGGCAAATATTTAGCAGTTGTGAAGCGTTGCAGCCAGATGTTGTTGCCGAGCGGTTCTAGGCGCTTCAGTCCAGAACTGTGCTGCTGCTACAGTCGAAGGTTCGAATCCTGCCTCGGGTATCGATGTGTGTGCTGTCCTTAGGTTAGTTAGGTTTAAGTAGTTCTTTTTTGGCAAACATTTTTGGAAAACAGTCATCAATTAATTACTATATTTTGACTAAAGTTCAGTCTTGATCACACCATTTATGTTTTAATGACATAGGTAACCGGTTTCGGTTCTTTTTACAAAACCATCATCAGACCCATGGCTCCCTCAGGATGGTAGGCGGAGCTCTCCTCGCTGCTACACAACTGATCAGTTGACTGCGTAGCAGCGAGGAGAGCTCCGCCTACCATCCTGAGGGAGCCATGGGTCTGATGATGGTTTTGTAAAAAGAACCGAAACCGGTTACCTATGTCATTAAAACATAAATGGTGTGATCAAGACTGAACTTTAGTCAAAATATTAAGTAGTTCTAAATCTAGGGGACTGCTGACCTCAGATGTTAAGTCCCACAGTGCTCAGAACCATTTGAACCTTTTTTTGAAGCGTTGCCAGGTTAGCTGGTATTTATATAGTGTAAACCTCATGTTTCTGTGAGTGGTACGCTGTATGCATTTTTGAACAAGTCCTGATAACAGGAGGTCGATTACTGATTACAAAATGTAGTATACTATTTTTAAAAACGTGCTGCTGTTCATACTTTCGTGGCGAACAAAAATTTAGAAGAAAAGCAATCTTGCTGGTTAGCTAAACAACATTTGTTTGGTGCGTTTTTTATTTTACTTCCCTACAAATATTATTTGGTGTTGTTAAGATAAATGAATAGTTTATCCTCTACGAAAACATGACATTGTTAGAAACATTGACTGACCCTCCTGTATTAACACACGAGCAGGTACCTAGGGAAACATAACTCATCCAGTTGCTAGTGTTCACTGTAAATGAATAGAGACACACATTAAAAGTGTGGATGGTTGCAAGTTATATTTGGTAGGGTTTGGTGAAGGAGAGTGGGGAGGGGGAGGAGGAGACAGAGACAGTAACAAGTTTGACCCCTCCCAGCAACGAACACAAGGTATGTAGTATGTTTGTAGTACAATGCCTTGCGTGCTGTTTTCCGAAAGGTGTTGGCGATATCGGCGCTGGTGCTGGTGCTGGTGGGGCCTGGAGAGCTGATGCCACAGCAAGAAGCATCTCCTCTGGACGTGGCCACAGACGTTATAATCTGCTTGTTCGTGTGCCCAGCAGTCAATGAGACAGCATGCGCCCTCCAGGGAGGCCACCTCACCACACCCGGCGGCATCTGCGGCGACTGCCCCAGCTGCAAGCTCCCTGGTGCGGAATAGAAAACACTGACTGCATCTCTTCTATACGGACCTGTGCTACATGTGTCTACTGTATTATAAAATAAATTTGACCATCATGAAACATAACTAACTTTTAGTTGCTTATTTCTTGCACTAGAAAAGCACATATTATAAACCCGTAGAGCAGGCTACACATACATTTGTACAATAGATGCACAGTGAGAAGATCGTCAAGGATGCAAAACAAGTCATATAACGAGAATACATCTTTTTTTAGTCATCAGTGCTTAGTGAAAAGATTCTCAAGGATTCGAAACAGCTCGAGAACACTTTTTTGTT
Source organism: Schistocerca americana (assembly GCF_021461395.2). NCBI lineage: Eukaryota > Metazoa > Arthropoda > Insecta > Orthoptera > Acrididae > Schistocerca > Schistocerca americana. The sequence goes on along the minus strand of NC_060120.1, from coordinate 770,167,670 downwards.
TTCAGTCTTCAGACTGGTTTGATGCGGCCCACCATGAATTCTTTTCCCGTGCCAACCTCTTCATTTCAGAGCAATTAACTTCTTTGTATCTATGGTTTTCTTTCCAAGTTCTGTGATTGCCCCTTTCTGGAGATGTTCATTCCTCTTCAACTGAATTGCCTACTGAGCTATTCCTTATTGCAGTATCTATAGCCTCAAAGAACCTTAAGCATATCTCTTTATTCTTTAGTACTTTCATATCCCTCTTCCTCATGCGTTTATTCCTCCTGACTAGTCTCACAAACTAGACTGTGAGAATATCTGCTCCTGGATACACTTTACAACCCATTAAGTGATTTCGGAGTCTCTGGCCGACCATGATGTGATCTAACTGAAATCTTCCCATGTCTTCCAGCCTTTTCCAAATGTACTTTCCCCTCTTATGATTCTTGAACAGAGTATTACTTCTCCTCTCTCATCTCTAGTACCAAGCCCATATCCTCCCACAACTCTTTCTTCTACTTCTTCCCCTACAACCACATTCCAGTCCCCCACAACTATTAATTTCCATCTCCCTGTGGGTACTGAATTACCTGTTCAGCATCCTCATGCACTTTCTCTATCTCTTCATTTTCAGCTTGCGATGTTGGCATGTATTCCTGAACTATTGTGTCTGTGTTAGTTTGCTGTCGCTTCTGATGAGAACAACTTTATCACTGAATTGGGTAACTCACTCTCTGCCCTACCTCGCAATTCGTAGCAAATCCTACTCCCATTAATCCATTTTCTGCTGCTGTTGATATTACTCTATACTCATCTGACCAAAAATCCTTGTCTTCTTTCCACTTCTCTTCACAAACTCACACTATATCCCGAGAGAGCCTTAGCATTTCCCTTTTCAGATTTTCTAGCTTCCCTACCACATTCAAACTTCTGACATTCCACGCCCTGAGTCATAGAATGTTGTCCTTCCGATGGTTATTTAATCATTTTCTCATGGTCACCTCCCATTTGCCATTCCCCTCCTGGAGATCCGAATGGGGGCTAGTCTGGAATGTTTTGGCAATATAGAGATCATCATGACACTTTTTCAATTACCGGCCACATGTCCTGTGGAAACACATTATGTCTTTAATGCAGTGGTTTCCATTGCCTTTTACATCCTCATGCTGTTGATCATTGCTGATTCTAGTATCTTCAGGGACAGTTTCCAAAGAGAGTGCCCTGAACCTCTGTTTGCTTCTCTGTCCTATTTGACAAGACTGTTGGCAGAATGAGGGTGACTTCTAATGCTGGAAGTCTTTGGCCACCATTGCTCATGATTTTTTCTGAAAATTTAAGTGGTGGTGGGGTTTAAAACTAGGACGGAGGGTACTGGTGAACTTGTCATGAAGTTGCAGTCCCATGTATTTATTCCTGTTAACATTTTCTATCTGCTTGTTGTCATAAATAGACATGTGCTGGTAGGAGACCTCTGCCATGATCATAGCGATGACACTTTATACAGACATTAAAAATGTCACATACCATACTATGTAGGAAGGGTATTACACAATGGAGTCGCAAACAAGACAGAGCCATTGCGTAGATTCTATCGACAGGACAATGATGCGCAAGCAGTCTGTAAGTGCGAGGTGTTTTGCAGCCATGTGGGTGCCACCTTTCTGCTGAACTTCAAGCCAACAATTTGCTCTCCAGGTAAGATAATTTTGTTTTGTGTCTTATATTTAACAATTAAATTTCTGTTAGCAATCTAGTGATGTCTGACTCTATGATCATACATGATGAGCAAATGCCATGCTCTTTCTTTTCACTGAATTCTTGATATGACTGATTGTTGAGCTTGGCCACTGTGTACAATATCACTGTCATGGTGAGAACAACAAGCTTAGGTGTGCACTTGTTTATATTTGTTATTAGTGTTGTGTCCTCACCAATGGACATAACTGAAGCAGGTGTACTGAGACAGTTTCCGACTGGCGCCACAGATGGTGCTTTGAAGTTCGCCATCAACCACAAGCACGGTCCAATGAGCAACCTCTGTGCTGCTGCCTATGAGATGGACCTTGACATTGTGATAAGCAGTGGCCACAGGCAGGAATGGATGGTTCATGTACAGTGTTGCCGTACGACAGTTCTAGTACGGAATTCAAGGGATGCAGTTCATAGCTACAGATTGTAGCGGAGAGACTTAGTCTACTAGTGGAGTTGCCTACAGCTTTCGCCTAAAGACAAGCGTTTACTACAGTGATTGACAGTGCAGCGCCCAGGACGGATGTAGTCTTGTCAACATTGTACTCAGCAATGCACGCCTTGATAGGCACTGCTTAGTTGTATCTGTCTGCAAGCACATCCAGTGAGTTGCTGTGCAACTTTAGTTAAGTGTTGCAGCACAATGAAGTGTATATATGTGTGTCACTAGTTTCCTTGCACTGTCATAGTTCCTCCATTCACATCAGAGGACCTAAACCTAATATGACGTGTGCAATCCATTCTTCCCAGACGACCCGTACAGATCAGTTAGTGAGCCGCCTAACCATGGAAAAGGTGTACAACAATGTAAAGGATCTTGTAATGTAAGCCAGGAAAGAGGTTAACAAACATTTTCTTGCTCTAATGGAGACAAAAATCGCAATAAAAATTTAGAGAGAATAAAATTCACTGAAACTCAAATCAAATTACAAAGTGATGCTAATACTATGAGGAGGTACCAAAAAGAGTGGAAGACTATGTAGAGAAGGCACAAAAAAAATCTTCTAATCTGGGCTGCTCACAAAATCAAAGTTAACGATACAAAGGGTCTGTATGCACGGGCTCTTCCTCCTGTGGTGGTACATTGGAGTTTGAGTGTATAGTGCGAGAGGACTCACTGTCTTCCCCTTCTTTCCACTCACAATAATTGGACGGAACAAATTATATGGTATAAGTGTTTATTAGAATAAACTATACAACGTGCACGGACAGTGCGCAAACTGCGGCTCGTGGCTTAGCTGGGAGACATACAAGCCCGTTCGCTACGGGGTCTCGAAACTACCTTCAACCTTGCTTGGCCTTTACAACGGCGGCTCATCTTACCTGCACGCACGAAGGACATGGGAGATCCGCTTCCGCACATGGTTGCAAGGTCTCCCGAAAGGGAGCAGACTATACTGGACATTCTGACCTGCCCGCTTTGGAAGCTGTCACTAGATGGCACTTGGAATGAGTTGCAGAGTCCAAACATCCTCCCGCTCTAAAATGAGCTTTCTCATTCTACAAATAATCATAATTTTAACAAACTACAAAACCAAAGCAAGGAAAACAATAAAAATATAACTTGGCACAGTATCACTGCACATAAAACATGAATACACTAACATTTGGGATGCTCACACCACCCATCACCACTCTCACATTGCATGTGAAACACTATGGGTACTAACATGTAGGATACAAAACAATGAGGTGTTAATATTGCTACGTAGAAGAAGGTGTAATTAGATGAATGACGAACACTAACTTCACTTAATGAAGGTTTATTCAGCACTTGCACATACAAGAGCGCAGAGTGAACTGCTTGAAAGCCAGAACACATACAATATTTATGCAGCTACAGAACATTCCAGTACAATGATTCTTGACATTTGTGGATACGTCTAAATGTACTCAAACCGAATATAGAAATTGAACAGTCCAGGTGAGTTTTGAACTCACGACCCTCAATACAACAGTTCAGTATCATATCCACTGCACCATGGTGCTACTCAGCTTGTGCTGCGACATTGATCCCTCTGTGAGTGAAAAGCGTCTCGGTGTTACGTCGTCCTAGTCTGGGAACGAGCCATCGATCCTGCATACTCCAACTCCTGATGACTGATTCTCGCCGTGGCGCTGATCTTCATATAACTTCTTTTGCCGCTACGCTCTTCGGCATCTTCCGCTTGTTGCATGCCGCTGGAGCTTCGAATTTACCCTGTGTTGCAGGATCCTTATAGGGCTTCATCTCTGATCGTTTGTAGTCTTGTGTCAGGGTCGAAATCTTCAACTTCATAAGCAACATCAGACAACTGTCTTACAACCTTATAAGGTCCAAAGTAGCGCCTGAGGAGCTTCTCAGAGAGCGGAGTCGAGGTTACTGCCGAGCTTCCGCAGCTCTGGTTAACACCTGGCCGATGTAGTCGTCGTCCACGTCATCAGGACGTAACGGAAGCACAGTGTCCATCGTTGTAGTCGCCTCACGCCCATGCACCAGGAAAAATGGCGTAAATCCTGTGGTGTCTTGTTTGGCGGTGTTATAGGTAAACGTCACGAAAGGTAGCACCTCATCCCAGTTGATATGCTCTACATTGACTAACATTGATAGCATGTCGGCCAACGTCTTATTAAGGCGTTCAGTAAGCCCGTTAGTTTGCGGATGATAGGCAGTGATGAATAATGTTGCACAGACGGTTTATTTCTGTCACAAGATTCGATTGAAAAACTTTCCCTCGATCCGTAATTAACGACCTTGGGGCACCGTGTTTTAGTAAAATGTCTTCCACGATGAATTTGGCTATCTCAGATGCTTCGGATGTTTTCACGGCTTTTGTAATGGCATAGCGTGTCAGATAATCAGTGCAAACAATAATCCATCTATTGCCACTAACAGACGTTGGAAATCGTCCAAGGAGGTCAATCCCAACACGCTGAGAATGCGTTTGGGCTGGTGGAATTGGTATGAGTTGGCCAGGTGATATCTGAGGAACTGCCTTTCTCCTCTGGCACTCTCGACAGTGCGACACATAATGACGGACACTCCTAAATAAACCTGGCCAGAAAAATCTCTTGCGGATTCTATCGTATGTCTTAATAAAGTCTAAATGTCCAGCCTCAGGCGTGTCATGGAATTTCTGTAGAACATCTAAGCGCATGTGTTTAGGAATCACTGGTAGCCACCGCTTTCCAAACGGATCAAAGTTTTTCTTGCAAAGTAATCCATTAACTACATTAAATTGTCCTTTCACATCCTCTGACCGATTTAAGGCAAACAAAATTTGAAATATCTTGGTGTCCTTCTGCTCAGCAGAGAGATCCTGGAGCGCAGCCAGACAGTCACTATCTTCATCAAAGTATTGATGGTCTTGCACAGGCTTTCTTGAGAGACAGTCGGCATCTTGGTGTTTTCTTCCACTTTAGTACACTATGGTAATGTCATACTCTTGAAGCCGTACTGCCTACCTGGCGAGTCATCCTCTTGGATTCTTAAGACCTGTCAACCAACAAAGTGAATGATGGTCTGTAACACCTGTGAATGGCCTTCCATAGAGATACTGTCGAAATTTGCACATGGCCTAGATCATAGCAAGACATTCTCTTTCTATAATTGAATAGTTTCTCTCGCCTTTTGCAGGTGTCCTAGAAGCATAGGCTATTACCTTCTCTTTTCCATCCGAAATTTTCACCAGAACAGCACCGATCCCATACCCGCTGGCATCTGTGTCTAGTTCTGTAGGCGCTCTCTCATCATACAGACCAAGTACAGGGAGAGTTGTCAGAACTTTTCGCAGCACATCGAAAGAATCCTGTTGAGTACCACTCCAGATAAATTTAGCATCAGCTTTTAACAACTCTTGGAGTGTCCTGGCTTTGAAACAAAAGTCTTTGATAAAACGACGGTAATTAGAACATAACCCGAGGAAGCTTCTCACATCTCTAATACTTTTAGGAGTAGGAAATTCCGTTATAGATCTCACCTTTTCTGGGTCTTGCCGCACACCTTCATTTGACACAATGTGCCCAGGTATTTTGATTTCTTTTGCTCCAAATAGACACTTTCTTGGGTTAAGTTCCACTCCGCCTTGTTGGAGACACTTAAGAACGGTCCTCAGTCTTCTTATATGTGCCGGCCGTCGTGACCGAGCGGTTCTAGGCGCGTTAGTCTGGAACTGTGCGACCGCTACGGTCGCAGCTTCAAATCCTGCCTCGGGCATAGATGTGTGTGATGTCCTTGAGTTAGTTAGGTTTAAGTAGTTCTAAGTTCTAGGAGACTGATGACCTCACATGTTAAGTCCCATAGTGCTCAGAGCCATTTGAGCCATTTCTTCTTATATGTCCATCAAATGTCTCTGAGAACACTATAATGTCATTTAAGTAACAAAGGCACGTCGTCCACTTCAGGTGCCTTAGAAGATTATCCATCATCTGTTCAAAAGTTGCTGGTGCATTACACAAACCAAACGGCATTACCTTAAACTCATACAGTCCCTCAGGGGTGATGAATGCAGTTTTCTCACGATCAGCCTCATCTACTTCGATTTGCCAGTATCCCGAGTACATGTACATGGTTGAGAAAAACTTAGCCCCTTTCAGACAATCTAGTGTATCGTCAATTCGTGGACGAGGGTAAACGTCCTTTTTAGTTATCTTATTAAGCTTCCTGTAATCAACACAAAAGCGCCAACTGCCATCCTTATTCCTGACGAGGACCACTGGTGACGACCATGGGCTCTGTGAAGGCTGAATGATGTCATTCTTCATCATTTTCTTTACCTCGTCGCGAATTATTCGACATTCTGTTGCTGACACATGGTATGGTTCAAAAATGGCTCTGAGCACTATGGGACTCAACTGCTGTGGTTATCAGTCCACTAGAACTTAGAACTAGTTAAACCTAACTAACCTAAGGACATCACAAACATCCATGCCCGAGGCAGGATTCGAACCTGCGATCGTAGCGGTCTTGCGGTTCCAGACTGCAGCGCCTTTAACCGCACGGCCACTTCGGCCGGCCGACACATGGTATGCTCTCTGGCTTATTGGTTGATGGTCTCCAGTGCTTCACTGTCGATTTGTCTAATTTGCTCTTCACCTGTGGATTGAAGTATTCAGAGAACTCTTGAAGAATGGCAAGTAGCTTCTTCTGTTGCTCCTTAGTGAGATCTGGCGATAGTTGAGCTAGAATATCTTGTCTCGTAGTGGTAGCGCTAATTTCGCCCACAGATGTTTCTATGATGCTCAGCTGTTCTTCAATTAACGGCTCACCGGTTGCAATGCACTGGCGTCTTGGAAGAATATGCAGTTCTCGACGACAGTTAACTGTCCACAATTCACCGAATTCGTTCTTAAACGAGACGACAGAGGCTGGGATGACCAAGTTATTCTTCAGTGGTATGCTTCTCTTACATTCCACTAAAAGATCCATGGGTTGATGCATGGCTTGACACGTGACAGTCACCTTTCTAGCGCTGACTGCAGGAATGATCATTTCATCCAGCACACAGTCTCCACACATTCGGATGCGCATCTTCCTGTCCACAGTATCTCATCTCGTCTAGCATAATCTTCAAGCGACCACAATCTATAATTGCCTGAGAAGCTTTCAAAAAGTCCCATCTGAGAATGACGTCATGACTACACTCTTGTAAGACGATGAATTCTAAGGGCTGTAATGGCCACTTATACCCACACGAATAACACATAGTCCTGTAGGTTTTACATATTTCCCATTAGCCACTTTCAGAAGAGATGCTTTGTTGTCGACGAATACGGTTTTCTGCAACTGACGACGGTACTTCTCCGAAATGACTGAACATGATGCTCCAGGGTCCACAAGAGCTTGGGCTGGTCGGCCATCCATGAGGATATCGACGTAGTTTCCTATAATTTTTGTTGTGATCGACGGCGGAGGATTTTTCTCTTCGGCGGCCTCACCTCCAAGGGAGGTCGCACCCTTTAGTTTTCCAGGTAGCTGCGCCTAGGTGATCGGCTGCAGCTTCTAAACGGCGATGGAGACCTTGTTAGGCGTGTTGGGGAGCGTCCTCTCCAGCGGCTAGCTTGCAGCGATGGTGACCTACGTCGTCCTGCACCCACATCTTCTTGTTCACCTTCATCCTCCCGGAGTTGGCGTTGGTTAAGATGGTCTGCTGTCTATTGGTGCGGGCGTCAGCAAATATCCGCCGCCTTTCTCGACACTAGCGCACCACATGTCCCGGTCGTCCACAGTGGAAACATACTGGTTGGTTATCATGGGTCCTCCAGACGTCAGTCTTCCTTGGTGCCCAAACAGATTCCTCATGCGGCATTATAGGAACGTAATTCCGCCTGGGTCTCGACTTTTTCACCGATTTAAAGGGAAATGAAGACGAGAGATTGGGTTCAATGTCTGTTCCACTTCCTCCCTTATGACCTCTTGAAGCGTCTTGGTTTTTTGCTCACCGTGAAATACAAGTGCCTTCTGAACTTCCTCTCTCACTATCTGACGAAGAACACTTGTGAAATCAGTTGCTTCCTCCATCAAAGACATGGATACGACGTTTGAAAACCGTTCGGACCTCTTGCATGTAATTCTTTTCTGATGCATTGTCTCGATATACTGGCATCATTTTATGAAGTCGTCTGCTGTCGAAACCTCCTTCTGGAGTGGGGCTTGATACACGTCCTCAGCAACACCATTCATGAGATGTGAAACCTAATCTTCCTCCTTCGTTCTAGGATCCACTGTTTTTCACAGCCCCAAGACGTCTTGAATGTAGGATGCTGTAGTTTCTCCTGGACGCTGTGCCCTGCACTTTAATTTATCTTCAGCCTTGCTCTTCTGTCGTTGTGTGTCGCCGAAATACTTGCTCAGTTCCGCCTGGAATACTTCCCAGCTTCTGAACTTCTCCTCGTTGTTCTCATACCATTGCTTTGTAGTGCCCTCCAAGTAGAAAAATACGTTAGCCATACACACAGTGTCATCCCATTTGTTAAATCTGGCTATACGCTCATATGCCTTCAGTCACTTGTTTGGATCTTGGTCATCCTCACCAGTGAACCCGAAAGGATGTCTCATGTGATGGCACACAGTTGCTGTCATCGTAACGTCCTCTTCTTCTTCTGTGTCCGATAGATTGTAGTCTGCTGAATATGGTCGAACTCGGGTTTCTCGCCACGTAAACTGCGGCTCTGTCGTGGCCTGAAGGGAGCCACTTTGTCGTCGATAACGTGCGCTATCACACGTTCCAATACTTGGCGCCTCCACCAGAATAATGTCACGTAGAAGAAGGTGTAATTAGATGAATGACGAACACTAACTTCACTTAACGAAGGTTTATTCAGCACTTGCACATTCAAGAGCGCAGAGCGAACTGCCTCCGGCCAGAACACATACAGTATATATACAACTACAGAACATTCCAGTACAATGATTCTTGACATTTTTGGATACTTCTAGAATGTGCTCGAACCGAATATAGAAATTAAAATTGTACATTCCAGGTGCGCTTTGAGCTCTCGACCCTCCATGTAACAGTTTAGAATCATATCCACTACACTATAGTGCCAGTCAGCTGCTGCTGCGACAATATCATACTGCATAAAAACGTTAAAATCAGTACTAAGAACAGTTAGTCTACAAGAACCATCTACAGCTTCCCAAGCTGATCTTATGAATTAAAAGGTTGTTCCAGTAAATCGTAATTTGCAGTGGCCCTGTATCATATACCACTACACAGACCTGAGGGAACACTTAACTGATTCACTGCTTCGGCAGGGGACACAATTTTGCTATAGGTCTCGTAATCTGCCCATTAGCAGTTTTTACCAGCACCACACACACACGCTTATCAGGACCGGGAAACAGCTGCTCAATGACACCCAGCCTCCACACCAAGGGTGGCAAGTTATGCTCCTTGACCAGCGCATGATCACCGATCTGGGGTTGCCATGCTGCTTCTGATGTCCATTTTCTGCGTTGCTGCGGATCATGTATGTATTCTGAGGACCACCTCTTCCATAAAGGACTGATGCAAGTGCTGTACAAGTTGCCGTCTGTGCAACCTGTTGGCGGGAGTCTCAAGGACAGAGCGTTCAAGATGAGCACAAAGGGGCTGTCCGATTAGGGAATGACCAGGAGTGAGAGCGGCAGGAGAATCTAGGTCATCAGACAGAATCCACAACGGCCTTGAAATCAAGCATGCTTCTGTCTGAATTAACACACTAGTTAGTTCTTCAAATGTCAGTACTGCATTGCCGATGACGAGTTTGAGATGTGACTCCATACATTTGATTCCTGCCTCCAAGATGCCACCAAAGTGAGGGGCACGAGGTGGAGTGAACCTCCAACTGATTCCCTCTGAGGTCGAACAATTCGCCATACCTTCAACAGTAGCATCATTACAGAAAAAACGTTTAAGTTCATTGTTGGCACCTCCAAATGTGATGCCATTGTCACTGTACATGTGAGAAGGTTTTCCTCTTCTTGCAATGAATCTCCTGAGGGCGGCCAAAAATGAACTTGTTACCAAGCCACTAACTAATTCCAAGTGGATGGCCTTGGTTACCATGCAAATGAATAAAGCAATCTAAGCCTTGGTGGTAACCTTACTCCGTCTTCCACCATGCCTTACAGCAGGGCTTCACAACATACGTGCTCGCTGCGGAGCAAGCTGTGAGCAGCAAGGCGCGAGCACGGAGGAGCAGCGCGAGCACGCTGTCCCCACTACCGGACCAGAGTGGAGAGTGGGGAAAGTCATGTGGAGCACACAGCAGCTACCGCCAGCCAATGTAAATCCGCGGCCACCTGCAGGGATATCACTCACGAATTATTACTGCGACAAATGAAACAAATAAAGGAGAATGTACACATGCCACATAATTTTATAAGCTTAGTGTATGCCTCTACATTCGCATTAATTTGTGAACTGTTACACAATAAAAGGTGTCACTGAAGTGTGGGATTCTCGGTTATCTTGTACTTTTTGCCCTTTACAATTGCATCTATGTTCGGAGTAATTGTTCTTGTGCATTTTAGGCGCAGCGTGCAGTTTAAATTTCGATCAGACAATGCATTTCTCAGGTGCGTCTTTTTACATTTCATTGCAGAGAACAGTTGTTCACAAACATACGTGGAACTGAACATTGATATTATTGTAGCCGCCAGTTTGTGCAAATGAGGAAATCTATCCTGAGGGAAGTGTCTGTAGAATTCCAAAATGTTTTTCTTGTTCTGAAATTTGTCTCTGAATTCTCTGTCACACTGCAGGTCAATAATTTCTTGCTGCAGCTCAGGACGAATCTCTTAAATATTCGCTGAATATGGAGAGAACAGATCAAAATCACTGTCTAGTGCTGTCAGATCTTGAAAGCGCTGATCAACTAAACTATGTGAATAACGTTCACAGTCTTTGTGAACATCTTGCATGGATGATAATTTAGGAAAATGAGCTAGGTTTCCTGTTTGCAGCTGACTCACCCAAAGTGTCAATTTCATTTTAAAAGCTCGTATTCGATCTATGAAATGAGTAATTAGCAGATCTTTACCTTGTAGTTAAACGTTCAAAGCATTCAGATGGCTAGTTAAATCTGCTAAGAACGCGAGATCACATTCAAACGCGCGCGCGCATTTCCCCTCCCTCCCCTCCCACCCTACTCCGCGACCTTGCACCTGCTCGCGAGCACGTGCCTGAGCAGACGCGAGTACTCGCGCTCAAAACTGGCCAGTTGTTAAGCCCTGCCTTACAGCAATAGGGCCTGCATAATCTTCTCCACAGTGCTGTAATGGACGAGAGTGGTTTACTCTAGCTGCAGATAGCTGACCCATGTGTTGAACTGCTGTCTTGGACTTAAGCCTAAAGCATTTTAAACATTTCCTGATAACGCATTTGACTGTGTTGCGCCCATTGGGGATCCAAAACCTCCTACGCAACATAACCGACAAAAGTTGGGACCCAGCGTGCAACAGATTTTCATGTTCATCTGTTATGAGAATTTTTGTGAAATGATGTTTAGGCGGTACGATAATAGGATGGCGCTCATCATATGGTACATCAGCATTCATTAATCTCCCTCCCACTCGTAAAATAATTTCAGCATCAACAAACGGATGCAAATCCCTTAGTTTGCTATTATGTGGAATAGAGGAACTGGCCTTCAACAAAGCGATCTCATTACCATATTCAGTATGTTGAGCTGTGCCAAAGGCCCTTTTGATAACGTTTTGGCATTCCTGCGGAGTGAGTGGCACAGTTATCCTGTCGATTGCTGAAGGCTAGTATTATTAGCAAACCTCAGTGCATACGCCAAAGTTTTCTTGAATGATGAATATATACAGAGCAGTTCATCATCAAGTTTAATGACCGGCATCAAGGATACTTGTGTAAACCTTCTGTCGGGCGTATCTTCTACACTAAGTGGAGTGCAGGTGTTGCAGTCGAGGTCGCAAGTGGATAGCCATGACGGGCCAGACCACCACTAAACAAGTGAACTCATGGCAGCTGGATTAATACCACGTGATAACTGGTCAGTAGGATTATCCTCTGATTTGACATGTCTCCAGTTGGCAACTGAACTCAGTTCCCGGATTTCAGAGACTCTGTTGGCATCAAAAGTTTTCCAATGACCTGGACTACGCTCCAGCCAACAGAGAACTAATTGTGGAGTCCGTCCACAAATGAATGTCGCCACTATCTATGATGTCTAAGGCATTGTGAATGAGTCGAGCAAGAACCAGAGAACCACATAATTCCAGTCGTGGAAGAGACTGTTGTTTTACAGGAGCAGCCCGACATTTGGCTGCAGTCAATGACTCCAACACACTGTTATTGGGAAGAACACATCTGACGTATATACACGCACCATATGCCAACTGTGAAGCATCACAAAAACCACGAATTTCTAATTTAACATACTGGGGGCAAGGAATGATCTTCCTGTTAATCGAAATACCATTTAGGGAAGGCAGTTGCACACAAACAACATTCCATTCATCAGTGACGTTGGATGTAAGAATTTCATCCCAATCAAGGCTTAGTTGCCACAAGCGCTGCAAGAACAATTTACATTTTATGACTGTTGGACCTAGAAGCCCCAGTGAGTCATAGATTGATGCTATTGTGGACAGGACATTGCGCTTGGTAACCTTAGAGAGCCGATGACTCTTCAGCTGCACGTGGCACTGGAATGTGTCAGAGCCAGGGTGCCATAAAACCCTTAACGTTTTTATGGCTTGTTCACCAATAAGATGACAAGGCAAAGACGTTTCTCCGCCCTGCACAGGAATTTTTTTCCATGACCTTGTGACTATTGGAACACCATTTCCTCAGTGGAAGTTACTTACTGCGCACAACTTGGAGTAGCCTAACAACGGAGGCGCAGACCACATCACGGCGCCCCGCTTCGGCGGCGTCAGCTGTTCGGACGTCTCCTGCTTTGCACACCACAGTCTCTCGTGCAAAATGTTTCTGTTTTGCACAACGAAAACACGCTCCATACCGAACGCCTTGCGTCGTAGTTCGCCGATCGATTCCAACCCACAACTTACTTATCCTCTGGCGGCTCCGCTTTTCATTTCCGTACCGAATGTAGAAGAAAAGGTTACAAAAGAATATGGGCTTGGGACAAGCAATGTCAGAGGAGAAAGACTAATGGAGTTATGCAACAATTTCAAATAGTAATAGCGAAGACTCCGTTCAAGAAAAACAGGATGAGGAGGCATAGTCGGAGAAGGCCGAGTGACACGGGAAGATTTCAATTAGATTACATCATGGACAGACAGAGATTCGGAAATCAGATACTGAATTGCAAGGCATACCCAGGAACAGATATAGACTCAGATCACAATATAGTAGTGATGAAGAGTAGGCTGAAGTTTAAAAGATTTGTCGAGGAGAATCAGTATGTCAAGAAGTGGGATACGGAAGTACTAACGAATGACAAGACAGGCTTGAAGTTCAGGGTGATAGCTCAATAGGAGGAATGGACGTCTCTAAAAAGCGCAGTCACAGAAGTTGGAAGAAAAATAGGTGCAAAGTAAGTAACTTCGAAGAAACCATGGGTAACAAAAGAAATACTTCAGCTGATCGATGAAAGAAGTCCAAAATGTTCAGGGAAATTCAGAGTGCAGAAATACAAGCCACTGAGAATGAAATAAGTAGGAAGTGAAGAGATGCTAAGCCGAAATGACTCCAGCAAAAAATGTGAAGAAATCGAAAAAGAAATTATTGTCTGGAGGACTGACTCAGCATACGTAGTCAAAAAGCGTTCGGTGAAGTTAAAAGGTGAAGTTAAAAGCAAGGATGGTAACATTAAGAGGGCAACGGTAATTCCACTGTCAAGTGCATCCAAGTTGCTGACAAGAATAATATACAGAAGAATGGAAAAGAAAACTGAGGATGTGTTGATGACGGTCGGTTTGACTTTATGAAAGATAAAGGCACCAGAGACAATTCTGACTTTGCAGTTGATAAGACTAAAGAAAACTCAAGACACATTCACTGGATTTGTCAGCTTGGAAAAAGTATCCAACAATGAAAATGGTGCAAGATGTTCGAAATTCTGAGAAAAACAGGAGTAAGCTATAGGGACAGTCACGTAATATACAATATTTACAAGTGCCAAGAGGGAATAATAAGAGTGACCGACCAAGAACGAAGTGTTCGTATTAAAGTGGGAGTAAGACAGGGATGTAGTGTTTCGCCTCTACTGTTCAATATGTACATCGAAAAAACAGTGGTGGAAATTAATGTTCAGGAGTGCAATCAAATTCGAGGTGAAATGATATTAATGATACGATTCGCTGATGACATTGCTATCCTGAGTGAAAGTGAAGAAGAAGTACAGGATGTGCTGAATGAAATGAACAGTCTAATGAGTACAGAATGCAGATTTAGAGTAAACCGAAGAAAGACGAAAGTATTGAGAAGTAGCAGCAATGAGAACAACTTACCAGGATTGATGGTCACGATGTAAATGATGTTAAGGAATTCTGCTACCTAGATAGTTAAATAACCAATGACGGCTGGAGCAATGAGGACATCAAAAGCAGACTAACACTAGCAAAAAGAGCACTCCTTGCCAAGAGAAATCTACTAGTATCTAACACAGGCCTTCATTTGAGGAGGAAATGTCTAAGAATGTATGTCTGGAGTATAGAATTGTATGGTAGTAAAACGTGGACTGTGGGAAAACCAGATCAGAAGAGAATCTAAGCATTTGAGATGTGATGTTACAGACGAATGTTGAAAATTAGGTGGCCTGATAAGGTAAGGAATGAGGAGATTCTGCGCAAAATCGGAGAGGAAAGGAACATGCGGAAAGCACTGAGAAGGAGAAGGGGCGGGATGATAGACATCTATTAAGACATCAGGGAATAACTTCCATGGTACTAGAGGCAGCTGTAGAGGGAAAAAATTGTGGAGGATGACAAAGGTTGGAATACTTCCAACAAATAGTTGACGACATAGGTTGCAAATGTTACTCTGAGATGAAGAGGTTGGAACAGGTGAGGAATTCGTGGCGGGCCGCATCAAACCAGTAAGAAGATTGATGACTGAAAAAAAACAAGAAAAAAAGAAAAAGAAAAGGAAAAACTGAATGTCCTCACTGCGCAGTACCAACTTATCGAAATCAGCGAAAGACTGAGGTCTGTCGGAAAACAGTATTCTAGAACGGTTCTCCGGCTGCATGCCGCCAAGAATACTGCCCTCAGTATCCCTGCCATAAATCTCAACACAGAGGCAATATGCACACTATCAACGTATTGGCCTGATGGTTCATTACGTGTTCTTCTTTAAATACATGCTGGTCAATCAACTCCCTCATTCTGAGAGTTCCTAAACCTTCCGACATAATCTTCTATGAAACACGGTTAGTCTCCTTTTTTTGCAATGTTTCCAAAATTATTCTACTAAGTTCACCAGCCGTTCAAGAGAAAATAATTTGGAAAATAACACTACAAGAATCTTGTGGCACCTCAGCTTCCTCTTCCAGTTTAACCATGAACCGTAATAGCTTTACCATCTGTTCAGAGCCTTCCATTGATAGCCAGATGTTCTAACATGGCTTGTATCTGGAAAATTTACTTACGGGAGGGAAATGCCCTTCTAAACGTGGCACCATCTTCCTGAACACTAGCGAGCATCGCTCTACAGGCGGAGCATTCTGAACTTGACTTCCCAACAGACGCGGCAGCGATGTTTAGGGATACGCTCAAGGCAGCCCGCAACCGTTAACACAACTTAGCGATACTGCTCTCCTCAGCCTGCTGCCTTATTCGTATTTCATGCTGGAGGCACTCTTTCCTCAAATTAGTCAAGCCCATCACACTTCTTGTTCCCATGACGTACAGTCTGAGACTGCCCTAGCTTACAACAGAAAGGGCACTTAGGCACTGTGACAGAATATCAACTATAGTAAACTACTTGTTTACTACCGGCGTGTACAGCCATTGCCCACTTCACCACGTAGCTATGTTACCATGTTACCTGTTGCCAATGAAATGTAATAACAGGACATCGGGCTTTGAAAGTGGAGATCACTGAGCCCATAAAAGCAAATACAATAACATATTTTATTTCTCACAACAATTACTGCATGCAGATTAGCAATAAATACTCTTGACCATGTAAAGATGAAACAGAACACATCCCAGAGAAACCAACAAGTCATAATTAGCTTTAAAAGTATACATTCTGGTATAAACAAACATATATTAATTAACTAACGAACTCCAAATCATCAGTTACTTCATGTGCTCAAACCAAAACCGATTAGCTAAATACTTACACAATTGCGTTACTTCCAACATCGAAATCTTAATCATTACGTTTAAAATCCTAAATTCACAAGCATTATTAAAAATAATCACCCACACAAAGAGCGCCTTGAGCAAATCAGTTAACATCTCATGAACGATGAAGGCGAATCCATTAAACAGTTTTAAAAAATACACAACATCAAATACACGTCGACCTAGCAACCGGCCTATATTACTGAGACTCAGCTGGCCCAGGTTACGCCACTGTGCAAACAGGCCGTCGCATCATAGAACGGGAGGGTACAAAAATATACTAAAACATAGAGACACCAAACAATTTCCACGCTGATAACACTCTTAAAATGGTACGAGGCTAAAACACATACATACTGCCCCCCATAACCATGTCCTCCAACCAACAAACATAGCTAACATAGTCATCCGCTGGACGGTGATAATTATTGACAGTTACATTTACTAATGGCCGGCACTTGGCTTTTGCCTTCAATGAGAACGTTAATTACGAGAGTACAGCTACTGAGTGCACGAAAAGTAATAACGCACAGTTAATTTTTCTAGCGGTGAGCCTCTCGCATTTAGGAAACATCAGTATCGATTACTCTAAAAAAACGCAATTATTCACTGCAGAAAAGGCAATTAAATTGTTTCCTGGAAGGCTACCATTAACCTTCTTTGAGAAAATCAGCACAGTATTCAGTTACCCGGTGGGAAGCACTGCAACTTTAAAAACAACGCCAGTGAATAGACGTTGTGAAAAAATCGTCTTTAAAATTCCAAACCATTAATAACGCCTCAATGATTCACAGTCCTGGCTTAGCACACTTTAATTACCGGCAAGAACGGATTGACGGCAACGACATGCAGCGTAACGGCTCACAACCACACCTATCGATAGCCAGTTACCACACTGTCAAGAAATTCGAAGCACAATTTATAAAGGATGCTCACCATTTCTAAAACGGAAGTCCATATGTTGCTGGCGGACCCATAAGTGAGACCGAGCGAGGTGGCGCAGTGGTTAGCACACTGGTCTCGCATTCGGGAGGACGACGGTTCAATCCCGTCTCCGGCCATCCTGATTTAGGTTTTCCGTGATTTCCCTAAATCGTTTCAGGCAAATGCCGGGATGGTTCCTTTGAAAGGGCACGGCCGATTTCCTTCCCACTCCTTCCCTAACCCGAGCTTGCGCTCCGTCTCTAATGACCTCGTTGTCGACGGGACGTTAAACACTAACCACCACCACCACCACCATAAGTGAGTAACCCTGAATAGACAAGCGCACACACACACACACACACACACACACACACACACACACACACATGCACACATACTTGCTCAATCGCGACCGGACACACTACCGTGTGTTCCTCTAGCGTGCTTCCTCACAATCGCGGCCAGAGACACCAAGGTGTGTGTTGCTCTAGCGTGCCTTCCTCATTCGCCAAACAGAAAACCATTCTGCCCTGTCCTGCACGCTGACTTTGCATAACGTCGCGCCAGTGGCGCCCTCGTCCGTAGCAGCACTCTCCTTGTCCTGCTTTTTTTTTTTTTTATAGTGTTTCTGGGTTGAATAGGTTTAGAGAGCCTTTATTCAAGCGTAAGCAGAGATTTAGGCTCGGGTTCCTTGAGCCCTGCTGCAATGGTGGTTACGGTAGTCTGGTAGCTATTGGGGTGCTTCCACAATGATACGAGGCACCTTTGTACGAAGGTGTCGTGCGGGATCTACCGAGCCAGCGTGGAGGAGGTGGTAATGGTAAGTTGTACGGTGTAGCGCATCGATTTTTGAGAATAGTTTCCACATGTTCTCCCATCGTCGGTAGTTGCCAAGACAAGTCGTGAAACACCAATTCTGAATTACCTGGAGGGGCTTCAGATTTGAGAGGCTGGTAGTATCCCAGGTTGAGCAAATCCTACAACAGCGCAGGCAGGATCGCTGCTTTTTAAAGCTTTAGTTTTGTCAAGACATTAATTTTTCCCACTCGCCAGAATAGGATACAATTCGTGAAATACACGAAAAAAGTTGAACTCTCTTGGCCTGGACGTGTGGCGTAAGGAATAACGTATGATCAAGGGTAGCACTAGTTGTCGTTGTGGTTGACCAATTGGGCCAGGATGACACGTGGCAGCACGTATATCATTAACGTAAACAGGAAGAATGTTGGTGACAAGACCGATCCTTGTGGAAGGCCTTACTGAACTTGTTTGTGGCTCGAACTTTGTTCATCGATGTTAATCATAACGAAGTTATTGGAGCAGACCCGTGGTCCTGGGGTATCGCTTTCGACAATCACCAGAAGTCCTCGGCCCCAGGTTCGGACCACGCCACTGCTTAAATTTTCAATAAAAATAGTAACCAATCGCGGCCGAAGACTTCCAACGTTAGAAGTCACACTCATTCTGCCAACAGCCTTCTCAAAGACGTAGGAGGAGCGGACAGAGCATCAGAGGAGGACGTCGTTATCAGGAGAAAGAAAACTGGCGTCCTACGGATCGGAGCGTGGAATGCCAGATCGCTTAACGTTAGAAAATTTAAAAAGGAAAATGAACAGGTTAAAGTTGGATGTAGTGGGAATTAGTGAAGTTCGGTGGCAGGAGGAACAAGACTTCTGGTCAGGTGAATACAGGATTATAAATACAAAATCAAATAGGGGTAATGCAGGAGTAGACTTAAAAATGAATAAAAAATAGGAATGCGGGTAAGCTACAACAAACAGCATAGTGTCTCAAATGGCTCTGAGCACTATGGGACTTAACATCTTTGGTCATCAGTCCCCTAGAACTTAGAACTACTTAAACCTAACTAACCTAAGGACATCACACAACACCCAGTCATCACGAGGCAGAGAAAATCCCTGACCCCGCCGGGAATCGAACCCGGGAACCCGGGCGAAACAGCATAGTGAACGTATTATTGTAACCAAGATAGATACACAGCCCACGGCTACCACAGTAGTACAAGTTTATATGCCAACTAGCTCCGCAGATGACGTAGAGATGGTTTAAATGTATGATGAGATAAAAGGAATTATTGAGATAGTGAAGGGAGACGAAAATTTAATAGTCATAGGTGACTGGAATCCCGTAGTAGGAAAAGGAAGAGAAGGAAACGTAGTAGATGAATATGGAATGGGGGCAAGGAATGAATGAAGAAGCCGCGTGGTAGAATTTTGCACAGAGCATAACTTAATCGTAGCTAACACTTGGTTCAAGAATCATGAAAGAAGGTTGTATACATGGAAGAATCCTGGAGATACTAGAAGGTTTCAGATAGACTATATAATGGTAAGACAGAGATTTAGGGACCAGGTTTTAAATTGTAAGACATTTCCAGGGGCAGATGTGGACTCTGACCACAATCTATTGGTCATGAACTGCAGATTAAAACTGAAGAAACTGCAAAAAGATGGGAATTTAAAGAGATGGGACCTGGATAAGCTGACAGAACCCGAGGTTGTAGAGAGTTTCAGAGAGAGCATTAGGGAATGACCGACAAGAATGGGGGCAGGAAATACAATATAATAAGAATGGGTAGCTTTGAGAGATGAAATAGTGAAGGTAGCAGAGGATGAGAACGACAGGAAGTGCAAAATGGCTAAGCAGGGATGGCTAGAGGACACATGTAAGGATGCAGAGGCATATATCACTAGGGGTAAGATAGATACTGCCTACAGGAAAATTAAAGAGACCTTTGGAGAAAAGAGAACCACTTGTATGATTATCAAGAGCTCAGATGGAAACCCATTTCTAAGCAAAGAAGGGAAATCAGAAAGGTGGAAGGAGTATATAGAGGGTCTATGCAAAGGCGATGTACTTCAGGAAGATATTATGGAAATGGGAGAGAATGTAGATGAAGATGAAATGGTAGATATAATCCTGCGTGAAGAGTATGACAGAGCACTGAAAGACATAAGTCGAAACAACGCCCAAGGAGTAAACAACATTCCATTAGAACTACTGATAGCCTTGGGAAAGCCAACTCTGACAAAACTCTATCATCTAGTGAGCAAGATGTATGAGACAGGCGAAATACCCTCAGACTACAAGAAGAATATAATAATTCCAATCCCAAAGAAAGCAAGGGTTGACAGATGTGAAAATTACCGAACTATCAGTTTAATAAGTCACGGCTGCAATATACTAACCCGAATTCTTTACAGACGAATGGAAAAACTGGTAGAAGCTGACCTCGGGGAAGATCAGTTTGAATTCCGTAGAAATGTTGGAACACGTGAGGCAATACTGACCCTACAACTTACCTTAGAATATAGATTAAGGAAAGACAAATCTGCGATTCTAGCATTTGAAGACTTAAAGAAAGCTTTTGACAATGTTGACTGGAATACACTTTTTCACATTCTGAAGGTGGCAGGGGTAAAATACAGGGAGCGAAAGGCTATTTACAATTTGTACAGAAACCAGATGGTGGTTATAAGAGTCGAGGGGCATGAAAGGGAAGCAGTGGTTGGGAAGGGAGTGAGACAGGGTTGAAGCCTATCCCCGATGTTATTCAATCTGTATATTGAGCGACCGGTAAAGGAAACAAAAGAAAAATTCGGAGTAGGAATTAAAATCCATGGAGAAGAAATAAAAACTCTGAGGTTCGCCGATGACATTGTAATTCTGTCAGAGACAGCAAAGGACCTGGAAGAGCAGTTGAATGGAATGGACAGTGTCTTGAAAGGAGGGTAAAAGATGAACATCAACAAAAACAAAACGAGGATAATGGAATATGGTCGAGTTAACTCGGATGATTCTGAGGAAATTAGATTAGGAAATGAGACACTTGAAGTAGTAAGTTAGTTTTGCTGTTTGGGGAGCAAAATAACTAATGATGGTCAAAATAGAGAGGATATAAAATTTATACTGGCAATGGCAAGGAAAGCGTTTCTGAAGAAGAGAAATTTGTTAACATCGAGTATAGATTTAAGTGTCAGGAAGCCGTTTCTGAAAGTATTTGTGTGGAGTGTAGCCATGTATGGAACTGGAACATGGGAGATAAATAGTTTGGACTAGAAGAGAATAGAAGCTTTAGAAATGTGGTGCTACAGAAGAGTGCTGAAGATTAGATGGGTAGATCACATAACCAATGAGGAGGTATTGAATAGAATTGGGGAGAAGAGTAATTTGTGGCACAACTTGACTAGAAGAAGGGATCGGTTGGTAGGACATGTTCTGAGACATCGAGGGATCACCAATTTAGTATTGGAGGGCAGCGTGGAGGGTAAAAATCGTAGAGGGAGACCAAGAGATGAATACACTAAGCAGATTCAGAAGGATGTAGGTTGCAGTAGGTACTGGGAGATGAAGAAGCTTGCACAAGATAGAGTAGCATGGAGAGCTGCATCAAACCAGTCTCTGGACTTAAGATCACAACAACAACAACATTAATTATCAGCGATAAGGTCTTTTTCTCTCCAGAGTATTTACGTTGCAGTTTTTTGTAAGTATTAATTGTACAATTCTTCACAAATGCCTTTTAAGTCTTGTTTGTTTTATTTTATTCGCGTTTTTTATATGCATTGCACACGCACTGTCCGTAAAAAATCGCTTAAGGGACACTACAACCTCTCTGCTTGACTAATTTCGTTTTCTCTGAGGACTCCATTTTAGGTCTGGGAAGATGATTGCAGAAAGCCAAGAGTTGCACTTACAGATTGCAGCGGCAATACGAGGCAGTACGGACTTGCCCCCCTTCTTGCAGTGGTGTACCGTAGGTCTCTAGAAGAGCGTAGCGTTCCAAAGGATTGGAAAAAGGCACAGGTCATCCCCGTTTTCAAGAAGGGACGTCGAACAGATGTGCAGAACTATAGACCTATATATCTAACGTCGATCAGTTGTAGAATTTTGGAACATGTGTTATGTTCGAATATAATGACTTTTCTGGAGACTAGAAATCTACTCTGTAGGAATCAGCAAGGGTTTCGAAAAAGACGGTCGTGTGAAACCCGGCTCGCGCTATTCGTCCACGAGACTCAGAGGGCCATAGACACGGGTTCACAGGTAGATGCCGTGTTTCTTGACTTCCGAAAGGCGTTCGATACAGTTCCCCACAGTCGTTTAATGAACAAAGTAAGAGCACATGGACTATCAGACCAATTGTGTGATTGGATTGAAGAGTTCCTAGATAACAGAACGCAGCATGTCATTCTCAATGGAGAGAAGTCATCTGAAGTAAGAGTGATTTCAGGTGTGCCGCAGGGGAGTGTCATAGGACCGTTGTTATTCACAATATACATAAATGACCTTGTGGATGACATCGGAAGTTCACTGAGGCTTTTTGCAGATGATGCTGTGGTGTATCGAGAGGTTGTAACAATGGAAAATTGTACTGAAATGCAGGAGGATCTGCAGCGAATTGACGCATGGTGCAGGGATTGGCAATTCAATATCAATGTAGACAAGTGTAATGTGCTGCGAATACATAGAAAGATAGATCCCTTATCATTTAGCTACAAAATAGCAGGTCAGCAACTGGAAGCAGTTAATTCCATAAATTATCTGGGAGTACGCATTATGAGTGATTTAAAATGGAATAATCATATAAAGTTGATCGTCGGTAAAGCAGATGCCAGACTGAGATTCATTGGAAGAATCCTAAGGAAATGCAATCCGAAAACAAAGGAAGTAGGTTACAGTACGCTTGTTCGCCCACTGCTTGAATACTGCTCAGCAGTGTGGGATCCGTACCAGACAGGGTTGATAGAAGAGATAGAGAAGATCCAACGGAGAGCAGCGCGCTTCGTTACAGGATCATTTAGTAATCGCGAAAGCGTTACGGAGATGATAGATAAACTCCAGTGGAAGACTCTGCAGGAGAGACGCTCAGTAGCTCGGTACGGGCTTTTGTTAAAGTTTCGAGAACATACCTTCACCGAAGAGTCAAGCAGTATATTGCTCCCTCTTACGTATGTCTCGCGAAGAGACCATGAGGATAAAATCAGAGAGATTAGAGCCCACACAGAAGCATACCGACAATCCTTCTTTCCACGAACAATACGAGACTGGAATAGAAGGGAGAACCGATAGAGGTACTCAAGGTACCCTCCGCCACACACCGTCAGGTGGCTTGCGGAGTATGGATGTAGATGTAGATGTAGATGTAGACTGGAGCAACAGCGGCGTCACGGGCAACTGGCATGACAGGCGTTGCAGCCTCTGACGGCGCGAAGTTTCGGCGGAAGCAGGAGGAGTCACGATGATGCTGGGACCGATACGTTTCAGTGTTCCTCGCGTTTGAGTTCGAGACACATTGGACGTTCACAAATATGTTCCCGATCGCCGTTGTTGAGGCTGTTATTGTCTAAGTCTCGAACAGGCCTTGGGACACTATAGCGGTCACCAACGAAACCGATAACCTGCGCAGCTCACAAGTGGTTTTTTAAAAGTTCACAAAAACCGGAAAATAAATATCCCAGCTCAGCGACCCATATTAAAATGCCACCCTTATATGTGAGAGTAGGGAAGCATTTTAATTACCGCTGACGTTGAGTGAGAAAAAAGTATATAGTTTCTCATGTTCTAACTACAGTTGGGCTGTGGTAATAGTGAATTCTCGATCATACCATCGGAGCAACTTAGTAGTTTGGGCCTCCACCATTTACATCACAATTAATGAAATTTCTAATAATAACTTAGGTGCTCCATATGATGAGATACTTAACTATGATATCCTTAGCGTTTGTTGCTTCAGAAAGTCCTCGAATTCTGCGGTGATGATGTACTAATTTTTAAATAAAATACAGGGTATAACACTTTTCTTGTCATATATTGTGACTGATTATCAAGTACATAGGTGGAATATACATCGGGCATCTGACAGCTTCCGAAAGACAATAATGCATACTGGCTTCATGCCTCATGCACCACTTCCTTTTATATAAAACAAAACAGTCGAATACATTATTGAATGTAAGATCTACAAAATAACAATTAAAAGTCATGAGATGATTTTAGTTACTTGCAACAAAAAATGGGCCCCATATTGCCCTACATGTTCTGATATTCAGTTTGGAAAAGTTTACTTAATTTTCGCATACAATTTCAATGAATTTACAGTACAACAAATTAAATTACATTTTAGTTGATTATAAACAAATCACTTTTCACTTTGCATAAAATATTATTAACAGTATTTCGGTTTGGTCTCAAGCAGAGCTATCATTTTAAATGATCATAATGAATAAACATCACAGCTTCTCAGAAATAGAGGAGAGGTAAATTATCAAGAATATATGGTGCAACATGTCTGTACAATTCATATCACGAAATTTCAAAGTTGGATTGGTAACAAACGACGTATTCCACTTAGTTGCTAGTATAAAGTGGTTAGTATATTAATGTGAAATTTAATCTGAGACAAACTATTTGTACTAATTTTTATAGTGCAGTTTACTGCTGGAAGTGGGTATAGACATAACAGTATAAAGTTCAGAAATTTAAAAATTCGATTTAGTATGGCTTCTTCAGAGAAAGTTGGGGAATAGGTATGGGAAGGTAGTTCCATTTCACAGCTGGTAGCATGTAAAAACCTATCAGTATGTGTCTGTTTCCTATAACCTCTGTGTTCAAGAGTTCTGTTATCTTTTTCATAAACCAGTACATCCAAGAAGCGTAACTTCCCCTCCTTTTCAATTTCCATCATGAGTTTGATGTTGGGATGAAGACAATTAAAACAGACTTTCCATTTTTGTTAATATATTAGGTAATCATTAAAATGACAAATCCACATGGATTAATACGTGTGCATCTATACGGCTCTCGTGAGATATTAACAAACTTTACGTAACATATGATTTGTACCACGTATGACAACTTATAATAAAATGTTGCACCACCAAACGCAAGGCTGCAGACCAAAACGACAGAAATCGTGGGGCCCAGGTACAACAGAAACCAAGCCAACAACATAGTATAACAAAGAGCGACGACAAAATCGTAGGGAAATGACTCCAAGGCAACAAGTGTGCATTCCATGTGGATCCAACGAGCTGGAGGTGAGGGGGTGGTTTGGCAAGCACTCAAACATCATAAAAGACGTCAAAAAACAAATTTTTACTACTACGAGTACTACGTCGTCTATTCGTTTGTCACTCGTTGTGACTTCCTCTTTCTATGAGAATATATCTCAAGTTCTTCCAAATTTTTGAGTGCATGACCTTTCGATGCTTCGTATAGGATTTTAAGGATACCTGTAATAGAATTTTGATTACGTGTCTCGTAATTTGATTGGTTCCTCGAAGCTCTCTTGCTGGGATCGTATGTGTGCTCCCTATATCTTCTAAAATTCCTGCTGGTTTGGACTGTATAAAATTTATCGCAATCCCAGCATTTGAGCTTATACGCTCCAGACTTCGAAAATTATTTTCATTATTTTCTTTAGAATTACATAGTTTTTTACATAAATTCCTACGGTTTCTGGGAAGATAGTGCCCATAAACGGTTTTTATTTCCATATAATTTGTTTTGTTTTTCTCCTTTCTCGTGAGTGACCAAAATGAATAATACGAAGCACTGTCTAATGTAGAATGTTGCCAAATCACATTATATTGCATTTGGACACGAGTACAGCGTGTGCTCATTTCTTGGGATCCTGTTTTCCCATCTGTTCAAATGGTTCAAATGGCTCTGAGCACTATGGGACTTAACATCTGTGGTTATCAGCCCCATAGAACTTAGAACTACTTAAACCTAACTAACCTAAGGACATCACACACAACCATGCCCGAGGCAGGATTCGAACCTGCGACCGTAACAGTCGCGCGGTTCCGGAAAGCGCCTAGAACCGCTAGACCACCGCGGCCGGCTTTCCCATCTGTGAAACGGCTTAGGCCAAAACATTGTGGGCCATCATTTTTTCCTTGAATCACTGTTAACATTAGAGATCAAACCTTACTTTGTGTAGTACCACTGTAGAAGTCAATATTCAATGCTGTGAGGTCAGACACTTGGTGCGAAGCACGAAACACAGGTGTACCGGCTGCACTGCACGGGAGAATTGCCAGCCACAAACGTATTATTACTATCCTGCTCGTTGCGTGTTGCTCTAATATTAGACAAGAAAAAGGGTGTGTAAAGCTAAATTCATTTTTGGAAATATGCAGTAACATTACTGTGTTGAAATAACAAACTATACAATAACGCATTTCACTTTCTGTCGTGCACCACCCGGAATTTAATGTCACGCTGCTAGTTATTTCACATGTGCACAAATATCTAAGACGTTGCCCGCGTGCAATGTTCACTGCTGTTGTAATAGCAGAGCAGTATGCACATCATCGGTGTAAGAAGGAACATCAACATCAAGTACTGTACGTCACACGTGAATACTGTACGCTTTCTTTGTCCCTCTATCGTTGCGATTTATTGCAGCATTAATTAGATCGTTACAAACGAATTAATTACCAGATACGCAGAAAATTGCCATCGCACTTTTACAGCAAATGTTGTTGAGTAAAATATGTCATTTTACACGTTTGTCCACTTATCTGAAATGGATCGTTTTGATGCATCAGCTCCAACTCAAAGTAGTAGCTGTTCGGCTTCCACAACGAACTGATAGTGTGTATAGTACCGCAGAGCTGGGCAGCTTCGTAAGAGAAGATCAAAAATGGTTCAAATGGCTCTGAGCACTATGGGACTTAATATCTGAGCTCATCAGTCCCCTAGAACTTAGAACTACTTAAACCTAACTAACCTAAGGACATCACACACATCCATGCCCGAGTCAGGATTCGAACCTGCGACCGTAGCGGCCGCACTCTTCCAGACTGAAACGCCTAGAACCGCTCGGTCACAACGGCCGGCGTAAGAGAAGTGTTCCAACTCTTTATTCTTAACTACTATAACGCTGGTCAACATTAACCGTGCAGCTCTGTTGAAATGTGTTCTTGCATCGTTTTGCCATTAGTGTTGAAAGCGACAAGTAGTTGCATTACACCTGAGCTGATCGCAAAGCCAGTTCGTTTTGCAGGTGGCAAATGTGTTTGTAGATTTTTAGGAACTTTCTGCTACTGCCGATAACTTTGAAGAGATGGTTAACTGAAGAGAAGATGATATGAACAAGTTAAGCGTATGGGCAGATATTTATGTATAACAGACAAATTTTATAAAAAATTTCGTGAACTTTTCCAAAGAGAATAAAGTTATTTCCGTGGTTTGGAAGGGAAATTATGATAGCATCTATATCTCCAGGGACAAGTATAAAAACTGAAACTGTAGTAGTCAAGAATTACAACATTGTTTCTAAACACACACAGTTTCTCAGAACATTGTGTCATGAGTTAGTTTTCTCACATATCAAGCAGCTAGCAAGTAAGAGTCTAATAATTTGAAATAATTACCTTGCTAACAGGAAATTTTGCTAAATTTGATGGTTGTGAGCTGTCGTTTTCTTTTTCCTCATGCGGTGTGTTGTGTAGAACAGCACAGTCGACTTTGCCGATCTCGAGAGCAGCGAAAGGCCAGACGGAGCAGGTCATAAACTGAAGCGCCAGAGAAACTGGAATAGCCATGCGTATTCAAATACAGAAACATGCTAACAGGCAGAATACGGCGCTGCGATCGGCAACGCTTATATACACTACGTGATCAAAAGTATCTGGACACCTGGCTGAAAATGCCTTACAAGTTCGTGGCGCCCTCCATCGGTAATGCTGGAATTCAATATGGTGTCGGCCCACCCTTAGCCTTCATGACAGCTTCCACTCTCGAAGGCATACGTCCAATCAGGTGCTGGAAGGTTTCTTAGGGAATGGCAACCTATTCTTCACGGGGTGCTGCACTGAGGAGAGGTATCGATTTCGATAGTGAGGCCTGGCACGAAGTCGGCGTTCCAAAACATCCCAAAAGCGTTATACAGGTTGTTACAAAAAGGTACGGCCAAACTTTCAGGAAACATTCCTCACACACAAAGAAAGAAAATATGTTATGTGGACACGTGTCTGGAAACGCTTACTTTCCATGTTAGAGCTCATTTTATTACTTCTCTTCAAATCACATTAATCATGGAATGGAAACACACAGCAACAGAACGTACCTTCGTGACTTCAAACACTTTGTTACAGGAAATGTTCAAAATGTCCTCCGTTAGCGAGGATACATGCATCCATCCTCCGTCGCATGGAATCCCTGATGCGCTGATGCAGCCCTGGATAATGGCGTATTGTATCACAGCCGTCCACAATACGAGCACGAGGAGTCTCTACATTTGGTACCGGGCTTGCGTAGACAACAGCTTTCAAATGCCCCCATAAATGAAAATCAAGAGGGTTGAGGTCAGGAGAGCGTGGAGGCCATGGAATTGGTCCGCCTCTACCAATCCATCGGTCACCGAATCTGTTGTTGAGAAGCGTACGAACACTTCGACTGAAATGAGCAGGAGCTCCATCGTGCATGAACCACATGTTGTGTCGTACTTGTAAAGGCACATGTTCTAGCAGCACAGGTAGAGTATCCCGTATGAAATCATGATAACGTGCTCCATTGAGCGTAGGTGGAAGAACATGGGGCCAAATCAAGACATCACCAACAATGCCTGCCGAAACGTTCACAGAAAATCTGTGTTGATGACGTGATTGCACAATTGCGTGCGAATTCTCGTCAGCCCACACATGTTGATTGTGAAAATTTGCAATTTGAGCACGTTGTAATGAAGCCTCATCCGTAAAGAGAACATTTGCCCTGAAATGAGGATTGACACATTGTTGGATGAACCATTCGCAGAAGTGTACCCGTGGAGGCCAATCAGCTGCTGATAGTGCCTGCACACGCTGTACATGGTACGGAAACAACTGGTTCTCCCGTAGCACTCTCCATACAGTGACGTGGTCAACGTTACCTTGTACAGCAGCAACTTCTCTGACTCTGACATAAGGGTTATCGTCAACTGCACGAAGAATTGCCTCGTCCATTGCAGGTGTCCTCGTCGATGTAGGTCTTCCCCAGTCGCGAGTCATAGGCTGGAATATTCCGTGCTCCCTAAGACGCCGATCAATTGCTTCGAACGTCTTCCTGTCGGGACAGCTTCGTTATGGAAATCTGTCTCGATACAAACATACCGCGCCACGGCTATTGCCCCGTGCTAATCCATACATCAAATGGACATCTGCCAACTCCGCATTTGTAAACATTGCACTGACTGCAAAACCACGTTCGTGATGAACGCTAATCTGTTGATGCTGCGTACTGATGTGCTTGATGCTAGTACTGTAGAGCAATGAGTCGCATGTCAACACAAGCACCGAAGTCAACATTACCTTCCTTCAATTGGGCCAACTGGCGGTGAATCGAGGAAGTACAGTACATACTGACGAAACTAAAATGAGCTCTAACATGGAAATTAAGCGTTTCCGGACACATGTCCACATAACATCTTTTCTTTATTTGTGTGTGAGGAATGGTTCCTGAAAGTTTGGCCGTACCTTTTTGTAACACCCTGTATAGGATCCAGATCAGGACTCTGTGCAGACCATTCCATTACAGGGATGTTATTGTCGTGTAATCACTCCGCCACAGCCTGTGCATTGTGAACAGGTTCTCGATCGTGTTGAAAGATGCAGTCGCCATCCCCGAATCGCTCCACAACAGTGGGAAGCAAGAAGGTGCTTAAAACATCAATGCAGGTCTGTGCTTTGACACTCACACGCAAAACAATAATGAGTACAAGCCTCCTCCCTGAAAAACACGACCACACCATAACACCACCGCCTCCGAATTTTACTGTTGGCACTACACACGCTGGCAGATGACGTTCACCGGGCATTCGCCATAATCCTCACTCTGCCACGGATCGCCACATTGTGTACCGTGATTCGTCATTTCGCACAACGTTTTTCCACTGTTCAGTCGTCCAATGTTTTCGATCCTTGCACCAAGCGAGGCGTCGTTTGCCATTTACCGGCGTGACGTGTGGCTTATGAGCAGCCGCCCGACCATGAAATCCAAGTTTTCTCACCTCCCGCCCACTCTCACAGTACTTGAAGTGGATCCTGATGCAGTTGGAATTCCAGTGTGATGATCTGGATAGATGTCTGCCTATTACACATTACGACCCTCTTCACCCGTCGGCGGTCTCTGTCAGTCAACAGACGAGGTCTGCCTGTACGCTCTTGTGCTGTACGTGTCCCTTCATATTTGCACTTCACTATCACATAGGAAACAGTGGACCTAGGAATGTTTAGGAGTCTGGAAATCTCGCATACATACAAGTGACACCCAATCACCTGACCACGTTCTAAGTCCGTCAGTTCCTCTGAGCGCCCCATTCTGCTCTCTCACGATGTGTAATGACGACTGAGGTCGCTGATATGGAGTACCTGGCCGTAGGTGGCAGCACAATGAACCTAATATGAAAAACGTGTGTTTTTGGGAGTGTCCGGATACTTTTGATCACATAGTGTGAGACAACTGTCTGGCGCAGTTGTTAGATTGCTGCTACAATGGCAGATTACCAAGATTTATGTGAGTTTGAACGTGGTGTTATAGTTGGTGCACGAGCGACGGGACACAGCATCTCCGAGGCAGCGATGAAGTGGCGATATTTCCGTGTAACCATTTAACGAGTGTACCGTGAATATCAGGAATCTGGTAGAATATCAACTCTGCAACATCGCTGCGGCCGGAAAAAGATCCTGCAATAAGGGGACCAACAAAGACTGAAGAGAATCGTTCAACGTGACAGACGTGCAATCCTTCCGCAGACTGCTGCAGATTTCAATGCTGGGCCAACAACAAGTATCAGCGTGCGAATCATTCAGCAAAACATCATCGGTATGAGCCTTTGGAGCCGAAGGCCCACTCTGTACCCCTGATGACTGTATCCGCCACTGCTCCAGACAAAATTTCGAGAGATTTCACGTCACATGATCTTAGAGGCCGAGATACAGGCTGTGCTCGCCCTGTTCATCTTACGAGGTGCATTCAAGTTCTAAGGCCTCCGATTTTTTTTCTAATTAACTACTCACCCGAAATCGATGAAACTGGCGTTACTTCTCGACGTAATCGCCCTGCAGACGTACACATTTTTCACAACGCTGACGCCATGATTCCATGCCAGCGGCGAAGGCTTCTTTAGGAGTCTGTTTTGACCACTGGAAAATCGCTGAGGCAATAACAGCACGGCTGGTGAATGTGCGGCCACAGACTGTCTTTCATTGTTGGAAAAAGCCAAAAGTCACTAGGAGCCAGGTCAGGTGAGTAGGGAGCATGAGGAATCACTTCAAAGTTGTTATCACGAAGAAACTGTTGGGTAACGTTAGCTCGATGTGCGGGTGCGTTGTCTTGGTGAAACAGCACACGCACAGCCCATCCCGGACGTTTTTGTTGCAGTGCAGGAAGGAATTTGTTCTTCAAAACATTTTCGTAAATTGCACCTGTTACCGTAGTGCCCTTTGGAACGCAATGGGTAAGGATTACGCCCTCGCTGTCCCAGAGCATGGACACCATCATTTTTTCAGCACTGCCGGTTACCCGAAATTTTTTTGGTGGCGGTGAATCTGTGTGCTTCCATTGAGCTGACAGGCGCTTTGTTTCTGGATTGAAAAATGGCATCCACGTCTCATCCATTGTCACAAGCGACGAAAAGAAAGTCCCATTTATGCTGTCGCTGCGCGTCAACATTGCTTGGCAACATGCCACACGGGCAGCCATGTGGTCGCCCGTCAGCATTCGTGGCACCCACCTGGATGACACTTTTCGCATTTTCAGATCGTCATGCAGGATTGTGTGCACAGAACCCACAGAAATGCCAACTCTGGAGGCGATCTGTTCAACAGTCATTCGGCGATCCCCCAAAACAATTCTCTCCACTTTCTCGATCATGTCGTCAGACTGGCTTGTGGCAGCCCGAGTTTGTTTCGGTTTGTTGTCACATGATGTTCTGCCTTTATTAAACTGTCGCACCCACGAACGCACTTTCGACACACCCATAACTCCATCACCGCATGTCTCCTTCAATTGTCGATGAATTTCAATTGGTTTCACACCACGCAAATTCAGAAAACGAATGATTGCACGCTGTTCAAGTAAGGAAAATGTCGCCATTTTAAGTATTTAAAACAGTTCTCATTCTCGCCGCTGGAGGTAAAATTCCATCTGCCATACGGTGCTGCCATCTCTGGGACGTATTGACAATGAACGCGGCCTCATTTTAAAACAATGCGCATGTTTCTATCTCTTTCCAGTCCGGAGAAAAAAAATCGGAGGCCTTAGAACTTGAATGCACCTCGTAGTCCACAGATGTCTTGCATCAGCAGAAAAATGAGCCTAAGCCCCATCATGCATGTGCCCCAAATTTAATGGATAGCACATTTCATTGAAGCTAGGACAATACAACGTGTCTTGTCCTTTCTGCTTTCAATAAAAGCTTTTAAAGATCTCAGTAATGACCTTAAATGGAAACGAATTGTTTCTTCTTTTAATGTTTAATACTGGAATAACAGTTAGAAACTTGTTTTTGTTGGAGAGGAATGTCTACGTGGTACTTTCTGAAAAACAAACACAACCCATTTCCACTGTCACTATAGTTTGTTCATATAAGAATAAACCTGATGTAAACAAATACAAAAGTGATGATTGGTCAAGAGCTGTAGCACACGTACACTGGTGTTGTTACACTCTTGGAAGTATGTCCTACTTATATATTAGATACTTTATTACTACGTAATGGTAAATGAAACTTTAAGATAATACAATTACCATTAAGCCTAGTTTACACGTCGACATTGGGTTGCGCCACTCGTTGCGTGGAATGACTTGCACGCAAGTGATTTCATATATAACTGTAGACTCGGCGACACCAGTATACACTTCAGTTTCGTCGTTTTGAGGGTCCCTGAGTCGTGCATAAAATGAAAGTTTTGGCAGCTGCACTTCTCACGACTTGTAATGGAGTTAAAGCTTGTTGCGTAGAATTGCTGCATAAGAAAAAAAAATAAGAAATGTGTTTCGATTCGTGACTGGATGAAGAAAAGACGTCAGCTCGGTAGCTCAGCACGCTTGCTGAAATAATTTATAACGGAAGATCAAAAAAATGTTCAAATGTATGTGAAATCTTATGGGACTTATCTGCTAAGGTCATCAGTCCCTAAGCTTACACACCACTTAACCTAAATTATCCTAAGGACAAACACACACACCCATGCCCGAGGGAGGACTCGAACCTCCGCCGGGACCAACCGCACAGCCCATGACTGCAGCGCCTGAGACCACTCGGCTAATCCCGCGCGGCAAGGGAAGATCCAAGAAGTTCTTTTAATTATCTTAGAATGTCACCAGAACTGTTCACGTTTCTTCTAAATGGAGTTAATTATGCGATAAGGAATAAAGGTACTATAATGCATGAAGCGCTGTCCCTAGAACTGAAATTACATATCATATTGCGTGCATTGCAATCGAGAACACTCGGCATGCTATAAGATACGGTTTTAGTTGGTGATGACGCTATTTCATTAACATCAATAATTATTAACATTAACAGTAATAATTATTAACATTAGCAACAATAATTGTTCGAAGCAGGCCGCATTAAGAAGAGAATGGTTTGCAAACTACTCTCTTGAAGATAGACCTGTACAGTGGCAATATTTCAAAATTCTAGCA
Organism: Schistocerca americana; assembly: GCF_021461395.2. Lineage (NCBI taxonomy): Eukaryota > Metazoa > Arthropoda > Insecta > Orthoptera > Acrididae > Schistocerca > Schistocerca americana. Next base: position 770,133,604 of record NC_060120.1, on the reverse strand, counting down.
TATGTGAATGGGGAGCACTGCAGCGACGTTTTAACTAGATGAATATTGAACAAAGAATGCAGCTTCTTGACTTTGTTTAGCCTTCACTCCTGTCAACAATATTCCTTATCAAAGAGTTGGCCAAATCTAACGGTCTTGAAGACAAGAGTAGTGCCACAGCTAGAATTACACTTGCTTGTATTTTTCTTAATTCAGTTGTGTATGTGCTCCTAACTCAATAAATTTTGCCCTGCAGGTCAGATATTGTCAAACTATCTATATTATGATCGCACATGACGGTCTCAGCGGTACCAATATGTTGCTTATTTTTGTAATCAGCATCACTGAAATCCTGCAAACACCTAAGCAAAGCATAGATATCCAAAAAGTGAATATTATTATCCGTTCTCCACTTCGTATTTCAGTTTGTCTACTCTCTACGAACACACATAACCTCAAAACTCATGCAACTAGTGTCGCCAAAGCTGAAACACGCCGAAAGTATTTAGTTTCACCAACGAGTTGCGCAAAAGCGTGGCGCGCGTGCGCAGTGCCCGGTAGCGCAGTCGCCTGCAATCTAGTGTCGTCGTGGAAACTAGGCTTTAATTAGTAATAAAGTAATCAAAAAGTTTCTCTCACTTATGCTATTGCTTTGTAGTATTTATTTCAAAAATCGAGTACAGTCGCACTCTCTGTACTGTTCTGTTTTGACTGTCACGCTGCTGTACTTCGTTCATCATAAGAATAAACCAAAGTAAACAAACACAAATGTGATGGTTGGCCAGTAGCCATAGCACTCGTACACTAGTGTTGTGCCGCTCTTAAAAGTAGGTCCGACTTACGTATTAGTTATCTTATTACTGTGTCACTGTAAATGAAACTTTAAGGGATTCTGATGTATTAACAGCCCTCAAAGTTTTTTTTTTTCCTAATCGTACTTTAGCTACGTAATTTTCATTTCAAAACTTGTGAACAGTCACAGTCTCTCTGTGCGCTACTTGTGCTCTGACTGTCACGCTGACAGAAGTACCGTGAAAGTGGATGACACTGTTTCCTGCTTCGTAGTGAAACGCGTGCGGAACACCATTAATGGCTTGAAACAAGTTGTTCTTAATGTTTTTCACAAGATTACAGAGAAAAATCAGCTATGATGTTTATCACGGAACACTGTGTTCTAAATGTAAGGCAGTTTACCAAAATTATCTGCGTTGTGTAATCGGTAGCGTCATTGCCTGGCAGCCCTCTTTCCATGTTACCTGAAAGCTGCTCACTGAATCATTTTAAACTACGAGGTGCATTCAAGTTCTAAGGCCTCCGACTTTTTTTCTAATTAACTGCTCACCCGAAATCGATGAAACTGGCGTTACTTCTCGACGTAATCGCCCTGCAGACGTACACATTTTTCACAACGCTGACGCCATGATTCCATGCCAGCGGCGAAGGCTTCTTTAGCAGTCTGTTTTGACCACTGGAAAATCGCTGAGGCAATAGCAGCATGGCTGGTGAATGTGCGGCCACGGAGAGTGTCTTTCATTGTTGGAAAAAGCCAAAAGTCACTAGGAGCCAAGTCAGGTGAGTAGGGAGCATGAGGAATCACTTCAAAGTTGTTATCACGAAGAAACTGCTGGGTAACGTTAGCTCGATGTGCGGGTGCGTTGTCTTGGTGAAACAGCACACGCGCAGCCCTTCCCGGGCGTTTTTGTTGCAGTGCAGGAAGGAATTTGTTCTTCAAAACATTTTCGTAAATTGCACCTGTTACCGTAGTGCCCTTTGGAACGCAGTGGGTAAGGATTACGCCCTCGCTGTCCCAGAACATGGACACCATCATTTTTTCAGCACTGCCGGTTACCCGAAAGTTTTTTGGTGGCGGTGAATCTGTGTGCTTCCATTGAGCTGACAGGCGCTTTGTTTCTGGATTGAAAAATGGCATCCACGTCTCATCCATTGTCACAAGCGACGAAAAGAAAGTCCCATTTATGCTGTCGCTGCGCGTCAACATTGCTTGACAACACGCCACATGGGAAGCCTTGTGGTCGTCCGTCAGCATTTGTGGCACCCACTTGGATGACACTTTTCGCATTTTCAGATCGTCATGCAGGATTGTGTGCACAGAACCCACAGAAATGCCAACTCTGGAGGCGATCTGTTCAACAGTCATTCGGTGATCCCCCAAAACCATTCTCTCCACTTTCTCGATCATGTCGTCACACCAGCTTGTGCAAGCCCGAGGTTGTTTTGGTTTGTTGTCACATGATGTTCTGCCTTCATTAAACAGTCGCACCCACAAACGCACTTTCGACACATCCACAACTCCATCACCACATGTCTCCTTCAACTGTCGATGAATTTCAATTGGTTTCACACCACGCAAATTCAGAAAACGAATGATTGCACGCTGTTCAAGTAAGGAAAATGTCGCCATTTTAAGTATTTAAAACAGTTCTCATTCTCGCCACTGGCGGTAAAATTCCATCTGCCGTACGGTGCTGCCATCTCTGGGACGTATTGACAATGAACACAGCCTCATTTTAAAACAATGCGCATGTTTCTATCTCTTTCCAGTCTGGAGAAAAAAAATCAGAGGCCTTAGAACTTGAATGCACCTCATACTATAAAAAAGAAAAATAGGAAAAATGGTGGTGCTGACGGTCGGCACCTCAAAATCCCTTGTGGTTTACAATTCTTTTTTGTTCCGTTTGAATACCTACATCATTTAAATATGAAATTCATCAAAGATATGTTAGTTAACTCATACTTAACCATCATTTTTTCTTCAAGAGAAATGCACATCCTCTAGTTTCTAATTACATATCACATGCAAAATACACGTTTCTAATCATCTATATTTTATAAAAGATTGTTAAAGTTAAGAAAACATTACACAATTAAATTTTTTGGAGAAAAATAAGAAGTGAAATACTGTTTGCTAGAATACGCCAATAGTCTTGTAGGACAGATGTTGTCTCACAAGAGCCAGAATGATAAGCGTCTTGGAATTATGGGAAACGATTTTCACGGCACCGAGCACTCTTAAAAGTGCTGCACTTCTACAGTTGTCACCTTAACATTGCAATCTGATCCCAACAGAATTGATCTGAAGCCAAGTTAAGGGATTTGTCGCGATGGACTTTTTGATAGCTTGGGATTCTGTTGCTGATCACCTCGTTATCAACGTAGCAGTACTGAAATGTATTCCTCGGAGCCCAGTATGGAAGGAGTTCAGAGATTACCAGACGACTGACTATAATACCTTCTGTGGCTTCAATATTTAACTACATGGTGAGATCCCATTAGTGAGCTTCTACGCCACACATACCTCATGCAAAAAAAAAAAAAAAATCCCCATGGTAAAATCAGGAATTTTCATCACTCTTGTTTTTAATTACAATACTATGTTAGCTAAGATCGAGAGCATGTTATGTTTTCCATCCGATCGCCAAATAAGCATATCGCCCGAATTTGACCATTATTTCGTTCTGTTTGAAAATTGAATGACATTCAAAGCTATATTGTTCTGTGCTCGTCCCTTTTTACGTCCTTACTGCAACTGTTCGCATCACTGCAGGTTAGCTGGACCAAGTGGCTGTCCAACTTAAATGCGCCGTTTAAGTTGTTGGCCTGTATTATCGCTGAGTGGATGTACACGTAACCCACAACCACAGAAAATATCGACATAAGTCGACCTTATTCTGCTACCAGATAAATCGATATCAAAATGGCAATATCATGTGCCGATCTTTTAATTTTATATTATAGCTTTTTCGCAAATTTGGTAAATATTTGAAACTGCTCTTTTGAAATTGCAGTAGAACATAGGGGGGAGGGGGGGGGGGTTGTTGCAGTGTGAATGGAATAACAATATTTCCGATGTGAAGAAATAGCATGCCACTTGCGTCTTCGCATCGACATTCTTTAAAAACAGTTGCTGAAATGATGAACAAAAAGGTAAATGACAAGATTTGTCTTTGCGGCGGGTTGTGATGTGTGAGGGGAAATATTGACGTAATTGGCGCTGGGCGCTACGAACAGAAACTGCAACTTTTAGCATCAGTACGCAATTTCTCTACATCAGCGTGAAAAAAGGTTTGTTTCGACATGTAGCCAACGATAAATTAGGAAAATAAGATACCAGAGGCTAACTGGAATGAGATATTACATGACAGTGCACCACGTACATAGTTGTGAATTAACAACGCAACAGTCAACCAAGAACAGTATTGTATACAAGCTTTTCGTCTGCTCAAAGCCCCATTATTAACTTACAAATCTTCAGATTGAGTGTTTTTCTTTCAATTCTTGCTCTAACAAGGGAACCCCCCATCGCACCCCCCTCAGATTTAGTTATAAGTTGGCACAGTGGATAAGCCTTGAAAAACTAAACACAGATCAATCGAGAAAACAGGAAGAAGTTGCGTGGAACTATGAAAAAATAAGCAAAATATACAAACTGAGTAGTCCACGTGCTAGATAGGCAACATCAAGGATAGTATGAACTAAGGAGTGCCGTGGTCCCATGGTTAGCGTGAGCAGCTGCAGAACGAGAGGCCCGTGGTTCAAGTATTCCCTCTGGTAACTCGTTTAATTTTTTATTTTCAGACAATCATCACCACACGTACTGTTTATCAACAAATGTAGGAAATAATCATACAAATGTTTGACAATCGTTCGATCCCTTAAGGAACTTTCCGATTCCTTACAGTTCGGAAAATATTCATCGACCTCGTTATTGAAGTCGCGAGATATATTTGCTGGAGTCATATTGCCCACGGAATACATCTCACGCATTTAATGCACTCTCGTCCAAAGTAGCGAACAGTCAACTGCCAGCCAGGGAGCCTTGTTAGAAGGAACACTCTCTCTTCCGTGCGCTGTAGTCGACTGACGTCGTGTGTTTCGATGTTTGTTTAGGTGTAGCGTCCCCATACTACGGCGCAGTTTCCTCGCATCAAATTAAACTTTTCACTCGAGGGAAGACTTGAACCAAGGACCTCTCGTTCCGCAGCTGCTCACGCTAACCACACTGCTCTCGTTCCTGAGCTCTTATAGTCCTTGATGTTGCCTATCTTGCACATGGACTACTCAGTTTGTATATTTTACTTATTTTTTTCATAGTTCCACACAACTTCTTCCGTTTTCTCGACTGATGTGTGTTCAGTTTTTCAAGGCCTATCCACTGCGCCAGCTTATAACTAAATCTGAGGGGGGTGCGATGGGGAGGTTCCCTTGTAAGAGGGACAGGCAGGCTATAGATTGTTGATGTGCAGAATATCTAATAATAAATCAATACTTAAATTTTTTTTTGGTCATCAGTCTACTGACTGGTTTGATGCGGCCCGCCACGAATTCCTTTCCTGTGCTAACCTCTTCATCTCAGAGTAGCACTTGCAACCTACGTCCTCAATTATTTGCTTGACGTATTCCAATCTGTCTTCCTCTACAGTTTTTGCCCTCTACAGCTCCCTCTAGTACCATGGAAGTCATTCCCTCATGTCTTAGCAGATGTCCTATCCTCCCGTCCCTTCTCCTTATCAGTGTTTTCCACATATTCCCTTCCTCTCCGATTCTGCGTAGAACCTCCTCATTCCTTACCGTATCAGTCCACCTAATTTTCAACATTCGTCTATAGCACCACATCTCAAATGCTTCGATTCTCGTCTGTACTTAAATATAAAACTTTAAAATAGGCAATATATTTACAACGTGCAGCCTATACATTTACAGGCGATATGCATATATTTCTTCCTTCGGTATATCGATATTTTTATGGACATGTCGAGTGCCGATAGTGATACTACATTAAATATCGATACATCGTTCTCCCTATAGTTTTAGAAATATCAATAGTCCTAGTACATTCTGTGGATCGGTGATTCAAATCTCAATTTGATGTTTGTTGTTTTTTCGTTCAGTCTGGAGCACGTTCACGTTTCAAACGTAAAATTCGTCAAATTTAGGCCATAATTAGCGTGTATGTCCTTGTTTCTAATTACATATTGCACGCAAAATTCCAGTTTTAATTGCTGGTATCAATTCTTAATTATCGATATTTTATAAAAGGTTTTTAATAAAGGTTGTTTAAATCAAGGAAACATAACAAATTAAATGTTGAGACAAAAATGAAAAATCAAATGCTCCTCATTTTGACTATGTTTTCTGTTTTATACCTTAGATGTGGTCTCACGCGAGCCAGCGTAATAAACGTTGCAGAAACATGGAAAACAATGATTTTCACAACGTTGAGGACACCATACAAATGTTACAATTTTACATTTGCCAGCGTACAATTGACGTGTGAAACGAACTGATATGGAGCCAAGTTGAGGAATTTATCGACGGAAATAACACATTTAAGCTGCCAGACACAATACTGGAACTTAACGCCGAAGCAACGTCACACATCACTGCCGAACCCTAGTGGGACACACAACGGCAGGCCATGAAAGAAGTGGAGAAAATATGGCGCTTGGTTAGCTTCGTGGATTCTGTTACTGATCGACTCGTTCTCAATGTGGCGGATGACAGTTCCAGTACTGAAATGGATTTCTCAGCTTCGGATATGGAAGGAGTTCACACATCACCGGACTGACTAATAACCTCCATTGTCTTCAGTATTTACCTATACAGTGAAATCCCTGCAATACACTTTTACGTCAGACATAGCTCATACAGAAAAATTACCCTGCATTTAATTTACGCATTTTCATCGCTCTCATTTCTATTTACAATGCTGTGGTTAGTTACGAACGGTAGTTCGTTAAGAGCGAGAGCATTTTATGTTTTCCAAGCGGTCCCCTAAGAAACTTACTGCTGACAGTTTGATGTATATTATTCCAATGTGTTTAAAAATTGAATGATATTCGAAGCTGTAGTGCTTCATTGTTCGTCTCGTTTACATCTCAACTGCAACAGTTCACGTCATTGTAGATTAGTTGCACCAGATGACTATCGAGTGCTGGCGAAGTTAAATGCGCCGGTAAAACTGTTATCCCGTAAGATAGCTGAGTCGATGTGCGCGTAACACACAGCATAAAACGTATCCTTACTATTTATTGCACTTGATGGTACTCAAGACATGTGGCTTCCAGTCTACCTGAAAAGCAACCCAGTGAGATTCCAACAAACGCGGAAAAAACATGGTATAATGTTTACATCAGGTTTATTTTTATGATGAACATAGTATGGAATTATATTTACAAAGAAACCAATGAAAAATAACTAATTTCGAGGGGACCGCTAAATGTTCCGTTTGCGAACCGGTTCTGGAGAGTGCCCTGGGTAACCGCTCTCATTACAGCATACCAATGACCAAAAGCAGAACAAAAGGATTGTATAAACCTATGACTTAACAGCACCGTGTACAGGAGAGGGTGTGGAACTTTCTGCATATTAGCCGCCATCAAGGTTACTAAATAATAAGGTTGGGCAGTAAGCGCTCTGCTCTACCATTGGCTGGCCTAGTGACGTCAGCGTGGAAGCAAGCGCTCACAAGCAGACGACACGGCATGCGCGTTTACGTCAAGTTTTTGGCGGAAGATTTTGTTTATACCAGAATTGAGATGTCTAAACTGCTTTTCTGCTGCTAAAATATTACAGTTAAAACTGATGAGTTATATTCTTTCGCAGCTTATGCCTCTCACACCGGTAAAATATCAGATCACAACCACACTGACACACACTTGAAATTCGAAACCTCGGCTCAAATAAATCAGAAACTATTCATTTAATCGCATTGAAATGAATTTACTTAAGAGCTCGAAGTTGCACACACTTGTTTGTAAGAACAGCATTCCTTCTTTCTAAAGCCGCTATAGTATTCATCAATGTAACTTTATCTGTGTCTGAAAAAAAACTGCCATCTGTAAATTTGCTCTTATTATGATGTTTCTTATTTGGTGACAGCTTTTCCAAAGATCTCTTATGTAGTTCTCGTTTCTTATACCGTTTGGTTCTGTCTTCTGTTGCGGGTGACACATTGACAGTTGCACTACTGCACGGCAAGGCAAATTGCACGAAGGAACTGCATCTGGCTTGAGCATTCTTTTTCGGGGCAAATTAAGCAATTCAGACTGTAAATCCCTTAAGTAATCTGTTAAGCGAAATGGCGAGAACATATTCGTGCATGCGCAACATTTACACTGTCTTTCCTACAAGATTTCGACAACCATAGTTTTTGTAATGTTTCATTAGGCGGGAAACTGTGATACATTACGGCATTTCCCTTTGTACTCCGTTTGTAGGAAAAACAGCCCGTAACAGCACAGCCTGGCATTGTAAAACTTAATTTTCTCACTCACTTGTAGATTCTCCAATAAGAATTTCACAGGACGAACCATAAATTATAGAGCTTATAGAGCTGGCGAACACAATGTTGATCCCGCTGTCCACTATCGCTAACTATTTCAGTTCCGAATCAAATATCAATTACAGCAAAAACCGTTAGCACTCCCGAATTCCCAATGTTTCCGCTGTTGACTGAGTACCTCAGAAGAAAGAACTCAATCAAAATACCCCTTCAAACACAAAACAACACAAGAAAAAGAATCACACACAATTCGAACTGTGTACTGTTTGGCAAAGCTGCTTCCACCGTGACGTCATGCGCACAGCTGAGAAAACACGTTGCTTTCTGTGCATAGCTTTCTGCGCCCCCCTGGCCGCCATCATTCTACTCACGCCTTTGCAAATGAGATGGAGTGTGAAGGTTCCTTGCATGTAGTGTCATCTCTGGGCGCTCAGTAGAACTATCGATCGCGTTCTTGCCGACAGCGCCGCTATTGGTGACTGCGGAAACCGATGAGTTACGGGATGCGGGATGTGTACATGCGTCGCGATTTCCACATTTGTGTCGCTGTCGAACAGTGAATTGCTGCGTGTGTAAGGTCTTGCGGGCTTTCTGTCTTGTTGGAAGAGCTGTTTAGGCGATGATGAAACTAGAAATGACGGTAAGTCACATCATTAAAGAAATGTTAAGCCTCTGTTGTTGTCCTATGATGCTTGTTAGTTGCGTGAATGCAATGCTAATAATGTTTTCTACTAATTCTGTTGTCAGAGCACGTAATGATGAATTGTTGTACGGAACATTAAAGGTAATTGCAACTATGTTCCGGTTCTAAAAATGTATTGGTAATTCCAATTATTAAAATATTTTAATCAGAATTTTGCAGTAGAATCTCGCAGGTATCCTGTATATGCGTCTAGCTGTCGATATTTGCGTAATTGTTTGATAACACCCCTAGGGTAGGTAGGTTTAATCAGTAACTCTTTGGTTCTGTCCAAAGTCGCGGCAGCAGGCAAAAATTAAGATCTCAGCATTCAAATGTCTTTGTTAATTATTTAACAAAGTGAGGTACACTGTCGTACTAGTACATCCTGTAGATTATAGAAAATACTGTGTTTCCGTTTTCTATCGAATTAGGAGGACGATTCTCCCCTTACTCGACAATCAGGGTCGGTGCTAGGTGCTTTGCCGCCCTAAGTGTTATTCTACCATCGGTCTTCCCGATACCCCCTCCAACACCAACACCAAAATCCATCGGCGGAACAATTCAATTCTCCTATTATACTTTTAATAATTAAACGAACATGGCTAGACGCTCTTATTTTCTGGATGCAGTCCTCAATGTTCATACTTTATCCTCAGTTCCATTGATTTGAAATTATTTTTTTCCAGCCTTTGCCGCCCTTAAAATTCTGTCGCCCTAGGTGGCCGCCTAGTCTTGCTTAAGGGTAGGAACTGCCCTGCTACCGAGCGAGGTGGCGCAGGGTTAGCACACTGGAATCGCATTCGGGAGGACGACAGCTCAAACAAGCGTCCAGCCATCCTGATTTGGGTTTTCCATGATTTCCCGAAATCGCTTCTGGCAAATGACGGGTATGATTATTTTGAAAGGGCTTGGCTGATTTCCTTCCCCGTCGTTCCCTAACCCGACGGGACTGATGACCTCACTATTTGGTCCCCTCCCCCTCCTAATTAACCAACTGCCTTGCAGTTACTTCGCGTGTCCTCTGAATTCAATGTTTATCGCGAGAATGGGTTAGCATTTAGAGGTGAAATACTTTATTATAGTACCGTACCTACCACATAATCATCACATGGTGAATCGAATGACAATCAAGCTTCTAGCAGCCTAATTGTAGCTAAAAGAACGTAGATTTGATGTATCGTATCGGTTTGACTTTGTTAGATCGAGCGTTCCTTAGGTTATATCCTGGTCCAGAGAAGTATAATTCTCATCATTGAGTCAACGCGTATGTTAGTTAATACTCATGCCGTATCCACTAAATATTTGCTGAAGTACACAATGTCATGTTTAGTAGAGGGAGAGTGAAAAAAGGAATATATCATTTTAGTGTGTTTTTCTCCTCTCCAAAGAAAGGAAAAAAACGCGATCCAGAACACAGCTTCAAACAGTCGCGCCTATTCAGAATTTTTTTTCTGAGTTTCCTCAGGCGACTGCTATGATGGCCCATTAGTACACCATATGGAGCGATAAGTTCAAATCCCTAAACGTCCATATTAACTTAGGTCTTGCATAAGGAACAAAGAAACTCTGGAATTTAATGCACTGTTAGCAATGATGCCATTATAGATGGAGTAGAATCTAGGAATGTACGTGACTAGAGCAGGCCTTATCCGCCGTGACCTTGTTTGAAGATCATCATAGATATCTGTCTGAATAAGAAAAATAGGGACAATCTTAATCGAGGCGACGGGATGGGGATTAGAATGCTGTTTCTTATGAATTCGAATTCAGTGCTCTTAACCACTGCTCCACCTGGCTCGGTAGGTTTTCCGTGGTTTCTCCTTTACCCACATGTTACCGATCGATAATGGTCTCTGTCTCTACTGATCCCAGTAACTTGACATTCAAACCTTTCTTTCCGTACATGAAGTGGTTCAAACCAGGCACACGTAGCTTTGGGTGGGGTTATGTTAAAGAAGAAATAGCTGATGTGGATAAAAACATTTAAGAACTGTACACTCCAAAACATGTTTGTATGTTCCCAATATCCTTGGAGGGTGCCTCATTACAAAAAAATTACCCAAAGTTGATCTGTATGCAAGGAAGGACCAGAATTAAGTAACATTATAACATTCATCAGTGGGAACCTTGGTTGTGTTATCAGAAATCTTTGTTCCCAACACATTGTGACACAAGAAAATAATTAGAAAATGCGCTTGGGAAGTTTGTGTAAAACAAAAACTGAAACAGACTGTGTTTTACGTAAAAAATAAATTATGCAGAATAGGTCGGTCTTAGTATAGCAAGGAATTTATATACTTTATACTTTATATACTTTATATACTTACCACAAGAAATTATTCAGATTGTGAAGGGAGACGAAAATTTAATAGTCATGGGTGACTGGAATTCGAGTGTAGGAAAAGGGAGAGAAGGAAACATAGTAGGTGAATATGGATTGGGGGACAGAAATGAAAGAGGAAGCCGCCTGGTCGAATTTTGCACAGAGCACAACATAATCATAACTAACACTTGGTTTAAGAATCATGAAAGAAGGTTGTATACATGGAAGAACCCTGGCGATACTAAAAGGTATCAGATAGATTATATAATGGTAAGACAGAGATTTAGGAACCAGGTTTTAAATTGTAAGACATTTCCAGGGGCAGATGTGGACTCTGACCACAATCTATTGGTTATGACCTGTAGATTAAAACTGAAGAAACTGCAAAAAGGTGGGAATTTAAGGAGATGGGACCTGGATAAACTAAAAGAACCAGAGGTTGTACAGAGATTCAGGGAGAGCATAAGGGAGCAATTGACAGGAATGGGGGAAATAAATACAGTAGAAGAAGAATGGGTAGCTTTGAGGGATGAAGTAGTGAAGGCAGCAGAGGATCAAGTAGGTAAAAAGACGAGGGCTAGTAGAAATCCTTGGGTAACAGAAGAAATATTGAATTTAATTGATGAAAGGAGAAAATATAAAAATGCAGTAAGTGAAACAGGCAAAAAGGAATACAAACGTCTCAAAAATGAGATCGACAGGAAGTGCAAAATGGCTAAGCAGGGATGGCTAGAGGACAAATGTAAGGATGTAGAGGCCTATCTCACTAGGGGTAAGATAGATACCGCCTACAGGAAAATTAAAGAGACCTTTGGAGATAAGAGAACGACTTGTATGAATATCAAGACCTCAGATGGAAATCCAGTTCTAAGCAAAGAAGGGAAAGCAGAAAGGTGGAAGGAGTATATAGAGGGTCTATACAAGGGCGATGTACTTGAGGACAATATTATGGAAATGGAAGAGGATGTAGATGAAGATGAAATGGGAGATATGATACTGCGTGAAGAGTTTGACAGAGCACTGAAAGACCTGAGTCGAAACAAGGCCCCCGGAGTAGACAATATTCCATTGGAACTACTGACGGCCGTGGGAGAGCCAGTCTTGACAAAACTCTACCATCTGGTGAGCAAGATGTATGAAACAGGCGAAATACCCTCAGACTTCAAGAAGAATATAATAATTCCAATCCCAAAGATAGCAGGTGTTGACAGATGTGAAAATTACCGAACTATCAGCTTAATAAGTCACAGCTGCAAAATACTAACACGAATTCTTTACAGACGAATGGAAAAACTAGTAGAAGCCAACCTCGGGGAAGATCAGTTTGGATTCCGTAGAAACACTGGAACACGTGAGGCAATACTGACCTTACGACTTATCTTAGAAGAAAGATTAAGGAAAGGCAAACCTACGTTTCTAGCATTTGTAGACTTAGAGAAAGCTTTTGACAATGTTGACTGGAATACTCTCTTTCAAATTCTAAAGGTGTCAGGGGTAAAATACAGGGAGCGAAAGGCTATTTACAATTTGTACAGAAACCAGATGGCAGTTATAAGAGTCGAGGGACATGAAAGGGAAGCAGTGGTTGGTAAGGGAGTAAGACAGGGTTGTAGTCTCTCCCCGATGTTGTTCAATCTGTATATTGAGCAAGCAGTAAAGGAAACAAAAGAAAAATTCGGAGTAGGTATTAAAATTCATGGAGAAGAAATAAAAACTTTGAGGTTCGCCGATGACATTGTAATTCTGTCAGAGACAGCAAAGGACTTGGAAGAACAGTTGAATGGAATGGACAGTGTCTTGAAAGGAGGATATAAGATGAACATCAACAAAAGCAAAACAAGGATAATGGAATGTAGTCTAATTAAGTCGGGTGATGCTGAGGGAATTAGATTAGGAAATGAGGCACTTAAAGTAGTAAAGGAGTTTTGCTATTTGGGGAGCAAAATAACTGATGATGGTCGAAGTAGAGAGGATATAAAATGTAGGCTGGCAATGGCAAGGAAAGCGTTTCTGAAGAAGAGAAATTTGTTAACATCCAGTATAGATTTATGTGTCAGGAAGTCATTTCTGAAAGTATTCGTATGGAGTGTAGCCATGTATGGAAGTGAAACATGGACGATAAATAGTTTGGACAAGAAGAGAATAGAAGCTTTCGAAATGTGGTGCTACAGAAGAATGCTGAAGATTAGATGGGTAGATCACATAACTAATGAGGAAGTATTGAATAGGATTGGGGAGAAGAGAAGTTTGTGGCACAACTTGACCAGAAGAAGGGATCGGTTGGTAGGACATGTTCTGAGGCATCAAGGGATCACCAATTTAGTATTGGAGGGCAGCGTGGAGGGTAAAAATCGTAGAGGGAGACCAAGAGATGAATACACTAAGCAGATTCAGAAGGATGTAGGTTGCAGTAGGTACTGGGAGATGAAAAAGCTTGCACAGGATAGAGTAGCATGGAGAGCTGCATCAAACCAGTCTCAGGACTGAAGACCACAACAACAACAACCACAATAGACTTTTTAGGGTGTCATTGATAAGCATTACTTATGCACATTTCATGGTGTGATGATGTCCTCGAAACTGGATAGATCTTGTACTGTACAGTCAGCGAAGTATGACCCGTTTTGATCCCACCCTCCTGAGAAAATCGAGCCAGCATGGTTCCGTTTTAGGCTGTTTTCCTGTCTCTGTTAAGCGGATGCTATGCTGATTCCTACAGCATGCTCTGCCCACTCCACTCGGATATGGATTAAGGTTCCGGTAAAAACATCACTTTAGCCAAGAGGATAAACTAAAGTTTTAAATTATGTGGAGATGAAAAAACAATGTTTTGCTACACAGCAACACTCCGTGTTCGTATTATTAAGAATGATTGTCATGTAAGTAAACGATTGTGCGAAATCGCTTGTGGGACGTAGTATTTTCGAATTACGTCAAGGGATCTGCAGACCATAACATTGTCTGTTGACAGGTGGATTACGTCATCAGTGTCATATGATCCATCCACAATGAGGAGATGATGTTTGGGAATCAAATGCCGTCACCTTTTCCCCTCTTTCTGGCGAAATATATTCCACCAGCAGTATCAGAGCCAATTACCCCTGGACTTCACGTCACTGCACCATAGTTGTGCACCTCGAGACGGAGACGGGTGTGACTGTAGAGCGAGATGTTTCGCAGGAAATTACTCTATCGCTAAGAGGAGATGTCCTCTTCCGTTTGGCTATCGGCAACTGTTTCGGATACAGGAAATCTGATAAAGGCCCTAAGCATCAGTTCTGCAGAAAAACTGCCGGTTCAACTCGTGGGAGTTACGAATTGCTCTTTTCACACAATCGATATCATTTTTACCTACTGCTTGTTCATTATCATATTGGCTGTTGGTACACACACACACACACACACACACACACAGAATACGCTGACAGAGATTTATTAAACACACTTCGGAATTAAAACGATAATTTTACAAACATACTTGATGATATTTTTAAAACGTTTGTGGAAAATTGTTCGCAGAACGTAAAAACGGACTCTTAAAGTAACAATAGTATTTATTTAATTTAAAATTCTAACTAAAATCACAATATATAAACTGTGCGACACGTTCATTCTGTTGCTTTTTTTATTAAAAAAAAAAGGCAGAACATGGGGTCTCTTCCATTTGCATAGAGGTTGACTGTAATCTGAACGCCACACTGTATCACCTGTCCACTCCTAAGTAAGCCAAACATTTCCATCTCAATAACACCTGCAATGCATCGAAATCACAAGTTCTTATATTTCTCCGTACATCTTGTGTGCTAACTATACCACCTAGTCTGAGACGGATACTACATTATGACTTTTATCTAAATTTGTCGTAAACAGAATATTAGTGACCTAAACCCTTGCACAGGATATGCTTTTGAGTGGCTGTCGACTTAGTGTGCCTAAGCTCCTCGAAATCTGTGGTCTGCAGGGTCTGCACTTTCCTTGTAATCCGGCGGAAGTTAATGAATATCTTCGCAGTGCGACAAAGAATTACAGAAAAGATGCAGAGTTTGAATTGTGGGACTACCAAACCTTTAGAAAGCTAGAGTTCCAGTTCCTATCTGGTTATCCTTGTGATTTCCCTAAGTCGCTTAAGGCAAATCCCAGGATGGTTCCTTTGAAAAGTGAGTTGCCCCCGCTGTCCTGCCCAATCTTGATACACAGCGTGTTTGACTATTGCCCTGGGCAACATGGTCTTCAGATCTGACGCATTGTAAACATCTGGTCATAGGATCCCTACAGACTGGCTCAGCATCCCTCGTCATCTGATGCATTTTGTCACAGATCTGAAGCAGCATTGAATGAAGTACCCACATCTGTCATCAAAGCTCAGTTCCACTCAATACCTGGTTGGGTTAGAGCCATTGTTGTTGCCAGAGGTGTCAGCTCTGAGTACTAAATTTCGCACCCTATATACTTCCATTCATGTATTCTTCCTCAGATGAAAGACTTTACATTGCACCACAGTGTTATGGTGGTCATTTTGAGGATAGAGTAAAAGGAAATGATGAAAACTATAGCATATACAGACAAAGGTAAGATAAAGTACCGAATCGTGAACCTGGACGAGCCGACCGACAGCTGTGTCATCTTCTGCCAATGACGTCATTGGATCCAGTATGGAGGGGCATGTGATTTTTAACGTTGGAACTGCTACTATTTGTTCATATAGCTCCTGAGCGGGGTGTGAACAACAATATGGGACCGCCACATACATACATTACCATCCCTAATACAGAATAAGAAAACAGCTGGGATTCAAAACAACTTCCAGTCGTCTCAGAATGGATAAATAAATGTCCTGTATGGTTCTCAAGGAAATATTAGACAGTTCTACTGGGTAGTTATAATTAAAGTGCAGCCAATCATACAGGTCCAGTGTGGGCTGTAATTATTCTATGGCAGATATGCCAATGCCTTAACGTGGAACTGATTTACGTAGGAAAAAAGTTTAGTTCCTATCTTGGCCACCAGGCGCAAGTCTGGCGTTGTACAGCATCTCATCGACCTGTCCGGTGCTCGTATTGGCAGTTAATAATAGAATCAACGTTTTGCCTTTCTCACTTGTTTGACTTTTTCAGTCCACATCCTGTTCCTAATCTGCACTACATACAGAAACATTTCTATACGTCTTTCTTGCTGTCACACCGGCAGATTTGCACCTGGTGGCCAAAATTGGAAGTAATTTGTTTCCAGCCTAAATCGATTGCGCATTAACACATTAGAATATCTACTAAGTTTCTCTGGCATACAGTAACTACAGCCAACACGGACCTCTGTGAGTAGCTACATTTTAATTATAACCATGTGTTCTCTGTAAAAAGTGGCACCTAGAGATAACAACGATTGAGGTGGGCCGGCCGAGGTGGCCGGGCGGTTCTAGGCACAAAGTTGATCACAAAGTCTGACTCTGGTGGCCTCGGGAGATGCGATGATTAATCACTGTTCTCACAAAACCAACCCTGGATGGTGAGAGCCATGTGAACAGGTGCCCGTCCTCTTGAAACACAGCATCACCACTGGGGAACAATGTACCAGGTGACGGACCTAATTATCAAAGTGGACACATAATCATTGGAGTAATGTGGCTTTGAGGAGTAATCATGGTGCCCATGAAATCCCACGATATGGCCGCTGAATCATCACCGACCTCCCGCCATGCTTCACCCTTGGGACGTAAACTTGGCCAGAAATTTGAAACAGTGTGAAACAATATTCATCCAACCAAGTGACAGTCTTCAATTGCTCCATAGTCCAACTTTTATGGCGTCGGCACTTCTTTTTTCTGTGCTTATGCGAGCGGTTCTAGGCGCTTCAGTCTGGAACCGCCGGAACCGCGCGACCGCTACGTCGCAGGTTCGAATCCTGCCTCGGGCATGGGTGTGTGTGATGTCCATAGGTTAGTTAGGTTTAAGTAGTTCTAAGTACTAGGGGACTGATGACCTGAGATGTTTAGTCCCATACTGCTCAGAGCCATTTGAACCTGTGCTTATGGAGCTCCCTTCAGGTTAATACGCGTAGATCTGCAGTTAAGCTGGATAGGTCGCATAAAAAGTCATATTGACTTTATTGATCATTCTTCACCTACTGTATGTCTTCTTATGCGACCTAGCCAGCTCAGCTACAGATTTACGCATATTTACTGGAATAGTCGCTAGCCTCGTACTTGACTTTGTCACTCCTTTATTGTTTTCCCTTCAGGTTGTTTTGGTGCTGACAGATTTCGCGAGTTCGATATTCAGTTCTGCCGTTACGTTTACAGCTGTCGCCCTCTTATTTTTCGTCGTAATCCTCATCAATGAGTGTCAGCCACGATCAGTCGACGTACACTTTCGTCTGCGTTGTGACTTATCGGATGATGTTCTTCCGCTTTCCCGGTACGAGTTATAAATCTTCGATACGATGCCTCTTGAAACATCAAAACCTTTGCTACGGAAGCTTCCACCATACGAACACCAACAGTTTGCCCACGTTCGAACGGATTGATCTTCGTCATAACGCGTTCATAAATACAAAGAACAATGTTCTGACCACGCCTTACAATGCAACATCCTGAGGACACTGCACAGATGCCGTTCGCGGTCAGCTACAACAACGCAACCTGCAACCTTGGCTAGCGTCTGCATTTATGCTCAAGCTTGCAAATTGCGCGATGTTTCCATATTTTTCTCTAATTCCTGTAAGTCACCTGCTGCTCATTGAAAGCACCAAGTGACTCGCTGAGTTTGTGCGATGAATGGATGACCAGTAGTTTCATATTCACCGTGTGGTCAAATAACTGGATATGCCATATTGAATAGATAATCTTTTCGTATTGTCTTAAATCGAAACTGTAGCTGAGATGTCCCTTGGATGGAGACGTTAAGTTCGGTGGGTTCGAAAATGGCTCTAAGCACTATGGGACTCAGCATCTGAGGTCATCAATCCCCTAGAACTTAGAACTACTTAAACCTAACTAACCTAAGGACATCACACACATCCATGCCCGAGGCAGGATTCGATCCTGCGACCGTAGCAGCAGCGCGGTTCCAGACCGAAGCGCCCATAACCGCTCGGCCACAGCGGCGGGCTGGTGGGTTCCTTACCGCTATTTTAGAAGAATAGGGTGAGTGTTGGCACCGGTTTTCAACTTCTCTTTTTTTATATTTACGATCAACCACACATACACATTACATGCTTTGCATACTCGTCACACATACCTACACCAAAAGGCAACACTGTAAATGCTTTGCAAGAAAGTCATCAAACTGCATTCGCTAGAAAGGCTTACTGTGATTCACACAAATAAATAAATTCCGCAAGGTACCCGGAGGGAAAGTTTTTTTTTTAACCACTTAACAATGTTGCTCATTATGGCGACCTGGAACTGTATTCCGTCATCTCTAGCCAAGTAACGGCAATGTACAGTCTTTTACCCTCCTGTATCTACATGTATTCACCGCAAACCTTAGTAAAATGTATGGTGGAGGGTACTTACTACCAATATATACGCGTATGGAGTGAATTCTCACGATCCCATCGTAGAGACTTGAAGGTAGCGATACTGCTTAGTCTTACTGTAGTATCAGTCCACTAAATTTACCCCCTTGGATTTCGCGAGATTAACGAATTTCCAATTACTTTTTGTTACGTTGCCATTTGTTACGTTATATATAAAAAATTATATATATATATATTTTTTTTTATTATATCAGGTGAATTTTTCTTTTGTTAGAGCATGATTCTTTCTCTCAGGGATATTATCTTAAACTTTTACTTACGTGCATTAAGTAAATATGAAACGGGTTCGTGAAGGGCCGCTGTTATTTATGTACCAACTTTAGATGTTGAACGTGATGACTAAAATATAGTTGCCGTTAGCTGAATTGAATGTAATTTTGTTAATTTCTGTTTATTTATTGATTGCAAAGCAAGGCTCGAGAGAATTTCTATTGTTGCCGTGGAGCGACAAGATAAAACTTACTAACTCATGGAATCTGTATAATTTAAAAAATGAACTTTAACGTAAATTATCTGTTGCAATTTAAAAAGGTTCTTACAACGAAATCTCTCGCATTTACAGCTACTGTTAACACTGAAAAATAAATAATACTTCGGAAGATGAGCTACCCGCAGCGAGTTTACTGAAAAAATGCTTATTAAAAATAATTAGCCGCTGTGACCATTTGAGGTGACAACTATTACAAAGAAATTCATTTTGTGATAACAATAATTAGTTTATTTTAGCATAATACCGAATAACTTACATAAAACAAGGGTAGCCGCTCAATGGCTGCCTTCCGTATCGCGAAACAAAACAGTGTGTGTACCATAAAATACGTCCTTCCTCCTCGGCCGCACAATCGCGTCTCTTTTGATCCTTTTTTATTTTCATAGACATGTTTTAAATTAAAAATACTATTTTTAAATTATCACTGCATATCAGTTGTTTCAAGAACATTAACTGTATCTTTTATACTAATTATATTCATAAAATAGGTTAACTACGATTTACAACCGAAAAAAAGTCAATATTTATGTGATGTACGTCACATTTTCCTAAGTGTCTGTTACGTTTGCGTATGGCTTTACTGACTAGATGCGGGGCTAACATGTCGACCCTGAATTGTTTCAACGTCTGTTGTCAGGTATACTTAACGAGGACTCCAAATGCTGGAGCACCTCTCTCCGGGGTATTCGGTAATTCCAGTCACAAATTTGTAGGACTTGTAGAGGGGAAGCGTACCGTTTCCGTGCTACAACCATTAGTAAAAATGTTGGTGTTGCGAGGACCTTTACAAGTATTTGATTATGCGTGACCCAGCGCAAAAAAAAAAAAAAAAAAGGTTCAAATGGCTCTGAGCACTATGGGACTCAACTGCTGAGGTCATTAGTCCCCTAGAACTTAGAACTAGTTAAACCTAACTAACCTAAGGACATCACAAACATCCATGCCCGAGGCAGGATTCGAACCTGCGACCGTAGCGGTCTTGCGGTTCCAGACTGCAGCGCCTTTAACCGCACGGCCACTTCGGCCGGCGACCCAGTGCATCACTTGTTTTACAGTTCCTCTCATTAACAGAGAAACACGGCTCGCGAAAATAAATACCTTAAGAGCTATGAACACTTCTTCATCTTCGATACCGTGAAACAAATGTCTTCTGTTGCAATCTCCTTGCTTTCCATATTGTGGGAGGAGGTAATATGGATCAAAAGAGGAAAAATGGTTCAGTAAACATGGACTGTTAAATGCGTACCTAGAAGCTGTGAGCACTTGGTCAGTGAGACGTACTTTACAGAAGCGAACATGAACAAATGCTTATAGCTCTTAAGGTAAGGAATTTAGAGTTCATGTTTACTGGACACTTTTTTCTTGTTTTGGCCCATACTACCTCCTCCAGAACTGTGGAATGCAAAGAGTTTACAGCAGAAGAGATGTTTCGCAGTGTCGAAGATCTAGTGTTTACAGCTTTTAATGTATGCATTTTATTGCCCATGTTTACAAGACTTTTTTGTTTCGAATTATCATTCCTATCGTATCCCAGAATACTGACGATTCCTTCTGGGGATACCCTGTACAGGCCTACATGTATCTGAATACTGCGTGTTATTCTTCTAAGACAAGAAACTCAAAGAAATCCAGTGGTGTAATCGGAATGGTAACAACGCATGCGATCGGTAATATGTGATTGATTTAGATAATTTTTCTCTTTGTTTAAGTGGGTGAGTATGTTTAGGTAGGCGAGTATGCTTAGTTAGGTATGTACCTCGCGATGTTTCACAAAGCATGTAACATCTATCAGACGAAATGTTGAATAAAGCCTCGTGACATGACCATTTAAGGATAACACTTGCACTTTCAAAGCACCTCGCTATAATTTAGTGCCCGATGCTAGTAGATGAAAGCTTACTTAGCAAGTCATTTTTAAAACGAGTTTTCTTCGTTCTGTCATGAGCTAATACATACGGCTCGGAAATAGCCGCCCACTGCGTGACCGGATAGGCCACCTGGCGGCTTATGGCGGCACATGATAAACACACTAAGTGGGTGACGTCCTGTGAGGAAGCCAGCCGCAAATCTTTTCCCTCATAGAGGCTTTCACTGTATTCTTTCCACCTATCCGCTCTCTCCGCTGCATTTAACAGTGGAATGCCCGTTGCACTCTTATTTTTACCACTCTCGCTTTTAATGTCACCGAAGGTTGTTTTGACTTTCCTGTATGCTGAGTCTGTCCTTCCGACAATCATTTCTTTTTCTATGTCTTCACATTTTTCTTGCAGCCATTTCGTCTTAGCTTCCCTGCAGTTCCTATTTATTTCATTTCTCAGTTACTTGTATGTCTGTATTCCCGAGTTTCCCTGAACATTTTTGTACTTCCTCCTTTCATCAATCAACTAGTGTTTCTTCTGTTACTTAGGGTTTCTTGGTAGTTACCTTTCTTGTGCCTATGCTTTTCTTTCCAACTTCCGTGATTGCCCTTTTTAGACATGTCCACTCCTCTTCAGTTGAACTGTCTATTGAGCTATTCCTTATGTCAGTATATATTGCCTCAGAGAATTTAAAGAGTATGTCTTAATTCTTTGGCATTTTTTAGTAGATCCATATCCTATTCCTTTGCGCATTGATTCTTCCCGACTAGTCTTTTAAACTTCAGCCTACTCTTCAGCACTACGATATTGTGATCTGAGTCTACATCTGCTCCTGGGTACACCTTACAATACAGTATGTGATTTCGGAATCTCTGTCTGACCATGATGTAGTCTAACTGAAATCTTCCCCTATCACCTGGCCTTTTCCAAGTATGCCTCCTCCTCTTGTGATTCTTGAACACGGTATTCGCTATTAATAGCTGAAACTTGTTACAGAACTCAATTACTCTTTCTCCTCTCTCATTCCTTGTCCCAAGCCCGTATTCTCCTGTAACCTTTTCTTCTACTCCTTCCCGTACAACTGCATTCCAGTCCCCCATGATTGTTAAAGTATCATCCCCCTTTACATATTGTATTACCCTTTCAGTATCCTCATACCCTTTCTGTACCTCTTCATCTTCAGCTTGCGACGTCGGCATGTATACCTGAACTATCGTTGTCGGTGTTGGTTTTCTATCGATTATGATAAGGACAGTTCTGCCACTGAACTTTTCACAGTAACACACTCTCTGCCCTACTTTCCTATTCATAATGTATCCTACTCCGGTTATACCATGTTCTGCTGCTGTTGATATTACCCTATAGTCATCTGACCAGAAATCCTTGTCTTCTTTCCACTTTACTTCACTGACCCCTACTATATCTAGATTGAGCCTTTGCATTTCCGTTTTCAGATTTTCTAGTTTCCCTACCACGTTCAAGCTTCTGACATTCCACGCCCCGACTCGTAGAACGTTATCCTTCCGTTGGTTATTCAATCTTTTTCTCATGGTAACCTCCCACTATTCCGGAATCTTTTGCCAATGGAGTGATCATCATAACACTTCTTCCATTACCGGCCACATGTGCTATGGAATCACTTTACGTGTCTTTAATGCAGTGGTTTCCATTGCCTTCTGCGTTCTCATGCCGTTGATCATTGCTGATTCTTCCGCCTTTAGGGGCAGTTTCCCACCCCTAGGACAAGAGAGTGCCCTGAACCTCTGTCCGCTCCTCCGCCCACTTTGACAAGGCTGTTGGCAGAAGGAGGGTGACTTCTTATGCCGGAAGTCTTCGGCCACCAATACTGATTATTAATCAAAGTTTAAGCAACGGCGGGATACGAACCCGGGACCGAAGACGTTTCGCTTAACAACCAAAGACGTTACCCCTAGACCACGGGTGCAGACATACTCTTGTTTAACATACACGCCATGGTGACAAAGTCGTGACTGCAATTGCGGTACCGATGATAAAATAAAGCAAACAGAAAATCAGATAGAGCTCACGTCGGCTGGAACAGACGATGACTGCTTGTGTGCGATACGTTCATGATGTACGCTATTTCGACCGTATCACTCCTGCCTATGAACAATTATCATGATTGCGTGCCAATAAGCGAAGAGATTTTCTTACCCTGTGTTTGCTGTATCGTGTTCTCCATGATGGCACTCCTTCCTATTTATCTTCAATCCTTACTCCTCTGTCTGACCAAAACAGCAGAAATACTCTTTTCCAATAACGTAAAATCATCTCTGTACCACCACACTACACTGCCACGTTCTGTGAAACATGTTCTGCATCAGGAACCAATCTTCTCAAAATATTAGAGAAATTGACATCCTTTCAAATTTCAAAAGACAGCTAATGGCTCAGCTTGTACCACAACAGCTTTTCTTTTTCCAGCTCTCGTCAATCCCCCCCACCAGTTTTCCCTCCCCTTGTGTAGAGTTCTTGTTTCCTAGCAACTACTGACACTTTCATTTCAATCCTCTCATCCCTTCCACTTCTTTTAATACCAGACAAGGCTTCAGAAGTGCTAAACTAATCACTATCATTCTTAATACCTCCATTATTTTATTATTACTATTATTATTGGTACTATTATTTTTTTTATTCCGATTTTGGCCGTCTAGGGACCGCGTTAAACAACTATTTTTCAATGTACATTTCTCCTATTGCGCTCCTCCTCTTTTCTCTTCTGCCAATATGTCTTCAACCTCTCTCTGTGCTGCTCCCTTCGGTCTTCTGTCCACACTGTTCCTCCAGTTCTTCTCGTCTTCACTTCAAATCCTTCAAAATGTTGAATTTTGTCTCTCATTAAGTCTCTGTTGGTTATATCATCTTCTCCTATACCCATCTCCTCTAAGTCTGCTTTGACTTCTTTGAACCAGGTAATTTGGGTTCTGGGGTTCTTGTCAAAAAACATGAATATTTTCTTTGTCAGCCTTTCATCATTCATTCATTTCAAATGGGCGTAAAAGCTTACTCTTCTCTTCCTCATAGTATCTCCCACTTTCTCAATTTTGTCATACACTTCTCTATTACTTCTAAGCTTCCAAGTCCCATTCTCAAACCTCGGCCCAAGTACTCTTCTAATGATTTTTCGCTCCTTTTTTGCTATAGCTTCCATTTCCTTGTTAGTGTTCATTGCTAAACATTCAGATGCATACAGACACACTGGCTTAATCACAGTGTTGTAATGCCTTATTTTTGCGTTAATTGATACTGACTTCTTGTTGTACACATTCTTTGTTAGATGGAATGCCATTTCCATTTTTCTTGTTCTTGTTTTATTTCCTTCTTTATCTGAAGCATTGGGCCGGATGATTTCCCCTAAATATTTGAAATTAGAAACCTTCTTTATCTGGCCATACTTTGTAATCATATTGTTCGGTGCCTCTATTACATTGGTTAGGTACTCTGTCTTTTCAAAGGAGATTTTCAGTCCTGCTTTTTCTGCTGTTTCATTCAGAATATTGATCTGTTTGACTGCTTCTTCCAAACTTCCTGCCAGAATCGCTAAGTCATCAGTAAAAGCGAGGCAATCTACTTCTAATCCATCCTTTATTCTTCCTAATCTGATTTTTTGTATTCCTTCTTCAGTCGTTTTCTTCCTCCACTCTCTAATAACTTTTTCTAACACACAGTTGAATAGGGTAGGTGACAACCCATCTCCCTATCTTAATCCTGTTCTGATTTTGAATGGTCTGGAACCTCACCACGGAACTTTACTTTTGCATAGATATCCGTAAGTGTTTCTTTGACGATTGCGACTGTTTTCTTGTCTGCTCCAAACTCCCTAAGGGTGTTAACCAAGGTTGTTCTGTCAACGGAGTCGTACGACTTCTTGAAGTCAACAAACGTGATGAAGATGACTTTTCCTCTTAATCGTCTATATTTAATAATTAACTTCAAGTTTAAAATTTGCTCCACACAAGATCTTCCCTTCCTAAAGCCTGCTTGGTATTCACCAATTTCTTGATCAAGTTGTTTCTCCAATCTGTTTTGTAGGGCCTTAGATAGAATTTTATACGTTACCGGAAGTAAAGATATCCCTCTGTAGTTATTTGCATCGGTTTTATCCCCTTTCTTGAAGATGGGGTGGATTAATGCAGTTTTCCATTCTTCCGGTATACGTTCCGTTCTCCAAATCTCATTGATTATTCCCCGTAGTTTTTCTTGAGTTGTATTATCCACACTTTTCCACGTTTCTGCAGTTATCATGTCTTCCCCTGGTGCTTTATTGTTCTTAAGGTTTTTAATGATTTCTCTGATTTCTATGAGGCATGGGGGTTCAGAATTATTGTTTACCGTGTTTGGGGTGTTGGCTGGTTATTTTTCAATAGGTTCCTGACAGTTGAGAAGTTGTTCAAAATATTTTGCTAATATTTCACGATTTTCTTCATTATTCATTGCCAGTTTTCCACTGGTATCTTTAAAACACAGATTTGGTGCTATATATTTTTGTAGTTTCTGTCTGTTTCTTTTAAAATCTTTATCCATTTGTATAAGTTGGTTCTTTTCAAATAGTCTTTTTACTGATCTAATGAGTTTTGCTGTAGAAGATCTTTGCTGTTTGAACTCCAGGTAGTCCTTATCACTTTTGATTGAGTGCCATTTCTCCCATGCCTTCATCCTTTGTTCTATTGCTTCCTCACATATCTCATCCCACCATTCGTGTTTCTTTCTCTTTTTCATTTTTGCGGCTTCTTGAGCAGATCTTATCATTCCTTCTTTTATATCTTCCCATTTATCCGAACATATAACTATGTTTTGACAGAATTCTTCTCTTTTCTCTTTCAAGATGTTTGCGTCTATCTTTTGAGTTTTCCTGTTTTGTATTTGTTTCTTTCTTTGTGGTATGACATTTAATTTGATTGTCGATAAGTAGTGGTCAGTTACAATGTTTGCCCCTTTCCGAACTCTCACATTCATTATTTCTTTTTGATTATAGTGTGTGATGGCTATGTGATCTATCTGGAACTCTCCAATACTTGTGTTTGGTGATTTCCATGTTTTCTGTTTCTTAGGAGGTTTTTTGAAATTTGTAGACATTAATTTTAAGTTATGACCCTTGCATAGTTCTATTAATCTTTCTCCATTTCTGTTTGTCCTTTTGTGAGCCGGGTAGTTTCCTATTGTTTTTTTGTATTTTTTTTCTTGGCCTATTTGTGCATTGAAGTCCCCAAACAGTATTTTCACATTTGATGTTGGGATTTTAGAAAGTTCGTGGTCTAGAGATTCCCAATATGTATCTACTTTCTGAGGGTTTTTCTTATTGTCATTGTTGATTGGTGCGTGGCAATTAAGAAGTGTATAGGTTTTATTTAGGGCGCGGAATGCGAGAAAAGACAGCGTTCATTAGGTGACTGGAAGTCGGTTATTGAGTTTACCCAGTTAGATTTCACGATGAAGCCTGTTCCAAGGTGGGGATGGCCTCTTCCACATGGGTTCCAGCCTTTCTTTCCTTTAAATATCCTGTATCCTTCATAATCCATTAAATCTTCATCTGTAAATCTGGTTTCCTGCAGCGCACATATTTGGATTTTATATACCTTCAAGACTTTGGTGAGCTGCTTCAGTTTTCCCGGCTTCAAGAGCGAGTTAATATTTAGGGTTCCAAAGAAATGTACGTTGTTTTTCTTCAGTTTAGAGGATTTTGAATTTCTTGAACGACATGGTGCTTCAGGCTCTCCAGAATCCTTAGGCCTGATTGCGCTGCTGTCAGCGGCGGAGGATTGGTTACCTCCTGGAGTAGTTCTATCTAGAGAAATTGACATCATGCATAGTTGTTTGAAATTCAGGGGGGAGATGGCTTTTTGGGCCATTCCGAGGTTAAAACTGGGATTGTAAGTTCCAGAGTGTGTGTTCAGCCGCTCCTAACATGGAGAACAGACGCTGTTTGTAGCCGCTCCTCAAGGAGTTCAGACGCTACATTTCGATAGTTTTTGGTCCGCCCTGGGTATTTGATTTCCCCAGTACCACCTATATCTAGGAGGCATTCCCCTATCCGCCACCTGGGGAGGCGCCCGATGGGGGTACTAACAACCCCACACGGGACTATTATTATTATAAAAACAAATTATTTCTTTTGTTTATAATGCAAATTAGCATTATTGAGGATGCAGTGTAATAACTAATTGATTTCATTTTTAATTCCTCCATTGCTAGTGTTACTATTATTAATGCCTATTATTATTTCATTAATAAAGCAGATTGTTATGTAATATTTTTTGTTTGTGTTGTTCGTGGTCAGAAATAAGAGAGGGCCTTAGAGACCTAATCTGGTCTGGCTAAATAAACAATAAACAAAATAAGTATATAAATTTACTATTGCCCGATAATGAAAGAAATGGACTCTTATATTCTCTTTAACACGGAAAGAAACAGCGCCTGGGTACCTTGAAGAATTGGTATTAGAGCAGGTTGACCGCTCACCGTCCTACTTTTTACGCACTCCTATTTTGTTTATTAAGGTCTACATAAAATATCCATTAACTTTCTTTCCAAAATTTGATTTTAAGGTTCTTACTTTAAGCACATGTCTTGCATATTATCAAAATGTCGAAACAAATTTCTCCCCCACCCCATTCCAATACTTCATTATTCGGATCATCCAGTTTGTTGTTCTGGTTGAAAGGAGCTAATTGATTTCGTCAGAAAGGATGACCATCGAAAGTTACTGCAATTATAAAATTTTGTTCAAATGGCTCTAAGCACTATGGGATTTAACATCTGAGGTCATCAGTCCCCTAAAACATAGAACTACTTAAACCTAATTAACCTAAGGACATCACACACATTCACGCCCGAGGCAGGATTGGAACCTGCGACCGAAGCAACAGCGCGTTCCGGACTAAAATTTTGTACATCTAGCCATACGGAATGAGCTAACAGGTAAGTGTGGAAGGAAAGACCACTTCCAAATTAAAGAACTACTACTCCTCTTTTCAGGAAAGTAATTACATTAATCCAAACTTAATTATTTTAAAAGATATTGTTAATTAAAGATTTCACTTAGTCCAAACTTTCAGTGCCAATTCTAATCAGACTACTGTAAATTTCCAAGATCTGTCGATATACTTTTGATCGCCTGGTTTTTCTGAATCTATTGACACCCATATGAGCAAGAGTCCTTAATTACAGATTATTAAATTTTCATTGACTAAATTTTAACATGCAAGATAGATCACTTGGTCAAAAAGCTGGAATTCGCGTTACGTAGGCACAAATTAGTAATGCGTACTCTAATAGACATCGCTAATTATTATTATTCTCGTGTCACAAACATGCATGCACATGTACATACATTTTACATCAGATACTGCTGATGAAAAATAGTATACAAACAAAATTTGACGACAAAATCAGTGGGCAATAGAAGATGAACTTTCTGACTATAGAATTTATAAAGTATTGTAGATTAAAGATATGTTCGAGCAAACCGGGCTGAGAGAATTTGTTTTATAATAATGACCAATAGACAATCAAAATACATGCTGGATCATTTGAACAATGTTTGTGACTAATAATAGTTCTGTGAATTTTCTACGGAACTGTGTAACGCAACTTTTGATCACTTCATATGTATTGCGCGCTATTTTACTATTTGACTTAATAAGAACTATTATGGACCGCCTATAACCATACTAACTACCGTGTAAATGTTATTAAAGAATATAAGAGACCAGATTATCTTCGGTAGGATCTTAAAGACGTGATTAAAGGTCGGTGAACTTCCAATTTTGAACTTTACAGAGAAGCTTCTGGCTATTCTTTTAAACGACAAATTCTACTACAGCAGAATGAAATTTTCCGTCTGCAGCGGCGTGTGTGATGATATGAAACTTCCTGTCAGATTAAAACTGTGTGCCGGACCGAGACTCGAACTCGGGATTTTTTTTTTCTCCTCAGGAATCTTTCGAACTGAATTAGAGTAAGAAAAATTGTACATCCTACTATGTGATGAAATTAAATTCAATCCTCGATAATGTGATTAAAGTAAATTTCTCTCTTCGTGATAGTGTTACCTACTGAGCTACCCTTCCTTGCAGCTTTAATTCCGCCAGTACCTCGTCTCCTACCTTCCAAACTTCACAGAAGCTCTCCTGTCGCAGGGGAGCTTCTGTGAAGTTTGGAAGATAGGAGATACGCAGGTCAATTCTTTCATTTCCTCGAGAGATGTTGGGAAAGTGTAGCGGCACATTGTTTTTTCCACACGGCCTATAGTGGTTCAATGAAATCAAACGCGGCGGTTGTTGATGCGAAATGGGCAAAATGTTTCAGACTCATGTCTGTTTGGGGCAATAGCTCCACCTTCTGAGTACCTAACTGCCTAACAATTTTTAATAGGAATCACAAGTTACATTTCGTGACAACCACATATGGTGCAGAATCCTCAGCACGCTTCGAATGGTGCAGAATCCCCACTACGCTTCGAAACGCTCGTTTCCTAGCTCATCTTTATCGAGACACTGGCGCTGAGAATAGATCCTTGTGAGGGAAGACGAATGGAAGACTTTGATGTTTTGAATGTGTGTAATGATGTAATGTATGTACGGGGTATAAATGATAACTGCTTATATTATTATTATTATTTATTTATTT
Source organism: Schistocerca americana (assembly GCF_021461395.2). Taxonomy (NCBI): domain Eukaryota; kingdom Metazoa; phylum Arthropoda; class Insecta; order Orthoptera; family Acrididae; genus Schistocerca; species Schistocerca americana. The sequence continues at coordinate 770,103,787 of NC_060120.1, read as the reverse complement.
AACCTGATCAGATTAGGGCCATCAGGCCCTCTCTTACATCGGACCAGTGTTCCACACATGGAGCATTTCACACATCAGAGTAACATCATGAACATAGTTTAAATGAGAAAATTAGCTTACTCTAGTGACAATATGAATAAAGACTAGTGACTAAGACCTAATAAAGTAAATGAGGAAGTATTTTTACAACAGTTGCTATACATACAGATTATGATAAAAGCAATAATAATAACAGTAAAACAAAAAATCAAATAATAATGATTAACATGACTAAGACCTAATAAAGTAAATGCTGGCAGTATTTTTACATCAGGTGCTATACATACAGATTATGGTGAAAGCAACAATAATAACAGTAAAAAAAAAATCAAATAATAATGACAACATGAGAAAGATTCGCAATAGTAATGAAGGTTTGTGCAGATGTACATTAATATTTTGGTGTGTAAAGTAGATGTTTACTAGTATAGCGAGTTTTGGGTAAGGGAGGTTTAAGGAGGGGGAGAGAGAGAAGTAATGAGGTGAAGTGCACTCATGTACAGAGGAAGGCATTACTGTTGCTTAAGTAGATACGTCATTAACTGTTTTTTGAAGCCGGTCATGTTTTTAAGTTCTCTTAACATAACGAGGGAGGTTATTCCAGAGTCGGGTTCCCGCTACTGTAAAGGACTTGGAGAAGGTGACTGAGCGATGCAGTGGAACGGAGAGGATTTTATTATGATGGGAACGTGTGTTTCTGTCATGCTGTTCCGACATGAGTGTTAGGGACGAGGAGAGATATGAGGGACAGTGTACATTTATAAGGCAGTAGATGAGACAGAGTGTATGGAAATCTCTGCGTTTGTCTGCACGCAGCCAGGACAATTTTGCATATGCTGGTGAAATGTGATCAAAAAGTCGAACGTCACAGATATATCGGACGCAGGCATTCGTGACCAGTTCTAGACGTCGGGAATTTTCCTGAGAGAGGCCTTGTAGGATAATATCGCTGTAGTCAATGATGGGGAGTATAAGCGTTTGTACTAATTTCTTTTTCAGATCGAAAGGGAAGAGTTTTTTATATTTTTGTAGGACATGAAGGGATGCTGATGCTTTTTTGCACACTGCAGTTACGTGCTCTGTCCAATTTAGATTTTCATCTATTATTACTCCCAAACTCTTTGCTGAGGGCGAGAAGTTAATAATTGTTCCATTTAGGATAAGAGGTGGTACGGATTCCCGATGTTTTGGGCTAATGAGCTTAGAGTGACCAACAAGTACCGCTTGGGTTTTAGATGGGTTTAGTTTTAGACCTATGTCCTGCACCCATTTTGACAGTGCGTCGAGGTCAGTATTGAAATTTTCAATAGCTTTCTTGAGATTGCTTGGTTTCGCACTTAGATACAACTGAACGTCATCAGCATACATATGGTATTTGCAATAGGTCAGGACCGATGACACATCATTGACATAAAGAGAGAAGAGTATAGGACCTAATACTGAGCCTTGGGGAACGCCTGACACTACCTGCCGCCATTGTGATTTTATATCCCCAGACAGGACGCGTTGCTGACGAGACGTCATGTATGAGTGAAACCATTGCACTGCGCTTGGTGAGAAATTTAGACCGCTAAGTTTGGCTAGTAAGATGTCGAAGTCGACAGTATCAAATGCTTTGCTGAAATCTAAGAAGCAAATGATAGTCGCTTCTTGTCTGTCCATGGCAAGTTTCAGGTCATCTGTCACCTTTATCAGAGCGGATGTTGTGCTTCGATGTTTACGGAAACCTGATTGGTATTCGTCTAATAGGTTGTTAGTAGTTAGGTAGTTGGTGAGCTGGTCATGAACTATATATTCTAAGGCCTTTGATAGTGCAGGAAGAAGGCAGATGGGGCGGTAGTCAGAGGCTGCTGTGACGATGTCCTTTTTAGGCAGTGGCTTAATTTGTCCCAGTTTCCAGGCCTCAGGGAAAACACTTGTGATTAATGAATCGTTGAAAATGTCTGTTATAGAGGGCAGTAGTTGGTCAATAATAAGTTTTACCATCTGGATAGTGATACCATCATGTCCAGTAGATGCTGATCTAATCCGCATTATGGCTTTCTTGACAGTACTGCAAGTGACGTGCTGTAGATAGAATTTTTCTTTGCTACAGTCGTTCATCCCATTGGAGTAGTCAATGATTCTCTGTTTTTTTTGCGGATCAATTTTGGTTGCGCGTAATGTGAAGAATCGGTTTAGTTCTTCAGCTGGGACCATGGGATTTTCTGCAACTTTTATTTTGCCTAAACCGAGACTACGGAGATTTTTCCACAGGATAGCTGGTCTACACCTATTGTCAGCTAATGTACGGGCATGTCTGAGCTTAGCGTTTCTCACCGCTTGACTGACTTTGTTTCGTTTCTGCTTGTATACAGCGTGATTTTCAGGTGTAGGGTGTATCTTGTATGCTCGATGTGCAGCATCTCTGAGATTCATGAGCTGTTTTAGTTCATCAGTCAGCCAAGGTGCAGGTTGCCTTTTTGCTTTTCTGGTCTTTATTGGAGCATATTTGTCATATAGTTGAGTAATTTTGTTAGTGAAATCGTGGAGTTTGTCGTTTATGTCCATGAGGGGAGTAGAGGTCATCCCCCAAATTATTTCTTGTGCCTCAGTTTCGAGTCCAGGCAAATTTATGCGTTTGAGGTCTCGGTATGTAGACAGTTTTTGTTTCTTTCTAGGGCATTCTAGTGAATACGTCATGGAAATGATGTCATGGGCAGACATGCCAGGCGCAGATATTTGAGAGGTGCGGATTATTCTATTCGGGGATTTCGTTGCGAATATATCTATGAAAGTGTGACTGGTAGTCGTGTGATGAGTAGGTGCCAGCTGAAGTAGCGTCATATTTGAGGAAGAAAGCATCCTCTTAAATTTCCCAGTGGAAGGACTATTACACAGAAAATTAATGTTGGTGTCACCAGCTATAATTACGTGTTCATATGACGATTCGAGACTAGAGAGGGCAGTTTCGAAGCAGGCGAACCCACCTACTTTAGGAGGTTTGTAAAGGACACATATTAAGCACTTTCTGTTAAGTGATTTGATCTCTATGAACATATATTCCACTTGTTTATCTACATTGTTGTCGGATGTGTGTAGTACTGTAGGTGACAAATCAGAGCGTATGTACGCCCCTACTCCGCCCCCTCGTCTGTTGCATCTGTCGTGCCTGAGAAAGATATAGCCATCTAGGTTTACGGAAGTTGTAGGAATACTTGGTTTGAGCCAAGTCTCTGACAAAAGTATTACGTGTACATCAGCAGTTTGAAATATATATTTGAACTCGTCGAAGTGAGCTGGCAGAGACTGGACATTTGCATGTACAATATGCAGCTTGGTGGGTTCGGGTGTTGATTGCCCGAGGAGGCTGCCGACCGATGTTTGCGGGTCGTGGTTCGCGGTGACAAGAGGGTCTGGCATGAGGAATGCGGAAGGCGTGTGAAGGAGGGGGGTGAGGGAGTGTCCTCCCAGTTCTGTGCAGTGAAAGCGGCCTGGAGGGGGAGGGGGTAGGTCCCCGGGGAGGCAACGGGATCTGCGGCCAAGGTCAGCGAGGTCTGCAACGGTTATGGAAGTACCCGTGGGCTGGCAGGGGAAGGAATTTCGCTAAATACAACGGGAGTAATCTGCACGTTATGACAGAGTGTGATATTAATTGCACTTATGAGGATAACAACTGAAGTATGATGGTGGGTTGCTAATTAAGGATGGAAGTGAGACTACCTTATGCAATAATTAACAAAATTACATGAGAAAAACAATTAAAAATAAAAATAGTTATGTGGAGAAATGAAAAGTTGATAATACAAATAATAACAAATATTACACGAGAAAAATAATTAGAGATAAAAAAAATAGCTATTTAGAGAAACGAACAATTTGATAATACATTAGTTACGATATGGTTGACAGTGTAAACAATATAAACATACAGGTTAGTGGCAGCAAGATTAGACATGATTTAGCTTCTAAAGCACAGGCTTTCGAGTTCATTAACACTGCAAATTGTTTTCTTTCCGTTTTCGGTCTTAACCATTATCCTGCCGTCATTTGTCCATACGTTATGTAGCCCAAATTTCGAAATCGCGCTCTTCAAAATGTTTAGTCTTTCAGAGGTCAGATCCTCGCGTACTGTCAGACCCGACTTGGCGAGATTCTTCTTTGCTCTGAAGATTTCAGATCTCTTCCTATACGACATAAATTTCACTATAGGACGTACCACAATGGTTTAGGGAAAGCCGGGACGAACAATACGACGCGGGACACTTGCAGTCTATGAAGCCGGGAAATAACGTCAAAAAGCCACCTAAGCCACAGCGCATGTGCGCTGCGCGGAATTTTCAATATCCTCTCGTTCTCTTATGTCACCGGCTTAGTTGACTGTTTCAGTAACAACTTTCCCATTAGGAAAAGTTCAAATTCAAATGTTCAAATGTGTGCGAAATGTTGTGGGACTTAACTGCTAAGGTCATCAGTCCCTAAGCGTACACACTACTTGACCTAAATTATCGCCGGCCGGAGTGGCCGAGTGGTTCTAGACGCTATAGTCTGGAACCGCGCTACAGTCTGGAACCGCGCGACCGCTACGGTCGCAGGTTCGAATCCTGCCTCGGGCATGGATGTGTGTGATGTCCTTAGGTTAGTTAAGTTCAAGTAGTTCTGAGTTCTAGGGGACTGATGACCTCAGAAGTTAAGTCCCATAGTGCTCAGAGCCATTTGAACCATTTTGAACCTAAATTATAAAAAGGACAAACACACACACATACACCCATGCCCGAGGGAGGACTCGAACTTACGCCGGGACCAGCCGCACAGTCCATGACTGCAGCGCCCTAGACCGCTTGGCTAATCCCGCGCGGCGGTAATCAAAGAAAAAGACTTTTGTAGACATTATACAGAAATAATTAATTACATTTACAATTCAATCTAAACATAACCCTTACAAGTCACCATAGTTCCACCGTAAGAAGGCCAGATAAACAAACCGATTTAATTATTATTTTTCTGCTGTTAAAGTTCACAGTATTTTGTGGTACAATTTACACAAATGTCAAATCACAATTTCGAAAGTGCAGGACCAAGGGGTTTCTCATAACCAAAGACTATTTTAGCCAAAATCTCTTGCGGCGCGCTGCGCAGCACCTTAGGTGGCTTTTGACATTCTTTCCCGGCTTGATAGACCACAAGTGTACTGTATCACTTTCTTCGTCTCGACTTAACCATCAATACTGCATCCTGCTGTAAATAGGTATCATTTATATCCAATATAAAGGGAATCACATACAAGACACCAGTGCGACCAGTTCTAGAGTACTGTTCCATTGCTTGGAGACCGTATCATGTAGGCGGGGCACAATCGACTGAATTCAGAGACGCGGTGTTGTAACAGGTATGTCGGTATGTTCTATAAGTAATATTATAGAAATGGAACAGGACATAGGTGAAGATGAGATGAATTTAACAGAACACTGAAAGACGTAAGTCGAAACGAAGCCCCGAGAGTAGACGATAATTCGTCAGAGCTGTTGACAGCCGTGGGAGAGGCAGCCATGACAAAACTCTTCCATCCGGTGTCAAAGATGTACGCAGAGGTTACAAAAGTCACGGGGTAGCGATATGCACATATACAGATGACTGCAGTACCGTGTACACAAGGTACAAAAGGGCAGTGCATTGGCGGAGTTGTAATTTGTACTCAGGTGATTCATATGAAAAGGTTTCCGACGTCATTATAGCCGCACGACGGGTATTAAACAGATTTTGAATTACCTCTCACAACGCAGTGGCCGACGGCCTTTAATTAACGACCGAGAGCAGCGGCGTTTGCGTAGGGTTCAGTGCTAACAGACAAGCAAGATTGCGTGAAATAACCGTAGAAATCAATGTAGGACATACGACGAACGTACTCGTTACGGCAGGGAGGCGAAATTTGGCGTTAATGGGCTATGACAGAAGACGACCGACCCGAGTGTCTTTGTTGACAGTACGACATCACCTGCAGCGCCTTTCCTGGGCTCGTGACCACGTCGATTGGACGCCAGACAACTGGAAAACCGTGATCTGGTCAGGTGAGTCCCGATTTCAGGTGATAGCTGACGGCAGCGTTAGAGTGTGGCGCTGACCCTACGAAGCAATGGATCCAAATTGTCAACAAGGCACTGTGCGAGCTGGTGGTGGCTCCTTAATGGTGTGGACTGCGTTTACATGGAATAGACTGGGTCCTCTGGTCCAACTGAAACAATCATTGGAAATGGTTATGTTCGGCTGCTTGGAGACCATTTGCAGCCATTCGTGGATCTCATTTTCCCAAACAAAATGAAATTGAAAATATGGAAATTTGTGGTAAGTTCCTATGGGACCAAACTGCTGAGGTCATAGGTCCCTAGGCTTACACACTACTTAATCTAACCTACGCTAAGGACAACACATACACCCGTGCCCGAGGGAGGACTCGAACCTCCGACGCGACGGGAGAGCCGCGCGAACTGCGGCAAGACGCTTCAGACTGCGCGGCTACCGTGGAAATTTTATGGATGACAGTGCGCTATGTTACCGTGTCACGACTGTAGACGACTGTTTTGAAGAACATTCTGGACAAATCGGACGAATGGTTTTGATCATCCAGATCGTCCGACATGAATCGCATCGAACATTTATGGGATGTAATCGAGGGGCGCTTCGTGCACGGAATCGTGCACAGTCAACACTGTTGCACTTATGGACGGCTATAGCGGCAGCATGGCTGAATATTTCTCCAGGGGACTTCTAACGACTTGTTGATTCCATGCTACGACGAGATGCTGCACTATGCCGGGAAAAAGGCATAAAGGCATGTGAGATTTTTGTCATCTCAGTGTATGAGACAGACGAAATACCCACCGACTTCAAGAATAATTTAGTAATTCCATTTCCAAAGAAATCAGGGGCTGACAGGTGCGAATCTTACCGAACCATCAGTGTAATATATTGTGGCTGCAAAAGATTAACACGAATTCCTTACAGAAGAATGGAAAACCCGGTAGAAGCAGACCTCGAGGAAGATCAGTTCGGATTCCGGAGAAATGTAGGAGCACGCGAAGCAGTACTGTTCCTTAGACTTCTCTTAGAATGTATGTTCAGGAAAGACAAACCATCGTTTATAGGATTTGTAGGCTTACAGAATGTTTTTGAAAATGTTGACTGGAATATTCCCTTTGAAATTCTGAACGCAGCAGGTGTAAATTGCAGGGAACTTAACTCCTCCCGAACAGGCCATGAAGGCCCAACGGTACATACCGGCCGCCGTGTCACCTCACCCCCATAGGCGTCACTTGATGCGGATATGGAGGGGCACGTGATCAGTACGCCGCAGTTATAAGCGACGAGGGGCATGAAGGGGAAGCAGTGCTTGAGAAGGAAGTAAGACAGGTTTGTAGTGTTTACTCTATGTTATTCAATCTCATTCAACAAGCAATAAAGGAAACCAAAGAAAAATTCGGTGTAGGGATTAAAGTCTAGAGAGAAGAAAGAATGAGGTTTGCTATTTGGACAGCAAAATCAGTAGCAATGGCCGAATTAGAGACGATATAAAATATAGATGGGCAATGGCAAGGAGAGTATTTCTGAAGAATAGAAATTTGTTAACATCGAATATATATTTAAGTGTTAGAAAGTCTTATCTGAAAGTACCCGTATAGAGTGTAGCCACGGATTGCAAACAGTTTTGACAACAAGAGAACAGAGGCTTTTGAACTGCAATGCAGAAACATCATGGTATCACCAGTTTAGTATTGGAGTGAAGTGTGTTTGTATGTGTGTGTGTGTGGGGGGGGGGGGGATAGGGGGGTAAAATCGTAGAGAGTGACCAGGACATGAATACAGTAAGCAGATTCAGAAGGATGTAGGTTGCAGTAGATTTTCGGAGATGAACAGGCTTGTGCAGCATGGGGAACAGCATCAAACCAGTGTTCGGGCACAACAAGTGCAACGGAAGTGATCAGAGAAGTTACATCATACTCCGTGGAGGAAAGACTATATACTCCTCGAGAAAACCTGTTGCTTAGATTTAGGGAATCAGTGTTTTAGAAGACTATGCAGCCACTATGCTGCCGCCGTCGTATATCTCGCGTAGGGATCTGTCAAAATAATATATAAGAGAGAGTAAGGCAAGCACAGGGGCTTATCAACATTTTTCCCTAGCTCAGTACATTAATGCAGTAGGAGAGAAAACATTATAGGGACTTTTCAGATGGAGATCAGAAGATGCTCCTTATCGTGAATTTCCGGATTTTAGAAAGGTCGGACTCAATGGATGCATCAGACTTATTGATCGCATAGTCAGCCGTACTGCAATGCCTGCAGAATATTGCTGACGAGGTGACTACAGTGCGGCAGTAAGATTAGGCACGGGTACATATAGAAAGACTTCGCCACAAGAAGACATAAGATTGATTGACTGGCTGTGACTACGGATGAAATACGGGCCGAGGTTACAGGCAGCGTACGACGACACACACTGAGGTGACAAAAGTCATGGTATGCCTCCTAATATCGTGTGGGATCTCCTTTTGTTCGGCGTGGTACAGCAACTCGCAGTGGCATGGATTCATGGATTCACGTCGTTGGAAGTCCCCTGCAGAAATATTTCAGCCATGCTGCATATGAAGCTGTCCATAACTGCGACACTGTTGCCAGAGCAGGATTTTGTGTACGAACTGATCTCGATTACGTCCCATTAATGTTCGATGGGACTCATGTTGGGCGAGCTGGGTGGCGAAATCATTCGCTCGAATTATCCAGAATGTCCTTCAAGCGAATTGCGAACGATTGCGTACTGGTGACAGTTCATCCATAAAAATTCCATCCTTGTTTGGGAAAATGACGTCCATGAATGGCTGCAAATGGTCTCCTCGTAGCCGAACATAATCATTACCAGTAAATGATCGTTTCAGTTAGACCACACCACTATGGAACCACGTCCAGCTCGCACAGTGCCTTGTTGACAATTTAGGTCCATTGCTTCGTGGGGTCAGCACCACAATTGAACTTTACCATCAGCTCTTATCAACTGAAATCGGGGTTCACCTGACCAGATCACGGTTTTCCAATCGCCTGGGGTCCAAACCACGCGCAATAAAGAGCCTGGGTTCCAGTCCTGGCTATGGTGGCACAAATTTTAGTTCATTTCTTCTTTTCCATCGTTATCGTAGATAGAGATTAAAATGTCTTGGGAAAATTTAATTATAAGATATATAAAATGCTAAATGTAAAAGGATGTGAAAACACATTACAATATTCTGTAGTGTCTGCAGTGCAGGAACTGGCGGAATACAGCATTAGCGGCGTGCTGCTTGGCACAGTTACGTCGATTAAATATCTCGTTTTAATGATGCAAAGACATTAGAAATGGAAGGCCCTGTAAAGGAGACCGCGTATAGAACACAGTCTTCAGTACGTCTCGAGTGTATGGTATACCCACCAACACGGATTGGATTTTTTACTGGTAGATTCGCCGCCTACCGTGACAGAAGGATCACTAAAGTATGCTCACACTAGCTGACATACCCAGCATGGCCCGGGCATTCATTTTACGAATGGCAGCTGCTTCACGTGTCCGCAACGCCATTTTGAAAACGTCTCAATGGCAACGTCCCGTCGTTGCTCTGTAGACTGCTATTTTCGCCTAATCTCATTTGAGATCGCAGCTGAAAGCTGTCAAAAGCGCTGCCAGGAGCTAGGGATTTCCTAAGTATACTTAACTGTAGGAGTGTCTTAGTAGCAAAGACTAAATCCATTACAACTTCACGCATGACGCAGCATTTCTCCACACTTCTCAATGTTTGTGACATCATATCTCTTGAACTATGTGTCGGACAATGGCTTATTTGTGTAGGTACATTCGGCGGCGTATGTGGATACTGCCAGCAAAATATATTGCGAATAGAGCTAGAAGCAAAGAAGTGGTAAATTTAAACATCTCGCATGATGTGGGAGTTTTTCACGCATCTCATTGTTTATGGTAGTATGATAGGTAGGTGGTTTTTACTCTCTCAGCGATTGTTGCCTGACAATAAGGAACATGTGTGCAAATTTTAGTTGAAATCGATCCAGTGGTTTAGGAGGAGAAGAGTAACACACGCGCGCGCACACACACACACACACACACACACACACACACACACACACACACAAAACCCTAGTGCCACTGAACACAATTCTTGACGATGTTGCGTTCTTTTTTTTTCAACAGTGTATATCCAGATTTAAAGAGCGCGGTCACTCATCGTACCACGTGGGAACATGTTACTTACTCGTAGATGCTTTGTGAACGACGGCGGAAGGTGGTTCAGTACGGTTACCTCTGGTCGCCGTGTTGCCTTTCTGTGGTATTCTATCTCTTTGGCTTTAACAGAGCCTCCAAAATCGTCTAAATCAGCCCTCGTTTCGAGGGGTAAACTCACCGTCGTTCTGAATGAAACTAATTGAAGTATGTCTCATTTTATCGTACATTGCTTTCTTTCACACAATCAGAACAGGCCAGCAGCGGATCATGATGGGTTTTCAGCCAAATATATTAATTATCCAATAGCGGATGAGTACAAAAGTCAAACAAGAAAATAAACATACTTTAAAAACTTCCTTTGAAACTCGTGTTTATGGTTTAACACGAGACAGTTTCATGAATTTGAAGAGGCTTAGGTGGGCTATTTGTACAACAGTTAAAAATATATGAAGATGATGTTGATACTGACATGATATTATGGTTGTATGGAAACGATCATGTTTACGATGGAGATGAAAAGATGGTTGCTATAAAGTGGCTGTGAAGGAACTATGAAGGGGCATCTGAACCTGAAGAAATGACACACGGAAGGACAAATATAGGATGCTTTTCAAAAAAGTCATACTGCTGTTCATATTTTCGTTAAAAAGAAAGTTACAATAAAGTCAATCATGCTGCTTGATGTCCCCCTACTAGCTAAACAACATTTGCTTCGTATATTTTTTATTTATCATCTAGAGAAAAAGTTACTGGAGTGGTCAAAATAAATGGGACATGCTGTATGAGGTACCCAAGGGAAGAATACAGTAAGCTCTCTCAGCTCTGCTTAGGAGCACGTGGTTTGCGTTCAGAATGTGTTCACCAAAACCATTACGAAGACATTCTTGATTCTCATTATCACACAAGAGGTGGAAAAATATAACGCTGGGCATAACGCATAGCGCAACGTAGTTCACAAGGAGATTCAAGAATATATAGGAGCGAGGTGATCCCGGTCACCTTGCTGATTTCTTTCTTTTTTTTTTCTTTTTTTTTTTACCTTTAATGCCTAACGAATAGAAGCATTCCATACTGAGCTTGGCGAGTGTCTTCTCCTTCCTAGAAGAACGACAGTTATGCAACACTCTTCGAGGAGATACACATTCAACGTCACTGCATTTCAAAGCAGTGTGTTACTGCAGTTCAAGCTGTTTAGTGACGTCAGTGATTGCGCCAAGCGATACTTGAAACATGTTACATTAGCGTGTTCCATTTAGTGTTGCTCCACGGTACGTATTTTTCTATGTTTTGTGTCAGGTACTAGTTCCTACGAACAGCAGCGCTATCGACATCACTTCGTTTTTCTACTGGCGTAACATAGCCAGACCAGGAAACACAATTAACTTCAAGGAGTGCAGTGTGATGTCATCCTGGAGGATTAGGGGTACGTTTACATAAAATTATTCCATGAGGACACAAACAGAACATCTTTATTTATTTTTAGAGTAAATTTAAGTTGCTACAGTAAGTTTTTGGCGATGTACATGTTGAAGAAAAAATACCGCACTTGGAGGTCTGCATGCGATTTCTCTTCCAGATTCTAGACAAAAGTTTATCTGCCAAAATCAGATCGGATGCATTTTGAAAACACTGGTATGAAAACGAGAAGCTGGAAACTGTCACATCACGCAGCGCATCGGAATCTATACAGGAACATATATCATCCCGCCTTGTTGTACCACCCTTTGTTACCCACTGTGTAGACTTCAGGGATGTCAAATCCTTGTCTACCATGGGGCTATGGTTCGAATCCCCGTCGGGTACCTTTTTAATTTTTCAGACGTCCGTTCCCTTGTTCTTGTCGTTGATAAGCAGGACGCCATTTTGTCACATGCAATAGCCTATCACATAACAGTGCTATCCATTAAACTGCGTGTATGTGTCAACTAACCGCATAGTGCACAACCATAACTGGTCCTGTCAAGTTCATTTAGGGCGTTTTCCCGATGGACTACATTAACGACAAACACTTCGATACGCTTTTGGTGCTGGACGCATCCGATAACCAAGCTGCTACTGCTGCTCGTGCGTATGCTGCGCGGTACAAAGACGCCAGGCCGGTAAAAATGTTTTTCCTTGTCTGGAGCAACGGCTTCGGGGAACCGGGAATCGTCGTACACAAGTAAAGGACAGCAGTCGTCCAGGGACTAGACGTACTCCGCACACAGAAGCCGTGATTCTCGAAACCGTTCACCAGTCACCTAGGCGAAGTACCCTTGATATTGCAAGGCAGTTCCAGATAACTCTAAGACTGGTTGTTGCACGGTGAAGAACTGCACCCATATCATTACACGGTAACTCGACACCAGGGGCCAGAGGACTGCATTCGAAGAGCAGTACAGTTTTGTGAATGGCGTTTGCTGTTAGTGGAACATTACCGTTTTATAAATAACGTGAAACGGACTGACGAATCTAGGTTCACTCATGAAGGTATTTTCAATATCCGCAACAGCAATTATTGGTCGGAACGCCAACCGCATGTCACCAGTGAACGTGGCTTTCGGACACATTTTGGCATAAACATGTGGAACCGTGGGAGATGTGCTTTTGGACCCTTACCTACTGCAGGACGAGTTGAATGCGGCCCTGCATCGTACGTTTCTTTGTTATACTTTGCCTGACGCATTATAAAACGTTTCACTTGACGTTCGGCGACTGCTATGGTTTCAGTGTGATGGTGCACAGCCACACTTTGGAATGAATGTAAGCAACTGTTTAAATGAAGATTTCCAGGGTAACGAATTGGTCGTGGAGATCCAATATCCTGGCCTTTACGTTCTCGGACCTTAATCCACAAACATTTTATTTGTGGGGACACTTAAACGAACAAATTCGTAGCAAAAAAAAAAAAAGAAATACACGAGATACCACATTGTGGATGTGTAAATTGGGCACAGTTTTATGCCTTAACTGGAAAAAAAAAAACGTTAGGCGCGAACGCGATTAGAACATCGGTGAGTCTACATACCCGTTCCCCAAGCATGTGCCTCATCTCACTGAGCTAATAGGACAGCTCCAGCACAGTGCAGAGGTCATGCTACCTGTTCTTGATCACGCTGTATGCAGTTACAGCGTTTTGTCTTGAAATGGGATGAGGAACCGCATGCCGACCGGCAAGTGCGGCAGTTATTCTTCACGCTGTATATTAAACTGTTGGGGACTGACAAGGAAAGTTTATTTTGGAATCGATGACATTATTCATGTCAGTTTTCTTTGGATGTCTGGTTCGTCTCGAAAAGTGTGGCTTCGCGGGTTCCATGAGAAATAAACATAAATGTTAGGACGGTAGTCCTGGGCATTACTGAGAATCTTCGGCACATCCAAGGATAGGCCACACACTGCGAGCCATCGATTTTGACAAGCTTCCGCATACTAATCGGGTGTCAGTCGAAAGTAACTCCTGCGAGCTGAGTGGTTCACTAGGCTTACGTCCCCCTTCACCCCCAAATCCCCCCCCCCCCCACCCCCAGTCTAAAAAAAAAAAGACAGAACTGAGGTCGAAAAGCTGTACAGCTTCGTCAACTGTAAGGACTCAACACTGAAGCACTGCTGCAGGAGTACTTGTCTGTGTCTGTTGTGAACAGGACTGGTGGCAACCATACCTTTACGTGATCTTCCTTCGTTCAGAAACCACAGACGCTCCAGACTGCAATAGGCACGTCGTGCCTTCGCTGCCGTGCTGACTAGCAAAATGTAGTGTTCACAGGAGACCACCCTGTCCTACAGTGGAGTTTGTATCCATATTAGGCTCTACCGAGTGTCAGGTATCACAGTGTTTAAGCCACGAGTCTCCCTTGGGAGCACACGTACATATGCCCATTTTCTAAAGAGTAGTGCCTTGTCTATGCAATCACTAGGCTATCGACACATCCTAATTCCTATCCTCTTCTCGATATGTTTCTAATTACTTCGTTCTAGGCCGTTCTCGTCTATCTTTGCCGCTCAGAGTGGCCGCACTGTTAGAGGCGTCATGTCCCGGATTACGCGGCCGCTCCCGCCGGAGGTTCGAGTCCTCCCTCGCGCATGGGTGTGTGTGTTGTTCTTAGCATAAGTTAATTTAAGTACAGTGTAAGTCTAGGGACCGATGACCTCAGCAGTTTCGTCACTTAGGAATTCACACACATTTGAACATTTTTTAGGAATTCACACACACATCGTCTGTCTTTCCCAACACTTTCCTTCCAAGAATATCAATCAAATTATTGTCTGATGACAAGTCCAATTAATTTTACTTTTTTCTTTTATATTTCCTTTAATAATCTTTTCTCTTCATTGACTTTCCTGAAGACTTCCAGGTTGGTTTTTTTTCTGTCCAGTTTTTTCTTGTCGTTTTGCTTCGTATCCACATTTCAGCAGCGTCACATCGATCCCTTTCCTATTTACCCAGATTTCAACTTTCACTTCTATAGAGCGACGTATTCCATATAATCGATTTTGCAAAGAATATTTATATTTTTACTAGTTAAAATGTTTTTATTAGTCATAACTACCTGTTTGGGCAGTACAATCCTTCTCTTCAATTCCATGGAGCCTCTATTGCCCTTTGCGATTATACTACCGAGATAACAAAAAATTGTTGCACCTGATGAATTCTAACGTCATCAGTTTTTATATTTTGGAGCCTCTGTTGCCCTTTGCGATTATACTACCGAGATAACAAAAAATTATTTCACCTGATGAATTCTAAGGTCATCAATTTTTATATTTGTTTTAATTTCTTGCATGTTTTTTCGGCATTTCAAATCCCTGTGAAACACACTTGTATGTTTTCCGTGGTTCTTCTAAATCTCCTAAGCAAATGCCGAGATGGTGTGTTACTAGAAGGACATGGCCAAATGCCTTTCCCATTCCGTCCTTGTACTCCATCTTTAATGATCTCGTCGTCGACAGGACGTTAAACCATATTGTTATGAGCTCATGGGTGGCCGGGAGACACCTCGCGGGGCGGTTCGGCCGCCACTCCACAAGTTCTTTAACGCCCCTACGGCGACTTGCGAGTGAATGAGGATGAAATGATGATGAAAGACACACAACACCCAGTCATCTCGAAGCAGAGAAAGTCGCTGACCCCGCCGGGAATCGAACCCGGGACCCCGTGCGCGGGAAGCGAGAACGCTAACGCAAGACCACGAGCCGAGCACGCTGTGTACGTAATCTGGCAGCTTGCAAAGTTGAAGTCATAATGAAATAATGACAAATATGATGGTTTGGCGTGCTGTGGATCTGCACGCAATCTCGATTCCTATCTTTCACGGGCAATCAACTGTGTGGTTATAATTAAACTTTCCGTGCTTAACACGTTATAACACGGAAAGTAATTAGTGTACCTGGTGGCATTAATGTCCAGAGTACGGGGTGCATGATTTCCATGCGTCACAGTGGCCCCTTCTAGTTCAATATATGGCCGCCAGGTGCCGTGATCAGTCATCGTGATTCATAGTCCCACACATCTGACCAGCCACAGTGCACTTGTTGACGTGTCAACATGAGCTTAGACAAAAGGAGCGGGACATTATTGGTGAAATTATATTATCAAAACAACAGAAATGCTGGAGTTGCACTTCGAGACTATCGCCAGCTGAAAGATTATGGAAGGATCCTCTTTCTCCATCTGCTGTGTGGAGCATGCTGAAGAGTTCGAGTCAACTGGAGAACTGGGCGTCGCACTGGGAAGAGGCCGACGACCGGTTGCGCCACAGGTGGTTGATGAAATCGCTGTTGCTATGGCAGACAACGCTGCGCGCAATTCCCGGTCATCAGGCACTGCGCTTGCTGTGTCACGACAGTTGAACATCCCGTGGTCCACAGTACGGAAGGTGCTTTGAACCATTCTCAAATGGTATCCGTACTAGATCCATATCGTACAGCAAATTTGCACCACAGGACGCACAACGACGTGTTGACTTCGCTCTCCAGTTTCTCGTAAGGATTTAAGTTGATGATGGCTGGCCCTGGACCGTCCTATGGACAGACGTAGTTCATTTTTCTCTGATGGTTGAGACGAACACACAGGACGGTCGAGTGTGGGGATCTTCACCCCCAGTCACTGTGCATGAAGTTCCTATGTATAGTGTGGCTTCATGGGTACGTTCATCATTGGCACATTCTTTTTCGAGCAGGTTGGCGCTCAAGGACCAAAGATGTGCTGTGTGACTGGCCAGCGCTACTGTGATATGCTTCGCCAGCATGTCATACCCGCCCTACAGGAGAGAGACGCATTGAACTCAACAGTTTTCTTGCAAGATGACGTCCCACCGCATATCGCTCGTGAAGTTCACCTGCTTCTCCGAAATACATTTGGAAACGATCGAATTATCAGTCGATTGTTTCCAAATCCTTCGCCGGCATGATCACTTGATCTCACTCCCGGTGATTTCTGGTTGTATGGCTACCTGAAGGACAGGGTCTACCAGGGAAACACTCACAAATGTGCCGATCTAAAGCGCAGCATATCAAGAGAGGTAGCCAGCATACGCACAGAATTCTTCTTTCTGCTGTGCGGAATACAATCCTGTGCTTTCAGACTCTTCTGGGCACTGATGGGTGCCATGTTGAGCCCCTTTTGTAGCAGTATTGGTACCGGTATCTAAGGATATGATGTACTGTAGCAACACATTAAAAGTGTTTCTATGTAATGGTATCATGTACTATAGCAACACATCAAAAGTGTTTCATTTGGATTGATTCTCCATTATTTCTCATCCCCATGCCCGTAACATTAATGCTACCAAGTTTGGTCCTTGAACAGTAATGACTTTCCTTGTTATAACGTGGCAAATAGGGTAAGTTTAATTATATTACCAAACGACTATCCTGGAACCCAGGGTACATGCAGGTTGCCTGTCTAACGGCTTCCAGAAGCAACAAATATTTGATTTTAAATATTTCGCGTAATTACTGATGGAATTTAATAATTTGGAATTCTGTCATATTCTACTCGTAGAAATGTCTAACCCTGGGTTAAAACTGTAGCATAAAGGACAAGTATTACAGTTACAAACTATGTGTTTGTCTCGAGGCAGTGCAACTAATGGCATGCAAATTCTGTAGTTTATTCATCCAGTATTTGAGAATGAGAACACTTAGCGACTTGTAATAAATTTTACATGTAATTTCAAACTTCTTCTAGACATTTTTAGTTTATAATTTCTTTACCAATAACTTTATTTGCAACACAGTTTGAGAGATTTCAGGGCACTCTCACTTTGATATGGTGTCATGCTGCTTAATGTTTTTAGGGAAGATGATCTTTGTTACTTATTTGCTATATTTAATACGATCTGTCTTCATTCATATGATGAAATGGCTGGCAGTAGTTAACGCTCTTCCTTGTGTGCTCTAGTGAAGGCATAGTGGTAAGCTTTACCTGTGTTCAAAGGAAGAGGGTTCCGAGTTAATTGACTGCAGTAAAAGAGGCCGAGGGGAGCGTTTTTTCTGCGGAACGTGCGTGAGAACATTTGCGGACAGCCAGGTCCCTCGGTCTCATTGTGCAGACACATTGGGTGGCGCCGGTCGGTCGGCGGCCGCGTTCAGGTAGGTTTGACTATCGCCGATGAGTCGCTGCACCAGTGAGCAGAGCACTGACGACTGGCAGTAAAGCAGAGGATGGGCCCTTGTTGCGTAGAGAAAGCGGATGAGACGACTGTGAGGTTCTGCGAATGTCCGTGGGACAGGGCAGTGGCGCCCAGGCGCCCACACTCTGCTACAAAACATATTTGTGAAGGCACGAGGCTTTTAGCGAGTTTATGGCCGTTCATTGGAAAGTTAGAAATGACGCAACAGGGGAGATAACGATCTTTTTATGGAGGGCTGTGGTTCAGTCCAGGTCATGGCGTAAACACACGCGAAAGAGGCCACGAAGCTGAATCTTTCTTCCTGTTCTCCCAATTTAATAGTTTCTTTATCAAAGCCATCTACTTTTCAGCGGCTATTTTTACTTCTCCATCATTAAAAGCATGCAAAATATCGGTAATGTTGAAACTGTTTAACAAAGCCATTGACTCTTTACTTTAATTCTCTTTCTCTTCTTTATCCAGTACAGCAATTGTATTTTCAGGTAAATATTTGCATCTGTATATAGACATACAAATTCCAGCGATTGTTAAATAACAGAATGGATCAATATTAGCTATTTCTAGGAACTGTTTTCTTAGTTCTAAACAGCCTCTTCTCAAAACATCTACATCAGAATTACAGTAATCAACAATTTCTTTCTTCATATTGAACACATAATTTTCTTTAACTCTGGATCTGTGCCATTTGAGAAACGCTTCTCTATCGTTTGACTTCATAGAGTCAACACAATAATACCGAGTATCTGGAATAGGTCATATGTAATTTTAATTGTCTTGTATCTTGAACAAATGTGGGAAGTATCCGTTCTTCAATTCTTTCAAATCAAATGTTTTTGGAAAACTACTAAGAGAGCCCTGTACAAAATTACTGCAATCTATAATTTTTAGTTCTAAATGCTTTATCTCCAATAACATCAATTTAGTTCCTTTGTAAATGGTATATAGCTTTATTGTATTTTCAACACATTACTTTGGAATGAATTTTGAATCATAACCCTTAGCTTAATGAGCTATGAATGTATAATTCCTGTTTTTATCAGATATCAGCCATCCACAGTATTCTTCATTTGTCTTAAAATTATAAACATTATCTCCTTTAAAATTGTGAACTATTATGAGATTCGGAATATGTATACCAGTTTCTTGTAGAGTTTCATAATCAAACCACATGTGTCTTTCTGTATTGGTACAATTCACTCTCTTCCTAGCATTTAAACTGTTTACAAGTAACTATTTTACAGCATATGAAGCGTTAGTAAACATAAAAATCTTTGAATTCTACATTAATATAACAACCATATTTATTACATTTGGGCAACCTTGCACTAGAAAATCCTCACCAAATTTTCTTTCACAAATACCCTATTTTGCAAATTGTATTGAATGTAACATTCATGATTTCCAAATTTCACAATTCCTGCAATGTTCAAAACCACATTTATGTTTTTTATATCTCAAACAAATCTTTTCACAGTCTTTATATTTATAGGCTGTATTACAAACTTCTTGCTGATTTCTTTTAAACATACTTCATTATAACAGTATCTGTTGCACTTTTCACAGTATATCTTGTTTTCTATAGTTTCGTGTTCTGGACCTTTACATAGTACACAGATTTTTCTTTCCATTTTGCAATTATGTTTATCTTTGTTATACAGCTTATTACACTTATTACAGAAATATACCGATCCCAAGAAAGGCTTCATACTGTTAATTACATCAAAATGGTTGTTATCTTTATACAGATATATTTTTATTTCGTTCTATAGGACCACTATAGATAACTGAATTGAAATTCTCAGCACATACAACATTTACTTGAATATCCAACAATTCTCCAACATTTTTAATGTCATCTAGAGTAAACTCTTCTTCATTGTATTCACCCAACTGATTATATAATATATCAGTTATCTCTTTTTGTAATTTGTATTTATCTCCTCTAATTTTCTTAAAATCGCTTGTAGTTAGTTCTCTGCCCAAAATATTATTTGTATGGTGTGTTAGTGTCAAAATTACTGCTCTGGGACAACACAAATTACCAAGATCTTTAATTCTTGTGATACATCTTTCAATCTTTTTGTCTTAGTGATCGAGCTGTTTCAATATCATCATCAAATCTGTAAAAATAATTTGTATTAGGTACTTGTTTTGGCCTTCATCTAGTTTTTTGGAATAATTCTAAATGAATTTACTGTATCGTCTGATACCAATACTTTTAGCTCTAGCTTTGAGTTCATGTGCTTTCAAATTATCTAGAGTTCTAGTAGGAGGAAGTAAATTATTTGAAACTATTAAATTAATTAAATCATACTTTCTAAATTATCTATAAATTGTTCCTTTTGCCATAATCAGAGTTGAGCATCCGTAAAGTCTCTAAAAGCCTTAGCCATTTTTAAGGATAAAGCCATTAGGTTTGAAAAAAAGGGCGTCTTTTTAAAGTAGTAATTAATTAAATTTTACCTTCAGTTAATTTTATATGTTTGAGTGACTGTAAATGTCTTTTGCGATCACTTGTATTTATTTCTTTTCCACATTTACACACCATTTTTCTTTTTAGCTTATCTTCTTGTTGGCAAACCTTACATTTACTTGAGAGTTTGTCCCTAGATGAATGGCTAAAGTAAAAACAAGTAAAATCTTTACTTTCTTGACAGCCAATACATATTTTAGAATTAGGGTTGGCTGCTTCAGCTGACACTGCATTAGTTTATTTTTTCAACATTTTTGTATAATCACCACTTGAAAATTGTTTTAAAAGTTCTTATTATTTTATATATTATTTTCAAAAAGAACTTTCTTTATTTATACATATTTATTTTATTAATTTTTTCACATTCTTTGCAAGTGTGCAAATGCTTATCCTTTGTATACATATGTGGATAAAAATTATCAAGCAGTTTCTCTTCTTTCTTATTTTTTACACTTCTTCAACATCTCCATTTATAAAGACAATGATTCATTACATTAATTCAAATTATTCCTTAATAAATGTATCCACTTTCTTTTTGCTGTAGTATAGATAGCTGTATAGATAAAGTATTTACACCCTTAATTTTCTTCCTATTGCTAGTATTTTTAGTGTGTATTTTTTCTCATTTATGAGTTTATGGTGCAATACACACTTCATGGCTGGCTCAAATGGCTCTGAGCACCATAGGACTTAACGTACACATTTTATGAAAAAGAAATTTAATCTATAATGGTACACTACTAAGGAAATTACAGAACTAAATTTTAGATAGGATTCCAGGCACCAAAGATCTGACACCTGAAAAAATTAAGAGTGCTATAGAATTTTAATATATTTTTATTCTATATAGCTTCAGTTGATTCCATCAATGTCAAATACATCCACTACTGTTGCTGAATCATCCATCATGAGTATATTTGTATTTATTAACCATAAAAATCGTCAGTTAAATTAAGTTACCTGTTTAAAGATATTTGGGTTCCATTATTGGAAGCCAAACATGTATTGA
The DNA here is from genome assembly GCF_021461395.2 of Schistocerca americana. NCBI lineage: Eukaryota > Metazoa > Arthropoda > Insecta > Orthoptera > Acrididae > Schistocerca > Schistocerca americana. The sequence continues at coordinate 770,082,413 of NC_060120.1, read as the reverse complement.
TCAGAAACGAAATTTTGTGTTTTATTAAGTATGGAATTACAGGGTCAATGAGGATCAACCCTGACTCCTACAGAGTTTTAATTTATCCAATATATTTTTATTGTATATAAATAGAGGAAATTCAATCGAAATTAACTTCATCTATGTTGAATATTTTTAAATTCATTCAAGAGAAGAAGTTTAGGAACATGGTTCGATGACATATGGTTTCCATTATTTAATAAGACAGATATTTTGATTACAAACAATATTTTATGCTTTATTAAAAATGGAATTTCAGTGGCCGGCCTAGTAGCAACTGAAAAGTTAACACAATATTAGAAGAATTTTATTGAATATAGAAACATACATAATTTAGATTATATTGAAATAAAACAATATGATCTGTTAGCTTTAGAATATGATTATATTAAGAATAAATTTAAAATATAATGCAAAATAATTTAATTAAAAACATGGATTTTACTGTTAGTTAGAAACTTTAATCAGCTTGTAATGAGTTTGAGAACCAAAGTAGCTAATGAAATTAAAGATTACTATATTTCTCTTGAAGAAATATTTCGTGATTAAGCTGACTATGTAAAAGAATATAAATCCATTCACTCTCAAAAAATAATTGAACAACAAGCAATAGAATTACAAACAAAAGATCAAGAATTAAAATAAAATGAAAAAGAATGTCTACAATTAAAAGAATTAATATCTGATGTAGTAGTGATGAAGAAAGAGCAAACTATACACATTGCCACATCAAAACAGTATGCCAAGAAAAATTATTTTTAAGTTGGTGGCGTATTATGTGGAAATCATCTTTCAGGAAGATAATCAAGCTATGATAGTAGCAGACCTAAAGACAACAAAATATTTTATGTCAGAATATATAAATGAACAGATTACAATGTAGTAGAGAATATACTTAACAGTTATTTTGGTGTACACAGAGTAGATAAAAGAAAAGAAATATATAATATTCACTTCAACAGTCTATCTTACTTTGTTGAGAACTTATATGCACAATCCAACGATACTGCTTATGAAATAAATGAGAGAGAAAAAATATTTATGAACAAATTTTGAATGTACCCACTATAGAATTTTAACATATTGCTATGGAAGATAAAAGTATTGGAAAATTTAAATGTGCTCAATTTGGACATATTGAAAGGTAATGAAAAATCAACTATTTTTTCCAATGAATACATCATTATTCTTTAATTTTACAGGTTTCTTAGATGTTGTTCCTGGAAACATCTGTAATTATTTCAATACTTTGGATAAATGTACACAAGGAGAACTAATTAATGATGTAATTAAACTTCACCAAATTGAATTAATATAAAAACTGAAAAATTCAACAAAAATAAACCTATTCACTTCCTCCACAAAAATTCAACTTTAATACAGGATGATCATTCGTTATGGATGCTAAAATTCCATTTTCTTAATAAAATTATTTTAATATAGATCGGAAGTAATTTAAGTGAATTAGTAGACAGTTACAACATTTTTTCTAAAACATACAAAAGATACAAAGTACAGAATAAAAAACTTTTGAAGGAGGAATATTTAGATTTGCGTGAAATAGCAAAAAAATTATATATGAGAGGCTATTCTTAAAAGTGTAAACAATATTTAATCGAATCTATCGATTAAGTACAACGCAATCATGTTGATTCGCCAAACTTTTGTATCCTAAAAATTCGGATATAGAAGCAGCAAATGTCAAACAGCTTCTAGCTATTGCAAAACTTTTAATGATAGAAAAATACTACAATTGTCAGAGAGAAGAAGTAATTGATTTAATAAAAAATTATAAATTTGTGCCAGAAAAGCCATTTCCAAAGGATTTAGAGACCAAGAAAATTGTTGAATTAAAGTAAATAGCAAAAGAATATGAAATTTGTGGATATTCTATGTTAATGATAGAGTATTCGAAAATCAGATTTAATAAAATAAATATTGCAAGAAGAGGAAGACTTAAAACTATAAGATTTTAACTTTGATGATGAAATGTTTTTGTAAACCTCTCCTGTTCATTCCCTTCACAAAAATTCAACTTTTTTCAGGCAGTCGATTTTTTATTCATAATGGAATCCCAAAGGGGAAAAATTTACCATCTAGAGGAATCTGATTATTCTTGTGAACATCTGAATTTAACATCGCTTATGATTTATAAAATAACATTGTCGTTATTTACCCAACTGCGCCTGGTCGGTCAATACACGAACGGTTAATGCTGTTTGTGGACGCCATTGGAGTTGTCGTCCGATGATATCCGACATGTGCTCGATTGGAGACAGATCTGATGATCGAGCAGGCCACGGAAACTCGTCGACACTGTGTAGAGAATGTTGGGTCACAACAGCCGTATGCGGGCGAGCGTTATTCTGTTGGAAAATCACCCTGGATGCTGTTCATGAATGGCTGTACAACAGGTCGAATCACCAGACTGACGTACAAATTTGCAGTCAAGTTACGTGGGATAACCACGAGAGAGCTGCTGCTGTCATACGAAATCGCGTAGGTCTTGTGTGTTTAGCAGACAGACAGTTTGGTTGCAGGCCGTCCACTGGCCTCCTTTTAACCAACACACCACCATCCCTGGAATCGAGGCAGAACCAGATTTCATGGGAAAACACTGCAGGCATCCATCCAGCCCTCCAATGAGCTCTCAGTTGACACCACTGAAGTCGCATACGGCGATGGTTTGTAGTCAGTGGCATGCACGCTAAAGGGTATCTGGCTCGGAGCTGTCCTTGAAGTAACCGACTTGTAACAGTTCGTTGTGTCACTGTGGTGCCAACTGCTGCTCAAATTGCTGCCGCAAATGCAAATGCAGTACAGTGCACCGGAGCCATTCGCAGAGTACGACGATCTTCCCTAACGGTAGTGCCACGTGGCCGGCCAGAGCTCGGTCTTCTTGCCACCGTACATTCTCGTGACCACCGCTGCCAGCAGTCATGTACTGTGGCTATACTCCTGCCAAATATTTTTGCAATATTTCAGAAGGAACATCAGCTTCTCGTAGCTCTATTACACGACCTCGTTCAAACTCAGTGAGTTGTTAATAATGGCGTCTGTGTCGCCTTAAAGGCGTTCTTGACTAACACCAACTCACCACGTCCAGTCTTAAAAGTAACTAACCCTCACGACCGTTACAGCGTGTATTTAAAGCAAACCTCATTTGCATTCTCATAGTGCCGGTTCTTGCCCCACTCGTACGCGATTGGCATTAAATTTGATTAGTCATCATCTTTCAAATGTGAAACACGCCTGCCAACTTTCGTTTATGCCACACAACTCCTTCTTGGAGTCGGGATTTTTTTATTTATTTATTTATTTATTTTGTGCCAGTGCTTTTAGTTGTGACAACTGGATTTTGAAGTGATACAGTGATGGTAATTTGTGAATGAGGTGTCGACGAGGAGATCTGCAATTACAAGAGTGTGACAATTAATAGGACACAAGTACACAAATTTGAACGTTATGGGGCGGGGAGCCGTAGACTACAATGCTCGCACATCTCTCGTGGTTGTTGATGGAATACTGAACTGTACAGGATACACCCAGAGGACTAGCTACCCCATCCGTACAATATTCCTGTTGCAGTGGAAAGTACTGTACACGTTTGTCAATTCCTGTAACCAGAACGATCACCGGGTCTTATATCAACAGGTTCTCCAGAACGGATGTCTTTCGAATGTCGCACGGAAGTAGCTGGTCGAATGAAATACGTCAGTGCCACTACCGAAGAACGAATGTCAATTACAAAAAGACACATACGCTTTCTGGGTTGGAAAATAGTTAGTATGAGTACTCGTTACTGGTGCTCAATATCGCCTTGTACGGATGTGTTAAAACGTGGATATTGTTAATCAAAGCCTGTTGTGGCAAATGTAAAATCACGTTTATTACAATACAGCCTCACTAACTGCGGCAAGATATTATTGGTTTCAACTAATTTTGCTAATCTTCATAGAGCCCATGATAACTAGTTACAGTTGCACTAATGATTTTGTGAATACTGATACGTACCACGCTTCATGTCAGTTACGGCCAATACCAGGTGTCCCACGTGAAACTGGTACACCTCACGCCCGGGATTGAAGTGTAACAGTGAACAAATTAAAAAAAGGATAGATAATAGTAACGTTAAAAAATGTAATTACATGTTTATCAGAGACGCTGGAAGTGGTGCCCATGGCGATCCATGCATCGTATGACGACATTACCAGCAACACGCTATAATTCTGCAGGCGTGATGTTAATTCTTATAGTAATGTTCCGTTTAAGATCATCTGTTGTCCGAGGGTTGTCAGCGTACCCTTTGCTTTTTGGTGTGCCTCATAAAGAAAAATCACACGATGTTAAGTGCGGGGACCTTGGGGGCTAGAGGCCTCTACTGGTAAGTCTGTCTTCATTGAACACGTTGATGTGGCCATACTTTGGTTGGATGTGCGGGCGAATGCTCAATCTTGCTCGAATACAGCATTGAGCTTCTCTGTATCTTTTAACTGTGTATAGATAGTCAAAGATCTATAGACATCTGGCATTCTTTAAGGTGTAATTGAAAAATATGGGGCCAATAATGCGCATGCCGGACGAAGCATATCAAACACCTACACTGTGTGATCAAAAGTATCTGTACAGCTGGCTGTAAATGACTTAGAAGTTCGTGGCACCCACCATCGGTAATGCTGGAATTCAGTATGGTGCTAGGCCACCCTTAGCCTTGATGACAGCTTCCTGTCTCTCTCTCCAGTCAGGCGCTGGAAGGTTTCTTGGGGACTGACAGCCAATACTTCATGGAGTGCCGCACTGAGGAGTGGTATCGTTGTCGGTCGGTGAGGCCCAGCACGAAGTCGGCGTTCCAAAACATCTCAAAGATGTTCTGTAGGATTCAGGTCAGGACTCTGTGCAGGCCAATCCATTTCAGGGATGTTGCTGTCGTGTAACCACTCCGCCACAGGCCGCGCTTTGTGAACAGGTGCTAGATCATGTTGAAAGATGCAATCGCCATCTCCGAATTGGTTTTCAACAGTGGGAAGCAGGAAGGTGCTTAAATCATCAATGCAGGCCTGTGCTGTGGTAGTGCCACGCAAAACAACAAGGGGTAAAAGCCCCCTCCATAAAAACGCGACCACACCATAACACCACCTCATCCGAATTTTACACACACTGGCAGATGACGTTCATCGGGCATTTGCCATACCCACACTATGTCGTCGGATCGCCACATTGTTTACCGTGATTCGTCACTCCACGCAACGTTTTTCCACTGTTCAATCGTCCAATGTTAGCGCTCCTTACACCAAGTGAGGCGTCGTTTGGCATTTACCGGCGTGATGTGTGGCTAGGTGGAGAACTTGTAGGTTATGGGATATGGGATATGATGAACATCAAGTAACAGACATATCCCATAACCTACAAGTTCTCCACCTAGCCAACAAAGGAAAAAGAGTGAACCTCCTAGAAGAAATCGAAATTTATTCACATAAACATGCATCCCCTTCTGACATACTTAACGACAAAACAGAGTAACCAAACCGAATATTTCTGAAAAACTTCCACCACACTCTACTTATCAAATCACTTACTAAGCACAATCAAGGAATAACATAATCTAATATAAACCCAACAAATGCATGTAATAATATACAACATAAAAATCTTAATTCTATCTTTGTTGTATTGTAAATGTATGAATTACTGTTTTGTATAAATATGTTATGTTAATTTATTATCTTCAATACTGCCTAAGTAAAACAAAAAACAAAAAAAACTTAGCAGTATTCTAACTACAATGTATATATACTATCACCCAAGTCAATGTTCAGTAAACAGTAGCTTAGCTAGAACCTCAAAACTTTCGTAAAAAATAATAATAAAACTCTGTCCATAGATAAACTGCTTCTATGTAAACAAAACTGTCAGTCGACAACATGGCGGATAACGCAGTGCGCCTGTGTAAAATACGTGACAAAAAGTGTTTGTGCTGTTACAAAAAAGAAGAAAAGCCAAGAAAAAACAAGGAGAGGAGAATGTAAGTAAAATGAACAACTGATAGTGCGTAGCTTTAAACTCGCGAAATTGAACTAAATGATTGGAATCGTTGCTTTTTCACAGGCCAGCTGCAGCATCCAAACTGCTGTCGATATTTTATCACTGTAGAAACTGAAGATTCATGTAATTTGCCAGCGGAAGATGGGTACAAACCCGAAATGCATATTGGCATTAATAAAACGCATTAAAAAAGTGGCTGGTCGCAGAATTTTTATAGTAAAATATCATTATCCACGTCCACGGAGCTCAAGCGTCCAAATAAAATGGACAAATTGTTATCTTCTTTGAACTTTTCGTGTCTCTGCCAGTCCCGTCAAGTAATTCTTTGTCATGTAGTGAAAGACCGTGTCGAAGTACTATATTGAAAGAAATTTCAGTGCAGGGTGATCATCCAGGGAGACTAATCGTGGCAAATACCTGAGTTCCCGTCTCAGGGCTGCTTTTGTACCTTAATGCGAGGAATGACGTGCTACGTGTCGGTAGTCGGTAGACGTGATGTGAGGAAGGACGCAACGCAACATCGAGTGTAATAAGTCCGGTTTTGCAACGTCCGTGCAGCATATAAATAAGGCGCAGCAGTTGGCGGTGCATCAGTTGAGACGCTGCCACGATGCTCGCATACAAGGTGAGTGCTCTCCGACGTCATCATCTGCGTTGTTTTTACAGCAAACTAAATACTTAGCACAGAGTGGACGCCATTTCTGAAAGGAAGTGAATCTGTTAATACCATTCTGTGGAAATGTTCTTTGGATGTACCATCATCAAAAATGAAGTTTTCGGATCACGTCAGTAAAGACTTTATTCTACTGCTACTGAGTGCTAGGAGTTTGTTCTCGAGTGACACATTTGTTAAGCTGTAAGATAGTAATTCGAAGATTGGAGGCGCTTCACCTCCGGTAAAACTTCATACATGCACGAAATTTGAAGTTATCTCTTGGGTGCTTTCTTAGGACGACAGGCCGTTTGGAATTAGGTCCAATTTTATTTCAAAAAACCGAGAAATCATGAAGATTTATCTTTTCTGAGCGCTTGGAATTGTCGCTTCTTGTTGGAACCAAAACTTTTATAGCTTTACGTAAACTCATCCCATGGTACCTCAATTCATTTAAATGCTTGAAAATATTAGTCAGATCTGTTTCTACATCATTCTCTACCGTTTATTTCCACAAGAAGCCTTTAGTTTTGTTTCTGTTATGTTCAGTGCTAATCTGTAAAAATGGGACCGTTACGAAATAGCTTTGTTGCCCGTCTCTCTCTCTCTCTCTCTCTCTCTCTGTGTGTGTGTGTGTGTGTGTGTGTCTGCCCGTCTGTCTTTTTTCTCAGGAACGAGTCGACGTATCGAGACGTTCTCTGATGTCCGTCGTATGTGGTCTCGTTACTGTTGTTGAGTCGGCCATAGTGCCGCTTTGATCACCACTGCAGAGGCAGTTTTTGTGCATAAGCCATCACCTGTTTTTGTCACACTTAATAAATAAAAAAGATACTTCTTAGTGCAACTTATGACGGAGCTACAACCATTTACTTAAATTATAACTCAAGTTGCAGGCCTATTTTTCAACTGCAGCATGCTGCAAGATCGTCACCCCAGTATAGCCTCCCCTGAATAGCTTCGAGCTTGTGTCTGAATGGCTACTTCAAAAGTGCACAGACGATTTTCTCACCTTTATCATAGTATAAGTAAAGTTGTACTCATCCTATAAAGGTCTCATTGTCGACAGAGCGTTAAACCCTAACCTTCCTGCCTACCTTTGCCTGCACCTGAAAGTTTGAGCCTGTGGAATCACTAAATGCAGTACGGATACAGTCAGTACTTGGCATGAATTAATGCGCAGTTTCCATCTAGAGTGTATTACGAATCCGTCCATGAAAGGAAGAAAGTCTTGTTGACAGCTCTGCATAGATGTGATACTGCGGCTGCTGAAAAGTTTCTGAATCAGTGTTTGCGACATCCGTCAAAACTACTGTTATTTACAGTCAGTCAGCCGACCTCCATCATTAGACAGCTTGTTTTGTTTTGTAGTGTTACAGCTTGCAACAAAGCGTTCATTTTCAGGCTGATAGTTATTGAACTATATGAAATAAAAGCGTCAACACTACTGAACGGTTTGCGTTAGGACTGTCAAACTTCACGGTTGGCCGCGGGGCATGATGGGAATTAGAATGCGTAGTTAGGTTTGATTTAGTGATGAAGCCACTGTCATTTTGATGGGTTCGTCAATAAGCAAAACTGGCGCATTTGGGGGACTGAAATTCCACATTCGCCATCGAGAATTCTCTTCACCCTCAGCAGGTGTCTGTGTGGTGTGCAATGGCCAGTCACGAAATAATCGGTGTGATACTCCTTGATGGGATGGTGACTGCTGAACGGTACGTAAAGGATGTGGGAGATGATTTCATCCCCACTGTCCAAGGTCACCCTGATTCTGACAAGATGCACAACGCAGCTCGACCCTATCGAATCAGGAGGGTGTTTGATGTCCTGGAGCAGCACTTTGGGGACCGCACTCTGGCTCTGGGATATCCAGAGGCCCCCGGCAAGGGCCCTCGATTGGCCGCCATATTCTACGGATCTGAACACATGTGACTACTTTCTGTGGGGCTATATTAAAGCAAACTGTACAGCAATAACACCAAAAACATTGCTGAGCTGAAAAGAGCCACTCAGGAGATTATCGATAGCATCGATGTTCCGACACTTCAGCGGGTTACGCAGAATTGCGCTATTCGTCTGTGCCACATCAACGCCAATGATGGCAGTCATATCGAACTCTCATAACCTAAATCTGACTATCTGAAGTGACGTTTACATGTTGAATAAAGTGTGCGCTCGCCATGATTTGTAACTAAATTACGTTTTTTTTATGGTTCAATAATTGTCACCCTGCAAGTTTCACTGAAATTACAGTGAAGCAGGATTTTTAGAATTCCAATGTCGCTATTCGTTCTAGCCTACGTTCAAATTTATGGTGATACCGATCAGCTGTCGTATTTTGTCCAGTGCTACTAGTTTCGGTCTTAGACCCTTTTCAAGCTTAACAGGCACAACCTTGAAAATGGACTATGATCGAAACTAGTAGTACTGCGCAAAATAAGGCAGCTGAAGGGTTTTCGCCATGAGTATCAACCATTATTTATCAGCTGATTTTCTCCACCTATTTGCATACATATCTTCTAATCTATGTACTCCAATAAATGCAACAATGCTTCGTCAACAGAAAAGAGCATTTCAGGGTCATTTATTCCATCACGTAACAAACTACAATAGCCAAATGCACCTCTGACGTCGAACAACAGTATCTGAGTTCAAATAACGCAACGGAATTGTAGACGGGTAACGTCGTCGACAACCGCCGATATTTTGGCAGAGCACACCCTGCCATTTTCAACGCAAAACTGCGGCAAATGATCACTCTGCAAGGGAATTTAAAATCTCGATTTGCAGACACACTCCTGAAGACTAAAACACACACACGCACACACACACACACACACACACACACACACACACACACACACACACACACTCACACACTCACACACTAGCGCAATCGCAAACCAAAGATGATCGAAGTCAGAAGTTATCGATAGTGAAATTAATAACGAATGAGGGAGGTAGCATTAGCTCCATCTCTACTTTTTTTGAGAAGGGCGAGAGCAGGTTTACATGCAGACTTTGATTAAAAACCACTATCTTTATTTATAAGATTACTTGCTAATTTAATTTCAACTACTTCCTTAATAACATTATCTCAACAGCTGGAAGTGCATGCCAGGGTCTCCGTGTTGTCATATCCCCTAGGATGACCGGTGTCAAGACAATGTCCTGCAGTGGCGGATTTTGTCGGCTGTTGTGAGTGTGTGTGACGCTTATGCTCAGTACACCGGTCCTCCACAGTCCTGATGCCCAGGATAGGACATGTAAGGAATACAGTAGACATCCGCCTTGCGCAAACCAAGATCATCCCTTGCGGAACATAAAAGGACCCTGATGTTGTATGGTGTCGAAAAGCACAATTCACGTGATTTTTCTGCAAAATACTGCCAATCCTGTTCGAAATGTTCCCTGAGTAAGGCAAAAAGGCCGTAGACTTCGGTGCTACCTCTGTATTATTATCACTCACTCGGAGCACAGTTGGTCGCTAGCGCAACGCGTGTCTGATCTATTTTACACTATAAGCATTCCGACGAAAGGTGACTTCGAGGTGGGTTCACTCAGCTTACGAATTCTCAGGATCCGAAATTACATGGGCCCTTTGAACCAAGGTACGAAGTACCCCTTCATGTTGGGACTGATGGTGACAACTACCAACCTGCAAATACAAGTCAGTGTGGGTACGCTTACTTGCCGCAGTTTTGCCTTGAAAATGGCAGGGTGTGTTCCTGTCGAAGTATCGGCGGTTGTTGACATCATCCTCGTAAGTTATTTAGACATTATATGTGCCGGGGGGAAACTCGTATCTCAAAAAATATCTGAGTTGGGTAGTCGGTACACTACCGTTACTTTTTAATGTTTCAGTTTCAGCATAGCTCTGTAAGCAGGCGCTACTGACTCATCAACATTGTGTTTAGTTGCGCAGCAATTTTCTAGGACTTCTTTTTGCCTAGAGAAACCGATACGCCACTTGCGACACCGAACCAAGGACGGTTGTATGGTCGCGTTGGCCCTTAGCACTGACGAACTGCAGCGATCCTATTCAGCGTCATGTATTATTGTGTTTTTAAAGGGGTTATTTTATTTCTATGTAATATGTGAAGGTAACGATTAATAAAATTGTGTTTCACCAACGAAAGCTGTAAGAGATGCTGTACATCTTGATTTTTGAACCATCATATGGGCAACATAATTACTCAAAACACTAATATTTACCCGTCTCGGCAGAATCCCATGGACTCTATACATATTGCAAGGGAAAATAACTGTTTACAAATTAAATATCTCCATTATAAAAGTGAAATAAAATTTTTGAACCATTACCCACTTGGACTCTCAGTACACTTACACTGATAGGTGGTCAGGGAGCTCTTATTTTTCACCATCGTTCGAATTACGGGTAGACGGAAACGATAGTTTGCTTCCGTTGCAGCCACTGCCTGTGCAGACTGTCTCGAAATTATTATAGCTCTCCCTAGAAAACGAAATGCCTCGTAACTTTCTCATGTTTAAACTTCCGGATATAACAAAATTTCCCATAGGAATATGACAAGCAGTAAAAATGATTCAAATGGCTCTGAGCACTATGGGACTTAACTTCTACGGTCATCAGTCCCCTAGAACTTAGAACTACTTATACCTAACTAACCTAAGGACATCACACACATCCATGCCCGAGGCAGGATTCGAACCTGCGACGTGGCGGTCGCGCGGTGCCAGACTGTAGCGCCTAGAACCGCTCGACCAGCCCGGCCGGCGACAAGCAGTAAAACATCGGGACATTTGGGTTGGAAAAGCCCTATCTATGCAGCGCTTAGCCCCAGAAAGGCGCAAACCTAACACTGCGGGTTTCATTGGGAGAAAATCAGCTCACGGGCGCATTCGAATGAGTTGAACATTAAAGCATGCATGAAAGCAGGTTCGTAAGTGCGTTCAAGCATGGTACACAAACATACAATGAAACAGATTGAGCATGGACCAAAAATTAATCAAAAACCTCTGAACACGATCTTGAAATGAGCGCTAAGTAAACTAGCTTAGTCGAAACATGTGGGCGGGCCCACATGTTGCCAAGTACATTACAGAAGTTTCGCTGGGAGGCCCTTGCACATCCTCCACGCAGTCCCGAACTCATCCCAAGGATTTCCATATTTTTGGAGGCCTGAAGAGAGACATTCGTCGTCATCGATTTGTTTCGGACGAAGAGCTGCACTTCTGGGTACAATCATGGTTCCGCAGGGCAACAGCAAACACCTTTCCATGAAGGCATTGACCATCTTGCCTCACAGTGGGCTAAATGTGTTAACATCTATGGCGATTACTTTTGAAATAAAAAAAATTGCTGACCTTTTTTCCATCTGTGTCATTTAATTTGACTGCCCCTTATACGTTGGTCCTCAAATCGAAAGTTTGATGAGTGATGAATATTTTGAGACAGCAGAATGTTAATTTCTGATTCCTTCCAAGAGTTCTGTGTAACCTACGTTTTTTAACTTACAAAACTTCTCATGTTGATGTTATTTCAATGTCTGTACGATATTAAGCAAAAGTCGTAAAACAAACATTTATTTTGTGTAAAAGCCGACATCATGAGCAGGAATGGATATCATTTCTTCTAAAAACATAAACGTGTCACAATTACTATTGAGGAAATCGTAAGAAGAATAAATGCTTGCTATCAAACTGATATTTCGTGTCGTACTCCTGTGAAAGTAGCGAGTTAAATGACTTGCAGTGCAACAGAAACATGAATTCTGTCGTTTGTAAAAAGAAAGAAATGTTAATATAGTGTCTCAAACTGTTAGAAACTGTTTGTTACCCCTTCACCAGATCAAATGTAAAAACTGTAACCTTTGCATTTTAATACTGACACATTCAAACTGTAATACTACATATATAACGCTAATACAACAATACGTTAAATTCTTAAAATCAGTGCTCCGTTGCAGACATAAATGAGAAGAGCTGTTACTGCCGGCTCCACTTTGCGTAGTGTGAAGCGACAGAAACTTGACTTCTTACCCTCCGTCACGTGACTCTGATGTTGGTTTCAAACCCTAACAGAGCAGAATTAAGGACGCGCGCAGTCTGTATATGTAGTGGACATTCAATAGGTAATGCAACACTTTTTTTCCTGACCATTTGCGGTTGAAAAAATTGAGGAATTTGTTGTGGGACATCGTGGAATATTCACGCTCCAGCTCCTATAATTTCATGATGTTCCGACAGGTGAAAATGGTATGTGTTACGGAGGTGCGTTCCAAGCAGAGAGCTGTAATTGAGTGTCTTTTAGTGGAAAAACCTGAGTATCGCAGATATTCATAGACGCTTGCAGAATGTCTACAGTGAACAAACCCATGGTGAGTCGTTGGCGAGGCGTAAGTCATCACCGCAAGAAGGCCGCGCAGACCTGTCCGATCTTCCGCGTGCCGGCCGATCGCACACAGCTGTGACTCCTGTAACATTGGAACGTGCAGACACTCTCAGTCGAACTGATCGACAGATCACAACCAAACACCTCGCTGCACAACTCACAATTGAAGGTCTCTGTTGGTTATGTTGACATACTCGTCCGCCAGTTCGTGTTCTTAAAGGTGTTTGCCCGCTCGGGTCCTCAACACCTAACAGAAGACCATAAAAAGCAAGGGAGGAACGTCTGTGCTGAATTGCTTGTGCGTTGCGAGGTTGAACGTGACAGTTTTTCTTCGAACATTGTCACAGGCTATGAAACATGGGTTCATCACTTCGAAGCGGAAACAAAACGACTATCCATGCAGTGTCGCCACAATTCGAAGCCGTACACTCAGCGGGTAAAGTCAAGGAAACGGTCTTCTGGTACTCCGAAGGCATTACTGCGTTTTGTGTGCTCCCTCATGATGCAACGATCAACTCTGAAGCTTATTATGCTACCCTTAGGAACAAGCGTGTTCGTCGCCTCAAAAATGTAAACGAACTTCTCAATCGCCATGACAACGCAAGGACTCACGGAAGTCTCCGCATCCGAGAGGAGCTCACAAAACTCCATTTGACTGTTTTTCGTCATCCACCCTACATCCCGGATCGCGCACCTTACGAAGTCCATCTGTTTGGCCCAATGAAGCATGCACTGCGCGAAACAGTTCGTGGATGACGGGGATGTTATTGGTGGAGCAAGATGTTGGCTCCGACGTCGACCAATGGAGTGGCACCATGCGGGCATACAGGTCCTCACAGTTAGGTGGCGTAAGGCCGTTGCATTGAACGTAGATAAATAGGCTTCTGTAGACAGAAGAGTGGGGAATAACATGGTGTATTGTAATCCTGAATAAAACATATTTTCAGGAAAAATCGTGTTGCATAACTTACTGAACGCCCCTTGTATCTGTGGTGGAAGGGCGCCATTGTATCAACAATTACCGGGCGATCTTTGTTAGCATGGTAAATAAAATAAACTCTGTCAATGTTATTATAGCGCAAGTTCGTAGTAATTCACAACACACCAAACTGGAACTGTATATGTAAGCAAAGCTCTTGTACCAAATTGTAAGAAGTAAAATCTGATTTAGTGAAATCCACTACTGGCCATTAAAATTGGTACACCAAGAAGAAATGCAGATGATAAACGGGTATTCATTTGACAAATATATTATACTAGAACTGACATGTGATTACATTTTCACGCTATTTGGGTGCATAGATCCTGATAAATCAGTACCCAGAACAACTACCTCCGGCCGTAATAACGGTCTTGGTACGCCTGGGCATTGAGTCAAACAGAGCTTGGATGGCGTCTACAGGTACAGCTGCCCATGCAGCTTGAACACGATACCACAGTTCATCAAGAGTAGCGACTGGCGTATTGTGGCGAGCCAGTTGCTCCACCACCATTGACCAGACGTTTTCAGTTGGTGAGAGATCTGGAGAATGTGCTGGCCAGGGCAACAGTCGAACATTTTCTGTATCCAGCAAGGCCCATACAGAACCTGTACGGGCCTTTATTTATTTCAACACTATCCTGCTGAAATGTAGGGTTCGCAGGGATCGAATGAAGGATAGAGCCTCGGGTCGTAATACATCTAAAATGTAACGTCCACTGTTCAAAGTGCCGTCAATGCGAACAAGAGATGACAGAGACGTGTAACCAATGGCACCCCATACCATCACGCCCGGTGATACGCTAGTATGACAATGACGAATACACGCTTCCAATGTGAGTTCACCGCGATGTCGCCAAACACGGATTCGACCATCATGATGCTCTAAACAGAACCTGCATTCATCCGAAAAAATGACGTTTTGCCATTCGTGCACCCAGGTTCGTCGTTGAGTTCACCATCGCAGGCGCTCCTGATGTGATGCAGCGTCAAGGGTAACCGCAGTCATGGTCTCCGAGCTGATAGTCCACGCTGCTGCAAACGTCTTCGATGATGATGATGATTAGTGTTTTAGGGCGCACAACAGCGAGGTTATCAGCGCCCATTCCCAAAAGTTCAATTCAGAGCCGAATCGTGAGAGAAGTGGTATTGTTCAAATTGCAAGATTGGACACAGCACATCAAAACAGGGAGATAAAACTAAAAATAAAATAGCAGTACAAACAGGGAAAAATAAGTAACGGTGGCTGAGTGACCACTTACAAATAATGGGTGACCAAACCACTGGACAGCACATTAAGACTTCAATCCCAATATTGTGGGAAGAAGGCCAGACATCACACAAAAACGTAAAACTCTAGTGACACTCGCCTCATTATTAGTTAAAAGAGAGGGTAGGTCTGGTGGGAAACTGAAATCTTCCCTCAAACCTGCATATAAAACACACTCAGTTAAAATATGCCGTATCGACAACTGTGCCCCACATGTCTGACACGTTGGTGGCTCCTCACGACCTAACAGAAAACCATGTGTCAAAGGACAATGTCCTATTCTAAGCCGTGTAAGGGCTACTTCCTCAGCGCGTCGTTGTCGGAAGGAGGTGAGCCACGGTCGGACAAAACGTCTTCGAACTGTTCGTGCAAATGGTTGTTGTCTTGCAGACGTCCCCATCTGTTGACCAGGGATCGAGACGTGACTGCAAGATCCGTTACAGCCATGCGGATAAGATGCCTGTCATCTCGACTGCTAGTAATACGAGGTCGTTGGGATCCAGCACGGCGTTCCGTATTACCCTCCTGAACCCACCGATTCCATATTCTGCTAACAGTCATTGGATCTCGGCCAACGCGAGCAGCAATGTCGCGATACGATAAACCGCAATCGCGATAGGTTACAATCCGTTCCTTTTCAAAGTCGGAAACGTGATGGTACGCATTTCTCCTCCTTAAACGAGGCATCGCTACAACGTTTCACCAGGCAACGCCGGTCAACTGCTGTTTGTGTATGAGAAATCTGTTGGAAACTTTCCTCATGTCAGCAATTTGTAGGTGTCGCCACCGGCGCCAACCTTGTGTGAATGTTCTGTAAAGCTAATCATTTGCATATCACAGCATCTTCTTCCTGTCGGTTAAATTTCGCGTCTGTAGCACGTCATCTTCGTGGTGGAGAAATTGTTGTGGCCAGTAGTGTAGTTTACTATTTAAAAAACGTACTGCAGTTCATGCCTTCGTGACGATCAAACGTAGAAGAAAAGCAGTCTTACTGGTTAGCTAAACAACATTTGCTTCAAGCATTTTTTATTTTACTTCTGTACAAATATTATTTGGCGATGTTAAGGTAAATGGGTAGTTTACCCTTCAAAAAAACGTGACTTTTTAGAAACATTGACTGACTCTCCTGTATTAACTCACGAGCAGGTACCTGGGGAAACGTAACTCATCTACTTGCTAGAGTTCACTGTAAACGAATGGAGATACACGTTAAAAGTGTGGATGGTCGCAAGTTATATTTCGTAGGGGTAGGGGTTGGGGGGGAGGAGGGTAGGGGAGGAGACAGAGACAGTAACAATATACTACCCCTCCCAGCAGCGAACACAACATATGCGGTGTGTTTGTAGTACAGTGCTTTGCCTTCTGCTTTCGACAGGTGTTGGCGATCTCGGCGCTGGTACTGGTGCTGGTGGGGTCTGGAGAGCTGATGCCACGGCAAGAAGCATCTCCTCTGGACGTGGCCAGACAGAGCATCGTGTGCTTGTTCGTGTGCCCACCAGTCAACGAGACGGCATGCACCCTCCAGGGAGGCTACCTCTCCAAACCTGGCGGTGTCTGCGGCAACTGCCCCACCTGCAAGCTCCCTGGTGCACATTAGAAAACACCGGCTGCATCTCTCCTATACTGATCTGTGCTATATGTGACTATTTTATTATAAAATAAATTTGACCACAATGAAGCATAACTAACTTTTTGTTGCTTATTTCTTGCACTACAAAAGCACATATTATAACCTCGTGGAGTAGATTACATATACTCTTTGTACCATAGGTGCATTGTGAGAAGATCAAGAATGCAAAACAGGTAATAAAACGAAAATACATCTTTTTTCATTTGAGTTATCAATGCATAGTGAGAAGATCCCCAAGGATGCGAAACAGGTCGAGAACATTTTTTTTTTTTTTTTTTTTTTTTGAGTCATCAGCATTTTGGCTGGTTTGATGTGGCCCGCCATGAATTCCTCTTCTATGCCAACATCTTCATCTCAGAGTAGTTAACTTCTTTGTATCTATGGTTTTTTTCCAACTTCCGGGATGGCCACTTTTTGAAGATGTTCATTCCTATTCAACTGAACTGCCTACCGAGCTATTCCATATCACAATATCTACAGCCTCCGAGGACTGAAGGGGATGTCATTCTTTAGTACTTTCGTATCCCACTTCCTTACACGTTTATTCTTCCAGACTGGTCTCTTAAACTAGGCTCTTGAGTCTCATATCTGCTCCTGGATACATCTTACAATCCAATATTTGACTTCGGAATCTCTGCCTGACCATGATATGATCTAACTGAAATCTTTCCGTATCTTCCGGCCTTTTCCAAGTATAATTTCTCCTCTTGTGATTCTTGAACAGATTATTCGCTATTACCTCTCTCTCATTCCTAATACCAAGCCCATATTCTCCCATAACTTTTTCTTCTACTCTTTCCCCTGCAACCACATTCCAGTCCCCCATCACTAATAGATTTCCAACCTCCTCTGCGTACTGAATTACCTGTTCAGTATCCTCATGCGCTTACTCTACATCTTCATCTTCGGCTTTCGAGGTTGGTATGTATACCTGAAATATTGTGTTGGTGTTAGTTTGCTGTTGATTCTGATGAGAACAACTTTATCACTGAACTGGGTAACTCACTCTATACCCTACCTCGCAATTCATAGCGAATCCTACTCCCATTACTCCATTTTGTGCTGCTGTTGATATTACCCTACGCTCATCTGACCAGAAATCCTTGTCTTCTTTCCATTTCTCTTCACTAACCCCCACTGTATGTAGAGTGAGCCTTAGCATTTCCCTTTTTAGGTTTTTTAGCTTCTCTACCACATTCAGACTTCTGACATTCCACGACCTGGTTCATAGAATGTTATCCTTAGTCGTTGGTTATTTAATCATTTTCTTATGGTTACCTCTCCTTTGGCAGTCCCCTCCCTAAGATCCGAATGGGGGACTAGTCTGGAATGCTTTGCCAATGGAGAGAGTATCATGATACTTTTTCAATTACAGGTTACATGTCCTGTGAAAACGACTTATGTGTTTCTAATGCAGTGGTTTCCATTGCCTTCTACATCCTCACGCCGTTGATCATTGCTGATTCTTCCATCTTGTAGGGACAGTTTTCAAAGCCAAGGGGAAGAGAGTGTCCTGAACCTCTGTTCGCTCCTCTGTCCTGTTTGACAAGGCTGTTGGCGGAATAAGGGTGACTTCGTATGCTGGAAGTCTTTGGCCGCCATTGCTGATCATTTTTATCAAAGTCTTAGTAGTATGGGGATCAAACCAGGGACCGATGATGTTGATGAAGTTATCGCGAAGATTATTCCTGTTAACATCTTCGTACGTTGTACTGTTGATGACTGGAAACATTTGCCTGGTCGGACAAGTCTCGTTTCAAATTGTATCGAGAGGATGGACATGTACGGGTATGGACCCTGCATGTCAGCAGGGGACTGTTCAAGCACTGCAAGTGCGGGGGGCGTGTGCAGTTGGATTCATATGGGACCCGTGAACCGTGTAGATACGACTTTTACAGGTGGTACGAGGGTTGGAACTTAAATAGTGACAACTATTTACTCACAACCGATACAAAAGAGTTACATGTTTGCACCTTGGCTAGTGATGTGGAAGGCGTCGTATACCGTTAGCATAGCCTGTTCTGTTGATGGTGCGAATGGAGCGGTCTACTGCCTGTCGAATCTCTGGAACAGTTCTGAAGCGAATGCCACGAAATGGTTCCTTCATCTTCGGAAATGCATCAAAATCACAAGGACTTAAGTCGTATTACTGTTCGTTATTGGAGCATCATCTGCGACCAGCTTTGCGAAAGAAGCGGCGACACTTTCTGCGCAACCCACCCATCATTTTTCACTACAATGCGCGGGCGCATACAGCGCAAGCTGTGGCTGCTCTGTTCGGTCGATAAGACTGGGAAGTAATGTACCATCCACCATACTCCCCGGACTTAAGTCCTTGTGACTTTGATTTGATCCGAAGATGAAGGAACCACTTCGTGGCATTCGCTTCAGAACCGTTCCAGAGATTCGATAGGCAGTAGACCGCTCCATTCGCACCAACAACAGAACAGGCTCTGCCAACAGTATACTACGCCTTTCCATATCGCTGGCAATGGGTTCTACACAACGCTGGTGACTACTTTCAAGAACAGTAACAGGTGCAAACATGTAACTCTTTTGTATCTGTTGTGAATAAATAGTTGCCACTATTTAAGTTCCAACCCTCGTATGTACGTAAGCATCCTGTCTGATCACCTGCATCCATTCATGTTCACTGTGCATTTCAACGGACTTGGGCAATTCCAGCAGGACAATGCGACGCCCCGTAGGTACAGAATTGCTACAGAGTTTCTCTAGGAACACTCTTCTGAGTTCAAACATTCCGCTGGCTACCAAACTCCGCAGACAGGAACATTATGGAGCATATGTGGGATGCCTTGCAACGTGCTGTTCAGAAGAGATCTCCACTGCCTCGTACTGTTATTGATTTATGATCAGCCCTACAGGATTCATGGTGTCACTTCCCTCCAGCACTACTTCACTCGAGTCCATGACACGTCGTGAAACGGCACTTCTGCGTGCTCGTTGGGACCCTACACGATGTTATGTAGGTGTGCTTCATAATTAAATTTCTGTTAGTAAACCAGTGGTGTCTTACTCTATGATCATACAAGACGCGCAAATGCCATGCTTTTGCTTTTCACTGAATTCTTAATATGATTGGTTGTCGAGTTTGGCCAATGTGCGCAACGATATCACTGTCACGGTGGGAACAACAAGCTTAGGTGCGCACTGGGTTATTTTTATTATTACTGTTGTGTCCTCGCCAATGGACATAACTAGAGCTGTGATGCTGAGACAGTTTCCGACTGGCGCCAAGAACGGCGCTTTGTAGTTCGCCATCGACCACAAATACGACCCGATCAGCAACCTCCATCTGCGGCCAATGAGATGGACTACCGCGTCGTGATAAGCGGCGGCCATAGGCAGCGACGGATGGTTCACGTTCAGCGTTGACGTACGACAGTTCTAGCACAGAGTCCCATTGTTACTGTTCATAGCTACAGTTTGTAGTGATCAGCCTGCGAGACTTACTCTACTAGCGGAGTTGCTGACAGCCTTCGCCTAGGGACAGAAGTATACTACGGTGATTGACAGTGTAGCGCCCAGGACGGACGTATTCTTGTCGACATTGTACTCAGTAATACAGCCTTGACAGGCTACTGCCTAAGTGCATCTGTCTGCAAGCACATTTAATAAGCTGCTGTACAATATTAGTTAAGCATCGCAGCACAATAAAGTGTATATAAGTGTGTCACTAGTTTGTTTGCACTGTCATAGTTCCTCTATCCACCTCAGAGGATCTGATACGACGTGTGCGATCCGTTCTACCCGGACGACTTGTACACATCAATTAGTGAGTCGGCTAACCATGTAAAAATTGTACAACATTGCGAAGGACCTTGTAATGTAAGCCAGGAAAGAGGTTAACAAATGTTTATTTGCTGTAATGGCGACAAAAAATCACAATAAAAGTTTAGAGAGAATAAAATTCACTAAAAAAAATGGCTCTGAGCACTATGGGACTTAACTTCTGAGGTCATCAGTCCCCTAGAACTTAGAACTACTTAAACCTAACTAACCTAGGGACATCACATACATCCATGCCCGAGGCAGGATTCGAACCTGCGACCGTAGCGGTGGCGCGGTTCCGGACTGTAGGGCCTAGAACCGCTCGGCCACTCCGGCCGGCATAAAATTCACTAAAACTCAAATCAAATCACAAAGTGACGCTAAAACTATGGGGAGGTACCAAAAAGAGTGGAAGATTGTATAGAGAAAGCACAACAAAATCTGCTCATCTGTGCTGCTCACAAAATCAAAGTTAATGATACAAAGGATCCCACAACTTATAACCAATTTAAGCAACACAAGTTGCGAGGAAAGTAAGTGCGAACACAGTGTTCGGAATATGGATCGTGCTACCGCCACTGCGACGTATTTTCGCAGAATCAGCAAAGTGTGCGCCCATCAGTACCAACGGCGGCCAGGAGGTAAGTGACCCTTACAACGGATGAATGACCATACCACAACTCTCTAGGACACTTCCAGAAAAAACACTATATGGAGAGGACGAATCAGTACTGTTACCGGAGTGAAACACGAGAATATCGCTTATCGTGCGAAAAAATGGGGGAACGCTGCAGGAATTCCCCGTTGTTGTCACACGAAACGCACCTTAACAAACAATGATAATGGGGTGGATCAGTGGCCACTCGCTTGGTCTGCTTCTTTGCGCCAAGCATGGTGGCGGGGCGACTCAGTTCGATTGGGTACACCAGATTTCGGAGCAAAAGCACCCCGGCTGTGCAGAGTCTCGCTGTCTCACCCCTTTATGTCTGAGAGAATAGGCAAAAACGCTGGTAACGTAGTTCACCAACTAAAAATTAAATGACTTTTCCAAAACTGAAATTATTTTGATTTTATAAAATAAAATTGAGAGCAAAGTTATATCTTATATTTTGATATGGCATTTATAGGAAGACTAATTTACGTAGCACAACCTAGTGACACATGAAAAATGTCGATCTCCAGGGTGAATCACCTAAAACTTGCACCGCAGATATTGTGAAAATGGAAAGTGCTATTGATATGTGGTTTTTACAGAATTAATTGGTAGCCAGCGGCTCGTATTGTTAGCCAATAGATTGCTATAATAGTTAGAAAGTGTACTTTTTGTGCACACAAACATTTTTGGAATGGAAAAATACCTATTGACATTAACAAACTAAAAGTTGGGTAAATTAGAACGTCAGTGGTGTTTGTTGGAGGATTCTAGTACAAATCGTTTCCAGATGAAGTTTCGACACCGACGTTTGTGTAAGCTACTCAACCTGGGTCGATGTTGTTATGTTTGCTCACAGTGTGCTTGTGTGTTCCTTGAATGCATTGCGACTTGATAGTCAGTTAGTGTGTAACAGTCCAAGCAAGAGATCGTGAGTGGACGATGGAATTTACCAATATAGAAAAAGCCGACATGCTTATGGTGTATGGAGAATGTAGGAAGTATGAGGGAAGATATCCCAACAAATATCAACCATCTCGCCAACTATTTATCAACCGCTTCAACCATTTACGTGAAAATGGTAGTGTAGTAACCAGACAACGTAAGAGAAGGAAACAAGTAACGACAGAAGAATGAGAAATTAATGCCCTTGCTGTTGTTACAGTTGATTCGAGCGTTAGCTCCCGCGCAATCGCACGAGGAAGCGTCATTCTCCATTGACATGGGTTCCATTCCTATCACATATTTCTCCATCAACATCTGCATGGAAGCGATTATGAGAATCGTGTTAATTCCTGTACATGGGAATTAAGAAAGGATACTCCAGATCTAATTCATATCTTTTTTAGTGATGAAGCCACGTTTACCAATCATGGCCGGCTAAACCGCCAAACATGCTCTATTCGTCTGTGACAATCCCCGTTCGATTCTTCAGGTGGAACATCAGCGTCCATGGAGTGTCAACGTGTGGTGTGGGATAGTAAACGGTCAGCTCATAGGCATGTTTTTCTTAAATGGAACACTGAACTCACAGAAGAGTAAGCTCATGAATCACAGGGACGTGGCTGCCAATGCAGTGTTTACGTACACAGAAAATCCGTTACTTTTTCGCATTTTAATGAATGTATTGAATATCTAGTCCACGAGTCTAAAAGAAGCATAGCTAGTTTTGATCCGATGGAAACATTTTCAGATCTGAAGTCTAGACGGCCGCGGTGGCCGAGCGGTTCTAGGCGCTTCAGTCCGGAACCGCACGACTGCTACGGTCGCAGGTTCGAATCCTGCCTCGGGCATGGATGTGTGTAATGTCCTTAGGTTAGTTAGGTTTAAGTAATTCTAAGTTCTACGGGAGCTGATGACCTCAGATGTTAAGTCCCATAGTGCTCAGAGCCACTTGAACCATTTGAAGTCTAAATCGCACAGAGACGGGTCACACCTGTGATCACTAATGATGCAATGTCAAAAGGTGATCTCGCTTTTGTACATTACGCAACTATTAGCTACAATTGTGACGTGTTACTTAGACTTAGTTAAAAAAAAGTAAAATTTGTAGTGCTCAATCTGTGGTATTCTAACCTGACTGCAGTTGAAGTACAGCCTCTCGTTCGCCTTGGCATGAGAGGGGGGGGGGGGTGGCGAACTCATCGCCCTGCCCAGGGCAAGATGGTTCAAATGGCTCTGAGTACTATGGGACTTAACATCTGGGGTCATCAGTCCCCAACTACTTAGACCTAACTAACCTAAGGACATCACACACATCCATGCCCGAGGCAGGATTCGAACCTGCGACCGTAGCAGTCGCGCGGTTCCGGACTGAAGCGCCTAGAGCCGCTCGGCCACCACGGCCGGCAGGGAAAGATGAAGACGGCCAGTAGTCAGTTTGACAGCAGGTTGAGTGGACCTCGAATGAAGAAAAATCCCACTCCTACCCATGGTTGGACCTGGGACCTCCTGAGCTGGAGCCTAGTGCTCTCCCCTGTACCATCACAACCACCTATACTTTATTAAACCGTAAAAAATACGATAGTGGGGCATGGACAGTTGCCACCGATAAGATGTTTCTAGTTAGAGGGTGCTGAGAATTTATGATTTGGTGTGGTCTGTAGGGGGTCAGGCTCACTACTTCCTTCTTCAGTGAGTTGACGACGGATTTTGACATTTGGATAGCACCTTCTCTGTATGTTTTTAATATAATGGAGCAAGAGTGGTTGAACATTCGGTATCCTAATCAGGCTGTTGGCCAACGTAGACTAGTCGAATAGTTCCTATGGTCCCTGCATGTCAAGTCCGTAACACCTTTGGTATCACATGAACGCCATGACGACAGTTGCATTGCGCTGTTGCGTCTGGAATAGACATAGTGAACTGATACGAGTTTTTTTTTAAGGATGCTGTTCTCAACAAATGTACACATTAAAGACTCTTTATATAAAAACCCTTTAATCGTCCAGATCGCAATATTCTAACAATGTTGAAAGCTTTGTCGTTGAAACAAGTATTCATGTGAGTGTAGCTATTTCTGGGACATCTCTTACCTAACTCGATGATGGAAGGAACAGTAAAGTGGAATAACTGCAAGGGAAAACAAAGACTTTTCAGTTACATCATATGCATAGATAAAGAACTTTGTGCAGTATAAAACATTATGAGACAGCTACAAACTGTGCTGTTTAAGGCATTTCTAAAGGAGTGGTTATTGATGAGGCTCTAGAATAGTGAAGTTGAAACACAGTGGTGAGTGGGGCTGGGGGGTGAGGGGTGAGAAGGAACGGGATAATGAAGGCTGCAGCCGGATGTTGCCACAGCAAAGCAGTCGCCTTGCCAGGCGCCAAACGGTTCGCTGAGAATACTACTTCTGATAAATTAGATTTACGTTTGCACTAGGAATAGTACGGCGTCGACTCATTTGTCCAAAAAAGAAAAGTGGAGAAGGCACATTGTTCAATGCTGAATGGGAATGGCCTTACTTTCCGCATCATTTAAAGGCCATCTAAAGCACTTACAAAGTCATCGCAGTCTTATGAGCTGGAAAAGCACTGCTTGGAACGTCATTAAAACGCCAGCCACAAAGAAGATACGACGCACTAATCTTCTGACGAACGACAGTGAACGCTGGCTGAACTGAAGGCGGCCATTAGGGAATAAAACTTAGTTAAATGTAAGTAGCACTCCGTCCTCAGGCCACAAGTGGCCCACCGGGACCATCCGACCGCCGTGTCATTCTCAGCTGAGGATGCAGATAGGAGGGGCGTGTGGTCAGCACACTGCTCTCCCAGTCGTTACGATTGTTTTCTTCGACCGGGGTCGCTACTATTCGGTCGAGTAGCTCCTCAATTGGCATCACGAGGCTGAGTGCACCCCGAAAAATGGAAACAGCGCATGGCGGCCTCTATGGTCACCCATCCAAGTGCCGGCCACGCCCAACAGCGCTTAACTGTGGTGATCTGACGGGTAGTGGTGTATCCTCTGCGGTAAGGCCGTTGCCAAATGTGAGCAGAGTGGTGATAAAATCTTTTATTGTTGGTATCAGAAATTATTTGAATTCGTTAAGTGTTCTAACGCAAGGGGAGAATCATATGATGACAGACGTGGCTGACAAGACTGATGCTATAATACTAAAAGTAAGCCCATAGAAAAATCAGCTTCACGTTTATGACATGGAACACCTCCCGTAACTCAAGCCAGTCGTCTTGGACCAGACATGACAGACTGTGTTTCAGTAAGTGAAACATTTCATTATGATTTCTCAAATAGATTCCAAGACACTGCACGCCTAGAGACGGATTTAGATTTAACTGTTATACCGTTCGCGCTTTTGTCTGCTAATGTATCACATTACTTCCAACTTAAGCTAACAGATGTGCAGGGTAGCACCCAGATCATGGATCTATTTGTTCAATACACGAATTTACAAGATTTGTACAAAATAGTATCCCAGGAGCAATGTCTTCACTGTACAGACAAGCCACTAAAGTTATTTCAATGTTTGGTTCAACACAAGTATGAGAACTTTTTTCTGTTATGAAACTGACAAAGACTGACCATATTTATTGTTTAAGAGATTTTAATATGTTTGAGTATCAGGAATCATAGTTTCACATATGCATTACATATTCTAAAATCGAAATGTATATAAATTTATAAACATCACATGTTATATCAAATGCCTGTATTTAAAAATTACTGCCTCAGCAAAACTTAAAAAGTTGAATATAAACATTGGTTAAAAAACTGTGCTGCGATAATCGCCTCTTGCAAGCAGTCGCATTGTGTTGCAAACATGTCTTCCCAAGTTCCTGCATTTGCGTATAGCTGTCCCACTCACACACGTGTTCGGGACAACAGAGTGGTGTGGGAAACCAGAGAGCTGAGCAGACTCAGCTGCACTCGTGGAGCAAAACTGCTTTTAACAGAAAAAGGGGATTACAGTAACGAGCCATGACTGTAGACTGTTGGACAAAACATAGTAAAACATACAGGCGTGCTTTTAATGGATGCGTGGTCGGCAAGTCGCTTACTCATAATAATCTACACAAAATGAAGAATGTGGGAGCTTCCAAAATAGGGAGAGAGAAGTTAAATCATTTCAGTATTAGTTTATAAACAACTGATTTGGCCCATTCTTCGTTTAGGCAAAGGTTTTAGTAATATTTACCACAACAAATTAAAAGAAATGTTGCGACCTACTCGGCCACTACTGACTTCTCGTAAGCCTAAGACATCCGTAAGACTGATGAAGAATCAGTTAACAGGTGGAAGAAATGCAATACTATCTCTGCTGCATACTGACACTTCTCTCAGATTATTCTCGTGGAGTTTCCAGGCATCGGCGGAAGATGGTGGAATCGAATGCATCTGCAATACTTAGTTGGGCAAAGGAGTCAGTAATAGAGGGAAGAAACATTGATATTCGTTCGTTAGAGCGTTGCTCGTACTTGTTCTATAGATGAAATTCAAGATGATGTAGAACGTGTCAACATAACAAACATCGAACACTAATTTACAGCTGGAAATAGTAATATATCCATGGCTACATTCTGACCATTTACAGGTTTTTTCTTTAAAAATTAGTAATTATTTCTACTCAAGAATTCCTTTATATTTTCCTTATAGTGTTTTACTTGTGAATATCTCCGTTACTTCCAAGCTAAAATGGACTGTTGATAACAAATTTCATAAGTGAATAAATTTACGAAAGGGCTGTGCTTAATACTCCCAACTGGTTCAAGGGACACCTCCTGATTAAAATAATATGGAATATCATTGACGTAAAGCAACAGAATAGTCGGCCAAACAGCCTAAGGTATCTTTATAACTTTCTGCATTCCAGTTCTGACGTAAGAACTAGACCAGGCATTTGCTGAAGTACACATTCCATAAAAACTTAACTTCTCTAATATAATATTATCACTGACTTACTCGAATGCCCTCGATAAGTCACGGAAGATATCAGCTGGTGAAACGTTGTCAGTTACAAATTTTATTATGTGCTTGGTAAGTCTATAATTAGCTAACTGAGTAGAAGCACACTTTTGAATTCCAAATTGTGATTTGTGAAGTAGCCCATTTCTACGCAGCTGGGTGACAACCCTCGAGCACATTACTTCCTCAAAACCGCAGGAAATGATGTAAGGAGTGACACTGGGAGGTAGTTGTTGGTGTACATAGTATCACCCTTTTTGCAATGAGTCCTAACGACGGCATATTTCAATCTTTCTGAGAAAACGTCCTGAGTTTATTATGCACCACATAAGTGGCTAAGAACATTACATATTACAGGGCCTCAATTTTTCAGTGTTTTATTCGAGATATTACCCACCCCATATGAACTTTTACATTTTGGAGTCATGATGGTTTCCTTATTTGAGACGGGGATGTGAGAGTGATTTTTATTTTATTAAATGTCCCTGTACTGCTTCTTCAGTGTACTGTTTTGCTTTCTCTACTGTTGCAACCAATTTTCTCTCCCATTTTTAGAAAGTAATTACTAAAAGTATCTTATACAAATGAACTGCCTTTTACAATGATCCCATTCTCTATAACAGAAATAATGTCATCCCCTATGGCTTATTTCTCTGCCCGTCTTTCAATTATATTCCATATTGATTTTATTTTGTCACCTGAACTGTCGGTTTTGGAAAGATGTGCATATCCCGGGAATTTTTTCCTCGGTACGTTCATATACACTCCTGTGACATTAATGTGACCACCTATCAAAGGCCTGAATGATCACCCTTTGCAGTGCGGACCACTGCAAGACGTGCAGGAAGAAAGTCATTGAGGGTCTGGAAGGAACCAACAGGGATGTAGAGCCGTCCTAACTCCAGTTCCGTGGCCTGCCGCTTTAGTTTTCTCAGTTGAAGATCCATGGCTCGAACAGCCTGACCGAAGTGGTCCCACAGGGTCTCGATTGGGTTTCAACCCAGAGAGCTCACTGGACAGAAGAATGCGGTGAACTCATCCTGCTGCTCTTCGAACCACGCATCTACACTGTGAGCTGTGTGACATGTTGCATTGTCCTGCTGGTAGATGCCATCATAGTGAGGAAAACAAATTGTATGTAGTGGACATGGTCCCCAAGGACAGATGCATACTTGTGTTGATTCACTGTGCCTTCCACAAAATGACGAAACCATCCAGGGAATGCCACGAAAACGTTCCATGGATCATAAACATACGCAGGTGTTTGCTTTCAGGTGTTTCACGCCGTAAACGCCAATGCTCATCTGTCCAATGGAGCATGAAAAGTGATTCATCTGAAAATGCCGCCTGTCACCACTTAGGAGATCTGGTTCCGCTACTATTCTGTCAAGTCGTCCCTCAGTTGGCCCCACAAGACTAAATGCATCCCATTCCAGTCTTCCCACCAAGGAAAGACCCCTGGCAGTACCGGGAATCGAACATGGCTCCTCCACACGGCAGTCAGCCGTCCTGACTACTTGGCGCCAGAGACGGACGAGCTTACACAGGATGTTCAAAAATTCAGTGGCCATAGTTACTTTGATATTACGATAGCGCCACCAACAAACATTTCAAATAATTTAGTCGCATAGATGCATTTTTAATTTACTTAATTTTGTATCAGGTCTACCTCCCACTACCCATGAAAAAATTATATGACTATGATCCAAAACATATGTAATTAACAGGTTAAAAATAGCATATGCTCTTTCTATCCTGCTTTTAGTCTAATGTTATTCTGGTGACTATGACCAGTGGTTGCTTGTTAATTAGTATTCTATTTACTGGTTTTTTGATATACATGCAGATGCTGGATAGTGGCTACAGAGGCTAAACGACGAAGTACACAAAACAATCAAATAGAAATGAATAACAAACAATGCAGGAAACGTATTTCTTCTAACAACAAGTATATTTCGTTAAGCAACCAGGCGTCTGAAACGCACATTGGGAGAGTCCACAGCATGCGTAAGTGCGCTGGTGTCGAAGGAGATAACAAACGAAGATAAAAAGCCGTTATACCAAAGTTGATTTGAGGTACTTAGTGCTGTGACGTCCTCGCGTTCGCACAGAGCCAGTAAGCAACAAGTAACACTGAAACTTCCTGACAGATTAAAACTGTGTGCCGGACCGAGACTCGAACTCGGGACCTTTGCCTTTCGCGGGCAAGTGCTCTACTGTGAGGACGGGGCTTGAGTTGTGCTTGGGTAGCTCAGTTGGTACAGCACTTGCCCGCGAAAGGCAAAGGTCTCGATTTAGAGTCTCGGTCCGGCACACAGTTTTAATCTGCCAGGAAGTTTCATATGAGCACACACTCCGCTGCAGAGTGAAAATCTCATTCTGGAAGCATCCCCCAGGCTGTGGCTAAGCCATGTCTCCGCAGTATCCTTTCTGTCAGGAGAGCTAGTTCTGCAAGGTTCACAGGAGAGCTTCTGTAAAGTCTGGAAGGTAGGAGACGAGGTACTGGCAGAAGTAAAGCTGTTAGGCGGGGGCGTGAGTCGTGCTTGGGTAGCTCTGTTGGTAGAGCACTTGCCCGCGAAAGGCAAAGGACCCGAGTTCGAGTCTTGGTCCGGCACACAGTTTTAATCTGCCAAGAAGTTTCATATCAGCGCACACTCCGCTGCAGTGTGAAAATCTCATTCTGGAAACAAGTAGCACTGTTCGCAAGACGTAATATGCAGCGCTACACAAGGAGAGGACTGTCAAATATGAAATTTTTTTAGCGTGCAGCTGAAGGCAATGGTGAAAGAGTTCAACGAATGTGCCGCGAACACTTCCCTGCACGAAGATGTCCATTTTATCGCAGCTTTGCTGCAATCCACGAGCAACTGATCAATACCGGCATATTGGTGGTACACAGGCCTAATCCAGGCGGTGCGTACACCTGCCTTTCAGAAAGATGC
Organism: Schistocerca americana; assembly: GCF_021461395.2. Classification (NCBI taxonomy): domain Eukaryota; kingdom Metazoa; phylum Arthropoda; class Insecta; order Orthoptera; family Acrididae; genus Schistocerca; species Schistocerca americana. Next base: position 770,052,138 of record NC_060120.1, on the reverse strand, counting down.
GCCGTTACGCTTTGAGAACAGGCCCAAGGCAAGTACACTAGCAACTGCCGCTGAGTTCAGTGTTCACCGTAACTGGATACGAAATGTGTTATGTGAACCGCTGCTTCATTCTTTTCAGCCTACTAGAGCACAGATCCTGGGGCCATTTAATTATCCACCTCATCTTTATTTTGTGTCCTAGTTTCTGCAACAAGCTACCGAAGACCGCCATTTTCTTGAAGTTGTTGCACTGAGGCTCAGTTTACACGGGCAGGCACAGTTGTCGTAACTGGCTTCTATGGGCAGATGAAACCCCAGGTACAACAGTTACGTGAAGACATGAGAGAAAATTTACTGGTAAACACGTGGGCTGGTATCGTGGCGACCTGTAGGCTTCCAGTGGCCTGTAATATCTCTGGACCTCGCCCCATACTTTCTCTGGGAATGCAAGAAAACTGAAGCGTATTCTAAGACAAGAACTGTATTGCAAGAATTCTTGCTGTGGCATCCACATTCAGAACATGTCACACATTTGCCATCGAACTCGGAACGTCCTGGTACCTCTATGTCGGGTTTGTGCTGAAGTTGACGGTGCGTTCATTTTGAATACTTGTTCTAACTTTGATTAGAACAATAAAGAACTGAAACACGTTTAACGTTGTTTTAATCCGTTTCAGAAACAATGACTTCCTGGATACTACTCAATCAATGTGAATTTACTATTCCTGATTATATAACGCAATGTATTTGTTGTTGTCTCCGTCATCATATCCGTCAGTTTGCCCAATGAACTTCTTAATACCCTCCCTGGGGCTTCGTCAAGATATGTCTAAGTTTTAATATTTTCTCCAAAATGTGCTCCTAGTGGAAGTGATTTTTGCAGCTGACGTAATATTTTGTTCTCCTCGTTCATCAAACTGGACTAATAAAAATACATGGTACAGGGTGGCCTCATCTTTCTCACGGGGTTTCTACACACTTTTTTCAGCTTAATCTTGAATCCTTCCGTCTGGGAACTTCAGAAATAGGCTTCAGGACTCACTTAGGTTCGAAGCAATGAGGGGACTTCTCATTCATCACACCCTGCAGTTAGAGACACTAATTATTGTTTGGCAGGGGGGTACGGCAGACGCCAAAAGTCATGTTACCCTAATTCTTTTTAGCAGTATATTATGCAACTGTAGAGCCTCAGAATCTTTGATTATAACTGGTCCTGTAAATTTAAGATTAAGTGACACGAAAAATTACTGGTCGCTGTTGTGGTCTTCAGTCCAGAGAGTGGTTTGATGCAGCTCTCCAAGCTACTCTATCCTGTGCAAGCTTCTTCATCTCCGAGTAACTACTGCAACCTACATCGTTCTGAATCTGGTTAGCGCATTCATCTCTTTGGTCTCCCTCTACGATTTTTACCTTCCAAGCTTTCCTCCAGTACTAAACTGGTCATCCCTTGATGCCTCACCCTGTCCTGTCAACAGATCCCTTCTGCTAGTCAAGTTGTGCCACAAGTTCCTCTTCTCCCCAGTTCTGTTTAGTACCTCCTCATTAGTTACGTAATCTACCCATCTAATTTTCAGCATTCTTTTGTAGCACCACATTTCGAAAGCTTCTGTTCTCTTTGTGTCTACGTTATTTATCGGCCATGTTCCAGTTCCATACATGGCTACACTCCACACAAATACTTTCAGAAACGGCTTCCTGACACTTAAATCTATACTCGATGATAACAAACTTCTCTTCTTCAGAAACGCTTTCCTTGCCATTGCCAGTCTACATTTTATATCCTCTCTACTTCGACCATCATCAGGTATTTTGCTCTCCAAATTGCAGAACTCATCTACTACTTTAAGTGTCTCATTTTCTAGTATAATTCCCTCTGCATTACCCGATTCAATTCGACTGCATTCCATTATCCTCGTTTTTCTCTTGTTGATATTCATCTTATATCCCTTCAAGACACTGTCCATTCCGTTCAACTGCTCTTCCAAGTCCTTTGCTGCCTCTGACACAATTACAATGTCATCGGCGAACCTCAAAGTTTTTATTTCTTCTCCATGGATTTTAATTCTTATTCCAAATTTTTCTTTTGTTTCTTTTACTGCTTGCTAAGTATACAGATTGAATAACATCGGGGATAGGTAACATCCCTGTCTCACTCTCTTCCGAACCACTGCTTCCCTTTCACGCCCATCGGCTCTTATAACTGCCATCTGGTTTCTATACAAATTTTAAATAGCCTTTCGCTCCCTGTATTTTACCCCTGCCACCTTTAGAATTGAAAGAGAGTATTCCAATCAACATTGTCAAAAGATTTCTGTAAGTCTACAAATGCTAGAAACGTAGGTTTGCCTTTTCTTAATCTTTCTTCTAAGATAAGTCGTAAGGTCAGTATTGCCTCAAGTGTTCCCATGTTTCTACGGAATCCAAACTGATCTTCCCAGGGGTCAGCGTCTACCAGTTTTTCCATTCGTCTGTAAAGAATTCGTGTTAGTATTTTGCAGCTGTGACTTATTAAACTGACAGTTTGGTAATTTTCGCACCTGTCAACACCTGCTTTCTTTGTGATTGGAATTATTATGTTCTTCTTGAAGTGTGAGGATGTATCACCTGTCTCATATGTCTTGCTCACCAGATGGTAGAGTTTTGTCGTGGCTGGCTCACCCAAGGCTTTCTAATGGAATGTTGTCTACTACCGGGGCCTTGTTTCGACTTAGGTATTCCAGCGCTCTGTCAAATTCTCCCCGCAGTACCATGTCCCCCTTTTCATCTTCATCTACATACTCCTCAATTTTCATAATATTGCCCTCAAGTACATCGCCCTCGTATAGACCCTCTATAAATCTTTCCATCTTTCTGCTTTTCCTTCTTTGCTTAGGACTGATTTTCCATCTGACATCTTCGTATTCTCCTTTCTCGAACGGTCTCTTTAATTTTCCTGCAGGCACTATTTACTTACCCCAAGTGATATATGCCTCTACATCCTTGCATTTATCCTCTAGCCATCGCTGCTTAGCCATTTTGCTCTTCCTGTCGATCTCATTTTTGAGACGTTTGTATTCCATTTCGCCTACTTCATTTGCTGAATTTTTATATTTTCTCTTTCATCAATTAAATTCAATATATCTTCTGTTACAAAAGGATTTCTACTAGCCCTTGCCTTTTACCTACTCGATCCTCTGCTGCCTTCACTATTTCATCTCTCAAAGCTACCCTTTCATCTTCTACTGTGTTTCTTTCCCCTGTTCTTGTCAATCGTTACCTAATGCTCTCTCTGAAACTCTCTACAACCTCTGGTTCTTTCAGTTTATCCAGGTCCCATCTCCTTAAATTCCTACCTTTTTGCAGTTTCTTCAGTTTCAGGGAGAGCATAAGGGAACAATTGACAGGAATGGGGGAAAGAAATACAGTAGAAGAAGAATGGGTAGCTCTGAGGGATGAAGTAGTGAAGGCAGCAGAGGATCAAGTAGGTAAAAAGACGAGGGCTAATAGAAATCCTTGGGTAACAGAAGAAATATTGAATTTAATTGATGAAACGAGAAAATATAAAAACGCAGTAAATGAAGCAGGCAAAAAGGAATACAAACGTCTCAAAAATGAGATCGACAGGAAGTGCAAAATGGCTAAGCAGGGATGGCTAGAGGACAAATGTAAGGATGTAGAGGCTTGTCTCACTAGGGGTAAGACAGATACTGCCTACAGGAAAATTAAAGAGACCTTTGGAGAGAAGAGAACCACTTGTATGAATATCAAGAGCTCAGATGGCAACCCAGTTCTAAGCAAAGAAGGGAAGGCAGAAAGGTGGAAGGAGTATATAGAGGGTTTATACAAGGGCGATGTACTTGAGGACAATATTATGGAAATGGAAGAGGATGTAGATGTAGATGAAGATGAAATGGGAGATAAGATACTGCGTGAAGAGTTTGACAGAGCACTGAAAGACCTGAGTCGAAACAAGGCCCCGGAAGTAGACAACATTCCATTAGAGCTACTGATGGCCTTGGGAGAGCCAGTCATGACAAAACTCTACCATCTGGTAAGCAAGATGTATGAGACAGGCGAAATACCCACAGACTTCAAGAAGAATATAATAATTCCAATCCCAAAGAAAGCAGGTGTTGGCAGATGTGAAAATTACCGAACTATCAGTTTAATAAGTCACAGCTGCAAAATACTAACGCGAATTCTTTACAGACGAATGGAAAAACTAGTAGAAGCGGACCTCGGGGAAGATCAGTTTGGATTCCGTAGAAATGTTGGAACACGTGAGGCAATACTAACCTTACGACTTATCTTAGAAGAAAGATTAAGAAAAGGCAAACCTACGTTTCTAGCAATTGTAGACTTAGAGAAAGCTTTTGACAACGTTAACTGGAATACTCTCTTTCAAATTCTGAAGGTGGCAGGGGTAAAATACAGGGAGCGAAAGGCCATTTACAATTTGTACAGAAACCAGATGGCAGCTATAAGAGTCGAGGGGCATAAAAGGGAAGCAGTGGTTGGGAAAGGAGTGAGACAGGGTTGTAGCCTCTCCCCGATGTTATTCAATCTGTATATTGAGCAAGCAGTAAAGGAAACAAAAGAAAAATTCGGAGTAGGTATTAGAATTCATGGAGAAGAATTAAAAACTTTGAGGTTCGCCGATGACATTGTAATTCTGTCAGAGACAGCAAAGGACTTGGAAGAGCAGTTGAACGGAATGGACAGTGCCTTGAAAGGAGGATATAAGATGAACATCAACAAAAGCAAAACGAGGATAATGGAATGTAGTCAAATTAAATCGGGTGATGCTGAGGGCATTAGATTAGTAAATGAGACACTTAAAGTAGTAAAGGAGTTTTGCTATTTAGGGAGTAAAATAACTGATGATGGTCGATGTAGAGAGGATATAAAATGTAGACTGGCAATGGCAACGAAATCGTTTCTGAAGAAGAGAAATTTGTTAACATCGAGTATAGATTTAAGTGTCAGGAAGTCGTTTCTGAAAGTATTTGTATGGATTGTAGCCATGTATGGAAGTGAAACATAGACGATAAATAGTTTGGACAAGAAGAGAATAGAAGCTTTCGAAATGTGGTGCTACAGAAGAATTTTGAAGATTAGATGGGTAGATCACATAACTAATGAGGAGGTATTGAATAGAATTGGGGAGAAGAGAAGTTTGTGGCACAACTTGACTAGAAGAAGGGATCGGTTGGTAGGGCACGTTTTGAGGCACCAAGGGATCACAAATTTAGCATTGGAGGGCAGCGTGGAGGGTAAAAATCGTAGAGGGAGACCAAGAGATGAATACACTAAGCAGATTCAGTAGGATGTAGGTTGCAGTAGGTACTGGGAGATGAAGAAGCTTCCACATGATAGAGTAGCATGGAGAGCTGCGTCAAACCAGTCTCAGGACTGAAGACCACAGCAACAACAACCCTGTATTCACTTGACCAGAAGTCTTGTTCTTCCTGCCGCCGAACTTCACTAAAACTAACTATATCCTACTGTAATCTGTTCATTTCCCTTTGTAAATTTTCTAACCTGCCTGCCCGATTCAGGGATCCGACAATCCGCTCTTCGATCAGTAGAACATCAGTTTTCTTTCTCCTGATAACGCCGTCCTCCTACGTAGTCCCCGCGTGGAGATCTAAATGGGGGATGTAACGGAACTGAAATGATGGTAGGCTGCCAGTAATTTGGAGTCCGCGCATCAGAAACGGGCGCGCTGGTGTGAGACTGCCAGGGAGTGCACCCTGATGCCATCTATTGGCAAAAACCGGGAATTAGCGCTACCTGTCAACCAATGCACTAAGCTCTCGCAGTCAAATGTATTCTTTTTCTTGGTAATTATAAGTTATTACTGTATAATTTAATGTTGTAAAGCGCTAGTAGTAAATTATTATGACTGGTATGAACTCCAGGGTAATAAATATAAGTTTTCTTAAATGCTAAATGATTTCGGTAAAAAGGTGGTAGGGGAACGCCCCACTCTTGGTGATACGAGCGTAGCTATGGGTAGCTGGAGACACAGGGACTGAACAATAGAATGGCCTGGGGAGTGTTGACGTGATTGGACGTGTGTAACTGTGCTCACGCAAAAGTGATTGTGCAACGGTGAAGAGGCGAATATCGTCGCCGTTTGTGGAGTAACACGCGACGAATGGTTATCTAAGCCGCCTCTATGCTACTGGAGCTGGTTGTAAGAGTTCCTGCGCCCAGATTTTATGGCGGACGTGCAGTAACTTATACGAGTGCTACGGCTCGTAGTTCCAGCCGCCATTAAGGGTATGAGGCGTGAAGAGCTGCGTTAGCCACATACATCTCACCACCAGCACCGACACGTCGACCCAAGGCAAGACTGCTTGCAATTGTTAATTCGAACTTTGTAGAAATGTAAAAGGAGAATACTAGTTTTCTTTTATGCAAGTACAGAGGACAGAATATAGTAATGAGTAAAATTACCACTCATGTTGTTCATCGTAAAGTGTAGTAACCTCAAACGTAGTATAGTGAAATCAGACTGAGGCCACCATCGCCTCTTTCATTTACAATTCTTTTTGTTGTAGAATACTTTAGCCTATAAGAATGTTGAAAAGAGCAATGGTCACACCAGAATGAGTCGCCTATTTATAGTTAACTTAAATTTTTCTGAGTAACCTTTCAAGTAACATCACTTAAGTAATTCTTGCATAAGTAAGTTGCATAAATAGAGTTGGTAGTAATTACCAAGCCAACACACAGAAATTGAAAGAGTATTTGCTTTGTAGAATCACCTTGAATTATCAGAAATAGTAATATTCAGAATTAGGTTTAAATTCAACTCAAGCCGTTTCACTTTGAAACGAGCCAAAAATTGATTTATTCTCTTGCTCCTTCAGAGCTAGCGACCGTAGTTATAAGTATTTTCAGGAGGATTCGACGGTAAGTCTGCTGCTCTCGTCGTGCTGATAGGATTATCCACTGCTGCTAGCAGTGGTGATTGGATATATAAGCTCACTACCAAGTTAAGTGGGTCAGGTAGGCAGTGTTACCGTGTGAACTGTAGGGCACTGTAGGCCGTGGATCGAACCCGTTCAATCATCACAGCTCTTTGGGTAATAGTCCAGTTAGGAGTGTGCTAATCATTAGGTAAATACTGGCGAGTAACAGTCAAAATGTACACGCAAGTGAATTTAATAGCTTAGCAAGGTCCACGTAGCACATAGTTAATGTGGTGCAATGGCGAGGGTAGGAGTGGAGTAAAAGTGAACTGAGCTTGTGGCAGCTGTGCTGTATTCAAATATTAACAACATGATTTCACTACTACCTCGTACCATTAGGACTGAGCTATTTACTGTTAAAATACGTAGCAGTAAGCGCAAGGGCGTGACAGCTACAAGTCCATATTGGTTTTATACATACGGAATTAGGAAGCGGGTCATTCTGTCAGTGGAGGGGGTTAAAACAACCGAGTCAGTTGAGAACATGTCACATTTACTGATGGAAAGATTCGGCGGTACGGTCGCAGGTGGCGACCGTGATAAGACTTACCAAGTTTGTAGAATAATGGCTGCAATAAAAGTGTTTCATATAAACTTGTAGTTTCAAGAAAATTTAAAATTTAAAATTCTGTTGTAGACAAATATACCACAATTGGTAAGTTCAAGATGACAACCTGCAAAGCAGCAAAAGAAAGTCCAATAGTAGGAGTTAAACAAGTAATACTTGATTTAATAAAAAATTTTATTAGGCACGAAATACAGCAGCATAAGATGGAGTCGAATAGTCACAAGCAAGACGAAAACATTACAAGGTCAGACCAGGAATTAGGGACCATAGATACTGTTGCAGGGTTGGAAAATCCTATAGATGAATCCACACCCATAAGACAGGAGGAGCGGGAAGTGAAACCGAAGATAGTGAAAAGTGAACCCAATGTATCCGTGGATGCAAGTCAAAAGGGAGAGGATATGGAATTAACAAGTTTGTTAAATAAGATGATGGCACAAATTCGAGAAGGGAATGCTAGTTTGAAAGCAGAAATGGCTAGTCATATATCCCAATTGGATGGAAACCTATCTGGAAAAATAAAAGCCAATATAGATATTTTGAATACGCAAAGCCAACATATCACAAGTAAACAAATCAGTAAATAGCATTAGGGCTGAAATAACAAATGTTCAGAGAAAAGTCACAGAAATAGAGAAAACATTTGATACCGAAATTCAGAGAATAGAGAAATCAGTGGAACCTTTGGTTAGTGAAAAATTAGGACCGATAATTGAAAGTAAATTACAGGTAATAGTACCAGTTGTAAAGAAAGAGATTGTTAAAGAAATGGCAACTGATATTGAAACACTGTGCAATACCATGTTGAGTTTTGATGCATGTGTGCAGGAGCAGGAAAATACACTGCATAATGAGATAAAATTGTTAAGTCAGCAAGTTCAGAATCAGACGTTTCTTAACTGTAGTGGTATCCCATTGGTAATGCAAAAATCAGAAATACTGAGTAGGGAGGAAAAATACGATCCTCAAAAGAAACAAGGTGGATGGCATCCGTTGGATTTTATAAAAAATTGTGAACGTGTCTTACCAACAGACATGTTGGATAAAGAAAAAATTAATTTAGTAATAGACGCTTTAGCAGGTCATGCTAAACGTTGGGAATTGAATTTGGATTTTGGCAATTTGAAGTTTACAGACTTCAAAGAAATGTTCCTTGAGGAATTCTGGGGCACACAACAGAGAGATAGGTTGTGGAGAGAATTCGTTGTCGCCAGAATGCCAGAACATGGGCGTGGGCTCATGAAAGAATACTGTGAAGGATGGTTCAACCGTTTGGAGTATCTCAAAGATCGTAGATCAGAATCGGAGATAGTGTGGTAGTTGTGGAAAAAGCTACCTGACGATTCAAAGTGTTATGTAGGAGGCACTCATCGAACATTCGATGAATTTTTAGAAAAAATCGAGAATGAAGATAGGTGGCGTGAAACTAGGGAGTTTCGAGGTTTCAGAAATCAGAATGGAATAGTAAAATGTGGTAGGAATGAACCACAAATTAACATGATGAGAGGAAGAGGTCAAGGAGGTAACTCTCAGCGAGGGAGAGGAAACTATCAGGGAAACAGGATGCAATATCAAAATCAGGAAAACTAAATGCCGCGCTGGTCAAGGGCCTAACGCGCGCGGAAAGAAAGAAATGGCTCAAATATAGGGAAGATCAGAGTATTCAGTACTATAGTAGGATAGTGTGTCGTTCACCTGAAGAGCAGTTTCATAAACGAAACTTTGCGAAGTATAATGCAGGGATACAAACAGAGGAGAGAGATCAGGGAGGAATTACTAAGGGAAATGAAGTAGGAAAAGAATATCAGTCGGATGTGAAGGCTCAGGTGAATGAAATAAGTACAATTCGAGGTCAGAGTGACGAATTAATGAGGGAAGAGTCAGAGAAGGCGTTGTTTGTCGGTAGGGATGGCAACGGTGCAGAGAGGCAGGGGCAAGGGAGGAGTGATGTTACTTATGGTAAAAGGTTCGTACGAATAGTCAACGAATCGCATCGAGAAGTAATTAAAAGAGGAAATGGTGGATAAGAAAAAGGGGCATAGTGCAGAGACGCATGCCAATTCAGAAATTACTTCGTATGCAGCTCAAAAGCCAGCCAGCGCAATTAGAAAGATCTTCCGCTCAAGTGATTAATTCGGACCCGAATATGACAGTGTTAGAGAGCCATACCGATTATGATGTGTACCTAGTGACAGCAAGAGTACATGACTGTGATGAAGATTCTTTTAAAGAAATTAGAGAAAGTGTATCTAACCAAGAGAAAGAGTGTTGTGATCCCTGTAGTACTGAAGCAAATGAGTTGAGTGAGCCTGGAATTCCATTAGTAGGGGAAAATAATGAAAGTAAGAGTGGCGGATGTACTATCCAACAAAGGGAAAGTAGAGAAATGGATTATAATTTGCGAGAATTATTTGAATCCGAAGAAGGGCATATTTCTAAGGAGGAAGAATTATCGTCAGAGTCATCAGAAAGCATCCAGGGAGAAAAAGAAGTAGAGGAAGTTTCCGATTCCACAACTGAGAGTTCAGGCATTACGGATTCGAATGAGAAAGAGACAGCATTAAAGAGCCTAGACGAAGGGCTATTGGGAAAAGTGGTGAAAGAGTTTAGGATGAAAAGGAGAAAGAAACATCCGGATGGAATGGTCAGTATAAAAACCGGAAAAATAATATGGCAAGACTTGGCAGTGGAAAAGGATTTATTATGGGAAGATACCCATTAATGTATGTGGGTACGATTTATATGTATTGTTGGATACGGGTGCTCAAATAAGTGCTATTTCGCACGCATTTTTTGAGATGATCAAAGAGCAACGAGGAGTAGTCATGATGCCAGTAACAGGTGTTAAAGTGATAGGGGCGACAGGGAAGTGTAGTAAACCTGTTAAGCATCAAGTGATGATGGAATTTAAGATAAAAAAACAAGCTATTTTCGAATGCATTTTTAGTAGTTCCAGAGCTCAGTACCGAAATCATTTTAGGCATTGACTGGTTAATAAAACAGAAAGTAATTATAGATTGTGACAAAGGGATAATAGTTTGTCAAGTTGATAGTGCGGTATTAGAAATACCATTTGAATCATCTAGAGTAATCTAAGAGAACCAGCTGAGATGGGCAGAATATAGAGATGATCATGATTCGGGAATAGGTCAAAAATTCGATTGGTTTCTGGTGAGGCAGATAGTTGAAGATGGAGATAAGGAGACACTCCTTCGAAAGATAGTGGATAAAACGGAAGGACTATCTGATGCCCAAAGGAAGGATCTATGGCAAATTCTGAAAGAAAATCAGGAGGTATTTTTGGACAAACCAGGTCGAGTGATAAATTATGAGTACTGCATGGGGGTAGAGGAACATGAACCTTTCTTTAAACCACCATATAATGTACCCTTGTCTAAGAAAGAAGCAGTTCAAAAAGAAATAGATAAAATGGTTTCATGTAGGGTCATTGAACGGATTTCTAGCCCATATAATAACCCATTGGTGATAGTAGGAAAGAAGGATGGAAGTGCACGAATAGTGATAGATACTCGTACTCTGAATAAAGTAGTGAAGAGGGAGTTGGATCGTCCAGAGAACATAGATAATTTATTGCAGAAGTTTAATGGTGTAAAGTACATGACTAGTTTAGACCTAACTGCAGGATACTGGCAAATCCCATTAAGTGAGTAGTCTAGGAAGTACACGGCATTTTTATTCAATGGCAAATGCAACCATTACACAGTGGTACCATCAGTGTTCATTCGGGCTTTAGACAAAATTTTAGGGAGTGAACTTAGTTTGTTAATCACAGTTTACGTAGATGACCTGTTAATTGCTACAAGGACATGGGAAGAGCACATGGAGTTATGCGCCAGGGTGTTCAAAGCTTTAATTAAAAGAGGAATGACCCTGAACCTGAAAAAATGCGAGTTTGTGATGAAACAAATAAAGGTTTTAGTTCACATAGTAACACCAGAGGGAATTGAAAAGGATCATGATAAAGTCAAAGCAATAAGAAATTGTCTGGCTCCCAAGAATAAAAAACAACTAAAGTCGTTTATAGGACTTTGCTCCTTTTATCGTAAGTATGTGGATGATCATGTGTGCAATAGCCCACATCTGAACAACCTACTTAAGAAGAACAGTGTGTATATATGGACTGAGGAATGTGAAACAGCATTCAACCGGCTAAAAGACAATTTGGCTAAAAACATAAAGCTATGGCGCCCTGACCTGTGTGAACCATTCCACATGGCAACAGATAGTTCAGATTATGGATTGGGAGTATCCATATTTCAGGAGGTAATGATAGATGGGGAAAAAACTCATAGACAGATAGCATTTTCGAGTAGAACCATGTCTAAGTACGAAAGAAACTATACGGTTTCAGAGAAGGAGGCCTTAGCTGTAGTATGGGATTTTAGGAAATTTCAACTTTTCTTATGGGGACGTAAGACTGTGGTCCATACAGACCACAAAGCTTTAATATTTTTGAAGGACTGCAGATTGTTACATAACAGGTTGACCAGATGGGCGCTGTTTTTACAACAATTTGATTTAGAGATCAAGTATGTTATAGGGAAAGAACATGCAGTACCAGATGCTTTGTCGAGATTACCGGAAGGATGTGAGACACTAGAAAGTGTAAAGAACAGGGAAGATGTTTTTGAGGTGAATTACTTCAAGAAAGGAAGAGAAAAAATTAGGGAAATATGTCGGAATACGCGAAGGTGTCAAAGTGATGATGACGCACTCAAGTTGGTAAAGGTCAAGTTTGACAATCCGGACGCAACTAACATAAGGGCTTCATATAAAATACATAAAGGTGTACTGTATCTTCAAAGATTAAATAATCCAGGGAAGTGGAGAGTATGTTGGCCGGAACAACCCACTGAAGTGCTGATGGATTATGTTCACTTGGCATATGGCCATTTTGGTGCACGGAAGTGTACCAATAAGTTAGATGAGTGCATTACCTTTAACAACATGGCGTGAAGGGTAGCACAGAGGATAAAATCTTGTGATCTATGCCAAAAGGCGAAAGTAACAAATGCAACTAATCAAGGAACCATGCAATCAATAAGACCTGATGGAGTATTAGAAATAGTAGCAGTAGATATCTTTGGACCATTACCGAAAACCATGGGGGGTTTTGAGTACATATTTGTAGCAGTTGAACTTTTCTCAAAGTATATAAAGCTATATCCCTTGAGAAAAGCTACTGCCAGAGCTGTGTATGATAAAATGGTGTGTGATTATTTTGTGAAAGTAGGGAAGCCAAAGAGAATACTATCGGATAATGGTGTTCAGTTTTGCTCAAAAATGTGGAAGGATGGGATGATTGAGAAACAGGAAGAAGTGGTACATATCTCAGCTTATCACCCATCAAGCAATCCGGCAGAAAGATATATGCGTGAGATAGGTCGGTTATTTAGGATGTACTGCCACAGTAACCACAAGAAGTGGGGCATGTATGTGAGTGAATTCGAAGAAATCATGAATTCATCAACAAACGAGAGCACTGAATTTACTCCAGAAGAAATCCTGAAAAAGACAAGAAGTAAAAGTCTAGTAGAAGACCTACTAGAATTTCCAGATAGAGTTGAATTAGATTGTGATAGTAAAAAGAACTTAGTAAACGACAAAATGAGAAAACAAGCAGATGCGAGAATTCTTCGTCACGACGAAAAAGTAAGGAATCCTAAATTCAAAATAGGTGATCTCGTTCTTGTAAAAACACATGAAAAGTCAAGTGAAATTAATAATGAGATCAGCAAATTTAAATATATATATAATGGACCATTTAAAATAGTGTCAATACCCAATGTGAATGCTTATTATTTAGAGTACCCATTAACAGGCAAACACCTGGGGGTAAGAAACATAGTGGATCTCAAAAGGTATGAACCACGAATTCTACCAGATTGAAAATAAATATATAAATAAATGTTAAAGTAAACCAATATGTAAATAGTTCTGTTTCTTTTGTTCTATGTGAAAAGTAAATGTTCACTAAAATGTGTTGCAGTATTCTAATGAAACTTCTAGTTTAAGTAGAGACTAAACAGATAGGTAAAGACTGAGCTTCTGAGAAAGCCTGAATAGATGTGTAAAAAAGTGTTGTGGAAGAGGTAGAAAAGTGAGGAGGTAAAGAGAAAAGGATGGGCTATAAAGTAATAGGTGCATAACGTGTGTTTTACTTGCCTGACATAAAAGAAGTGTATTTAAAATTTTTGTAAGAAAGATGTTTAAAGTGTACTGTGTTAGAAGTAAGAAAATTGGAAAGAATATTTGTAAATCATTTATGTAATGTTTAGCAGGAAAGAGAGAAAGAATTGGTGTTTAATTTTAAATATGTAATATAAGTATGGAGGTGTACCAGTAAGAAAGGGAAAAACCCTTTGTAAAAAGCTTAACGAACATTTCAGATTCATTATAGGAGAGAATGCTTATTGAATTATCACTGTTAGATACTTCAATAAGAAGTGGGGCATGTGTAACGGAACTGAAATGATGGTAGACTGCCAGTAATTTGGAGCCCGCGCGTCAGAAACGGGTGCGCTGGTGTGAGACTGCCAGGGAGTGCACCCTGATGCCATCTATTGGCGGAACCGGGAATTAGCGCTACCTGTCAGACAATGCACTAAGCTCTCGCAGTCAAAGGTATTCTTTTTCTTGGAACTCCAGGGTAATAAATATAAGTTTTCTTAAATGCTAAATGATTTCGGTAAAAAGGTGGTAGGGGAACGCCCCACTCTTGGTGATACGACCATAGCTAGGGGTAGCTGGAGACACAGGGACTGAACAATAGAATGGCCTGGGGAGTGTTGACGTGATAGGACGTGTGTAACTGTACTCAAGCAATAGTGATTGTGCAACAGCGAAAAGGCGAATATCGTCGCCGTTTGTGGAGTAAAACGCGACGAATGGTTATCTAAGCCGCCTCTATGCCACTGGAGCTGATTGTAAGAGTTCCTGCGCGCAGATTTTATGGCGGACGTGCAGTAGCTTATACGAGTGCTACTGCGCGTAGTTCCAGCCGCCATTAAGGGCATGAGGCATGAAGAGCTGTGTTAGCCACATACATCTCTCCACCAGCACCGACACGTCTACCCAAGGCAAGACTGCTTGCAATTGTTAATTCGAACTTTGTAGAAATGTAAAAGGAGTATAACAGTTTTCTTTTATGCAAGTACAGAGGACAGAATATAGTAATGAGTAAAATTACCACACATGTTGTTCATTGTAAAGTGTAGTAACCTCAAACATAGTATAGTGAAATCAGACTGAGGCCACCATCGCCTCTTTCATTTACAATTCTTTTAGTTGTAGAATACTTTAGCCTATAAGAATGTTGAAAAGAGCATTGGTCACACCAGAATGAGTTGCCTATTTATAGTTAACTTAATTTTTTCTGAGTAAACTTTCAAGTAACATCACTTAAGTAATTCTATATCAATAGCCCAAAGAGTAATATCCAAAATCATTACATGAAGTTGAAGTATAGTATTTTGTTAACCCAAGTTGCATAAATAGTCTTGGTAGTAATTACCAAGCCAACACACAGAAATTGAAAGAGTATTTGCTTTGTAGAATCACCTTGAATTATCAGAAATAGTAATATTCAGAATTAAGTTTAAATTCAACTCAAGCCGTTTCACTTTGAAATGAGCCAAAAATTGATTTATTCTCTTGCTCCTTCAGAGCTAGCGACCGTAGTTATAAGTATTTTCAGGAGGATTCGACGGTAAGTCTGCTGCTCTCGTCGTGCTGATAGGATTATCCACTGCTGCTAGCAGTGGTGATTGGATATATAAGCTCACTACCAAGTTAAGTCGGTCAGGTAGGCAGTGTTACCGTGTGAACTGTAGAGCACTGTAGGCCGTGGATCGAACCCGTTCAATCATCACAGCTCTTTGGGTAATAGTCCAGTTAGGAGTGTGCTAATCATTAGGTAAATATTGGCGAGTAACAGTCAAAATGTACACGCAAGTGAATTTAATAGCTTAGCAAGGTCCACGTAGCACATAGTTAATGTGGTGCAATGGCGAGGGTAGGAGTGGAGTAAAAGTGAACTGAGCTTGTGGCAGCTGTGCTGTATTCAAATATTAACAACATGATTTCACTACTACCTCTTACCATTAGGACTGAGCTATTTACTGTTAAAATACGTAGCAGTAAGCGCAAGGGCGTGACAGCTACAAGTCCATATTGGTTTTATACATACGGAATTAGGAAGCGGGTCATTCTGTCAGTGGAGGGGGTTAAAACAACCGAG
The DNA here is from genome assembly GCF_021461395.2 of Schistocerca americana. Lineage (NCBI taxonomy): Eukaryota > Metazoa > Arthropoda > Insecta > Orthoptera > Acrididae > Schistocerca > Schistocerca americana. Next base: position 770,036,372 of record NC_060120.1, on the reverse strand, counting down.
TTAGTTGAGAACATGCCACATTTACTGATGGAAAGATTCGGCGGTACGGTCGCATGTGGCGACCGTGACAGGACTTACCAAGTTTGTAGAATAATGGCTGCAATAAAAGTGTTTCATATAAACTTGTAGTTTCAAGAAAATTTTAAATTAAAAATTCGGTTGTAGACAAATATACCACAATTGGTAAGTTCAAGATGACAACCTGCAAAGTAGCAAAAGAAAGTCCAATAGTAGGAGTTAAACAAGTAATACTTGATTTAATAAAAATTTGTATTAACAACGAAATACAGCAGCATAAGATGGAGTCGAATAGTAACAAGCAAGACGAAAACAGTACAAGGTCAGACCCAGAATTAGGGACCATAGATACTGTTGCAGGGTTGGAAAATCCTATAGATGAATCCACACCCATAAGACAGGAGGAACGGGAAGTGAAACCGAAGATAGTGAAAAGTGAACCTAATGTATCCGTCTTGGAAAATCCTATAGATGAATCCACACCCATAAGACAGGAGGAACGGGAAGTGAAACCGAAGATAGTGAAAAGTGAACCCAATGTATCCGTGGATGGAAGTCAAAAGGGAGAGGATATGGAATTAACAAGTTTGTTAAATAAGATGATGGCACAAGTCCAGATCAGTCAATCACCCGGACTGTTACCCCTGCACTACTGAAAAGGGTGCTGCCCCTCTTCAGGAACCATATTTTTGTCTGGCCTCTCAACAGATACCCCTCCGCTGTGGTTGCACCTACGGTATGGCTATCTGTATCGAGAATGAAAATGCCAACACTAACAATTAGTCAGTAGAAATTACGTTAATTGACGACATTATTTCCCATTAAATTCAAAGAAATGTTCTATGTCATCTAATTTATCGAATGACACGTAATCTCTATAAGGTGACCTTTTCAGCAAAGATAATGACTATGCAACATTGTTCAATACATGCAACCGCTTCAATGATTTTCCTCTTGGAATGAACACATTTACCGAGCGAGGTGATGCAGTGGTTAGCATTTGGGAGTACGTCGGCTCAAACTCGCGTCTGGCCATCCTGATGTAGATTTCCCATGATTTCTCTAAATCGCTTCAGGCAAATGCTAGGATGTTTCCTTTAAAAGGGCACAGCCGATATCCTTCTCCATCCTTCCCAAATCCGAGCTTTTGCTCCGTTTCTCATGACCTCGTTGTCGACGGGAAGTTGTGGATACATATGGGGAACTAGCGGGCCTCGACTATTTTTTATTACGGTAAAAGTGAAGGTAGCTCAAGGTATCATTAGTGCCCCCTCCTTGTGGTTTTAATGTATCCGTCACTGCGTTAAACACTAATCTCTCCCTCCTCCCCCTCCACCTGAACTCGTTTATCTTAGCTGTAGGAATGCACGCATTGATTAGTTGTATGCACAGAAGTCTATGTTCTATTACGCCTGCTGCACAAATGAATGTTTAGAACAAGTTCGTAATTTTTATTCACAGTTTCATCTGAGAATTGTACAAATATTAATAAGCATCTGATACTATATATTGGAAAATACGTATTTACAGCAACAAAGTTAGCATTCTGTTGTCTTTCCAACTGCTCACGTTCTTGCATGGCGCACTACGTTTATATAACTCTCACCTCGCATACAAGCCAATATCGCTGTTACCCTTTGTTACCTCAGTTATCTCGCTAACAGGTGATTCCCCACTTTAAAAGTGCCAGCAATGGTATGAGAACATGCACACTTTTCCAGTTTTGCACGATAAAGGTGCTACAGTATCAGTAACTGCGAATTCTTAAAAAAGTATTGAGTGCTTCCAGCACACTGACGATTTGAAAATTGTGGCTGACTTAATCTTTAAGCTACAGGTATTTTAAACGCGATGAAATGACTATTTCTTTTATCAACATTTAGGCATCGATATGTATATGCAACCGTTTGTTCATTTTCCAGTTGAATTGTGTTGTTAATTTATCTTATGACAAGCTGTGTAATTATATTCTGTTTCTCCCACATACAAATCTTCTATGTCGAAAATATAATATGACCTGAAGATTCTGTTCTGTGCGTAAGGTAATGTGATGCCCTAGTCAGGGATATATTTGTTCTATGTATCAGGGGTGATCAAAAAGTTTTCGTTTGAGGGCGTCGCTGCAGCATATTGCAATGTAGCATGACTCCGATAGGGGTGTAAGGGTGATTAAGCTGCCCCTAACGCTGTAGTTTTATGCAATCTGTAATGTTGTATGTTGCCTTAAAAAAACAACGCGCGAAATTTTTATATTCTCTCAATCGCTGTGAGTAAACTTTTAGTCGCACAGAAAAAAATGTACAGGGCCTTTTTTGTAGGAAATTTCCTGTAGTTAAATTTTGTACTGGTATACGTTTTCGCTGGGGGCCAAGATTTTCGAATTATTCAAGAAAAACGTACAAAAGTTACCTTCAAACGTATTGCCACCCCTTCATCATTCTGCACCAGTCAGGATCTCTGGTATGCTGCTCATGGCACCCCCTCCTGCCACTGTGCAAAATTTATGACTGCATGAACTACTTCCGATATTCGAACTTCTTTGGTCTGTATTGATTGGGCTATTATACCACCAGCATAGTCGATTATTTCGTTAACATTATTAATTTAAACGTATCCGTAAGGGTAATCAAAGAAAAACGACTTTTGTAAACGTTACGCTAAAACCAGCTGCGTTGACAATTCGATCCAAACTTAACCATTACAAGTACAGCAGTTTCGTAGTCAGAAGACCTGACGAGTACAACGATGTAATTGTTTATTTTAGGCGTTAAAATTCGCAAAACTGTTTAGTAACGTAATAAGACAAGTCAATGAAGCTCGAATGTGGGAAACAGGTCGTGTCGCTGCAAATTTTTGTGCACTGGTACGAGTGAGTGCCTTAATAACATACTGGAAATCCTGACTCGAAGGGATGAGTGCTGGTGCGTTTGAAGGTCACTTCTATATGTTTTTCTTGAACAACTTCGGCCTCTGGCGAAGACATATCACAGGACAAAATTTAACAACATTACGTTTCCTACAAGAAAGTCCTGTACACTTTTTCGCCATAGAACAAATAGTTGTGCGTAGTGGGCGGGAGGATATGAAAACTCTTGCGCGTTTTTTGTGAAGAACCGACATATGAGGGTGGCTTGAAAAGTTCTCGGAATCACCACGAGTGGTCTGCGCTAGCGCAACGAGTTGTTTACGAGGTATTCATGGGACTAATGCCTGTGAACATGTGCCACGTCAGTGCTCTTGTAAGAGATCTGTGGCGGTGACTTGGCTCTGTTGTTGTTCCCGCGTAATGATTTGCGAAGATGGAAATCATCGAGATTCGAGCAGTGATTAATTACTTCGTAAAGAAAGGTGTGAAAACAAAGGACATGCATGCCGATTTCCAGAATACACTGGGGGACTCTGCTCCTTCATATTCAACTGCTGACAAGTGGACAAATGAATTTAAATATGATCAGGAGAGCTTAGATGGTGGTCCGCGCAGTGGTCGGCTAAGATGTGCCACTATTCCAGAAATCATTGCAAAAGTGCACAAAATAGTCATGGTAGATCGTCGACTGAAAGTGCGTGGAATTGCTCATTCTTGCCGGATGTCATCTGGAAGGGTATATCGCCGGCCGCGGTGGCCGAGCGGCTCTTCAGTCCGGAACCGCGCTACTTCTATGGTCGCAGGTTCGAATCCTGCCTCGGGCGTGGATGTGTGTGACGTCCTTAGGTTAGTTAGGTTGAAGTAAGTCCCATAGTGCTCAGAGCCATTTGAACCAAAGGGTATATCACATTTTAACTGAAGAATTGGAAATGAAAAAAAAAAAATATCTAAAAGATGGGTGCCATGACTCTTGACACTGGATTAAAAACACATGAGAATGGACATATCGAAACAATGTTTGACCTGTTTTAGAAGAAACGAACAAGATTTTTTGCGCTGGTTTGTGACCACAGATGAAACTTGCGTGCACTACTATATCCAGCATCATATGCAAATTTCAATGCCTCCTTAAGTAGGTTCGATTTTTCAACAGCACCCAGGCCATTGACTAAAAAGTAGCCAATTGGAATTTCCCGTGAACCATTAACAGCAGTCAACATGAATGTTAATGCTTCATTTGCAACAGGCAGATTGTCATTGTCAAGATCTGTACCATAATCTATGTAACCAATAAACTTATTTCCACAAAATTCAACATGCTTCCTTATGGCAATCAAATGACATGGCACAAAGCAATTTCTTACCTTTGCTAATGAGTTCCTGACTCTTTATTCTAAGCGCTATTGCTGCTTCTTTACCGAAACCAGGATCCCCATCAACAACACTGTACCATTTTCTTAATGTTCGTGGATGTGGCGGTGATGTTTTAAATTTTTTCCTTACATAGCTATATGCCTTGCTACTGTAAAAATTTAGTGTTAGAGCAAAGGTCCGAAGAGCTGCTGGATACATATTTGCTTCTTTACCTTTACTGACACATTGGAGCAACTCCGAAGTACCAGGTGGCAGTATCTGATAGCAAAAAGCCACAATCATTTAAGGATAAGTATTCCAACCTGCAATCAGTTATACATTTTAAAAATGACAGGCATTGTAAATATGCTTGGCTTTAGTAAATTAGCCAGGGATTCATTTGTAACACGATTATTTTCAAGATTATTTATCAAAGATTTTAAAGACAACACTTTCTTCTTCATCCCACGAGATGACTGCTCCAAGTTCTTTAACTTTCTGGCTTTGATGCTAATCTGCCGTCTTGCCACATCTATCACTTTTTCTGCTATGCCAGGAGTACACAAATCGCTATTCGAAAATACCCCAATATACCTGAAACTTTTGTTTTTCGGGGTGTTCGTTTCCATATCGCATAACGTCACTGTAAACAAAACAAAAATGCATGTTTTGAGGTATAATTTTTGGGCGAAGCATGTCCGAAATGGCACTTAACGTAACGTGCTACAGTTCTATTCTAATACAATATTTTACTAACTCGCAGTTGTTACACACATGCTAACAACATTCAGACTTACAGACATTGGAAGCACAGATTTCAGAAGACGAGGCAACATCTAACGAACGCCTTTTAGTGTGTGATTTACGGAGCGTAGGTCTCTTCGATTTCATATGCTCCGGAAAATCGAAAAGTGTCGGGATAGCATCACTACTTAGCCAATTCACTCCAGTCTTAGCCCTATAAAAACATCAGGTTTAAAAATGACAGACATTGTAAATACAAATTATAAATATACATTGTAAATAATAACTAACCTATCAAAACATTTCTCCTCAAAGTGCTTCGAGCAAAGGCGCGTATGTGCAGATGGCTTAAAGTTTTTTCGCTTCAGGGCCTGTGTCCAAAGCTGCCTTCGGTTTTCATCCTTAGGGAACCTATGAGGAGAAACGAAAAACAGTTATACTTACTTCTGTAACCGAATTATCACAGATACATTTCCAAAATGTAGTATGAGTCTGATTTTACAGGCACCACTTTCAACACTTTAATTTACGTGATACTCTATTTCAAGTGTAAAAAACATATAAAAGTCACTTCAGCAGATTTCAATAAACGCATCTGTACTATCATAGAAACACTTACACGTGAAATGTAATGCTATTTCCCCCCACAAAACGCTGAGTACAGCCATAAGCGCAACACGAATCAACCATGTTTTGCCAACATTCACGTGTCTTCAGCCCAGAGATGTTGGAGCCACGAAAATGACGTCAGGGCCAGTCTATTATATTTATGGTCGAAGGTGCACTACTACGAGGGCGGTTCAGAAAGTAACCTCCGATTGGTCACAGTGCGGGTTGTGGGGGGAGTAGCGACGCCATCTGTGCGTTCACGCACTCAACAGGTCAGTCGGCATCAAGCCGTGGTCGAGTGAACGTCGTACCTGCGCTAGTTTAGTTTTTGTGGCAGTTTGAAATGTGTGCTGCAATACAAAACCCCGCGAAATGTGAAGTGCGTGCTGTCATAAGGTTTTTTACAGCCAAAGGATATTCTGCAGCAGCTATTCATCGTGAGCTTTGTGCCGTGTACGGACCAAGAGTTATGAGTGAAGGAGTTGTCCGTGAATGGGTACGTTTATTTAAAAGTGGACGAGAACACGTTCATGATGAAGAGAGGAGTGGTAGACCATCATTGGTGACTGACGAACTCGTTCAGACAGTTGATGCAAAAGTTCGTGAAAATCGACGTTTCTCAATGTCGGAGTTGTCTACTGGTTTTCCACAGATTTCTAAGACTCTCTTGTACGAGATAATGACAGCAAGATTGGGTTACCGTAAGTTCTGTGCACGATGGGTGCCCAAAATTCTTACCGACCACCACAAAACTCAAAGAATGGCCTCTGCATTAGACTTTCTGTCACGTTATGAGGACGAAGGAGAACCATTGTTAAACAGAATCGTGACCGGTGACGAAACCTGGATTAAGTACGTGAACCCTGAGACAAAAGAACAATCAAAGATGTGGGCACATTCAAATTCGCCTGCCAAACCAAGAAAAGCCTCGCAAGATTTTTCTGCCAGAAAACTGATGGCAACGGTGTTTTGGGATGCCAAAGGGGTGTTGTTGGTTGAATTCATGGAACGTGGTATGACCATTAATCAAGACGTGTACTTTGAAACAATAAAAAAGTTACGACGGGCTATACAGAACAAACGCCGTGGTATGCTGACTTCCGGTATCGTTTTTTTGCACGATAACGCCCGTCCTCACTCTGCTCGCAGAACAACGGCCCTTCTTGAGTCCTTCAAGTGGGACGTTATCATCCATTCACCTTACAGCCCAGACCTGGCGCCAAGTGATTATCACCTCTTCATGCATTTGAAGAAATGGCTCGGGTCACAGCGGTTTGATGACGACGAAGAGCTCAAAGATGCGGTCACAGGCTGGCTCCAGGCACAAGCGGGTGATTTTTATGCAGAAGGAATTTCAAAGCTTGTGAAGAGATACGATAAGTGCCTCAATGTCTATGGAGACTATGTAGAAAAATAGTGCAGAGATGTAGTTGTAAGATGTATATATTAAAATATTTTTATTTAACTTGGTGTATTTTTTTAAATCAACCGGAGGTTACTTTCTGAACGGCCCTCGTATATCCAGGAGACAAAACAACAGTCAGTGCAGTGGAAACAAGCTGATTCTCCGCCGCCAAAGAAAGCAAAGACAGTTCTTTCGGCGCGAGAGTATTCTGGGATGCGAAAGGATTCTGTTATAGATTGTCTCCCCACTGGGCAAACAATTACTGGAGAATACTATGCTAATCTCCTAGACAAACTGCACCAAAAGATACGCGAAAAAAGGCCAGGTTTAGGAAGGAAGAAAGTCATCCTCCATCAAAACAGTGTGTGCCCACACACATGTACCCTCACCATGGAAAAATTACACGAACTAAGGTATCCATTGTTGCCACACCCGCCTTATTCCTCTGATATAGCTCCGTCAGATTTCCACCTCTTCCCAAAACAGAAAATTTTTCTTGGTGGACGAAGATTCACTTCAAACGAAGAATTGATAGCTGGAGTTATCAACTATTTTGCAGGCCTGGAGGAAACTCTTTTTTGATATGGGTCAAGGCACTGGAACATCGTTGGACCAAGTGCAATAATGTACAATGAGACTACATTGAAAACTAAAAAAGTTTCAGTGATGTAATTGCTCTTTTACTATTCCGTTCTGAGAACTTTTCAGGTTGCATAAAACGACAGTGGCAGAGGCAGCTGAACCACACTGTATAGGTGCTGACAGCTAGGCAAAGGATTAGTGTGATATTCGGGTCTTCCCAAAGTGCATGTGGTAAATGCGGAAATATGAACTATGGCACGTTATTACCAAATGCATCCAAATGGGATGAAGGTGCTATGATTCTTTTCTTGGCTGCTGAAGGACAAACACTGGTAGACATCCATCAGAGACTGGTGTAGCATGTCTATGGGAAACCATTGTTGTTGAATGGTGTGCCATGTACCGAGCACATCGCGATTAGATATAAGCCCCTCGTCTATCTGGGAGGCAACTATCATCCATTAAGGACGACTCAGCTCGGAGACGCTCGGGCGCCGTCCTATAGCTCTGATCTCTTAAAAAAGGTACTGAAGGTTGACGATTGTTGTCGGACGACGATGAGCAGAAGGCAGTTACGGATCACTTCACGCAGCAGAACATGATGTTTTACTAAACGTTTATCTTCAACCTGGTTTGTCAGTGGTATGACTGCTTAGGTACTCAGGGTGACTTAGCCTCATTGGCATACCAATTGTGGACTGTTTTCTTTCTTTCTTTTGTTTGGTGCTATGTCCTGCAGTTTCGCAGGGTCGGCGCGGTTAGGAGCGGATTTGGCAAGGTTAGTGATAAGGGGTGACCGGATGCCCTTCCTGCCGCCACACCGTACCCCCCGGGACAGAATTAGTGCACCCCAGCTGTCTGCATCTAGTGTAATCCAGGGAATAGTGCGAACGTGTTCAGATGTCTGCAAGTCGTGTAACTGAGGCTGAAAGTGGGGACCAGCCCGTATTCACCTAGCGGGATGTGGAAAACCGCCTAAAACCACATCCAGGCTGGCCGGCACACCGGCCGACGTCGGAGCACATTCATCTGGATAGGGAATTCCTTGAAGGTTGTTCGATAGAGAGCGAAAACGGTGAAAATTTGAGGGCGCAAGGTCAGGTGAATATGTTGAATACAGAATGACTTCCCAACCCAACTCCTGTGTAGTGTTTTCTGTCAGTCTACCAGAATGCGGGCGAGTGTTATTGTGAAGCAGCATCACTCCACGCAGTCTTCCTGGTCGTTGTTCTTGGACTGCGTTTACAAGACGTCTCAGTGGTTGACAATAAATGTCAGCAGTGATTGTTCCACCAGATACATAACATTATCTTTTGTGGGTGCACGCAGGTCTTTGGACGAGGCAACTGCTGCTTTGTTTAGCCTCAACCATTCCTTTCTTTTCCTCACGTTAGCACAAACACACAATTTCTCTTCACTAGTAATGATACAGGATAGGAATGGTCGGTGTTGTTCAGGTGCCAGGTGATAACGAGCAAGCAGAAATGCACATATGGCCACCTGCTGATGTTTGTGATTTGGACATATAGCGTGCAGAACCCATATATCCGAGTTTTGAGCCTTACCCATTACATGCAAATGTCGCACGACGGTGGAATGATCACAATTCATCACATCTGCCAGTTTTCGAGTACACTGACGTGGATCATTGTGGTTGAACGATCTTCATCAAACCCCGAAGACCTTCCTGAACGTGGAGAAGTACTAATGTCAAAATGATCCTCCTCAAAAGGAGAAAAAAATTTCTTCCCGTGTTCTGTCCAATGGCATCATTCCCATACATGTCGCAAATGTTTCGAAAGGCTTCCGCTGCTGTCACCCCCCCCCCCCCCCCCCCTACTGAACTCAAACACAAGAATATGTCGAAAATACTCCGATTCTTCGATTTGTCACTCCATTTTCTGGCGTCTACAGCTCCACTCACTATCTCCAAATGACAAAATGACAAATATAAATTCAAATACCAGTTATACTAATAAGTAAATAAACCCAAACCAAACCTAAATACCAACATGGAAAACAAAAACGCTGCTCCTCCTCCTCCTCCTGCTTAGAAGTACCAACAAAAGTTCCTGCTCGCTCAAGTCCATTTCACTAGCTAATCAGTTGGCAATACCTGCAGTGTCAGACACCTGTGATCCAGCAGTGTTCACCACAATTACCGGTGACCGTCACTGGCGACCGTCACCAGTGTCCCAGTGTGAAACGGGCCTAAAGGACTGCACTCATGACATACAGCTGTGTGAGCGGTGGAAGTTTAAGAAGTGACAAATTCTGATAAAAGGGCGAACTGTGTTACTTAGATTCTGAAGTATACAGAACTGTGACGTGCTCTTGAGGGCAGTGTAAAGGAGAGAGAGGATTTTTATGCAGTCGACCCAAGTTAAACAGACGAAAGCTGACTAATTGTAAGGGCTTTTCGCACATTTCACGTCTTGGGAGTGTGGAATAAAGTGAATGCGCCCTTTCTGATGTAATAAACTTGGAAAGAGCGTATGCTGCTGACTGCATTAACCGTGTTTTCACCTAAGTGGGCATCGTACTTCTGTCCTACATTTGTTCATTACTTCTGTTCTAGCATAGATAAGTGATTTTTGACGTTTCCAGCATGTCGCAACCTGTCGAACGTCTGTCTCCCATCGCAAAAATCCATAACGCTGAATTTTAGTCTGCTTTTTACTGATTTTAAACATTGGAAGTACGCCATTAGCAAGATCGTCAATTTTGTCTTGGTGTGGTGGCGGTCAGCATCTGCGAGGTTACCTCTTCTCTGACATCTCTTTTGTGGTTGACGAAACTCAGCGGTGACAAGAGAAGACGGCTCGGCATTTCAGAACTATGTAGAATCAGATTAAACATATTAAAATGGTAAAAACGTTATAACTTCCGAGAAAGAATTCGTTTTGCAATAAAAAATAGCTCATCTACTACAGAAGATTACGTAACGTAATGAATCAACTTTTGCAGAGAACAAAGTATTCAATTGACGACTTGGCAGCAGCCTTTGACAAAGTATTGACACAGAATAGCATTGCACTCATTTATTATTTCATACTGATAGGTAACAGAGGGCAGAAAAATATTACTGTTTATCACACACTTTTAAGGTGCTATATATTAAATGTCATAGAGAAATACTTCTCGCAATACTCTGCTGTCCCGAGTAATTATACAAGCAAGTGCCACAATTACATTTTAGTTGTTAAGGAGATTGAAAAAATCAGACAACCAGTTGCAAACCAAAGCTACCGGGGGCGGACTATTGTATCATTTATATCCTTTCACCTTCAATTTTAATTCCACTCCTGAACCTTTCTTTTATTTCTTTCATTGCTTCCTCGATGTACAGATTGAACAGTAGGGGCGAAAGGCTACATCCTTGTCTTACACCCTCTTTAATACGAGCACTTAGTTCTTGGTCATCCACTCTTAATATTCTCTCTTGGCTGTTGTACGTATTGTATATGTATGAACCGTCTCTCCCTATAGCTTAACCCTACTTTTTTCAAAATTTCGAACATGTTGCACCATTTTACATTGTCGAAGGCTTTCTCCAGGTCGACAAATCCTAAGAACATGTCTTGATTTTTCTTATGTCTTGCTTCCATTGTTAACCACAACGTCAGAATTGCCTCGCTCGTGCCTTTACCTTTCCTAAAACCAAACTGCTCGTCATCTAGCACACCCTCAATTTTCTTTTCCACTCTTCTGTATATTATTCTTGTAAGCAACTTGGATGCCTGAGCTGTTAAACTGATTGTGCGATAATACTCCTGCTTGTCAGCTCTTGCTGTCTTCGGAACTGTGTGGATGATGCTTTTCCGAAAGTCAGATTCTATGTCGCCAGACTCATACATTCTACACACCAATGTGAATAGTCGTTTTGTTACCACTTCCCCTAATGATTTTAGAAATTCTGATGAAATGTTATCTATCCCTTTTGCGTTATTTGGTCTTAAGTTCTCCAAAACTCTTTTAAATTGTGATTCTAATACCAGATCCCCTATCTCTTCTAAATCGACTCCTGTTTCTTGTTTTATCACATCAGACAAATCTTCCCCCTCATAGAGGCTTTCAATGTATTCTTTTCACCTATCCACTCTCCCCCCTGCATTTAACAGTGGAATTCTCTTTGCACTCTTAATGTTATCACACTCGCTTTTAATGTCACCGAAGTTTGTTTTGACTTTGCTGTATGCTGAGTCTGTCCTTCTGACAATCATTTCTTTTTCGATGTCTTCGCATTTTTCCTGCAACCATTTCGTCTTAGCTTCCCTGCACTTCCTATTTATTTCATTCCTCAGCGACTTATATTTCTGTATTCCTGTGTTTCCCAGAACATTTTTTGTACTTTCTCCTTTCATCGATCAGTTGAAGTATTTCCTCCATTACCGATGGTTTCTTCACAGTTACCTTCTTTGTACCTATGTTTTCCTTCCCAATTCTGTGATGGCCCTTTTTAGAGATGCCCATTCCTCTTCAACTGTACTGCCTACTGAGCTATTTCTTAGCGCTGTATCTGTAGCCTTAGAGAACATCAACCGTATCTCGTCATTCCTTAGTACTTCCATATCCCACTTATTTGTGTACTGAGTCTTCCTGAACATAGAGCGTTATCCTTTCGTTGATTATTCAATCTGTTTCTCACGGTAACCTCCCCCTTGGCAGCCCCTCCAGGAGATCCGAATGGGGGACGATTCCGGAACCTTTTCCGATGGAGAGATCATCATGACACTTCTTCAATTTCAGGCCAAATGTCCTGTGGATACACGTTACGTGTCTTTAATGCGGTGGTTTCTATAGTCTTCTGCACCCTCATGCCATTGATCATTGCTGATTCTTCCGCCTTTAGGGGCAGCTTCCCACCCCTATTACAAGAGAGTGCCCTGAACCTCTGTCCGCTCCTCCGCCCTCTTTGACAAGGCCGTTGGCAGAATGAGATTGACTTCTTATGCTGGAAGTCTTTGGCCGCCAATGCTGATTATTAACCAAAGTTTAAGCAACGGCAGAAGTCGAACCCAGGACTGAAGACGTTTACAGTATATATCAAAGACGCTATCCTTAGACCACAGGTGCTGCTGGATCTTAAAGAAGCATATTTGCAAATAAGTTTGGTCGAAGAAACATAGACTTTTATGATGATAAATGCCACATTTGGTCTCTACGAAAGGTTACCCTTCGGAATAGGCAGCACAACGAATTTGTCCCAGCTCCGAATGCCGTGAACTACCTGGACGACATAATTGTCTCACTCACAACTCCACAAGAGTATGTACAGAATTTGGAGTCTGATTTTAAAATTCTGCAGGCGGCAAATTTGAAATATAATATGAATAGAGCATCTTCATTCAACGCGGAGTGCAATACCTTGGTCTGTACTCTTTCCACATGACATCAAGCTGATGGCACAAGATATTGATGCCATTAAAAATCTCCCGACTCCCAAGGACGTCAGGCAAGTGTGTTCCGTATTAGGACAAATAAATTATTATAGGAAATGTCCCCCTCATGCAGGTTCCATCAGTGAACCATTTCACAAGTTGTTAGGAGAATGCACCAAATAGAACTGGAGCAGCTAATGCCAGCACTCATTTAACAAACTGAAACAATGCTTGCTTGTCGCCAAATGTCTTACAACATATGATCCAAGCAAAATCCTCAATTTGCTATGGATGCGCAGTAGTCTGCAGCTGTGGTCTAATGCATCTGTGACTAGTGATGGGTTAACGAACATGTTCATTTACAGATTATGTTGTTTTATGATGTTTGAATACTTGTGCTTGCACTGTGTAAGAACAACACGAATGTATTTAACAGGATTGACAACGACATATGAATGTGTCAGCTTTACGTTGACATGGCTTAAAACTGTAAAATCACTTGTTAATGGTCTAAGGCCGAAATAGAAGTAGTGTGTAATAAAACCTTATAACAGTCACTGGCGTAAATAGCTTTTTATGACTGTGAATCCCAGCGACAACAAGTGTATTCATTGTATGATACTACCTAAATTTCAGCCAGACTTGAGTTGATTTTCTTACATAAATTACATATTTCTTATCTGTGGATGTTTACAAGTGTTTTGCTTGTAAGATAAATTTTTGCGTAAATATATTTTTATTTTTTATGTATCGATGTGTTATCATGTATCAATTACACAGCATTAAAATTATTAACAACAAATATTCAGAAAACAAATCTACATCATATCTAATACTTTTACTATTCAGTTCTAAATTCAAATAAAATATCTATTTCTACTTACATTTTTATTTACTTTACTGTTGATATGAAAATTGTCATAACAGTAAGTTTCTGATTTTCATAGTTGCAAATTTTGTAACCTTTGCTGCTATCAACTGTGTGTAAAAATCTTCACCTTTTATGAATATCTTCCAAAAAATATTAATCAAAAATAGTAAGTAATTTATAAAAGTAATGTTTGCCTTAGCTTATTTTGACTCATGGTATGTTCTCGAAGGTTCTGGAACACCTGTGCATTCTATATTATTGCCATTTCACTGCCAGTTGTGTAAGAACTGCATTAGAGTTGCAGCAGTTCGTTTTCAGATCGTTCTCAGATTGTATTCAAAGTTGATTTAGGTCAGCCTTGTATAGATCCACTCTGAGGAAATGTCTTTGGAATTGGCGATGAGTTTCGAAGAGTTATGTTTGTTTCTCATCTGTTATGTTTTGAAAAAACTATGAAATGTTATATGAGAGGATTAATAAACAGCGATTTCTATCACAAAACTGTTACACTATCATCCTGGTCATTCAAAGAACACTGGATTGAGAATATGGATATTACATCTTAACATTTTCCTAGTCGTAGAAGCCATCTTGGAAACCTAAGTACAATTTCTAAACTAATATGTAATGTCACCTACCTTTAAGCTAGGAAACACTGCTTATGCAATGACGAACATTGCTTAGCAATGTTATTATGAAGAACAATTTCAGCATTTAAATTTGGGAATAATTAAGGGAGGTCCTCTACAGAACGCCACTCACATCTGAGTATTGATTTTGCTGGACCTTTTTGTCGGAAACTGCTGACTCACCCTCAGCAATGCTTACTCCAAATTCCCAATTGTGATACAAATGTCATCGATATGTTCAACAGCACAATAAAGGCAATGTTTTACTGATATTTCTCTCATAGTGTGCAGCCACTCCACCCGATGCACAAACTCCAATGGGGAAACTAAATGAAAGACCGCATCGAACTTTAATGTCAATTTTAAAGCCACCCATCTGTCCACATGTCAAGCCTCATCAGCAGTCGAAACAAAAGCTGTTTAAACTGGATAATCCGGTACTCATTTCAAAGTACAAGTATGGGAAAAAGACATTGGTAGCAGTTGTAGTCATAGAGCAGCTCGGAAACGCTATGTCTTTAAGATTAAATGTTTACATTCGCTGTAATAATAAATCAGATCCAGCGCGCTCACTTGCGTAAGGGCAGAACTCCTAGGATGTTTTCTTTTACAGGATCAGAAGCCCCATATGCAGCTGCCCATCTGAGGGATCTTACGATGCAATCAACAGCCAACCTCCACCAGCCTCTTCAGCAGCGGGCACTGCTGCATCCAGCCCGCGACGAATGGATGGAAGTAGACGTCACGCCTGCCGCCTCAGATTAGCCTACAGTCATCTATGTGGCAAACGTATGACCGGCCGCCCCCTCACTATGGCTTTTTGTGAGTTTCCCACAGTCCCACATACATGCACCCACCACATACGCATACCGACAGCAAGAAAGCAGGACGCTAATAAATGATGCTTCATCCTGTTTGCGCCTCCCCCCCCCCCCTCGCTCCTCCCCCAGGGAGAGATGTTGTGTACTGGGGTTAAGGGTACACAATAAATACCGGGAGAAACCGCCACGACACGGGCATAATCAGTAACCTGGCGTCTTTCAGTTCCTAGAAGCAGCATCCAGATCGAGCTCACAAATTTGGACCACTTTCTGTTTTTCCGCAGCACATCTATCTGCACATCGCACTCGGCCGTCGGTAGTGTGGACAGTCGCCGAAGGAAGCGCTGTCAATCGTGGGCTACACTGCTTCAGCCTTTTACTGGCGAACATGATAATGGAAATTCTTCTATCAACGGACACAAAACACAACGGGCCGCGCTGCACGCAGCAATATTGCACTCAAAAGCGTCTGCATCGTTATTACCAATTATAGTGTAAACGTCTTAGATTGTCAAGAGACAGCAAAGCTATTTAGATTCCATTCTGTTATGTATAGGTCATAAAGTGCCACAGAAAAACTGTACCAAAGTTAAATACAATTTTGTAACATACTCTTAATAAATGTTATTGGTCATTTCATACTGTGCTACCACATTTCTGTTCTAGTGCCACTCTCTCAAAGCAAATGTTTGCTTAGTAATCATCGTTGCAGTTGCCACCTTTAATGAACCATACCACTTATGTAGGCTGTACCCGTGGTCTAGAGAAAGCGTCTTTGATAGTAACCTAAATGCACTCGGTCCCTGGTTCGAACTCAGCCACTGCTTAAACTTTGAACAAAAATCATCAGAGTGTGGCCAAGCGGTTCTAGGCGCTTCAGTCTGGAATCGCGCGACCGCTACGGTCGCAGGTTCCAATCCTGCCTCGAGCATGGATGTGTGTGATATCCTTAGGTTAGTTAGGTTTAAGTAATTCTAAGTTCTAGGGGACTGATGACCTCAGATGTTAAGTCCCATAGTGCTCAGAGCCATTTGAACCATTTTGAAGAATCATCAACATTGGCAGCCGAAGACTTCCGGCATAAGAAGTAGCTCTCATTCTGCCAACAGCCGCCAAACAGGGCGGAGGAGCGGGTAGGTATGGGAAACTGACCCTAAAGGCGGAAGACCCAGCAATGGTCGATAGCATGAGGATTCAGAAGGCGATGGAAACCACTGCATTAAAGGTACATAATGTGTTTCCACAGGACATGTGGCCTGAAATTGAAAAAATGTCATGATGATCTTTCTATTGGCAAAAGTTTCCGAATTAGTCCCCCATTCGAATCTCTGAAAGGAGACTGCCAAGGGGAAGGTAGCCATTAGGAAAAGATCGAATAATCAATGAAAGGATAACGTTCTATGAGTCGGAGCGTGGAATATCAGAAGTTTGAACGTGGTAGGGAAGCTAGAAAATGTGAAAAGGGAAATGCTAAGGCCCAGTCAAGATATAAGGGTTTGTATGTGTGTGTGTGGGGGGGGGGGGGGGGGCAATAAAGTGCAATGGAAAGAAGACAAGGATTTTTCGTTAGATGAGTGCAGGGTAATATCAATAGCAGCAGAGAATGGTGTAACAGGAGTATGATTAATTATGAATACGAAGGTAGGACAGACTACATTACTGTGAACATTTCAGTGGCATGGTTGTTCTCATCAGAATCGACAGTGAACCATATCGGTAACGAAAGTTCAGGTGTACAAGCCGTAGTCGCAAACTGAAGATGAAGAGACAGAGAAAGTATATGAGGGTACTGAAAGAAATCTAATACTCATGGGGGACTGGAATGCGGTTGTAGGGGATGGAGTAGATGCAAGTGTTGTGGGAGAATATGGACTTGGTGCTACAAATGAGAGAGCAGAAAGAGTAATTGAATACTGCAATAAATTTCAGTGAGTAATAACAAATACTCCATTCAACAATCACAACATGCGGAGGTGTTCTAGGTAGAGGCCGGAAGATATGGAAGATTTCACTTAGATTACATCATGGTCAGACAAAGATTCCGAAATCAGATACTGAATTGTAAGGTGCACCCAGGAGCGGATATAGACCCATATCACACTTTAGTAGTGATGAAGAGTAGGCTGGAGTTTAAGAGACAGCTCAGGAAGTATCAATATGCAAAGAGAAGTTGGGAACGAAAACATAGACACAAAGAAGGTAACTGCAAAGAAACCAATGGTAACAGAAGAAAATCTTCAGTTGATTGATGAAAGGAAGAAGTAAAAAAATGTTCAGGGAAATTCAGGAATACAGAAATACAAGTCGCTGAGGAATGAAATAAATAGGAGGTGCAGAGAAGCTAAGACGAAGCGGCCTCTAGGAGTACAATTGGAATTCCAATGTTAAATGCAGAGGAAGAAGCGAATAGGTGGAAAGAATACATTGAAAACCCTATGAGGGGAAGATTTGTCTGTAGTGACCGAAGCAGAAACAAAAGTTGAGAAGAAGAGATAGGGGACCTAGTATTAGAAACAGAATTTAAAAGCGCTTTGGAAGCCTTAAGATCAAATAAGGAGGAAGGGATAGATAACATTTGATCAGAATTTGTAAAATCATTGGGGGTAAGTGGCAACAAAAAGACTTTTCACGTTGGTGTGTAGAATGTGTGTGTCTGGCGATATACCATCTGGGTATGGGAAAAGTATTATCCACTCAGTTCCGAAGGCTGCAAGAAACAGCAAACAAACAGACAGAGATGTCGACGAACTAGGAGATAAAGGAATGGACATGAATACATTAAATAGTGAGGAAGGGAATGTAGGGCACTAACAGAGGACAGTAAGCAGGAGCGAAAAAGAATTGAGGGCACAATGAAGACAAAAGAAACACAGAGGAGGAATGAAAGACAATGAATGTGGAAGACTTTTGTGGAGAGGAAAAGAGAGGGGAGAGAGAGGAACAAATAAAGATACTGAAGATGATATCAGGGCAGGAGAAATAAATATATGGTAAGAAAGTAAATAAATATAGAAAGAAAGAGGAAAATTAAAATGAAGATGGCAGTAAACTGAAAACAAATGTGAAAAATTTAGGGGAGGAACATGTGTTAAGTTACAGAAATTGACCAATAAGGGTTCGATTATTTCCAACGCTATTTAGGCTGGAAGAAGAAGAATCGGATGAAGAATGGAAAGAGGATGTCATTGCAGAAAGTGGAAGGAGAGAATGTTGCTGTTTTTGAAGGTCACGAAAGCAGAAGAAGTGATATGGAAAGGCAGGAACCTTCAGTGGGTGCAAAAGAACTGGAAGAAGATGTAGACATTTGTAATTTATAAAGTGAAGAAAGCAGGAGAGAAGGAGACAGTTTTTCGGAAGAAGAATGTTTTAGTAAGAAAGAAAAAGACAAGAAAAGGAGTTAGACGAGAAGGAAAGAAAGAAGATGAGAAAGAAAAAAGATGATAGATGAAGGAAAAGAGAAACAATGGGGGCATAGTAAAGTAGAGGATGAAGAAAGGGACGTATTAGCAGCTTCAGCAAATTTAATTAGCAGTTGTACACATCTGAAAATGCAGTTATCATTGAAATTCAGCATGCTGAGTGAGATGAAACTGGATGATTGAGAATGTTTTTAACGAGGAACCGCAAAAATCCATTTGCTAGCCAGTTAAGAAAAGGGTGAAAGTGGAAGTATCACAGAAGTTACCCCCTATTAAGCTGTAAAACCAGAATCCGTGCCGAAAGAAACATGAATGTGAAGCCAGATAAGAGGTGCCAGATACATATGCCTACCACATGGTTTTGTTGACAGAATATGAGAACGAGGAAAAATTCACGTCAAGTAGCAGAGATGTGATTCGAGATCTGGTGGTTTCCTTAAATCTGCAAGAGTCCACTGACGATTACAACGTATTAGATAGCGATTTGTATTAACTCATGGACCCAGAATCAAACCAGCGATATGAAGTGAGGTCATCGCCAGGTTGTGAAAGTATTATCAAAGGGGCGAAGAGATATAAAGAATTTGAAGGAACAATGAGGAAGAATAATGAGAGAGAGTGTAAATAGACAAATCAATAAGTTAACACTGATTAGAATCCATCAAAGTCGACAATCGCGATTGGAAGTGCAGGATGCAGTTCGAATAGTGATAGTTAATACGTCATCCAAAGGGGTGTAGCTACATGACAGCGATCAGCACAGTGTCCAAGCCCAAGTAAGTGAGCAGTTGAAAATATGGGCAGTGAAAATCAGCAGAGATCAACTAAAGGCAACTACGTTAGTGGTACTTGATGTGTACAAGCGGAACATCAGCAAAGATCAACTACAGGCAACTATGTTAGTGGTACTTGTCGTGTACAAACGGAACAATGCGTGATTAGTGAGGATGAAACAGGACCATAGTCAGAACTGTATACACAGCGCAATCTTATATTTGTTACTGAGACAACCCGACAGACTAATTGATACCGAGATAGATGATGTCAGAATAAAGTGCAAGATGCAGCCAAGGAAATTAGAATGAATGTATAAATTAGCATGACGATCTAGCCATGTACTTCGTGGCACATGAGTGCTAACAACTGCAGAGAGATGTCAACACAGAATGTTTATAAAAACATACAGTCAGCCGTGAACTGTAAATAAGGGAGTATGGCACTGCACACACAAAGCTGTGTGAATGCAGATAAGTGAACGAGAGGAAGAGATATGTTCATGATTGGTAATTGAAGACTTCGTTCTCTATTTGTAACTAGCAGACATTTTCAAAAACATATACTCTGATTTTATGATAATGATTTGGGCAGCTGAAACAGATAGTTCATTTTATTATCACGCATGCATCCATCTGTATGTACTATCATGTGTTCTTCAACTGTATGTTGTAAAATGTCGCTTATACTGTTAATGTATATCTCATGACGAACTGTAGAATTACGTTCTGCTTTTCATATGTGTAAATGTTATCAAGATTGTAATTGTGGTATGATCTTAAAATGTTATTCTCTCTATAAGATAAAGTGATGGCCCAGTTAGGTATGTACACTGCCTGACAAAGAAGTGAAGCAACTGGGAGGGGAGGGAGAAACGAAATGAAAGTTCACAATTCGTGAGGAGGTGTGATTTAGTACAGTGATTATAAAATGGAGTCAAAATTACAAAAAAGCATGGCATAATAAATTCAACTCTCAGTATGGCCTTGCAACCCCTCTGGCCTGGATGCACACACTGGTTCAGTTGGTAAGGGTTCATAAATCCGTTGTATCCTTTCCCACTGGCCCACAACTGCCATAACTGGCCCATGATATCCCAGATACTAGCATGGGGATGGAGTTGATGACGATATGGTCTCAACTATGTTCCATCTGGGACAGATATGGATATCTTGCTGGCTACAGAAATACCTCACTATCACACAGTTCATAGAGACATGCGCCATGTGTGGACAAACACTGCCCTGCTGAATAATGGCTCCAGTCTGTTGCATCAGACATAACACACGATACAGGATCTACATAACATACCACTTTGCGACAAATTATAAGTAAAATTCTTGGACCAGAAACGCGGAGGTCAATACAGACTGAAATGCCGTTAAGCAACAGAACAATTATTAAACCTGGTAGTTGACATCAGAATACGAAGACCGAAACTGAATCAGATCCGTCAAGCATTTCATATAATTAAATCCTCCTGTCTGCCTAGTTGTCAACTACAACATTTCCAAAGTGTGTCCATCAGTAAACGTCCAGTTGTCTGGCAATCTGTCAGCAATAGTAGACAAGGACATATGTGTTTTGGTAGAAACTCCATAATGGCTTGGTTACAGGTATTGAATATTTTAAGTTATGATTGTGTTTAATAATTCTATTTCAACTTCAGAATGTTAGGAGTTAAATTATGGTAGTCACTTTGGGTCTAATAATACAAATGCACGAATAATTGCAATTTCCATGGGAAGTACTTTGTGTGCAGATCGAACTGGTACCACATCCAGTGGTAGTACAAAGAAAACACGTCCATTTTGAAGGAGTAATATAGTAAATTCACCGCCAATGTATCAAGTAAATACAAGTGAAATATTTGCACTTAATGCAAAAACTTGAAATGTTGTGCATTTCTTAAGCCACGTTGTCACATGGGCCAGTAGTAGATGTTAAGCCTTATGCTTTTAGATCTGTACTAAAAATTTGCACTTTCAAGACCTGTTCAGTATTGATGAGGATTTCCAACTTAAAGTTTTCTTTTGTGGTGAAAGAGATGGGTGTCTGTTTTTCAAGTGCTTCTCAGGTTTCACATGAGCACACATTTTCATTAATTAATGAACAGTACTAAGATTTCTACTTCGAAAGAATATCATTATTTGTAACAAAAATTTTATCTGTTTCCTTAGTTTTCAATTTACATAATATACGTAATTTTCGTCGTTTGTCACCTGCCCTCGACTGAGGGCCTACTTCTCTATAGAGTACACAGTAGTCTTTGAAAATACTGTTTGCAGTGTATTACCTCATTTTCTCTGGTTATTTAATGAATTAACATTGTGTAACTGTTCTTCTATTTGTACCAATCCCAAGGGTTACCACATACATTTTCCAAACATTCATGGTACAGTGTCGTACTGTGAACATTCGTGGATACCAAGAAGGATGTAGCTTCCCTGTGTTAATGTACCATTGTTTCATTTTATCACCAGTGGGGACCATTCTATTTGTTAGTGAACATCCTTATTGCTTGAATTTAAATTTTGATTCAGTATTATCCATTGCTTAAATTAAATGTTAATTCACTATTATCAGTTGCCTAATTTAAATACTGAATACTTATTCCAATTTATATAACCCACCAACAAATATAAATGTTTAATTGATGACCCTATCCAAGATAATTTTTACAAAACCTCCCAGTTAGGAGAACTCATTTATATGGCGACCCTGCCAGAATCTAAGAACACAGTATTAAAATCTTCCAATAAGCAGACAGAGAAATATCATGTATAATTCATTAATTTTTTCTGGGCTCCAATAATTATATTCGTTTTTGGTGTTGAATGAACGTCATTGCATAGAAGTGTTTCGTGTTATTAGATTTTATGTTGTTGCAATTTTGGGGCATTTTTGTGAGGAGGTTTTTTGTGCAGGATGAAGTGTTGATAATGATGTATCTCTGTATGCACTGAGCATTAGAAAAGAAATTCACTTTGTAGGTATAAGATCACATGAGGCTAAGTTGTGTTCAAAGAAACAAAGGATAGGACAGTGAGTGTAATTTTACATAGTTCAGGTGAAGTCTAAGTGTTGATTTCGGTGGTTTTCTGTTGTTATTGGGACTCTGTTGAGGTCAGATGATTTTGTTTAACTGATTTATTTTTTAACTGGTGAGTTGTGATTTTGGCTAACTACGCCACAACGAATTTATTCGATGTGTTCTCCCACAATAGATCAAAAAGTAGTTCCACGAGTATAAGAAGGTAATGTAGAAGAAACTGTGGGGATATAAACGTGGAATGAGTGCAGTGTGGGAGTTGTGTTACTGGAAAAAGTGTGCATTGGATTTGATGACAGAGGCAGAGAGTACGGGACAGTACTTTTGTTTGGCGAATAGAAATCTGTTACTGTTAATCTAGATTCTGAGCCCCATAGTGCTTGAGTAACTGCACAATTTGATGGTACACAAGTTTTTCCTCAAAATGATGTTAGAGATCTGAATAATGTATCTGGTTGTACAACCATGGCAGTGAATACATAAATCCATGTACACGATTTTCCAGCCACTGGTTCTGCTACCCATGAGTCTTTAATTGAGTAGTTCAGTTTTTATGTTATTAGTATGAGGGGAACTTTAAGTAAAAAGATGAAGAAACCAAACAGAAATTTAAGTAAAGTGATGAAAATTTTCATGGGAGATTAGCTGTTTGTACACAAAATTTAAACAGGAGATTAACTGAATTAGAAAAGCAGCAGGAAATTTATATGAGATAGCTGAAAAGCTCATCTATAAAACTGGTGAGATACGATAGTGATTTTCAGAATTTTACCACTCAGATACAGGAAGAGCTAAGATCTGCACAGGTAAGTGACAAGGAGGAACTAGTTAAATTTTTGGAAGGAGTTCAGGTAAATGAAGGAAGAGTACAACATGATTTGGAATATTTAAGAATACATCAGCAGAAAGATAAGGATGAAATTTTAGCTAAAATCAATTTTTGGAACCTCGGGGATGGCGATATTTTTAGGGGAAAAGTTTTGAAACAGTGTAGGAATTAGCAAACACAGAAAAAAGTAGCAAACAGACATTACTAATTCTGGTGGCAGATGCGGACGATGTTAAATCCCTTCTAACATTTAGCAAGGACAATGTGAGATTAACAGGGTTTGCATGTGAACTGTATGAATGAATATCAAAAGTGGAATAAAGATTAGGCAATACAAGGAAGAAATTTGGTTATAATATGCATCATGGGGACAAACATTATAAGTCGGGAAAATGATTTGAACTGTGGTTCAGAGAATTATGATCCTGTGCATGACTTGCATCCTGGTAGAAAGTTCGAAGACACTCGTCACAGCAGGAAATGGAAGCATGCAATTACAAACTTTTCTTGTCAGTGTGGAAGTTTGAAAATTTTCGCAACTTCTCCAACTGTACCCATCCAAGAGTACAGTTGAAACAGTTTTATTATTCATTTCTTTTCACATGGCCGAGTTTACATGAATCGAATTCTTGTGTGGCTATTTAGAAGGGGAATCTGCAATAGGGATGAGGCCAATTTCTCATGAATGCACGACTTATAGGGAGTTCTACATAGCTTTTCCGTATGTGTAGTGGTTGGAAGCAGTACAAGATCACATGAAGTAAGGGAGGACTAATATGTTTCAAAATTAAAACCAGTCTGGGTTTTCCAGCCCTCTGGCGGAATCGATATGATATGGCGGAATCCATTTCTATGTAACCAATATAGTCTGGCAGAACTGGTACCTACATACATGACAAAATCACCCATTCACCTTCAACACATATTAGCAGGATACTGTAAAGATGATGTTGAAGCCCTCAAGAGTCTCTTGTAGGAGTTACGATGTGATAGGGGAGAGAGCACAACGTGCTATGAGCAGCATGAATCAGACCAATACAATGGACCACCACATAATAGAGGCCGCAGTCAGAGTCATTACATAGGCAGAAAAGAACAAGCAGATATGGATGGTTTGAGAGAGAATATCGACGGAATCACAAAAGTAATTGGAGCCATATAATAACTATGAATCAGGGAGAAGTCGATGCATGGAAAGGTTGAATAGGGGAAGCGATATTAGCAAAACTGGGAATGTTAATCAGTGTGGATAGTAAATGAGGAGCAATTATAATAGAACTGCAGTTCCAACAGGGGTAGATATCTGTTCAGGTGACTCACAGAGTAACCATCCTGAAAGTAAACCATCCTCACCACAGCGACTAATGTCTGCAGCAGAAGGTGTGCAGACTGAAGAAGTAGAAGCAGATATACCATGTGGTACTGATTATTTTGGCAGTGAGGACATCAGGCAGATACTTTTGGAGGAAGTAAAGTTCCAACAATAAATCTGGTTACATCTGTCTGTATTGGTTCGATTACTTTATGTTGTGTTTTCGACATGGGCAGTCCCTTTTCAATTATCACATTTTTTAAGTGTGAGGATGTGGAGACATGGCCAATCTTACCATTGTGAGAAAGTAGAGTTAGGGGAGCACCTGTTAGAAAGAGCACAGAAGCCAAGAGGTAGACTCAAATATTGTTCAACTGTCAGGGTGTTGAGTTAGAAGTGAAGTTGGTGATGGTTCGATCATTAAATGTGAAAGTGATGCTGAGTATTGTCTCTGTGAATTTCTGTAAGTCAGTGCTAGACTTGGAAGGAGTATAAGTGACATTGAATGTTAAGTGAATCCTAGAGAAGTTAAGGTTTGAAGACTGCATTTTTAGGGAAGAATTAGAGGTGAGTTGACTCAGACTTTTTGCTGAACCTGAATTGCAAAACTGAGCCTGCAAGAATCGCTAGTGTGTGACTGACTGAAGATTTTTACTGTCTGAACAGTAACAAAATGAATTTATTGCATATGTTGCGAGAGTGTCTTTATGTTGGTGGTGCCTGTATCTGACAATAGGAAGCCTCAAGAAAGGAGACGAGTCGTTGTTCACAGCTACTGCATTTGTATTTTCCGTACTTGATTCTTCCCTGTATCCTAATCCTGTGGTTAAAACCAGAATGTATTTCAGTTTTTGGTCTGAATGTGTATTTCTTGTGAGTGAAGGGGATCTGTAGTCTACTTAACGGTTCTGCCAACATGGAGCGCTCTAGGTAGAAAGGCAGAGAAATTAAACTGTGTGTATGGGGCAGGCTGTTCGTCAAGGGCTTATCGTTAAGTAGGCAAGGAATGGTTATTCCTCTCTGGGTAGGACTGCCATATCGCACTTTCAAAGTGTAACCGCTGGTCAACGTCCAGTTGTCCAGCACTCAGAAGGCGATAGTAGACATGAAAGACATGTTTCGATGACACTGCCATTGTTTGCCTAAAGGTACAAGAATATTTATAAACAATCTATGATTGAGTTTAATAATTTTGTTTCAGTTTTTGGATGTTAGTGGGAAGTTATGGTATCATTTCGTGTTTAAAAGTGCACAAAGAATAATAGAAAATTCGGTGGGAAGTATTCTATGTGCAGGTCAAATTGTTTGCATTGCAGTGGTATTAGAAAGAAACCATGTCTTCTTGAATAGTTAATGCAGCAAATTCACCGCCCTTCTATCAAATAAATTCTGGGGAAATAATTGCACCATTGTTTTAGCGATTTGTGGAAATTTGAAAGTTATGTGTTTGTTGAGCCACATTCTCATATGAGTCAGTCGTAGAGATTAAGCCTTGTGCTTTTATGCAAGGTGACAACTATTGAACTATATGAAATAAAATCGTCATAGCTTCTGAACGGTTTGCGTTAGGACGTTCAAACTGCACGGTTGGTTGCAGGGCATGATGGGAGCTAGTCTGAGCATGTATGATTTGGTTTAACTACGAAGCCCA
Source organism: Schistocerca americana (assembly GCF_021461395.2). Taxonomy (NCBI): domain Eukaryota; kingdom Metazoa; phylum Arthropoda; class Insecta; order Orthoptera; family Acrididae; genus Schistocerca; species Schistocerca americana. Next base: position 770,010,056 of record NC_060120.1, on the reverse strand, counting down.
CTTTCGTTTGAACGGGTTAGTCAATAAACAAAATTGGCGCATTTTGGGGACTGATAATCCGCATTTCGCGATCGAGAAGTCTCTCCAGCCTCAGTGGGTGACTATGTGGTGTGCTATGTCCACTCACAGAATAATCACTGAAATATCCCTCGATGGCACAGCGACTACCAAAGGGTAGTCAAGGCTTTGGAAGATGATTTCATCCCCGTTATACAAAGTGACCCTGATTTCGACTGCATGTGGTTCATACAAGACGAAACTCGACTTCATCGAAGCAGGAGAGTGTTTGATATACTGGAGGAGCACTTTGGGGACCGCATTCTGGCTCTGAAGTACCCAGAGACCACTGGCATATTCTCCAGAGCTGAACACGTACAACTCCTTTTTGTGGGGCTATGTTAAAGACAAGGTGTACAGCAATATCCCAAAAACTATTCCCGAGCTGAGAACAGCCATTCAGGAGGTCATGAACAGCATCGATGTTCCGACACTTCAGCAGTTCATGCAGAATTTCGCTATTCGTCTGAGCCACGTCATCGCCAATGATGACATGTCATAACCTAAATCTGTATATATGTAGTGACGTTTACATGTTGAATAAAGTGTGTGTACAGTGTAGTTTGCAACTAATTTATGTTTCTTTTCATATAGTTCAATAATTGTCACTCTGTATCTGTAATAAATGTATGTGCCTACAGTTCCTGTTCGGTATACATGTGGAATTCTGAAATAAAGTTTTCTTTTGTGATGAAGTAGATCTGTGTTGCTTCTTCACATAACTGTTATGTATGCAACGTGCTTCTCAAGTTTCACATGAGCTCATATTCTTATTAATTAATGAGTAGTACTCATTTTTCTACTCGAAAGCGTACCTTAAGTGTGAAAAAATTATCCATTTTCTTAGTTTTCAATTTAATGTACTTTTCATGGGTTGCCACCTGTCCATGATTGAAGTCCCACTCGTCTGCCGAATATTCAGTAGTCTTTGAAGATACTGTTTCCAATAGAGAACGTCATTTGATACATGTGACTGTTCTCATTGAGTACTGACCCACAAGTTATCACATGCATTTTCCAAACCTTCTTGATACTGTTAACATCCATACATATAAAAAAAGGTGTAGCTTCCCTGCATTAATGTACTATTGATTTATTATGTCCCAAGTTGGGACTAATCCGTTTGTCAGTGTGTGTGTCTCGTATTCATCAACATCAATTTTTGCTTGTTAATAAATTGGTTTAGAGGAAAATATTAAGATGCTCAGAGCACCCTTCGAACAAACCTTCACAGATCCTTATTTAAATTCATGAACTGTGACTCTGTGTTATTTGTTGCACAAATTTAAATATTGATTCAATATTATGCATTGTTTAAATTAAATGATTACTCAGTGTTATGCATTGCCTGATTTAAATACTGAATACTTCTTCCCAGTTAGCATACTGTTTCATTTGCATAAACCCACCAGCAATCATAAACATTTCACATGACTACCCCAATCAAGGTAGTTTTTACTAGACCTTTCATAGTTTGCAGAACAGTTTTTAAATTAGCAGGAACCAAGTGGTCTTAATAAAGTGTTAAAGAGCCCGTTGAAAGAGAATTAGAATATGGAATATCAGAAAAGTGAATTTAAAAGCAGTGCATAAATCAATTGGTTCCATATGGAAATAATAATAGTAATAACAGGAAAAACGATTAATCATTCTTTCCATGCACTGTTTGGGAACAGAATAGGAAGAAAGGATGAAAGGATTCTCAAGGCACATTCCACCACACTGAAAGCTGATTATAGGTGAAGATTTATTACTAGCTTTCAGAAAGTTATCAATGTCACCTTCCCTACCTGCTTGTCACTCAAGTGTACAAGCATGTATGGAGAATAGCATTCAGTTATCTAAAACCTGTTTGGCCTTGGTGGAGCGGTTTAATTTGACCTATGTAAGGGAAACTAAGACTTGTACTAAACTGTTCTCAGTTCACGAGTGTAAAGCAACTGCATGATGCTAATTTGTCAAAGTTGTACTTCTATGGTCAGGGTACAGGACACTCTGCCAATATTCGAATGGGAAGAAATATGTAGCTTAAAAATTTACGTACTAAAAACGTTCTCAGATATTCATAACAGGAAATATTAACTAGTTTCCAAGCACAGCTGGCAGTGCAAGTATAGGATTAAAGCAAACCCACCTCCTGGGATTCAACATAAGTTACTCTGCTTCAAGACATACAATAGAAATATAATGGAATGAGTATTCCATTTTGCGTATGTTGTCAACATTAAGTTAGACTTGTCACGTGATCTTGGAACGATGTTGTTTTTGGTCATCACATCACGGCAAAATATTCCACAAAGCATTTCAAATGGTGGCATTCACACAGATCTTCAACTTGCTGTCACGTCTCGGTACGTTACAGCACGTGTACGTTTCTCGGAAAAAAGTTTTGACGGTATCATTGTCTGCTAACGTCGTAAATTAACCTTTTCGCTGCACTCACTTATAGTAGCAGAATTTGTTGTTTTAAGTCTTCTTAATCTTTATTATTACACTTGATTTTCGTGGCAAACTGCAAATGTTCCATGAGGCCTTGGATTTTTTCCACTATATGTTTGTGTAAAAAGGAGGTCAGATACTTGAAAACGAAAAATTATTTAGGTTTTATAATAACAGAACAGCTGACACCCACAATGTATATAAGTAAGAACATAAGTTGACAAATCAGTTTCCATTACACAGCATTTTATATAAAAGGGTCTGATTCAATGAACAAATAGAATAGAGTTGTTTATGACGTTATTAGTTACGCAGGCAAAAAGTGGATAGGGTAAACAGCCATCATTTATTTCGTTATAGCTATTGTTGTATGTGTTTGTGTGCATATATTTCCCCTAGCAAATAAATAGCGATGTTTTGAAATGTGCATCACTTCCCATATCTTTAACAAACAAAACTGATGAAGAACATGTGTTATGAAGTTTGATTTAGCCATTAATAATCTTTTTCGTTGTTAGTTCCTCAATTCCAATACTATATTAAGACATGGACTACACAGACAGGCATGACACAACATGACACCGCAAGTACACACTGTCTTGAAGGTGCCATGGCGTGTTGCCCGTTCATTTTGCTCATCAAAGTTAAAAACCCAGTTTATTCCAGTTATAAAATGCAAATTATTATGCTGTCTACAGAGTGTTTATACCAAATTCACAGCACTTACGAAGGGAATCTGTCTGTACTAGCGATATGACGACATTGAAAGTTTCTAGGACATGTTACAGCTAAACCTACTCCATCCTGAGATCATTTGACTATGGTAGCAATGTATGTTGATAATAGAAAATCAGTTCTGTTCATCTGAACTCCAGAGAAAATTCTACTCTATGTTTCAAAGATCTATACACTGTCTGCACCTGAAAGACTAGTTCTACAACAGTTACTCAAAAACCACTTTGTGTAGTTTGAATGTTAAAAGCCTTCCCTTACACAAATCACCACTACAAATTCAACAGCTTGATTTATATATTGTTCTGAAAATTTTTCGTTTTTGCTTTTATGTACTAATCAAATACTTCCTTACATCATTTGTAGAAATGGATTGAGACCCTTGTTGGACCTCACAAGTTACTTAAGATATTGCAGACTGTTTTATGTTCTCCACATGAACATGAACCTCTCCAACATAGAAACGAAAGAAGACAGTAAATTACGAAACATAATATGTATGGCTGCAATTTCTGTAAGTTTATACTGCCCTAGATGTATCTTGTTTTACGGTTGCATGCTTTCAACTGATGTCAATGAAAACAGTATAAGCCAAATGAGATAAGCGCAATTTATATGTAATTATTCTCCGTACATGTATTTATGGGCCATATATTTCTTTCTGTTCGAGTATCATGGCATATGATACTCCATGAAACTACAGCTTGGAAATAGCTCCATCGTGCAACAATCGTCTTACACTCATGAGCTGAGAACAGTTTGGTACAATTGTAAATTGTAAATTTTCATGGCCTGAAATGTCACAATGTTATTTTATATATATATATATATATATATGTGTGTGTGTGTGTGTGTGTGTGTGTGTGTGTGTATATATTATTATTATTCACGTTTGGGCCCTACTGGACCACGCGAAGTACAATCACGGGGCATTCAGTTATTTTCTTTTAGACTTTCTCTCTGCCCAAATTGTTTTCATTCTCTCGGAATGAGCTCTTTTCCTTTCATCAGACCATGTGGTTCCAGTTTTCTTTGGTTTTTCAGCTTGACCAACTACCCAGTCATGAATTTTTTGCCTAAATAATTTTCTGTCTTGAATTTCATCTTGTTTTATATCTGCCTCTTTCATGTCCTCTTTTATAGCAGCAATCCATTTTATTGTCTCAAATTTAGCTTTACTTCGATTTTCGTAGAATTCCACTACTTGTTTAGTTAGTCTGGTAGCATCCATTCTTTTAATATGCCCATAAAATTTCAATCTGCGTTTTTTCATATCCGAATATATGCTGGTGTATTGTTGAATTTCACTATTTGCTCTTAGCCTGTATGTTCCTTCTTCAGTATATTTTGGACCTAGAATTTTTCTGATTACTTTTCTTTCTCTTTTTTGGATTTCTTGAATGTCCTTTTTTCTGTTTAAAATTAGCGTTTCAGCCCCATAAAGGCACTCTGGTTTTCTGACCGTGTTGTAATGTCTCAATTTAGAGTACCTCTAGAGACATTTTTTGTTGTAGATGTCTTTTGTAAGTCTAAAAGCTGTCTCCATCTTTTGACAACGAATTTCATTTCCAATTTTTTCTAGACCAGTCTCTGAGATTGTTTCACCTAAATATTTGAATTGCGAAACTCTTTTGATTTTTCCATACTTAGTTTCCAAAAGTTTGGGTGCCAGTTTGTTGCTAGTCATATACTGTGTTTTTTCAAATGAGATTTGGAGACCTACTCTTTCTGCTGTTTCTTTAAGAATTTCTATTTGTTTCTGAGCAATTTGGATGTCCTGCATTAGAATAACCAAGTCGTCTGCAAAGGCCAAACAGTCTATTCGAATATTTGTTCGTCCTAATTTCACTGGTTGGTCAATTTTGAACTCCAATTTTCGTTCGCGCCACTCTTGTATTACTTTTTCTAGAACGCAGTTAAATAGCAACGGAGAGAGTCCATCACCTTACCTCACGCCTGTTTTTATTTCAAAGGATTCTGAAATTTCTCCTCTGAACTTTACTTTTGATTTTGTACCAGTTAGCGTGTCTCTGATAATTGTCGTGGTTTTAGGATCCAGGCCTTGTTCTTTCACAATTTGGAAAAGAGATTCACGATCCACTGAGTCATAAGCCTTTCTAAAATCTACAAAGGTACAAACTAGTTTTTTATTGTAAATTTTTGATGTCTGAGAATTAGTTTGAGGACTAAAATCTGTTCTGGGCAAGATCTATTTGGCCTGAAACCTGCTTGATATTCGCCAATTTTCCATTCAAGTTGTTGTTGTGCTCGGTTCAGAAGACATTGAGAGAGGATTTTGTATGTGACTGGAAGAAGAGAAATTCCTCTGTAATTATTAACATCAGTTTTGTCTCCCTTCTTATGAAGTGGGTGAATCAAGGCGGTTTTCCATTCATCAGGAATTTTTTCAGTTTGCCAAATGTTTTGCATGATTGAAGTAATTTCTTTAACGGTTTTTGGACCAGCTGCCTTTAAAAGTTCTGCAACAATTCCATCTTCACCAGATGCTTTGTTGTTTTTCAACCTATGAATTTCTTTAATGATTTCCTCTTCATTTGGTGCAAGTGAAACTGGATTGCATTGTTGGGGAATTTTTGGTGGAAATCTTTCTGTGGGCTCGGGGCAATTTAGAAGATTCTTAAAATATTTAGAAAGTTCTTTGCAATTTTCTTGGTTGTTAAGAGCCAACTGTCCATTTTCCTTCTTGAAGCAAAGTTCTGGGGTTGGTACCCCTTTATTTTGGTTTTAAAAGTTTTATAAAAATTTCTGGTATTGTATTTCTGAAAATCTTCTTCAATTTCTAAGAGTTGACTATTCTCATATTGTCTTTTTGTTTGTCTAATTAGTTTTGAAGTGTCTTTTCTAGTTGTCAGGAATGTATCATATGTGTCTTCTGTCTTGTTGCTATTCCATGCTTTAAATGTCTCTTGTCTGGCTTTGATTGCATGATCACAGTTTTCATTCCACCAAGCATGTTTCTTGTGTTTTCGTAAAGGAATTTGATCTTGAGCTGTTTTGATAATCTTGTGTTTGAGTTGTTCCCAATTTTGTGCACTTGTTTTGTCAAATTCGTCTGCTAATAATGATGGTTGGATTTTACTGGTGTCAAATTTGGGGATTAATGGTGTCCTTTTGTTGAAATTTTGGGGTTTTAGCTTTAGTTTCACACGGGTTAAGTAATGGTCTGAGTCAATATTGGCGCCTTTACGAACTTGAACATTTAAAATTTCTTTGTGACATGGATACGAGATTGCAATATGGTCAATTTGGAATTCACCTATGATGGCGGAGGATTTGTTACCACCTGGGGTAATTTTGTAATTACTAAAACGCTCCATAATAGTACTTAGAATCAAAGGGTTGAGCTCAGAAAAGCTCAGTGGTTAAGACTGGAGTGGTTAGTTCCAGAATTTGTATTACGGCCGCACCTCTGGTGAACAGACGCCGACCACAGTGCCGCTTGTTACAAGTCATATATATATATATATATATATATATATATATATATATATATATATATATATATATATATATATATATATATATATATATATATACATGGTGTTACAAAAAGGTACGGCCAAACTTTAAGGAAACATTCCTCACATACAAATAAAGAAAAGATGTTATGTGGACATGTGTCCGGAAACGCTTAATTTCCATGTTAGAGCTCATTTTAGTTTCTTCCACCTACGCTCAATGGAGCACGTTATCATGATTTCATACGGGATACTCTACCTGTGCTGCTAGGACATGTACCTTTACAAGTACGACACAACATGTGGTTCATGCACGATGGAGCTCCTGCACATTTCAGTCGAAGTGTTCATACGCTTCTCAACAACAGATTCAGTGAACGATGGATTGGTAGAGGTGGAACAATTCCATGGCCTCCACACTCTCCTGACATCAACCCTCTTGACTTTCATTTACGCATTTATGGGGGCATTTGAAAGCTCTTGTCTACACAACCCCGGTACCAAATGTAGAGACTCTTCGTGCTCGTATTGTGGATGGCTGTGATACAATACGCCGTTCGCCAGGGCTGCATCAGCGCATCAGGGATTCCATGCGACAGAGGGTGGATGCATGTATCCTCGCTAACGGAGGACATTTTGAACATTTCCTGTAACAAAGTGTTTGAAGTCACGCTGGTACGTTCTGTTGCTGTGTGTTTCCATTCCATGATTAATGTGATTTGAAGAGAAGTAATAAAATGTGCTCTAACATGGAAAGTATGCATTTCCGGACACATGTCCACATAACATATTTTCTTTCTTTGTGTGTGAGGAATGTTTCCTGCACCCTGTATAAATATATATATGTGTGTGTGTGTGTGTGTGTGTGTGTGTGTATGTGTGTGTGTATGTATAAAATATGTATGACAAAATATTCCAGGCCGTTATGCTGTGGTCAAACAGATTTCAGCTAAAAATCGGAAGTTTCATCCCCGTCTGCACAGGACTTTTTCAAGGGGGATCATAGCGTCTTTCGATGTCTGATTCACACCCTGGTTTGATACTGACCACAGCAAAATTCTGCTTCCATGTGCTTCCGCGCAATGGTGTGACGTCACATGTTTTGAATGCATCAGTGGAATTGGCCCTTGTCGACTGCTGTCGTCCGCTGTTGCTCTCACCCCATGGTGGAAGACTGGTACACATCTCACCAGTCTTCTACCATTGTAAGACAGCAACTGTGGATGATGGCAGTCGACAAAGGGCAATTGTGCTCAAGCATTCAAAACATGTGACATGACGCAAATGCGCGGAAGCACACAGAAATGGAATTTTGCTGTACTCAGTAACGAAGCAAAGTGTGAATCAGACATTCAAAGAAGTTACGATCCCCCATGAAAAAGTCCTCCTCAGATGGAGACGAAACATTGTGTTTTAATGTGAAATCCATTTGACCACTGCATAATAGCCCGAGAAACTTTATTATCTGTGAGTTAAGTCACATCTTATAAATCTGCTACAGAACATATAAATGTAGATATTGATTCAAATGCAGATTGATGATTTGAACTATATAACGTCACACTACAATGTGTTGCGAAATATTTTGTTTGACATTTGAAATTTGAGATACCTCCAGGCTCCTAGAATTACCCTTAGCCCATACAACAAAACTGCTATTACAGTCAGTGTACAATATTACGTCACTTTCATTCCAATATGCAGAAGCCGACTCTTTTTATTCACTATTATCGCACGACAGACGCATCAAAGAGTCAAAACTCTCAACTAAAGTGATCCACCCGCTCCATTTTCTAGCTTTATACCATCCTATAGGGCCCTCTGTGTTACTTGATTTCTGTTTACTTTTTGGTCGATTATTCTTCCTGTTACCACAGCTGTGGGTGCCATTTTTCTGCGAATCATCCAAATTTTAACTTGTGTTCCCATTCTAATTATTTGTATATTGTATTCTCTGAGGCAGAGTTTGGGAAACAGTCTTGTATTTGTCTGTATGACTGTGGGAAACTGTGTGAAAACTACACACAAGATGTACCAGTTGGAACAGTCTGTTGCAAGCCAGTGTGGTGTGCATTAACACAAGGATTACCAAAGTATTTTTAATAATGATTATTAGCAAAGGACGTGTACTTTATTGCTATTGTAAAGAAATTGAAAGGCTAACTTCTTTAACTGTTTTTTACTTTTACTGACAACATATTTCTTGAAGATTTACTGATATGTAAGTTGGGTCCAGGCCCAGAAAATATCTTTTAGTAACATCTTGGCAATATCAACACATTTTCAATAGTGTATACTACCAATGGCAGAAGGAGGGGGTACTTTATGATAACCACAAAACATAAAAAATTACACACTTTGTTAACACTTGTTGACTTTATGAACAGTATACTTTTTAAAGAGATAGTGATGTGTTGCTTGGTTCCAGAATGTGAAAAAATTGAATATGGCATTGGTTGTGAAAAGTCCCGGTAAGACCTTATTACGACCTAAATTAGACTTAAATTTCTGAACTAAGTTTACCTGAGGAAATGTAACACAGTTCTAGAATTTGGCAGCAGAATTAATTAGAAACCGTAAATACTTTTTCAAAATTTTTGAAATATAGAGTAGACAACCAGATTACTGCCGCCCTCCAAACCCTAGTTGATATTTCTAGGACTAGTGTTTATGAGTAGGTCATTTAATGCAATTCGCTCTTGAAGTTATTCTTCATTTTGGGCTCTTACCACAATAATTAAAATGACTTTCCATACAAGTTCCCAGGGGTAAGTTTTATGCATTTGGCATTGTAACAAAGGTATTTTATTTTCATTTTTCTATACAATCATATCTAATGAAATTCATAGGACAGAATTAAAACAGACTAGCTACAGTTGATTCACAATAACCTGAATGTGGGCTATTTCCTTGAAGTCTGGACATCAATAATAGATTTGCTGCCAAGTTATTCATGTTTATTTGTTTCATCATTAATCTATTGATGAAAAAAGCTTGAACCATTTATAAATTTATGATCTAGGCTAAGATGTATATTACTATTGCAATTTTTTTGAATTTCCTTTCTCTTCAGATAAAATGTAATATTTTACGGGGAAAAGTGTAGAACATGCTAAGTGCCATACTTTTATCGACGAAAACGAGGCAACTCCCAATGAAACAATTTCGAGCTTTTCTGGTACCACACTCAGTTGTGGTTCCAGTTGCCTGAGACTGCAGTTGTGTGTATGAGTTACGTTTGCATGTGTGTGTGTGTCTATTGTTAACAAAGGCCAATGGTTGAAAGCTTTAAGTGTGAAGGTGTTTTTGTTGTGCCTAACTGCGACTCAGCATCTCCACTATATGGTGAGCAGCAACTTTCCTTCTCACAATATTGTTACATTCCATCCAGGATTTTCCATTGCTTGATACAATATTAATTTGTTTTAATCACAAGATTTATCTGGAATCTGAGGTCGTTTTCTTTTTCTAAAGCACAGCCACTTCTGGAAAAAGTATCTGTAAGGGGTGAAACTGAAGCACTGCAAGCAGGTAAGTATTCGACGAACCAATAAAAACTGCCAACATTTGCTATAAGGAGTTTTAGCTATTTTTTTATACCTGTGTGGCAACGAACGAATTAATTGTACCATCATTACTATAGAATAATCCGCAATGTCTCAAGCAACAAATGAATAATGCATCCAATTTATATTTTTTAATACAGGACAACTTTTGTAAATTATTCATTAAATTTATTTGTTTTACATATTTTACTCTTTAACATCAGTGTTTATATAAACACGCCTCAGTTTCCTCGTCTCATAGTGTTTCTTAAAAGCATGCCAGAAACATGGCATTTGTGCCTACTATTTTATTATTTTCATAATATTGCTCTTCTCCCGCTATTGCTTCATCATTTTGTTTGAAATTACAATCTGAGTTGCCGCTGCTCTGAAGGTAGTGTTTCTAATTGGTTTTTATTTCCACTTAATTTGTTATACATATTTTTCTTCTGGTTAATGAGTGACACAATTTAAGTGTGAAGCACTGTATAATGTAGAGTGTTAAACAGTACATACATTAATGGTTCCTAGTTGGGCCCGAGTACAGTGTGTGCGTTTTTCTTGGAGTTCTGGTCCCCAGTCGTGAGAAGACTTAAACCAGAACGTCACAAGCCGTTATTAGTTTTTTTCTTGAGTCGCTGCCACGCATAGTCACTTAACTAGCGTCTCCACAGTTGTTGATATGTAGAAACAGTGTGATTCACCTGCTCGTTACAAGCAGATCTAATATCAGGCAAGAAGAGCTGTATCATTTCGAACACAAATTCATTTCTGGAAAATTGCTGTGCTAAAACCAAAAAATACAAATTATGTATTCCATACCATGCGATAATAGTTTAGTGCCATTTGTTAACTATTACATATGTGGCCAAATAGCTAAAATAGTGACAATGTACAATGATAGCTGCTGTTCTAGTAGTAGAACAGGATGTACATCGTCAGTGGATGAAGAAACATCGACCTGAGTGTGGCATTTGAGTACTATACGCTTTGTTTGTCTGTTTATCATTGAGATTTTTTGCAACATTATTTCGATCGTTACAAACGAATTAATTACCAGATACGCAGAAAATTACTGTTGCATTAAAACTAGCAAACGTTGGAGGACGGAATAAGTTATTTTAGACGTCTGTCCCTCTATTTGAAATGGATTGTTATGATGCATACAATTCTGGGGTCAATTCTAGTGTCCACCCGTCGGCTTTGACCAATGACGTAATGTGCGATGTTACTTTGTTTGTGCCGCAGATTGCTGCCGATGAACGTTAAATGAGTTCTCTGGATTTCCTCGTTACGCGCATATATTAAGAATTCGATGTAGATTGTTTTGTTTTCATCTCGTAATTTGTTTCCGGCATGTTTTGTTAATGAAAGTAGTCGTGATTTATAAGTAGTCGAGATTTATAAGGTCTTGATTTCTGACGCTGTTCGTTATGGATGAGTCAGTTGTTTTTACTGCGAAAATTCTGCTTCGGAAAATGAGTGACCGTAAATCAACTATAAAATTTTTGCAATCATTGGGCGTCATTGCTGAATTTTGCAGGTGCAGTGTCTGTGGAAATTATATGGTTTTGATGAAGGTTGCGTCATCACGAACTCCCGACGAATTCGTGTGGAGATGCAGAAAAGATAACATATAGAGATCCATACGCAGGGGGACGTGGTTTGAAAGATCGAGGCTGAATGTAGAAGTAATTGTCATGCAAACCTACTATTTTTGCTATGAATATTCTTGAAAATCTGTCATGCATGAAACAGGGGTTTCGTGTGGCACTTTAGTCAACTGGTTCTCGTTTTGTAGAGAAGTCTGCGGAGAATTTATAGAGTATAGTGGGTCATTTGGGGGGGGGGGAGGGTTTATAGTTGAAGTAGATAAATCACATTTTGGAAAGAGAAAGTACGAAAGGGGGCACGAAGTTGTTGGAGGACGGAATAAGTTATTTTACACGTCTGTCCCTCTATTTGAAATGGATTGTTGTGCTGCATAAAATTCTGTTCAAAACGACAGTTAAAGCAGCACCGATGCCAACTTTCAGCTGCAATGCGGAAACGGCTGTGGACGAAAACGATAGCCTATAGAGCTACGACAAAATAGAGGCGTTGCCATAGAGACGTTTAAAACATCGCGTTAGTGATTAGTTGAGGTAGGCGCGCATATCTACAGCGCCCAGCTCACTGCAACCGTCAGGTATAACCTACGTCGACTCAACTACAGTTTTCATTCGCTTTCCACGTAAACCACGAGTGGCATTGCATAAAACACCGTAACGGTTCTCAGGACAAGTGTAGCATCAGCAGAAATGTAACGGGCTGCGTGTTATTTTCGAATGTTGACTGCTAGTAAATGTTGAAATGCAGGACAAGCTGCGAAGTGGTGGCAAATGCAGCAAGTATGTTGTAACTGCTTTTGTGATTTGTCATTTATAACTAGTTACATTACAAAGTCACAACAGATGAACGATAAAAGAAGCACAGCAAAAATATTTGTTCGACTACTATCACTATGTGATCGCTGATTAGATTGGGCACTACATCAGAAAACAGCTAAGGCAGAGGCAGTTGCATGATAATCGAGCATGTATTTAAATATCAAAATTTATGAACTCTTGAAATAAATCTCTATTTATCCTTTACCTATATATAGAAATCCGTGGAGAAATTGTATGTGTGCACTTTTACTGCAGTTGTACATCTGAACTACTTCATAGTTTACACGCTTCATGAACTGCTATAATTATCACAGCTGAAGTACTGTAAAACCGGGCAAATTCGTGACTCAAGTATACCTTTGTGACAATAGCGCTCACAGCCATTTCCTACATCTACATCTACATCCATACGCCGCAAGCCACCTCACGGTGTGTGGCGGAGGGTCATATCCTGTAACTCAGGTCAACATTCAACATATAGCTCTTCTGCAGTGTGTTCTTGCGTAGTGCCATCATACTTACTGGAAGCTACTAATACGTGCATCACACTTGAGCTGGTCACAAAGCCATTTTGTTTGCAGGTGGGAAAACGTGTCGGCGGATTTCCTGGAAACATTCTGTTGTTGCTGACAACTTTGAAGAACTGACTAACTGAAGGTAAGTTGATATAAGTTTTAAGTGCATACCATTATGTATAATAGCTAAATTTTATTAAAAACATTCTTCGTTGATGATAGCGCAAATACCTGCAGAAACAAGTGCAAAAATTGAAACTGTCTCATTAATGAAATCAGGGACATTTTCTGAATGGTTAAGTAAAAAGAGAAAGATTTATTTCGCATTATAACTTTGTATCTAAATATAACATACAGCTGCTCAGAATATTGTGTTGACTGTTTCATAGCTTTGTTTTTTTCTCATCTCACTGAACTTTTAAGTAACTGTCTAACAGTTTGACAAAACAGCCTTTGTTTCATCATGTTGCTTAAACGTAAGTGTTGTGACCTATTTTTTTCACTCGTGCGGTTCCAATGAACAGATACGTAAATAAACACCAAACAGTATTACAATGCCTAATATGGTGTAGCAAAACCGTTGGCAATCAAAACAGCTTCCAGTCAGCTCGGATTGGATAAATACAGCTCCTGTGTGGTTTTCAAGGGAAACTGACGTGGTGTGCCTAAAAAGTTCGACGAATGGTGTCATATCCGAACGGCAACTTGGCGCATGTTTGCGTGCATACACATGGGTCTTCAGAGATTTGAGGAGAATCGATACACGGCATGCACTGTATGTGACTGGCTATATAAACAGACTGTGACCAGTTGAACGTAGTGTGAGAGGAGGAAGTGTCACAGCGCAGTGTAAACATCAAGTTCTGCTATAAATTGGGGAAGACTGCAACGGAGACACATGGAATGCTGGTGCAGGTGTACGGCAGGGAAGCCGTGAGCAGAAAATGTGTTTACAAAGTTCGATCCGGAATCAAAACGGCAATCGATGTCACGGTGTTCACCGTCTTCCCCGCGACCAAAACAAAAAAAAAAGGCTGTCTGCAAAAATCCAAGTTAAAAACACTGTTGATCGTCTTCTTCGACGACAATGGCATCGTCTACAAGGAATTTGTTCCTGCTGGTCAAACCATTAATGCTGCATTTTAACAGTCCGTTTTGAGCCGATTACTACAGCGTAACCGGCGGGTTCGGCCAGAGTTGCACAGGACTGGAAAATGGATGCTGGTCCATGACAATGCTCCTGTACACTGCACGATCCGTGTGCGCCAATTCCTAGCGCAGATGACGGGAACTGTTCTTGAACACCCTCCGTACTCCCCTGATCTGGTTCTTGTGGACTTCCTGTTTCTCCGCTTGAAGGCGGCCATGAAAGGTGAACGTTGTGCGGTCGTGAATGCCATTAAAGATCGTATGACAGTCGTTCTGCGATCGATTCCACAGGAGACCTTTGCTGATAGTTTGGTTCAAATGGCTCTGAGCACTATGGGACTTAACATCTGTGGCCATCAGTCCCGTAGAACTTAGAACTACTTAAACCTAACTAACCTAAGGACATCACACACGTCCATGCCCGAGGCAGGATTCGAATCTGCGACCGTAGCGGTCACGCGGTTCGAGACTGAAGCGCCTAGAACCGCACGGCCACACAGGCCGGCTGCTGATAGTTTCCAGGAGCTGTATGAACGTTGTTCAAAGTGTGTTGTAGCGGGTGGCGACTATTTTAAAGGGCAATAAAGAACATTTGTTTGTATATTTTGTTTTCTTTGTCGTCTGATAGCATTCGCTGAACTTTTTAGACACATCACGTATACCATTCATCTTGCTAAATAATGGCAAGTTTAGTTAACGATGATGGAGGTGGATGCATCATTCTCACCAAAGAAGACCACAATGGCTCAATAATATTGAGATCCCATACGGCTGCTTGCCGCTAAGGGCGGTACGGCGTCGTGTGCAGGGGTCGTGGGCCCCTTTCCGTTTTCTTTCTTTTGAAGATATGCGTCGGCCACTTGTAGAACGCTAGGCCACAGGAAACAAACCCTAGCCTCGAAACTTCCTCGTAAATTAAAACTGTGTGCCGGACCGAGACTCGATCTCGGGACCTTTGCCTTTCGCGGGCAAGTGCTCTACCATCTGAGCTACCTAAGCACGACTCACGACCCGTCCTCACTTCTGCCAGTACCTCGTCTCCTACCTCCCAAACTTCACAGAAGCTCTCCTGCGAACCTTGCAGAACTAGCACTCCTAAAAGAAAGGATATTGCTGAGAGATGGCTTAGCCACAGATGGTACAGCACTTGCCTGCGAAAGGCAACGGTCCCGAGTTCGAGTCTCGGTCTGGCACACAGTTTTAATCTGCCAGGAAGTTTCATATCAGCGCACACTCCGCTGCAGAGTGAAAATCTCATTCTGGAAACATCCCCCAGGCTGTGGCTAAGCCATGTCTCCGCAATATCTTTTCTTTCAGGAGTGCTAGTTCTGCAAGGTTCGCAGGAGAGCTTCTGTAAAGTTTGGAAGATAGGAGACGAGGTACTGGTGGAAGTAAAGCTGTGAGGACGGGTCCTGAGTCGCGCTTGGGTAGCTCAGATGGTAGAGCACTTTCCCGCGAAAAGCAAAGGTCCCGAGTTCGAGTCTCGGTCCGATACACAGTTTTAATCTGCCAGGAAGTTTCATATCAGCGCACACTCCGCTGCAGAGTGAAAATCTCATTCTGGAAACCCTAGCCTTGTAGCGGTCATCTCTGAATTTCTCGAACCCAGTTGCGAGGCTAAGGACATTGGCGGTAGAGCATAAGGTTCGCGTAAAGATGTATGGCATCAGATTGCAGCGTTGAAATGAATGCTTTTTGGAAGTAGGAGAAAGTTTCACTTTGTAATTGGAGGCAGGAAAAGACGTGCTACTTTTTCCGAGATTCTCTGTTGGAGCGAATCCACGCGACTGAGCCGCAGTGTATCATAATTTTACGATTGGCGACTGTCACCTTTTGGCGACGAGGAATGCGCAGGACGTAAGCGACCGCCACAAGAGAAGTACTTGCCTGCAGGACGCATAAGAGTCTGGTTCGACTTGCGGATAGAACGGGGAAGTGTCCGCATCGACTAGATCGGGGTAGGACGCAAGAGTGTCCGTATCGAATTCCGTTAGGACGCGAAGGTGGCCTGATCAACTGAGCGTTGCAGTGCGGTAGAGGCTGCCACATCTTGGAGTCTTGCAAAGGTGCTGACGACTACTTACGGTGAGCATAACTCGCAGCACCGGCAGAGAAATGTTCACTTTGATTTCACGCATGTGGAATCCAGGAAGATCGCTTGTCTCATTTCCTTTGCAGAGGTAATGTATGTGTCGACTTCTGGATTTTTGATCACAAACTTCCAGTTACTGTTCCGATCGAGAATTATGGAATTAGATAGTTGTCAGTTATTACTGAGTACAGGGAGAGAGTAAATTATTAAGACGGCAAGAAGTAATTTGACTGATATTGGAGTGACACTGCTTTCCATTTCATCTTCAAGCAAAATTAGGTAGATATAACTATCATAGGTTTAGATGTCCGCCCCCGGTAGCTGAGTGGTCAGCGCGACAGAATGTAAATCCTAAGGGCATGGGTTCGATTGCCGGCTGGGTCGGAGATTTCCTACGCTCAGGGACTGGGTGTTGTGTTGTCCTAATCATCATCATTTCACCCCCATCGACATGCAAATTGCCGGCTGGGTCGGAGATTTCCTACGCTCAGGGACTGGGTGTTGTGTTGTCCTAATCATCATCATTTCACCCCCATCGACATACAAGTCGTCGAAGTGGCGTCAAATCGAAAGACTTGCACCCGCCGAACGGCCTACCCTACGGGAGGCCCTAGTCACACGACGAGGACATAAGTTTTGATTATTCACTTTCTATGTTGATCCCATAATTGTGCTTATGAATAAATGGGAGTATTGAATTTAATCATTGTTTCTGTTCGGTTCCTTTACTTTAGAGATTAGTTGCTAAAGAGGTGGCCTTCCCACAATTAATTTTGAAGGGTTTAGGGAAATTCTACACTTTGTGGTTTTGCAATTATTCATGCTGCTACCTCCACCTACAATTTTTACTCCCCACATTTCGCTCCATTACCGAGCTGACTATTCGTTGGTATCTCTGGAAAGGTCCGGTCAACCTAACGCTTCTTTTAGTCGTGGTGTAGATTACCATAAATTTATTTTCGTACAAATTACCACAGTAATAATTAACAAATCCCCTCATAGAGAGAAGAGTATTTGTTATCAACAAATAGTGACTCACCAACAGTGAAATCATCCAGAGATATAGAAGTTCATTATGACAAGCCATCTCAAATATTTTCTGCATAACCAGGAAGACAGATGCAGCAGGTTCAGTTTTGTACAGGCAGTGTACATTATGACCATCCTCTTAACGATGTATTGGACCACTTATGGAACGCAATACAGCTGCAATTCTGCACAGCATGGATTCGAAAAGTACTTGGTAGGTATCCAGAGGTACGTGGCACCAGATGCCTGTGCACAAGTCACGCAGTTCTTGTAAATTACAGGCCGGTGATTTGCCGGCGTGGAGCCGGGGCCCGATAACCTAGAATGTAGGAGGTAGAAATCTCACCACTAAAGATGTTTTGAATATAGCTAAGTGCGTCTGGTCCAAGTAAGACTTTATACGGTCACGAAAGATGGAAAAACGCTCATACTGCTTGTAAAACTGCGACTGTGAAGGACAGGAATCCAAAATATTGCTTTATTGCTTACCTCACGGTATGGGTCCTGGAGTTCTACGGAGACTCCCATTATAACCTGTCACTCACCGAAATCAAGCACCCTAATCATGAGAGGCATGTGGACTCACCGAAATCATGCACCCCAGTGATGAGTGTCGAGGCACTCGCCAATATCAGGCATCCCAATGGGAAAAGAGGACTATTAAATCGACATCATTCTTCCTGGATCACACTAAACATAGCTTCTAACCACACAAACGGCTAAGCATATTGCACTGTTCAATCAAATTTGCACCACTAAAGTAAATTTCGAACACAGGTATCAACCGTTAAAACACAAATATTTACATCTACATCGTAAATGAAATGTGGAATCAAATATATCGGTTCTTAAATGCAAAAACAGGAGCGCTTGATGCTTGTCGATTAAACCGCCATGTACCACAAATAGGAAACAATGGTTTGAGTCAACCCTCCGTATTTTTGGCGTAGAATCCGAATATGAAATTAGAATTGGGGGGGGGGGGGGGGTCCATATGAAAATACAAAGTGGAGCTCGCTCACGCACGAGGAATGGTTAGGAGGTGGCCAGTTGTAGCACAGATCTCCCCTTTACTAATATTAAATTTTCACCTAGAACATGTTTTTGGTACGATGCGTCGTTTTCGAGATATCTAGTTGTCTCGAGATAAAACAGGCAGTCTATATTCAGAGGCTACCGTATTACTTTACAACAGCCAATTAAAATCTAGACTGAATAAATACCCCCAAGCTCGATTTCACAACGCCCTAAGAAACGCAGCTGCAGGAACGAAAAGCAGGTACACAACGAGCAAAGTCGCATGAATTTAGTGGATAACATCAGGAGGAAAATTACATAGAAGGGAAGAGCAAATGAGTGTGAATATGCGAGGAGCGTTCGGTAAGAAATGCAACATCTTTTTTCTCGTCCAGTTTGCGGTGAAAAAAAAAAACAAAACAAACAAACAAAACAGGATCTGTTGTGGAACATCTTGGGATATTCCCACTTCAGCCCCTTTAGTTTCATGAAGTTTAGATACGCAGCGGCGCTATACGTAGCTTCCGAGGGACCGATGGCCCTTGTAGTCTGGTCCCTTCAATCCCACAAATCAACCAACCGTAGCTTTCGAAATGGCGCCTGTAACGGAGGTGCGTACCATGCAGAGAGTTGTTACTGAGTTTTTCTTTTGGCGTAAAACCAGAGCGTCGCAGATATTCATAGGCGCTTGCAGAATGTCTGGGGAGACCTGCCAGTGAACAAAAGCACGGTGATTCGTTGTGCGAGTCGTCTCTCACCATCACAAGGTCGCGCATACCTGTCCGATCTTCGTACACTGGGCGGCCTCACACAGCTGCGACTCCTGCAGTGTTGCAACATGTGTGCCGCACGGGATTAGCCGAGCGGTCTGAGGCGCTGCAGTCATGGACTGTGCGGCTGCTCCCGGCGGAGGTTAGAGTCATCCCTCGGGCATGGGTGTGTGTGTTTGTCCTTAGGATAATTTAGGTTAAGTAGTGTGTAAGCTTAGGGACTGATGACCTTAGCAGTTAAGTCCCATAAGATTTCGCACACATTTGAATTTTTTTTTTTTTTTTTCAGCATGTGGACACACTCGCTCGAGGTGATCGTGGGATCACAATCTAACACCTCACTGCAGAACTGAACGTCTTTGTTGGTAGTGCTGACACACTCTTACACCAGTTGGGGTACTCAAAGGTGTGTGTCCACTGTGTACCTCGCTGCCTAACAGACGACCATAAAAAGTAACGAAGGACCACCTGTGCGGAATTGCTTGCACGTTACAAGGCTGATCGTGACAATTTTTTGTCCGTCATCATCACAGGCGATGAAATATGGGTTCATCACTTCGAAGAGGAAACAAAGCGGCAATCTTTTGAAGACACCACACCTCCTCATCTCTGAAGAGAAAATTCAGAGCTGCACCCTCATCCAGCAAAGTCACGGCTTCTGGGACCCCGGTGGGGTTACTCTGCCTGATGTCCTCCCTCGTAGTGCAGAGATCAACTCTTCAATGCATTGTGCTACTCTCCGGAAACTGAAGAAACGACTTCAAAATGGGCGTCGTCGCAGAAATAGTAAAGAACTTCTCCTTCATGACAACACAAAGTCTCACAAAAGTCTGCACATTAGAGAGGTTACAAAACTTTGTTGGGCTGTTCTTCCTCTTCAGAGGAGACAGGGTGTGGTGCCACTCAAAGGATTACCGCTTCCGACATCCGTCTGTTTGGTCCAATGAAGGATGCATTCAGTGGGAACCAGTACGTAGGTGATGGGGAGGTTATTGATGCAGCAAGACGTTGCCGCCGACGTCGATCAGTAGAGTGGTGTCAAAGGCGTATACACATCCTCCCAGTAAGACGGCGTAGGGCCGTCGTAAGGAACGGGATTATGTTGAAAAACAGACTTTTGTAGCGAAAATAGTGGAGAATAATACGGTACAGTGGAACCCCGAATAAAACCAACCTGCTTACAGAAAAAAAATATGTTGCATTACCTACTTAGAGCCCCCCGTATGAAGTCAAATGTTCTGTTGTTGAAATTTTTAATTTTCATTTGTTAAATTACATGTTTGGTGAAACACACTGTGCTAGAGCGGTATTCGTGGTGCTGAGCTTGCAGGTGCGTTGGCTGTTCCGCAGGAGAGTGGGGCGACGGCGCCCCTCACTTAGCCCTGTCAGCAGAGCAGTAGGGGCAGCAAGCGCAGTGGCACGGCTGGCTGGGGGTGACCACCCGTCCGCCGCGCTCCTCGCACTGCGTCTCGTTCACCTTCCGGCAGACGTAGCGGCACACTGTGCTGACCTCTGCCGGTGCAGGGGTGGGCGACATCTCTGCTGGCGATGCCAGCATCAGCGCCACTGCGGCTACGACCAGTATCTGCCGAATATCGACAATATGTATGTAGAGTGTGCTGCTTGTGTCTGTAATACCTGGTGGCTATAATTAAAGTGCAGCTGCTCACAGAGATCCAGTGTGGGTTGCAATTATCCTATGGCAGCGAAACTGGTAGATATGCCAGTGCATGAATGCGGATCCGATTACGCTGGGAAAAAAATTAGTTCAAATTTTGGCCACCAGGTGTAAATTTGGTGCCGTGATTGCAAGAAAGACATATAGAAATTATTCCATATGTAATGGATTAGCAACGGGACATGTGCAGGAAACGACAAACAAGTGATAAAAGCATAATTTTGATTTCATTATTAACCATTATGGTTTATTAAATGACAGCATGGATATCTTAAAATCGTACGAACAGTGTTCAGCGCCAAATTTGCACTTGGTGGCCAGTATTGGAACTAATTTTTGCAGTGTAAATCGGTTCTGCATTAACACATTAGCACATGCACCTAGTTTTGCTGCCATACGATAATTACAGCCAAACTAGACCTCTGTAAGGAGCTACCCTTCAGTTCGACCAGGTAGTACAGATGTGAAAAAAACACTGATTGAAGTAGAAAGTGTGACCATGAAGCACCTGTCTGATAACTATACAACTTTCTAAAAACCTTTTCTTAACTTTAGATTCGGTTTTGAACTATACTATCAACTGCTCGCTGCAAATCAAAGTATATGTTTACAGAAAGATTACAATATAAACAGATTAAAACTGTGCATCGAACTGGGAGTCAAACCTGGTACTTTCGTCCTTTGCGAGTAAGTGCTCTACCATTTGAGATATCCAAGCATGACGACGTTTAAAACAAAAACACTTTCCGCCGCATAGTGAAAAGTCGTTGTGGAAACAAACCCCTAGACTGTGGCAAAGTCATGTCCCCACAATACGTATCCTTTCTTCCAGGAGTGCTAGTCCTGCAATGTATGCAGCAAAACTACTGTAAAGTTTGGAAGGTGGGAGATGAGATACTGACGAAAGTAAAGCTGTAAGGGTGGGTTGTGAGTTGGGTTTGGATAGCACATTCGGCAGAGCAACTGCCTGTGAAAGAAAAAGTTTCCAGATTAGAGCCCCCATCCGGTACGCAGTTTTAATCTACCAGAAACACTCTGTTACAGAGCTAAAATTCATTCTGGATACAAAATAGTTTCAACGATGATTAAGAATTATTTTACAACGTCTAGATAGGTACAATACTTACTATCATTAACTTGACTTATCAGCTATAGTCAAAATCCATATAAATAAAAATGTAAATGTTCGTTTGTGCACAGTCGTTAATCTCTGAAAGTTCTTGACGGATTGCTTTGAAATTTTGAAACAACGTTGCATGAAATGCAGATGTATTTTAGCTACCTATTTCTTTTTTTTAAAAAAAATGATATTTTTGTAACAGCATTTCCCTGTTATTAAATTTATGAATAATTACATATAACATCTGTTCAAAAAATACACTCCTGGAAATTGAAATAAGAACACCGTGAATTCATTGTCCCAGGAAGGGGAAACTTTATTGACACATTCCTGGGGTCAGATACATCACATGATCACACTGACAGAACCACAGGCACATAGACACAGGCAACAGAGCATGCACAATGTCGGCACTAGTACAGTGTATATCCACCTTTCGCAACAATGCAGGCTGCTATTCTCCCATGGAGACGATCGTAGAGATGCTGGATGTAGTCCTGTGGAACGGCTTGCCATGCCATTTCCACCTGGCGCCTCAGTTGGACCAGCGTTCGTGCTGGACGTGCAGACCGCGTGAGACGACGCTTCATCCAGTCCCAAACATGCTCAATGGGGGACAGATCCGGAGATCTTGCTGGCCAGGGTAGTTGACTTACAGCTTCTAGAGCACGTTGGGTGGCACGGGATACATGCGGACGTGCATTGTCCTGTTGGAACAGCAAGTTCCCTTGCCGGTCTAGGAATGGTAGAACGATGGGTTCGATGACGGTTTGGATGTACCGTGCACTATTCAGTGTCCCCTCGACGATCACCAGTGGTGTACGGCCAGTGTAGGAGATCGCTCCCCACACCATGATGCCGGGTGTTGGCCCTGTGTGCCTCGGTCGTATGCAGTCCTGATTGTGGCGCTCACCTGCACGGCGCCAAACACGCATACGACCATCATTGGCACCAAGGCAGAAGCGACTCTCATCGCTGAAGACGACACGTCTCCATTCGTCCCTCCATTCACGCCTGTCGCGACACCACTGGAGGCGGGCTGCACGATGTTGGGGCGTGAGCGGAAGACGGCCTAACGGTGTGCGGGACCGTAGCCCAGCTTCATGGAGACGGTTGCGAATGGTCCTCGCCGATACCCCAGTAGCAACAGTGTCCCTAATTTGCTGGGAAGTGGCGGTGCGGTCCCCTACAGCACTACGTAGGATCCTACGGTCTTGGCGTGCATCCGTGCGTCGCTGCGGTCCGGTCCCAGGTCGACGGGCACGTGCACCTTCCGCCGACCCCTGGCGACAACATCGATGTACTGTGGAGACCTCACGCCCCACGTGTTGAGCAATTCGGCGGTACGTCCACCCGGCCTCCCGCATGCCCACTATACGCCCTCGCTCAAAGTCCGTCAACTGCACATGCGTTTCACGTCCACGCTGTCGCGGCATGCTACCAGTGTTAAAGACTGCGATGGAGCTCCGTATGCCACGGCAAATTGGCTGACACTGACGGCGGCGGTGCACAAATGCTGCGCAGCTAGCGCCATTCGACGGCCAACACCGCGGTTCCTGGTGTGTCCGCTGTGCCGTGCGTGTGATCATTGCTTGTACGGCCCTCTCGCTGTGTCCGGAGCAAGTATGGTGGGTCTGACACACCGGTGTCAATGTGTTCTTTTTTCCATTTCCAGGAGTGTAGGTATATAAAAACACGCATATTCCAATGCAATGTTGTGTCAAAATTTTAAAGAGTTTGGACAAAAACATTCTGAGGTCTGCGATTAGGAAGATCTACATTTTCTGGACAAACACAAAGGTAGTTCTTTGTTTCTTCAGAATCTCAAATCCCCGAATATCCTTCACTGATAGCTTTGAAATTTGTATACAACGTTTCATTCGATCACTCAATTGTGTTTATAGACCTACTGGAACACCATCTGGTATATGTGTAAGATATATGTAATAAGAAGGGCAACTTTATGAAACTGTAAATGTTGGTTTGCTCAAAAACGTTCTTGACGGATTGCTTCGAAATTTTGACACAACGTTGAATTTTAATATGGGCGTATTTTTAGGTGCCAAATTCTTTACTATATGTAATATATAAAGAGAAACATTGTTATCAAAAATGTCAAAATGTACCTTTCCGATTTATTCCAAATTTTTAGACGTTATTGTAAATAACGTTTAGACACATATACTACATATATTTATAATACATAAATAAATTTATAAAATATACAATAGCGAAAATGTCGTTACCAAACAAGAAACATTAATGGCTTATTGGTTTATGACCAGAATACTACTACAGAAACTTAATTTGCAACAACAATAAACGAGGTGAGAGGGGGTGTGGGAAGAGGAGATGGACAGAGGGGTAGGAGGAAATGGACATAGAAAACGGGAAGGAGGAGATGGGCAGAGAGAGGGGGGGGGAGATCGACAAAGAGGGGGGCAGAAGAAGATGGACAGAGAAAGAAAGAGGTGGTGATGGACAAAGAGGGGGAGAGAGAGGGGTCAGGGGGAGACGAAGAGAGAGATGGCAAGGAGAAAGTGGACAGAGAGAGTGGAAGGAGGAATGGACAGAGAGAGCAGGAAGCAGGAGGAGATGGACGAAGAAAGAGGTAGGGGAGAGAAGGAGATAAAGACGTATATCCAATTCCCATACCTATTAGAAGAGTGTGTTTTCTCTTTTCTTTCTTTTTCGTTTAAGCAGACTGAACCACAGCAAAGCGTGGCTGGGTAAAGCTAGTAGGTTGGGAATGATACACCTGGAGAACAGAATGTCTGTATAACCAAATATAATACACCAATTTGCATATGCACCCATTACTATCTCGTGTAAAATAAGAAATGGCCTTGCGTATCTGATGATCATGACCCAAAAAAACAGGAGCATTTGTAGAAAGTGGCTCCTTCAATTTTAGAAGGTTTCATAGTAAACGTTTACTTTAAGTAGAAAGAAAGTGGAGAAAAACAGCAAGTGGCTTGCTTCAGACAGTCGAGAATTGGTTATCCTTGATGCCTATCCGATGTAAGCGAGAAGGAATTGCACCAGGATTGCTACTTATTTGTACCAAGCCTCCCATTTTCCTGAAATTTTCGAAACTGCGGAAGCTTCTAATTTCTGATCAGACTGGAGTGTAGTGTTGACCTTCGTGGCAGATTCATAGGTACCAGTCCTCTGCCCATTCTTCCTCGGCCAATTCCTGTATCTGTATCTTAAAATCAGAGGATGGTAGAATGACGTTCATTACAGGGCCAGAAACGCTGGCCTCCTTCACGAGCGTGTTGATCTTCTCTTTGTAAACCAATCCCACTTGAGCTGGGGTCAGTAGAATGATATTCTCGTACCCTTCTGAGTATTTTGTAATGATTCTCATACAATTTTCTGTTCTCAAGTATTCATTTTACTATTCTATTTTGGGTTATCAACAACTCTGAATTGAGATTGATACCTTCAGTATGTTCTGGAGCCCCCCATGACAACCAAATTAGAGAACCTCTCGAATCGCTAACAATCCCACGGTAAATATGGAGACAGACGAAGTTGCTTGGAATATTTATGCATGGGAAGAAGAAATACGCACCTTACTATTGAAGTCTCTTGACATCGAAAGCTATCAGTGCACATATCAACATTTAAGAGAAAATAAACACAAACCTAATACAAGAGAGCGCGACATGAAAATAGAATAAATAATGAAAGACACCTTCTAAACTTACAAAAAAATTACCACACATAATTAAAAAAAGGCTGAAAAGAGGCTACTGCTAAATGAATGTGAATGTGACTAACCATTCATTGTTTACACTCTGATCACATAATGGTAATCCTAACAGATGATCATAAATACCATTTCCCTCCCAAGTATATAAATAAAAATGAATAATAATATTAACAATAATAATAATAATAAACGTTAGAAAATAAAAATATGCTTGTGGAAATAAATAATAAAATAAAAAAGGCACACTCCCACACACACATTAGTTACATCAGCATACGAATAGTCAAAGAAAAATAAATTAGAAATATAACCTGAGAAAGTGGGCAACACTTAAGAAACGACTTGACACAGAAAATGACAGTTACATTGTCATATTTCGAAAACAGTGATCACAAGGAAAACTGCAAGCTTTCAGCCAGTTTGTCATATGAGCGAATGCTGTTTGGCTTACAAATAATGAATTAGACGCTAATCTGTCAGTAGTTTTCCATTTTGTTATAGAAACTTCAATGAAGCTATATTTACGATCGATAACCTATATGTGCAAACGAAGAAATCGTGTAATATTTCAGTACACCAACTGAAGATGCCTTGTAATTAAAGCGAAACGAGTCTGGATACAAAAGTTAAAAACTTTCTGTGCTACGTGCAAAAGGAGTTTTTCTTTTGAACTACCATAATTTACATACAACTGCTATGAAAATGGCCACCACAAGAAACTTGACATATGAACAAAGTGTGATCAATAAATGTTAATGTAAGGACTGAAACTAGAACTGACTGTGTCAAAGCAATTTTTCATAAAACTGTGATACTGGATATTGAGATTTTCCAACAGCTCTCTGTACAGTATTCCAAATTGAAATCGAGGGTCGATTGTATGCAGTGAGTCTAATGCTGCCACTAGGAGAGGGGCTTACGAGCAAAACATTATCTTATGGAGATATTCATCGCAAAGCAGGTGTTAAATGATTTAACTTTCATTTCATTCACAAATGACGTCCATCGTCAACATCAGTATGAGGTGTGCCCACCAAGGCCGCGTATCACTCCTGTATTCACTGTCTCACGTTAGCAAACTTCAGTATGTTATCTTGGGGTGTTTTTGCCATACATGAAACATACGCTGTCATCTGGTAAAGGCAGCTGGCTAGAGGTTTGTATGAAAGTGTACATCTTCCCACTGCATTACAGTCGTGCTCTGTAAATGACAAACAAATGGACTGGGTATGCCAATCAAGAATCCGCATATCACACAAGGCCTTTATGATGACTGTAGTGTAAGCTCTTGCATTATCCTACTGAAATATATCATCTGGTACTCTGCGCATGAAGGGCTGGGCAACAGGGTTAAGCATTCTTGCCTCATACTGGTAAGCATTCAGCCTCCATTCAACAATTATGTAATGAGTTCTGTTGTCATCCAATAGTTCTTCACATTTTGATTCCAGGAGCTGTATAAAAGTCTCAAGATACGTTGCTTCCTTCAGTCCTTCGTTAAACTGTCTACAAACGCGTTGGCGTCGATCTGACCACCACAGATGGGATCGAGAGTCATCGCTGTATATCACGAAATGACAGACTCAATGTCTCAATTGCCCCAAGCTCTACGCCAGGCAAGTCCCGCCTTGTGGTATGACGTCAGCTGTGTACGTCACATGATGAGTCGAAATCTCAACCTAGCTTCCAGTAGTCTATTCCTGACTCTTCTTCGTGACACTTTGATTGTAACCTCCGACTGAATTTCAACTGTGATCATCTGTCTATTCTTCAGAGCCAATCGGACAGTCCTTTGATCATCTCGTGGTGTAGTCATTCTGCAAGGACCCGAGCCTACTCTTATAGCCACTCTGTCGTCCTTAGTCAATTTCGTCGCCACTCATTCTGCAGTAATTACGCTGCAGCCAACTGAGTGATTAGAATTATATTAATACCTACAGCTGCTAACGGGTGTTGATATATATCAACGAGGACAGATGAAAATGTGTGCCCCGCCCGGTACTCGAACTCGGGATCTTCTGTTTACATGGTAGACGCTCTATCCAACTGAGCCACCGAGGGCACAGATGATAGCGCGACTGCAGGAACTATCTCGCGCGCGCCTCCCGCGCGACCCGCATTCTCACCTTGTATGTCCACGCACTACATTCGTAGTGTCGCACCCCAACACACTCATTACTCGAGGAAGGCATTCTTACCACGTCCTGTAAGAGTTCAGGGAATATGTGTGCATCCGCACAGAAGAAGAAGGTCATGTCCGAAAGAACAGACACCATATCCATATACGTATATAGTTCGTTTGTTTTTTGGGAAGGAGACCTGACAGCGAGGTCATCGGTCTCATCGGATTAGGGAAGAATGGGGAAGGAAGTCGGCCGTACCCTTTGAAAGGAACCATCCCGGCATTTGCCTGGAGCGATTTAGGGAAATCAGGGAAAACCAAAATCAGGATGGCCGGACGCGGGATTGAACCGTCGTCCTCCCGAATGCGCGTCCAGTGTTATACGTATATAGTTCTGGCAACACCGGCCGTGACCTTCTTCTTCTGTGCGGATGCACACATATTCCCCGAATTCTTACGGGACTCGGTAAGAATGTCTTCCTCGAGTAATGAGTGAGTTGGGGTGGGACACTACGAATGTAGTGTGTGGACGTACAAGTTGACAATGCGGGTCTTGCGGAAGGCGTGCGCGAGATAGCCCTTGCAGTCACGCTATCCTCTGTGCCCTCGGTGGCTCAGATGGATAGCGCGTCTGCCATGTAAGCAGCAGATCCCGGGTTCGAGTCCCGTTAGGGACACAAATTTTCATGTCCCCGTTGCTATATAATAACGCCTGTTAGCAGCTGAAAGTATTAATATAATTCTAATTTCGTTCTAGACGGCTGCAGGTCATGACATGTCCGAAAGAACAACACCATATCCGTATACGAACTGAGTGACTTATTGGTATTATGCACTCCTGTCCTTCTTCTCACTGTTGAACGTTTCCCAACGCCTGAAAGATGGCAATAAGCTACACGTGTACGTCCGCTGGTCATGGTGGGCTGTGGTGTCAACGTGCAAAGTTACATTAACGTTAGACACACCAAGCCATCATGTACTCACAACATTATTGATCTTTGGTATCCTTCAACACATATCACAGTCCCAGGCACAGCGTGTCGGAGAGGACGCGGAAAACTGTGTAGTCGTTCTCGTAATGCGGAAACGGAGCGATTTACAAGTATCTGACGTCCAAAAGGGCATGATCATTGTCTTTCGGGACAAGGATGGATGCATTTCCGAATCGTCAAAGTTTGTAAACTGTTCGCATATCGCCGTGGTGAAAATATACCGTGCATGGCAGAATGGCGCTATCCCAAACCGGCGCCGAGGCAACTGTGATGTACCACAGGCCATAGATGACAGGGGTGAACGGCGGCTGCAGAGATGTGTACAGGCGAACAGACGTGCATCTGTTGAGTAACTGACCGCCCAGATGAACCAAGGGGCTACCAACAGTGTCTCCTCAACGACTGCTCAGTAAACACTGCTGCGTATGGGCCTGCAGGCACCTGGTTCATGCATTAATGGTGACTGCTGTTCATGGGCGACGAAGGCTGGAATATGCATGCCAGTACCTCAACTCTCGTTTTATGCTCCAGTGGACAGATGGTAGGTGTTGACATATGTGAAAATTACCGAACTATCAGTTTAACAAGTCACAGCTGCAAAATACTAACGCGAATTCTTTACAGACGAATGGAAAAACTGGTAGAAGCTGACCTCGGGAAGATGAGTTTGGATTCCGTAGAAATGTTGGAACACTTGAGGCAATACTGATCTTACGACTTATCTTAGAAGAAAGATTAAGGAAAGGCAAACCTACGTTTCTAGCATTTGTAGAATTAGAGAACGCTTTTGACAATGTTGACTGGAATACTCTCTTTCAAATTCTAAAGGTGGCAGGGGTAAAATACAAGGAGCGAAAGGCTATTTACAATTTGTACAGAAACCAGATGGCAGTTATAAGAGTCGAGGGGCATGAAAGGGAAGCAGTGGTTGGGAAGGGAGTGAGACAGGGTTGTAGCCTCTCCCCGATGTTATTCAATCTGTATATTGAGCGAACAGTAAGGGAAACAAAAGAAAAATTCGGAGTAGGTATTAAAATCCATGGAGAAGAAATAAAAACTTTGAGGTTCGCCGATGACATTGTAATTGTGTCAGAGGCAGCAAAGGACTTGGAAGAGCAGTTGAACGGAATGGACAGTCTCTTGAAAGGAGGGTATAAGATGAATATCAACAAAAGCAAAACGAGGATAATGGAATGTAGTCGAATTAAGTCTGGTGATGCTGAGGGAATTAGATTAGGAAATGAGACACTTAAAGTAGTAAAGGAATTTTGCTATTTGGGGAGCAAAATAACTGATGATGGTCGAAGTAGAGAGGATATAAAATGTAGACTGGCAATGGCAAGGAAAGCGTTTCTGAAGAAGAGAAATTTGTCAACATCGAGTATAGATTTGTCAGGAAGTCGTTTATGAAAGTATTTGTATGGAGTGTAGCCATGTATGGAAGTGGAACATGGACGATAAATAGTTTAGACAAGAAGAGAATAGAAGCTTTCAAAATGTGGTGCTACAGAAGAATACTGAAGATTAGATGGGTAGATCACATAACTAATGAGAAGGTATTGAATAGAATTGGGGAGAAGAGGAATTTGTGGCACAACTTGACAAGAAGAAGGGACCGGTTGGTAGGACATGTTCTGAGGCATCAGGGGATTACAAATTTAGCATTGGAGGGCAGTGTGGAGGGAAAAAATCGTAGAGGGAGACCAAGAGATGAATACGCTAAGCGGATTCAGAAGGATGTAAGCTGCAGTAAGTACTGGGAGATGAAGAAGCTTGCACAGGATAGAGTAGCATGGAGAGCTGCATCAAACCAGTCTCAGGACTGAAGACCACAACAACAACGGACAGATGGCCGTTGGTGTGTGCGGTGTGAAACGTCTGAAAGCAAACATCGTGCAACAATTGTCGGAAAGATCCAGGCCAGAGGAATGTTTCCATGGCATTCCCTGGGTGAAGACACAGTGGATCAACGAAAGTATGCATTTATCCTAGGGGTCCATGCCCATCCCCACATGCAGTTTGTTTATCCTCGGCACGATGGCATACCAACAGGACAGCGCAGCATGTCACAGCTCGCAGTGTACGTGCATGGTTCGAAGAGTACCAATAAGAGCTTATTGTACTCCCCTGGGCAGCAAACTCTCAGGATTTAAACCCGTTCGAGAATCTGTGAGACCATCTCGATCGGACTCTCTGCACCACTGGCCGTGGCACTGGAGTCTGTATTGATCCACGTTCCTGTCGGTACCTTCCTACACATCTTGCAGATGGTTATTCAGACTTTTGACAAGTGGTCACAGTAATGTGAGTGGACAATGTATAACTCCTTACATAGCTATTAAAAAGGTATTCTTGTCTTTCGGAATTAAGTTGCGCGGTTTTTCGATGAAAAGTAGAATAGGTAGGAGAAAAGAGGAACCAAATGAGGGAGCAAGGACAGTAATTACATGTTAAGAAAAAATGTATTTTCTACTTACTACCGTTTAGCTCTTTGTCGTGCAGATGTGTGCACATTTGGAGAGCAAAAGGTTCTTTGCAATGCACAATGATTCTGTACTATTCCTCATTGCACAGCACAGATTTTGTGCTTTATAATTCTACACTACACTACTATACATGCGCCAGGAGTCGCAGAAGCTTGTAGGCATGTCAACTGGCACTGACACTACAGCCTGAACTACCAACATTGGTCCATTTGCCACGCAATCAATGAGACGCCTGATGTTTGCTGCTAGGATTTGCACGTGGCTGCCTATATACGTAAGTTTTCTAGACAACCGTTGGTGATTGACGTCATTGTCATATAGCCCTACTCTCACTTTCGTCAACAGGCAGAAGTGTGTTTATTCTCACTACTAGTACTTTCGTTTACGTCTGACGAAATGGGAAACGAAAGAATAATGTCAAATGTTGCGAAGTACGAGACGGGTGTACTTTTCGAACTCATCGGTGCGAACGCATCTGTTTTTGAAAATAAAAGAACTCACAGCTGCAGTCTAACAGAAGCGATGTTCAGTGTGTAGTTTTGGTCATTATTCCTTTCGTCTTTTTCCGTTCAGTTCGGATACCTACGTCATTTGAATATAAAATTCATCAAATACATGCTAATTAACATATCTAAGTGTCATTTTTATGAAAATTCTCGTCTTATTTCTAGAAATATAGGCCCTACCGCACACAAAAATCTAGTTTTCATTGTAAACAAGAATTCGTAACTACCGATCGTTCATGCACTATTGACCATTAAAATTGCTACACCAAGAAGAAATGCAGATGATAAACGGGTATTCATTGCACAAATATATTATACTAGAAGTGACAAGTGATTACATTTTTACGCAATTGTCCGCAGCTCGTGGTCGTGCGGTAGCGTTCTCGCTTCCCACGCCCGGTTTCGATTCCCGGCGAGGTCAGGGATTTTCTCTGCCTCGTGATGACTAGGTGTTGTGTGATGTCCTTAGGTTAGTTAGGTTCAAGTAGTTCTAAGTTCTAGGGGACTGATGACCATAGATATTAAGTCCCATAGTGCTCAGAGCCATTTGAACCATTTTCTTCTTTTTTTAACGCAATTTCGGTGCATAGATCCTGAGAAATCAGTATCCAGAACAACCACCTCTGGCCGTAATAACGGCCTTGATACGCCTGGGCATTGAGTCAAACAGAGCTTGGATGGCGTCTACAGGTACAGCTGCCCATGCAGCTTCAACACGATACCACAGTTCATCAAGAGTAGTGACTGCCATATTGTAACGAGCCAGTTGCTCGGCCACCATTAGGCAGACGTTTTCAATTGGTGAGAGATCTGGAGAATATGCTGGCCAGGGCAGCAGTCGAACATTTTCTGTATCCAGAAAGGCCTGTACAGGACCTACAACATGCGGTCGTGCATTATCCTGCTGAAATGTAGCGTTTCGCAGGGATCGAATGAAGGGTAGAGCCACGGGTCGTAACACATCTGAAATGTAACGTCTACTGTTCAAAGTGCCGTCAATGCGAACAAGAAGTGACCGAGATGTGTAACCAATGGCATCCCATACCGTCACGCCGGGTGATACACCAGTATGGCGATGACGAACACACGCTTGCAATGTGCGTTCACCGCGATGTCGCCAAACACGGATGCGACCGTCATGATGCTGTAAACAGAACCTGGATTCATCCGAAAAAATGACGTTTTGCCGTTCGCGCACACAGGTGCGTCGTTGAGTACACCATCGCAGGCGCTCCTGTCTGTGATGCAGCGTCAAGGCTAACCGCAGCCATGTCTCCGAG
This sequence comes from Schistocerca americana, assembly GCF_021461395.2. Lineage (NCBI taxonomy): Eukaryota > Metazoa > Arthropoda > Insecta > Orthoptera > Acrididae > Schistocerca > Schistocerca americana. Next base: position 769,976,901 of record NC_060120.1, on the reverse strand, counting down.
CTGATAGTCCATGCTGGTGCAAACGTCGTCGAACTGTTCGTGCAAATGGTTGTTGTCATACAAACCTCCCCATATGTTGACTCAGGGATCGAGCAGCCATGCGGATAAGATGCCTGTCATCTACACTGCTAGTGGTACGAGGCCGTTGGGATCCAGCACGGTGTTCCGTATTACCCTCCTGAACCCACCGATTCCATTTTCTGCTAACAGTCATTGGATCTCGACCAACGCGAACAGCAATGTCGCCACACGATAAACCACAATCGCGATAGGCTACAATCCGACCTTTATCAATGTCGGAAACGTGATGGTACGCGTTTGTCCTCCTTACGCGAGGCATCACAGCAACGTTTCACTAGGCAACGCCGGTCAGCTGCTGTTTGTGTATGAGAAACTGGTTGGAAACTTTCCTCACGTCAGCACGTTGTCGGTGTCGCCACCGGCGCCAACCTTGTGTGAATGCTCTGAAAAGCTAATCATTTGCATATCACAGCATCTTCTTCCTGTCGGTTAAATTTCGCGTCTGTAGCACGTCATCTTCGTGGTGTAGCAATTTTAATGGCCAGTGGTGTACAACAACGTAGGAAAAGACAGATTGCTACTCACCGTAAAGAAGACACATCAAGTTGCAAACAGGCACAATTAAAAGACACTCACATATAACTTTCGGCCACAGCCTTCGTCACACACACACACACACACACACACACACACACACACACACACACGCACACAGGGCCGCCAACTCCAGCGTCTCGGTCCAGCCCGAGTATGGAGTTGGCAGTCGTGTGTGCCTGAGGTATGCTTGATTGTGTGTGTGTGTGTGTGTGTGTGTGTGCGTGTGTGTGTGTGTGTGTGTATGTGTGTGTGTTTTACTGACGAAGGCTGTAGCCGAAAGCTATATATGTTAATTGTGTCTGTCTGCAACTTGACGTGTCTTCTTTACGGTAAGTAGCAATCTGTTTTTTCCTTCATTGTTGATACTCCTACCTGGAGTTTCCACTGTTTGCTCTTTTATATAAGATTGTCAATCCTGATTGTATAATTAAAAAACTGCGAATTAATTTTTTCTGTCTTTTTGTATTTTATCCTTCACGTAAATGCTCACACAACTGTTTAAAAATTTGAATCCACCCACACAGACAGTAACATGGTAGCTGATGCTAGTCGAAAATAGTCAACTTGATTTTAGCGTGATAAACATGGCTGGAAAACTTAGAAGTCTATTTTCTCGAGAATTTTTGAGACTTGCATCGAACTGCTTCGGGAGACGTATATTTGAGTTTTGAGCTTCACGTACCATAAACATAAAAAATTACAAAAATTCAATCGTCATGTGGACCCCTAGTTAGAGAAAAAGCGACAGTATGGGCACATGTGGAAGCCACATTTCATTCTACTCTTGGTAAGTTAGGGTCGTAATTTAATAAAATTTCTGGGTTCATCTTACGTGTAGAGCATGGTATATGATGCCCTGAGTCTCTCAGTACATCGAAAAGCGCTGTCATATTACTACCGTACGTTTATAAAATCCTGGTCATCTCGAGAAAGCTGGGCAAATAACACTGTCTCCAATACCGAATGGTATCATGGGATCAGATTTTTTATTAGCAACGGATCAACTTATAAAATTCTGGTCACGAAACAATGGAGAATATCATGAAAAATGCAGTTCAGTCTTGCATTATGCCTGCTGTACGCTTGCGAATATTTGAAACAAGATCTTACTTTTTTTTTTTTTTTTTACAGTTTCTGCTGAGACTCGTACAGATATGAAAAGCACGTGTCGCACATCGCAGAATACATATTCCAGCTACAGAATTACCCATTCTTAAGCGTTCGTTCTCGTTCCGATCAGGCAAACTGTCATGCCGCTATCTGATATCGTCACTGCTCGCAGTTTATTGTACACTTGTGTCCTGAAATGGGGATGCGACCCCGAAACTCGTGGCGGGCCAAGGAATAAGAAAAAAAATATATGATTGTGGAATAGTTATTTCCGGGGAAAAGTCGCTGCATTTGTCTGATGCCAAAGTTTCATGTTAGACAGTGAGAAGTATTAACCAATTGACTGTGCGCTAACATGTGGGTGTCAGTAAAGATAAACACAATAGTCCATAGCGCAGTACGAAGCAAACTCACCTTACAGGTTAGCATTCTGTTCTCTTCCCAACTACTCGTCTTCTTGCGTGCCACACTACGTTTATATAGCTCCCACCTCACGTGCAAGCTGATACTACGGGCCGGTTACACATAGTTACGTCAGTACTGTTTCTGGTTAACAGGTGATTCCCCGCTGTAGGCTGCCAGCTCACTGCGCGCCTGGTCGGGCTCCGATGGGACCTACTGGACCGGTTGACGCGTAACCGGCACAAGTCGTACGGGACATTCACGCTGCACGCCGTACGTGAAGAAGTCCACTTCTCCAGTTTCCACGTCGTAAGAACTGTTGACGGTATATCAAACTATGCCACGTCGTTTTACGAACTCATTTTTTGCCTAAAAACTATATTTTCCTTGCGAAAAAATAAAATGCTTACTTTTCAGTTTGTGCGATGTTTTAGTTCCGTAACTTTTGTTTTAGTTCTGTAACTCTTCCCAAACCGATTTTGGAGAAAGTATTCATTTAAAGAATCTGATTTTTGTACGTATGGCAGTATAGCATCTTAGCTTCCTAATTAAACCTTTAACTTTTTCATTGTTCATGGCAATCATTGTGAAATGACGCTATTTGTCAACCACGCGTACTTGACTTACAAATCTTGTATCGAAAAATTTAACCCGTAAATTATCGCGAGTGAAATATAGCTAAAAGTAGAAGGGTGTTTTTGAAATCGTAGGGACACTGATATCTTTCTCCTTTCACAAGTACGAGGGTGATTTGATAAGTCTGGTAAAACAGCAAGAAAAATGTTTGTTTCGCAAACAGTTCTCCATACTTCTAGACACAGCCTCCTTTTGAGGGATATTCGCTTCATCCAGCGATCCCTCAGCTTTCTCATCCCATCGGAAAAATATGTTCTGCCTAAATGTGCAAAATACTCGTCGAATGCAACTATCACTTCCTCATTTGATGAAAATTTCTTCCTAACAAGCCAAAGTTTCAAGTTAGAGAACAGGAAGAGGTGACTTAGGGCTAAGTCTGGTGAATAGAGTGCATGAGGAACCAGCTCAAATGCCAATTCACGCACTTTCGCAATTGTTATCGCTGATGTGTGGGATGGTGAATTATCGAGGTGAAAGAGCACCTTTTTGCATGCTAACTTTGGTCCTTTTTCAGCCAACGCAAGTTTCAAACGATCCAACATGAAGCATAGTACGGTCCAATTATGGGTCTACCTTCTTCCGAGTAATATGTGAGAATAATTTCTTGGAAATCCCCCTTAAAAAAAATGATGAAGTGACCATCACCTTATCAGCTGACAGAATGGTCTTTGCCTTCTTCGGTGCACTTTCATCAGCCTTTGTCCATTGTTTTGACTGCCGTTTTGACTCTGGTGTGTAATAATGGATCAGGGTTTCATCAAAATCACAAATCGGAGCAAAAATTCTACCCGATTGAATTAAACATCGCTAGACATTGTTTTGAAACGTTGTGCTGGATGCACTTTTCGTCGACTGAAAAATCGCGGAGCCCACCTCGCACACAGCTTCTTCATACCCAATTGGTTCAAATGGCTCTGAGCACTATGGGACTCAACTGCTGTGGTCATAAATCCCCTAGAACTTAGAACTACTTAAACCTAACTAACCTAAGGACATCACACACATCCATGCCCGAGTCATACCCAATTCTCCATGCAGGACATCATGCACTCTCTCAGTTGAGATGCCTGTAGTCTCAGCAGTCTTAAATTTTTTTGTTTGGTGGTCTTGCTTTACCATATTATGGATTTTGTCAATGGTTTCCTTTGCGGTGACCTCAACTGGACGCCCGGAGCGCGCTTCATCTTGATGCTTGTCCGACCACGTTTAAATCCATTATTCCAAAAGTAAATGGTCTTCTATGACGGTGAATATGCCACGTGAAGTTCATCCAATTCTGTTTTGATTTGCATGGTGGTTCAACCATTCAAATTAAAAGGTTTAATGGAAATGGAAATGCCGTGTGGCTAGGGCCTCCCGTCGGGTAGAACGTTCGCCTGGTGCAAGTCTTTCGAGTTGACGCCACTTCGGCTACTTGCGTGTCGATGGGGATGAAACAATGATGATAAGGACAACACAATACCCAGTCCCTAAGCAGAGAAAATCTCCAACCCCAGTCCGTTAGGCATGGCATTCCGTCGCGCTGACCTACCAGGGGCGGACAATATGTTTAATAAAGCACGCAATTCGGTTTCCTCCATTTTCAATCTCATTTGACAAACTGACCAATTCAGATGGCTGTCGTCAATGAACTGTATGCTGAACGTTGTTGAACTACTTTACACGATCCTTAGAGTAATCAGGCTTTCAGACTATGAAGGCCCATCAAAAAATTTTCATTCATGGAAATTTACCAGACTTCTCAAATCATCTTCGTAAATGCGAGTTATTTCTACATCTACATCATTACTCTGCAATTCACATTTAAGTGCTTGGTAGAGGGTTCATCGAACCACAATCATACTATCTCTCTACCATTCCGCTCCCGAACAGCGCGCGGGAAAAACGAACACCTAAACATTTCTGTCCAAGCTCTGATTTCTCTTATTTTATTTTGATGATCATTCCTACCTATGTAGGTTGGGCTCAACAAAATATTTTCGCATTCGGAAGAGAAAGTTGGTGACTGAAATTTTGTAAATAGATCTCGCCGCGACGAAAAACGTCTTTGCTTTAATGACTTCCATCCCAACTCGCGTATCATATCTGCCACACTCTCTCCCCTATTACGTGATAATACAAAACGAGCTGCCGTTTTTTGCACCCTTTCGATGTCCTCCGTCAATCCCACCTGGTAAGGATCCCACACCGCGCAGCAATATTGTAACAGAGGACGAACGAGTGTAGTGTAAGCTGTCTCTTTAGTGGACTTGTTGCATCTTCTCAAGTGTCCTGCCAATGAAACGCAACCTTTGGCGCGGCTTCCCCACAATGTTATCTATGTGGTCTTCCCAACTGAAGTTGTTCGTAATTTTAACACCCAGGTACTTAGTTGAATTGACAGCCTTGAGAATTGTATTATTTATCGAGTAATCGAATTCCAACGGATTTCTTTTGGAACTCATGTGGATCACCTCACACTTTTCGTTATTAAGCGTCAACTGCCACCTGCCACACCATACAGCAATCTTTTCTAAATCGCTTTGCAACTGATACTGGTCTTCGGATGACCTTACTAGACGGTAAATTACAGCACCATCTGCGAACAGGTCATTTATATAGATCAGGAACAGCAGAGTTCCCAGGATGCTTCCCTGGGGAACACCTGATATCACTTCAGTTTTATGCGATGATTTGCCGTCTATTACTACGAACTGCGACCTTCCTGACAGGAAATCACGAATCCAGTCGCACAACTGAGACGATACCCCATAGGCCCGCAGCTTGATTAGAAGACGCTTGTGAGGAGCGGTGTCAAAAGCTTTCCGGAAATCTAGTAATACGGAATCAACTTGAGATTCCCTGTCGATAGCGGCCATAACTTCGTGCGAATAAAGAGCTAGCTGCGTTGCACAAGAACGATGTGTTCTGAAACCATGCTGATTACGTATCAATAGATCGTTCCCTTCGAGGTGATTCATAATGTTTGAATACAGTATATGCTCCAAAACCCTACTGCAAACCGACGTCAATGATAAAGGTCTGTAGTTCGATGGATTACACCTACTACCCTTCTTAAACACTGGTGCGACCTGCGCAATTTTCCAATCTGTAGGTACAGATCTATCGGTGAGCGAGCGGTTGTATATAATTACTAAGTAGAGAGCTATTGTATCAGCGTAATCTGAAAGGAACCTAATCGGTATACAATCTGGACCTGAAGACTTGCCGATATCAAGCGAATTGAGTTGCTTCGCAACCCCTAAGGTATCTACTTCTAAGAAACTCATGTTAGCAGCTGTTCGTGTTTCAAATTCTGGAATATTCCATTCGTCTTCCCTGGTGAAGGAATTTCGGAAAACTGCGTTCAATAACTCCCCTTTAGCGGCACAGTCGTCGGTAACAGTACCATCGGCACTGCGCAGCGAAGGTATTGACTGCGTCTTGCCGCTTGTGTACTTTATATACGACCAGAATTTCTTCGGCTTTTCTACCAAATTTCGAGACAATGTTTCGTTGTAGAACCTATTAAAGGCATCTCGCATTGAAGTCCGTGCCAAATTTCGCGCGTCTGTAAATTTTAGCCAATCTTCGGGATTTCGCGTTCTTCTGAACTTCGCATGCTTTTTCCGTTGCCTCTGCAACAGCGTTCGGACCTGTTTTGTGTACCATGGGGGATCAGTTCCATCTCTTACCGATTTATGAGGTATGAATCTCTCAATTGCTGTTGCTACTATATCTTTGAATTTGAGCCAGATCTCGCCTACATTTGCATAGTCAGTTCGGAAGGAATGGAGATTGTCTCGTAGGAAGGCTTCTAGTGACACTTTATCCGCTTTTTTAAATAAAATTATTTTGCATTTGTTTCTGGTGGATTTGGAAGAAACGGTATTGAGCCTAGCTACAACGACCTTGTGATCACTAATCCCTGTATCAGTCATGATGCTCTCTATTAGCTCTGGGTTGTTTGTGACTAAGAGGTCAAGTGTGTTTTCGCAACCATTTACAATTCGCGTGGGTTCGTGGACTAACTGCTAGAAATAATTTTCGGAGAAAGCATTTAGGACAATCTCGGAAGATGTTTTGTGCCTACCACCGGTTTTGAACAAGTATTTTTGCCAACATATCGAGGGAAGGTTGAAGTCTCCACGAACTATAACCGTATGAGTGGGGTATTTATTTGTTACGAGACTCAAATTTTCTCTGAACTGTTCAGCAACTATATCATCGGTGTCTGGGGGTCGATAGAAGGAGCCAATTATTAACTTAGTTCGGCTGTTAAGTATAACCTTCACCCATACCAATTCGCACGGAGTGTCTACTTCGACTTCACTACAAGATAAACCGCTAATTACAGACACAAACACTCCACCACCAATTCTGCCTAATCTATCTTTCCTGAACACCATCTGAGACTTTGTAAAAATTTCTGCAGAACTTATTTCAGCCTTTAGCCAGCTTTCTGTACATATAACGATTTCAGCTTCTGTGCTTTCTATTAGCGCTTGAAGCTCAGGGACTTTCCCAGCACAACTACAACAATTTACAACTACAATTCCGACTGTTCCTTGATCCAAGCACGTCCTGTATTTTCCATGCACCCTTTGAGATTGCAGCCCACCCCGTACTTTCCCGAGGCCTTCTAACCTAAAAAACCGCCCAGTCCACGCCACACAGCCCCCGCTACCCTTGTAGTCGCCAGCTGAGTGTAGTGAACCCCTGACCTATTCAGCGGAACCCGAAACCCCACCACCCTATGGCGCAAGTCAAGGAATCTGCAGCCAACATGGTCGCAAAATCGTCCGAGCCTCTGATTCAGACCCTCCACCTGGCTCAGCACCAAAGGTCCGCAGTCGGTTCTGTCAACGATGCTGCAGATGGTGAGCTCTGCCTTCATCTCGTAAGCAAGACCGGCAGCCTTCACCAAATCAGATAGCCGCTGGAATCCAGAGAGAAGTTCCTCAGATCCAAAGCGACACACGTCATTAGTGCCGACATGTGTCACCACCTGCAGCTGGCTGCACCCTGTGCTCTTCATGGCATCCGGAAGGACCCTCTTCACATCAGGAATGACTCCACCCGGAATGCACACGGAGTGCACACTGGATTTCTTTCCCTCCTTAGCCGCCATATCCCTAAGGGGCCCCATTACGCGCCTAACATTGGAGCTCCCAACTACCAATAAGCCCATCCTCTGCGACTGCCCGGACCTTGAAGGCTGAGGATCATCCTCTGAAACAGGGCGAGCAGCTGCATCTGGCTCAGCCAGAGACAGTGCCTGAAGCCTGCTTGTCAGACGTTCCGGGGAGGCTTTCTGATCAGCCTCCGGGGACGTCTTTCGCTGCCTGCCACGCCTTCGAACGACCTCCCAATCAACCACAGCCGAGGGCTCAGCCCCACTGTGGGCAGCAAGCGGGACAACCACAGCGGCAGACCGATCTGGGGACAGACGGGACGAGGTTGACATCCACGTGATACCCAAGTCCGGCTCCCCACAGTGGTGCCCACTAGCAACAGCCTCAAGCTGTGCGACCGATGTCAGCGCCGTTTGCAGCTGTGAGCGAAGCCCTCATCCGAACACAGCAGTCACAGTCCCTGTCCATTCTAAACGATGTTTAACAACAGTTATTGAAACACGAGTCCGTGCCTAGATAACGCAAGGGAAACACGCAAAGAATGTATGAACTAACCTGTACAAATGCCTAACGACTGCGCTACAATCTGCCTGAATTTACGATTACAGTAACTAAAACTCGAGATTACACCTCCTATACGAAACTCACACGCAATTTAAGTAAGAATCTACGAAGTAAACACTAAAGCGCGATGCTACAACTCTCAAATACCATAATACGCCCGAAATTTGTGAATTAAACAATGCAAGTACGCAAAAACACGCAAAGAAATTAAGAATTAAACTATGTAACAAATAAGTAAGCTAGGGGTATACGACTTGCTGCTGGCAGCTGCTTATCCAACGGCGGCAGGGAGTCAACGCCGCGACCGTAAGCCTATGGAATTTGCATGGCTTTTTCTTAGTGTCAAACACTACAAGATAGAAAAACGAGGTACTAACCATCAATGCATGCCTAATAGCGAACTCCCGTGTGGTTTCAATCATCCATGACCAGAAAACTCCAATTAAGTACGAACTTTTCCTTTGGCCAAGACTGATTATATTCGACAACCATCTGCTACAGTTTTACAATGGTAAAACTTTACGTTTGAAAGGCGAGCATTTGTTTACTGTCCACATCATATAATAATTTGGTAGAATGTATAGTCTGTATTTGTAACTAGGAGAGAAGAATATATTAATTTGAGACTGCTGTGTGGACTAGTAAAAGCTCGCAACAATCCACTTAATTGCATTCTAATTGGAGATATGCCGAAAAACTGAATTACATTTATAGATGTTTCTTCATCTAAGTTGACTAATTCGTAAAAGATTCCTTTCCACTTTCATGTTTTGTAAGATGAACTTTTCAATTACGTACTTCTGTGAGAATGCAGTAAGACAAGTTCTAAACAATTACTTGCTTTAGATCGACCCTATATCCGTTTTCAAAGAACTGTGGGTAGCTCTTAGCAATAATATTTCGTTTGAAAGGTTCTTATGATGAAACCAAGGGCAAGTGAAACTGCGTTTCAGTGGACTTTTGTTTGAATTGCTTGATCTCACCTCGCCAAATTTTTAAATTCTCATCTCTATGTCTTAGGAGTTTCCAGTCCGATTTTTCTGTTTTAGCAGAAAGGAAGGAAGGAAGATTACGGTTTAACGTTCCGTCGACATCGAGATCGTTAAAGAAGGGCAGGTTCAGTTTTTTCCCCCTCGGCGAGCTGGGCTGCACCTGCGAGGAAATCCCCGCTAGTCGACAGCTGACGAACAAGATCGTAGATAATACAGGCGTAGCAGCCATCACTTCTTCACCTCAGCCAGTCTGTTTTCGACAGTGCAGTGACTTGGGTTTTGAACCATACAGTGATTCGTCCAAGCTTGAAACACAGAAGAAATATAAAGCTATAGATTCATCCCACAAATACTGACAGACACTTGCCTAAAAAAATGTTTTCATGTTACTGCATAAATCACAATACATTTCAGTATGTCGTGCAGAGCATTCAAGACAAAATTTCGAACCAGAACACAAATTTTCACAGGAATGACAGCAGAAGAAAAATTGTATATAACGTCAAGGAAAGAAAAATTAGTGGACAATCATTGTTTTGAAATGGAGCTTTGCATAAAACACGCTGCTTCCATTTCGCTGTAGTCAAGCTCTTGTAATTTAAGTTTGAAAAACGTTTAACTCTGAAGAAGAAGACAGTTTACTGGACTGCTGAGAAACATCAGGAAGTAATTATCGTCGTCATCTTCAGTAATGAACTGTAGTGCTTTCATCAAAAGTATTTTGTCGTTTTTGAGTTGCAAAAAATGTTCAGTTTCTTCCCCAATATTTTTTTCTTAACGTTGTGGTGCTTGACAGTGGTGATACATCTTCGACAACAATGATGACCCCTCAGAACTGTGACACATACAGGTTGACAGGTGAAATTTCTTTGTCCTTTTCGAGTTACAAAAAAATGTTCAATTTTTTCCCATTAACTTTCTTTCTTTTTCCTGCATTGTGCGTTGCTTGGTAGGGGCAATAGTACATCGACTGGAGCCAATGATGACCTCTCAGAATGATCATCTTGTTACATACACAGACTGGCAGCTGAAAATTCTTGAGCTAATGCTATTCGGCTCACTGGTTCTGTTTCCAATGACAAGGAACTGTGCATAGCTCTTGGAATTAAGCTACCTTTTAAGAAATTCGTGTGATGAAACCAAGGCCAAGTGGAGCTGCATTTCGATGGACTTTTCCCTCGATCACCGGATCTCATTTTGCCAAGATTTTAAAGTTCGTCTCTGTAACTGTCTCTAAGGTGTTACCATTTCGGTTTCACCATCTGAATTTGAAGAATAATAAACGAATGCAACAAAATATGCCTCTTCAGTTTTCTATTATTACAGATACTCAGAAATTATTGGACTAAATAAATGAAGATGGTCTGAGTAACTGTGCATGTATCATTACAACATTTGTAGTTTTCATCACTGATTGCGACATGTGAAAAAATCTTCTTGTTTAACACACACATTCTACAATTAGTAAAATATACATTTCGTATTTCGAACTGGGACAGAAGACTAATATAATGTGATAATGTAGGATGAGACTTTGTTGTGTATGGACGATAATAAAAGCCTGAACATTTCACTTAATTGCTTTCTAATTGGAGATGAAAACACCAAGTGACAAAAGACAGAATTACATTTTTAGATGTTTTTACTTCTAAATTGACTAATGTGTAAAATGTTTCTTTTCACTTTCATGGTTTGCAAGATGTTCCTTTTCAATTCCATATTTCTGTGGGAGAATAGAAACATACGTTATAAAAAGTATTTTGTCGTTTTTGAGTTGCAAAAAATGTTCAATTTCTTCCCCAACATTTTTTTTTCTTGTCACTTAACTATGTGGTGCTTGGCAGTGGTGATACGTCATCTACGATAACAATGATGACCTCTCAGAACTGTGACACATACAATTCTGCAAGGTTGGCAAGAGAGCTTCTGTGAAGTTTGGAAGATAGGAGACGAGGTACTGGCGGAATCAAAGCTGTGAGGACGGGGCGTGAGTCGTACTTGGGTAGCTCAGTTGGTAGAGCACTTGCCCACGAAAGGCAAGGGTCCCGAGTTCGAGTATCGGTCCGGAACACAGTTTTAATCTGCCAGGAAGTTTCATACGTTATAAATAATTACGTCCTTTAGTTCGACCCTACATTCACTTTCGAAGAACTGTGGATAGCTCTTACTAACAATGTTTCTTTTAAGAAATTCATGTGATGAAAACAAGGGCAAGTGGAACTACGTTTCGGTGGACTTTTCTGTGAACTGCTTGATCTCACTTTGTCAAATTTTTAAATTCTCCTCTCTGTCTCTAAGAAGTGTCCAGTCCGATTTTTCAGAGTTAACAGAAGGACAGAAGAAACATTAGGGTTTAAAGTTCCATCGACTTCGAGGACATTAGAAACGATTCACTGAAAGAATAATGGGCAGGTTCAGCATACTCTCAAACACTGTAAAACAGGTAAACAAATTACTATTGTACCTGCCATTGTCCTTTCTTTTTCTTTTTCCCCTTGGTGGGCTGAGCTGCACCTGCAAGGAAATCTTCTCTCTTCGACAGCCGACGTACAAAGTTATAGATACCACAGGTGAAGCCATCGGCTCTTCATCGCCTGTCAGTTGTGTTATCGTATACAACAATAACTTTATTATTTTATTGGTAATATTTTGACAATGCAGTGACTCGTCTAGTTGTGAACAGCAGAAGAAACATTAATATATGGGTGCATCCCGTAAATAGCGAAGGACATCTAGGAAAGCCTTTTTCTTTTCCTGAAAAACTGTTCATATCACAGAATAAATCATAATACATTTTAGACTGTCTTTCAGAAGATTCAGGACAAAACTTCGAAACAGGACACAAATTTTCGCAGGAGTATAAAAGCAGAAGAAAAATCGTGTGTAATGATAGGGTATTATAAATTTGTGCACATTGATAGTTTTGGAATAGAACTTCGCATAGAGCTCATTGCCTCCAATTCCCTACAGTCAGGCTCTTATATTGCTCGTCTGACGTATCAGAAACTAACTAGCATCGTCCTCTTCAACAGTGTCTTGCTGTGCCTTCACCAAAAGCATTTTGTCCTTTTCGAGTTGCAAAAATTCAGTATATTTACTACTAATTTTCTTTCTTTTTCCTTAATGATGTGATGCATGACAATGGCAATAGTTCATCGACTGGAGCCAATAACGACCTCTCAAAATGATCATCTCGTGACACATACGGACTGACAGATGAAAATTCTGGAGATAATACATGGCTCACTGGTTCTGTTTCTACTGACAAGGAACTGTGCATAGCTCTTCAAATTAAGATACCTTTTGAGTAAGTCATGTGATGCAACCAAGGCCTAGTGGAGACTTTTCATTGAATCGTGTGTCCTCATTTTGTGGCGTTTTCTTAAGTTTTTCTCTGCAACTATCTCTAAGGTGTTTCCATTCAGATTTCATCAATTTAATTTGGAGCATAATAGAGTATATATTATAGCAGAATTTATGTCAAAATAAGAAAGAATGTTCATGTTGACAATAAAGTGCAAGAATAAAACCTATAACAACTGCCATGCTCCAATAAACAATGATAGCAGGAGAAATATGCAGAAAGTAAATCAGTTTTAGCATGTTAGAATGTGAAATCTCCGATATACCTAAACACACTGTTCAAATGCTTCTCAACAACTTAATGTGCAAGCTGAGAAATAAAAGAGATTTAGTAATACCGTAGGCGAATGTGCAGAACACTTAAGAACAAATAGAAATGGCGAAAAATTTATTAATAGGTGAAAAATGGCCCATTTAAAACTGATGTCCACACATTTTTGCAAACTACTGAGGAAAGCTAAAACTTGAATATTTCTAAATCTGAACCAAGGGGAATTTCAACTGGATCACTTACCCTTATCTAAAAGCAATACCATGGAAATTATAAATGTTAAAATGATCAGAAATGGGGAATTTATTCACATCATCATCTCTCTAAGATTAAAATACAATTTCTCCTTTCTTAAACAAAAATGCAACCAAAAAAGTAATGAGATACAACTCCACCACTGATAATATGATAATAGAAAATATAGAAAGATTTAGAGAAGGAAATGAGACAACAAGAAAGGTGACTGGCATGAACCAACATTTAGAATAATTCAGACAACAAAGAAAAGAAACGTCAAATTGCAGAGTATAAAAAGAATTATTTAAATAGTCAGAACCAAAGACAACAGGTTTTTGAGAACATTTGGATAAAAAGACGACTCCAGAAGAGTGGAAAAAAGCGTTACTTCTCCTGCTGCATAAGAAAAGAAGACAAAGAAAATATTAGCAATTACAGAGGAGTGTCATTTATGCTAGAAGCATACAAAATATTATCAAGAATTCCCCTGAACAGAATTGTAGAAATTTAAGACATACAACTGGGAGAATATCAGGATGGCTTTCGAAAGAGAAAATCTTGCACAGAACAGATTCTTATCTTAAAAACAATATTTCGGCCCAGAATATTAACCAACAAACCTATAATAGTCTCATTTATTGATTTCAAGGTAACATTTGATCTGTCGTCAGAGAAACAACATATAAAATCAATAACAATTTGGTGTTAAAGCAAAATTTGACTACTTAATTCCTGAAACTCTGAATACAATATCTGAAGTTCAGTTTATTAAAGAAGTGTTTCAGGCATTTGAAATAAAAACTGTTATTAGATAATGTGGTGTCGTATCACCTTTACTGTTTAACTGCATTCAAGAAAAAATGTAAGGATCTGGAATTTGGAGATAAAAAGTCACAAAATTGAACCACTACTTCTAGGAAGCAAATCAAATGGAACTGCCTGGCGTTTGCAGACGATTTTGCAATACTTTCAGAAAATCTAACATATGCATGTCTTAAAATTTCAGTTGAAAAAAATATTCACCACAAATATAAAAAATACATCAAAATTCATAGAAACACAAACAGGTGAAATAAAGTGAGTAAGTGAATTTAATTATCTTGGAGGAACTATACAACAGAATGGATTAGAAAAATTTGCAGTAGATACAAAAGTTAACAAAATGGAGAGAGAGCATATGCTTTGACAAAAAATATTTACAACAACAAATGCATATCTAGAAAAACTAAACTAAAACACTATACCACAGTGGTACAGCCAAAATATTTGTGTGGATGTGAGTACCTAACGATGAACTATAAGCTGGACAGAACAGAGGTACTTTCCTTTCCGCATGCTCTTTAATGCTGATTCTGCCTCACACCATGTTAATGGGAATCCGTTGGTTTGGACTTCATTAATGACTTTACAGTCGTTCATGGTTGTGTTGTCCCCATTTCCATTTAGCAGCATGTTGGAGTACTTTTACATTTCATCCCTGATCCGTACCTCTGTTTGTATTAAGTTATTGTCATCTGTTTCCAGGGCATGGATATTTACATATTCATTTAGTTTTATCTTTATTACTTTGTGTAGTAATTTCCTACTTCCCTGATAGTCTTTCTCTATCCTTGTAGTAAAGTCTTCCCAGCATTTTTGTTTTCTCCTTGGATCGGTCTTTTTACAGGTAATTTCTTTCTCCGGTATTCCTGAGCTAGATTTCAATTGCTAATTCATTTCGTCTATCATCTGTTTTCTGTTTTTCATGGTCTAATTTTCTTTTCAGTACGTTCCTATCTTTTACTTCTGTCTTTACCCAATCATTCTACTAAGGTGTGTCCTTCTCTTTCGTTTTTCCTCAGATGTCCGTGGCTTTTCTAACAAGGGTTCCTTTGAATAAGTACCATTCTTCTTCTACTCCCACTTTCTCAGTTTTGGTTAATGTGCCTGTTATTCGTGTTTCATAGTTTCTATTCTTTTCCATGTCCTCTAACAAGTCTTAATCTTTGGCATTCTCTTTTGTTTTAATTTTGGCAGTCAGCAGTTAATAGCCAGTGGTTGCTATCTAGGCACTCAAAGGGTATGACTAACATCTGTATCTTACTGACCATATTTTCTATCAGTGATTATGAAGTCTATCATAGTATTGAGCTTACCATTCCACCTGTATCTTGTTATTTTATGGCTTTCCCTCTTCTGATACCGCATGTTCTGTACGGTTGTTTCACACACAGAAATCAATTAGGTTCTCTCCTTCCGGGTTTCTGTTCCCCTGACCATGAGGATCGATGATGTTTTCACATCCTAGTCTTTCTTTAGCAACGTGAGCACCGTAACGATGGTCTTCTCTTCTGTTATTTGTTCTTCAAGCTCATTAAGGAAATGCTCTTTCTCCTCCATGGCGCATCCTATCTGTGGTCCGTATATTTGCAAAGCAGTATGCTGTGTATTACCAGCCCTTAGTCTCATCTCGATGATCCTGTCACTCACGTATTTGATGTGTGCATGTCTATATCTTTATGGAGGACGACACCAACTCCATTTTTGGATTCACTGTTGTTACCACCCCAGTACAGTACATATGTACAGTACATATCCATTTCTCAGTGATTTCTTTGCACAGCTTTTCCACTTTGTCTCACTTAACCAATACCCTGAGCTTACGACTGCCCATAACATCTACTAGTTCTTGACATTTGTTGGTGAGTGAAGATATTGAGTGTAGCAATTTTCAATCGTTCTTTTTTGGGAGGATTTTGTGAACACGCCCTTAAAGAAAATGCCAGTACGAAGATCTAAGTAACGTTGCAGTTCCACATGCTAAAGTTACGCATTACCGGTGACTACAGTTTATATTTAAAAAGTGGGTGCTTTCAGTCAGTGAATGACTGCAGCATGTCGACGAATCGAAAACTATGGCTGACTTTATTAATTAAGCTGCAAGTACTTTCAAAGTCAGGCTGATAATCATGGGTAAGTGAAACGCAGTTTGGCAAGTGTCACACAAGCATAAAGATAGAAATCATGCCAAACTGTGCCCGATACTGGTGACTGTGTTCTGGACTGTGAAAGATCAATGCTGCAGAAGTCCCAAGTATGGTAAAATGCACCTCATCTTAAACCAGAACTGCTACATGTAACACCTACATCGCATTGGCTTGGCCACGTTCTCACTATGCGACTGTGGTAAAGAAGAGGATACCAAGCAATCGTAAATCTGACCTACTAGCATAATAAAGAGATTCACTTATATCTGTTGCTATGTTTTCCAACATCACGCTCATAAAATTTCATTACAGGTGCGGTAATGATATTAGTGCTAGTAGTAGTAGTAGCAGCAGCAGCAGCAGTAGTAGTAGTAGTAGTAGCAGTAATAGTAGTAGTAATTTTAAAATTACAAACAGCCGACCAGTTGCAATGGATAAAGAAATTCTTTACCTAGGTTTCGACAAATATAAATTTGTCTTCTTCAGAAGGTAGCAATTTCACATTAGTAAGGACTCGTGTTGTGAGCTCTGCAAGATCCATGAGCTATTTTATATTTACGTGACAAACCCTAATTCTATGGCTATATTTTATTTTTGACACATAGATCTATGCCGAAAATTGTAAAAACGGCGATGGTACATTAGTTCTTACAAATGTAAAATTGCTGCCTTCTGAAGAAGACAAATTTATATTTGTCAAAACCTAGGTAAAGAATTTCTTTATCCATTGCAAATGGTTGGCTGTTTAAATTTTATTACGTGAAACCATTGCTGTTGTGCAGCTATGTTTAAAATATAGTAGTAATTTTATTAATCAGTAGTTCACTTTTACAAGAGTACTGGACATGTTATTGTCTTGAAGTTTTAGAAGATAAGTTCATACATACAGGCATTTACATTCTTAAAGGTTGATTTGACAGGAATGAAGCAGGTCATCGGCCACTACCTTATGCAAGGAACCATCCCGGCCTTTGAAGTGTTTCAAGGAAACCACAAAAAACGAAAATAAAAAAAAACTGGAGATTAGAGCCACCGTCATCCCAAATACAAGACCAGTCTGCTGAAAACTCCACAATATCAAACGGGTTATCTGATGTGTTAAATACAGTCTTGTTTATACTCTCTTTCGTATAAGTTATTTCGTTATTTAAAAAGTTAATCCTGAACTGTACATTCGTATCACAACACCGCGTATCAGACACACCACCTACAGAAACTGTTTCAACTACAACATGTTATCAATATGTATTGTTGTCTGTTGACTTGTGTAACTGTGCCACGATTCTTAGCAATTACGCTTATTTAAATAGAAGTACAGGTCACCTTTTAATGTGATGCAACTGTATTTACAATTTTGCTTTTTATCTTGACGTTGAAAACAGTGCCTAAAACATGTATGTGCGAGTACATGGGTGAATACGTCCCATGTGTGTGTGTGTGTGTGTGTGTGTGTGTGTGTGTGTGAGAGAGAGAGAGAGAGAGAGAGAGAGAGAGAGAAAGAGTATGTGTGTCTGAGTATGTAGGTGAAGAGGTAGCAGAATGTGTATCGATGACTGTGTATGTCCTTACTTAGATGCGAAACAAACAATGAAAAAAGGTTCAAATGGCTCTAAGCACTATGGGACTTAAGATCTGATGTCATCAGTCCCCTAGACTTAGAACTATTTAAACCTAACTAACCTAAGGACATCACACACATCTATGCACGAGGCAGAATTCGACCTGCGACCATAGCAGCAGCGCGGTTCCGGACTGAAGCGCCTAGAACCGCTCGACCAAACTATTAAAAAAGGAAAAAAATTCGGCGAAGGTGTAGTTTGATATTTTTGCATGACATCATGGCTGAAAGTTAAATTAGAGTGACACCTGTTATCTGTAAGGAATCTACAAAATATATGCACATGCCTGATGTGAATTTCAGCATTTTTACTACCGAAATTCATCCCTGATTGTTAAAGGGCTCCAATGGCCACCAAGGCGAACAACACGCAGTCTGCCACACTTCCCCCGCCCCCTCTCTCTCTCTCTGTCTCTCTCTCTCTCTGTATGTCTCTCTCTCTTTCTCTCAGCTCTCCCTAACACCCAACAATACCATTTTAGGGACAATAAAGTCTAACAAATGTGACGTTATTGACCTAGTGACACCATTCGAAGAGCTTTTGTCCTGAAATACTCACTTCCCAGCTAATTTATCAATGCGCTGAGGAAGGCTACTGCAACCCGATCGACATCTCAGTTTATTTTATTATTTTAAATATTCTGTGAGACGACGTGGCAGTATGCTCAGAAAGTTTTCACTGAGATTGACAACTGCTGCAGAAACCTTACAGGATGAACATACTTATAAAGTCTTTCTGTGATTACAAAAATTATTTCTAAGGAACTATATGAGATACAGTTATACGCTTTTTTGCAGATGGCAATTTAACTCATGAAGCTTTTATGGATACATTTCCACACATGCTCTGTTAGCATGTTAGTTGTTTTCTCTCTCCCTCTTGTTACAGGCAGAAGTACGTCTATGTAGGAGGAAGCGAAACGTATTTTGTGATTTCATGAAACATGCTCATCTATTACAGTTGAGCGACGGTCCCGAAGTGCACGTGGTCGATATCTTCCTAAGGTGATGAGCATCAAAAAATGGCATGAAGAGTTAAAAGAGACTGGCAGTGTTGGTGACAAGTCAAATAGCGGTGGACTTGGAGTGAGATACACAGGAAAGAAAGGCCATGAAGCGTATGCCACAGCACGTAACACTGCAGTTCTTATGAGTGTTATTGGGCAAATACTCAACAACTTCATACTAAATTCCTCTCAATTACTGATACCTATGACACAGTCTGTCAGTGGCAATGATAATACACAATACAAACCTTTCCCTTTAACGACACTGGGATGTTTTAGACATATTTTCATGTTCCATGAGGTTAATTTCAGCAACACCTCATGATATATTCCTGCTGTAGACACTTTACAACCATACATACGAATGTCAATAACAGTATGAGATGCATCATACTCATCTGTCTTCTTCCTATCTATATTGCACCATACTGCATAGATAGTCTCACTCAAAGCACGAATACTGCACTTTAGCATTGGCATGTTGAGCATTTCCTACCTCTACAACTACTTAAAAGTCATTGTCAAGCTTCAAACCTACATTTACACATTTAGAAACACTGACAGCTACATTGTATGTATTAGAAAATTACAATACTCTTGTGGAACTTGGCTGCTGTGGTTGTGCAATGGCGTACTCAAATGACACCAGGTCTCAGTGGTTGGAAAGACCATCTTTGAGCTGTGACTAACTGTCCTTGTTCAGCACTCGGCCAGGTGCTCATTACACCTGCTCTGCTCATGCTACAATATAATCCAAAAACGGAAGACATCTTATGGGCTGCCGCTGGTATTGTGCATCTGTAATAATTACAGCAAAAAAAGAAGTATAGTAAAGGATACACACACAGCAACAATAATTAGAAATGGATCGACTTAATACACACCGATATTCTTCTTCTACATCCAAGCTGATGACTGCTGCTGGCAGTGGTTCATGCTGAACAATAAATGATGGTATGTATCCAACTACATTATTTTTTTAAGGAATGCTCATGGAGAACTGAGTTGCACGCCATTGGCAGCTGAGTGGAGGGGGGGAGGGGAGGGCACTCAGAATGGAGGGGGAGTGCATCATGCAAAATATGCAGAAGCATAGGGCCCCTCCCTCCCCTCCCCTCCTCGCCATGACTTCAGCAAATGGCAGGATCTCATGCTTCCTGGAATGGCCTTGGGGATAATGAAGTGCTGATGCTGCTGCAAGTTAAATATAATATGCACAATTGTCTCAGCTTAATATGATACCGCGTAAGAGAGCACTGACGCTGATGTCAGGACATTTTATGCCAAACATACACTGCCCTACTATACTCCTAATATCATCTGTGTGCTACAATAAGATGATTTTCGGTCGTTTGAGCGACACTGCATACAGACAGAAAGGACTCGATCCCATGGACAAAATTGAGAGGAAGATGATTTGTGACAATGGGTTAAGCTTGCAACGAAAACACTTTTAAGGCTCTTAAAACACAAGCAGTGGAGCCACCCTGGCCTTTCCGAGGTATACAAGGAAAAAAGTTACCCCAAGACCTATAGTTAGTAATACTGGCATACCTACAGACCAGCTGGAAAAATTCCTAAAACCCATTCTCAGGGAATATATGGGAAACCGCGAATACCACACCCACTGACTTTGTACACCTACTCAGTGGCTCTAGGATATAGATATTATGGTCAATTTCGATGTCGTCTCGCTCTTTATGAGTGTTCCACTTTCTGATTCCTTGGAACTAATCGTGGAAAAGTTGGACGATTGTTTCGTAGAACTTTTAGATGTTCTGAGATTTACTTATTCCCTACACGACGGGAAATATTACAAACAAACCGATGGCACGACGATGTGTAGTGTGTCATCACCTATCATGACGAACTTATACATGGAACACTAGGCTCTAGAATCCGCCAAGTTGAAGTGGACGTATTTCTATCAGTAAGTGGACGACATATTCGTAATGTGTCCACATGGAGCAGAAAAGCTTGAAGAGTTACTGGAACATTTAAACGCCATCCACCATAATATAAAATTCTCAGTTGGATTCGAAAAAGAGGGTTACTACCTTTCCTCAATCTGTCAGTTAAGAAAAGAACAGGCAGATTCCTGAGTCACTACGTGTGTAGAAAACCCACATACACTGACCTCCAACTCTACACCTCGAGCCATCTTCATCTCTCACAAAGAAATTCGGTGTTAAAGACCGTGTTCCTAGGTCTCGAACATAATAGCAAAAGCCACAGCACATGAAGAGGATGGCTCAATCAGTCACTAAAATATTGTGAGTAAAATAGAAACAACAACTTAAGAGTACTTGGTAGCACACTATTAATCATGAGCATAGGTTACAGCCCTGAGAGAGCAATATTACTGGTCATAATGGTTTCTTGATATGATAATTCTGTTAAGGATATTTGCCTTGAAAAAAGGGAAGTCCAGTAAAACTTGTAAAATTAACAACACAAAAAGTACTTACCACATTTTAGGAATGCAGGTGTCGCTGGCTAGCTTGCAGTAAAAGTTATCAAGTCACCTACTCAGAATTGTAATATGATATACCATAATGACAAAAATCACAAACTATTGCAATTATACAATTAATAACTTCGTAATGAAGCAGCAAGAAAGATATTGGCACTCAAATGCAAGTCAAGTTAGAAGCAATTTAGCATCGAAATATTCTTTCAGAAGATTAACTACTGACATTTATGTAGAGAAAGTGTCAAATAATAAGATCAAGATTAAAAACATAAATTGTAGGAGAATGGGGAGTGATCTCTCCAGTCTGAATGCTCAAGTAGGAGGATAAGAAAGACATGATACATATGTACTTAATGCAAATAATTTACATACATCTATTTTATACAATAAATGAGCAAAAGTTTGAGTAATATTAAAAACATTCGATCTACTTTCCCAATGAATGTACAACCTATCAATTGCTCTTATCTTCATAGTGCGAATACAGTGAGGACTCAACCCCAGTAACTCTTGTAGAGGTAATACAGTTTATTTTGTGGAAGCAGTGGCAACAACTCAGTCTCATCCACTGCTTTTAGGGCAGTGACTCAGGACCTTCACTAACATTGCACTCTAAAGGTTCATCAGTACCTGTATTTGTAAAATATTGTAGTTAGCCATACATATGGCTTAGTAAAATTCGTGAGTAATGTTGAACAGTGAATGTAGCCTATGAACAATAATGTTAGTATCATAATAATAATGAAGTTATAGAGCTTCGTTTGAATTTCGATAAATTAATGGTGTTATTTTATTAAATGAACATCAGTATCCAGTGGCACTGTTCATTGATATTTTATCACATGTCTGCTTGCCCCATCCTGGTTTCAAATAATCGCTCTGGTTAATGTTTAGCGGAATAAACTTAGTTTAAATCTTATGTCGATCCAAGAGTTCCATTAATTGTTTAAACTGGTTCAGCTATGTACTGAACTTTATAAACTTTTCAGTCAGTTGCTGGTAAATTTTGGCAATAGATAACTAATATGTTGAATAGGTATGTCTAGATGCCACCCACCCATCGTTCCGCTGCATTTCAATAAAGCTGTAATTCAGGGAACAATAGGCCTTCAGTATCTGCTACACTCATCTCCCAATCTAGCCAATCTAGTACATGAAATCTTGATATGACACATCCTGAAGAATCAAGGATTAGTTCGGCGATGGAGGAAAATGCGGACAGTATGTGGGGAATTAGCACCCAGGTGTAATGCAACAGACATTATACTGAAAATTAGAAGTATTTTAAATGCTTCTAATAGTGGATACAATAAAATTCTAATATATCAGTTGACCAGTGCATCTACGGGTTATATTTACAAGCCAACAGAATTTTTGTTCTCAGATTTTACTTCTTTTATAAAAGTGTTTGTTGGGCTCATTTTTCCCACTAGAAATCAATTTTCCAATCCAACACCAGTTTTCCTTTCCTTGTATTTAACTCAGCTCTAATGTTATTTGTATAGCATTAATTCTCATCTGAATCATCTCAGCTGTTGCCATATTGAAATTTGTGCCACTACATAGAATTTTTGGTGTCATGTGTCGATGACAACTCATAGTGCCACTGCAGCATGCCATGAACCTTTGTGCTACTTTAGTTGCATGTGTGAATGCGGCTTCAGCTTGGATATCAGTGCAAATTCTAGTCACTTACTTAAATTTCTTTATTATTTACTTAAAAGCCAAATTGCATTTTCTATGGGTACGCAAATATGAACAGGAATGTGAAATGTGCATCAGTGAATGCTATGAATTCTCATGAGATGAAAACTTGGGTAAAGAAACAATTCACACTTCGTGTCAAAATGAAAATATTGGTGTTGAAAATATGATAATTTGTTCTGAGTATTTTTGTGAGAGTTGCTTAACAGTACCTTTAAGTAGCTGGGCACAAGACTACCTCAAAAATTATAAATCTGAAAAATGACGAAATTTCTACTCTAAAAATACCTAGATGGTGTAAACTTCCTACCCAGATAAGCAATACTTTTGAAATACTGAATCTCAAACATGCAATAGATTTGTTATGAACTCAGATGGCAACTAAATCTTGCAGTGTTCATTTCATAAATTACATTAACCTCAGTCAGTATAATTGCACTTCTGGTAATCAATATACTGACATGGCACTTTATAAATCCAATTGGTAAGGAATATTTCCATGTATTAAATAAGTTTACTTAGCTTTACATGCAGTCTACAGCTGATGTGTGACTTTGTTGTCAAAGATGGGCCAGATTTATAAATTTGGAATGAAATATTTCTTTGTGAATTTACTTTTGTCATTTATTTTCATCCATATTTGTCCTCATAATCTTTTATATTACTTACAAAACTAATTTTTAGTTAACAATATCTAGATGACATCATATAGAAAAGACAGACTCGCCACTTGAACAGGCATCATAACAAAAACTGAACTGAACTAACTTTTGGGGTGATTTGCTTCAGTTTGTAGGTTACTCTTTGACCCCAGGATTTTCTTGAATATCCTAATTTTAATAATAATAATTTCATAAAAAGGATATGAATTTTAACAGAATAATATACCAAGCAAGGTGGCAGAGTAGTTAGCACACTGGACTTTTCAGGGGGACGATGGTTCAATCCCTTGCCTGGCCATGCTGATAGAGGTTTTCTGTGATTTCCTTAAACTGCTCCAGGCATATGCTGGGATCGTTCCTTTGAAAGGGCATTGTTGATTTCCTTCACTGTCCCTTCCTAATCTTGATGAGACTGATGACTTCTCTGTTTGGTCTCTTCCCCCAAACAACCAAACCAAACAGAATAATAAATTTTCAAAAGACTATGGAAACTTTTCAACCAATAAGATTTCAGACAAATTAAAACGTTTGCTGAAAAGATGATAATGAGAAATCACAATAAAGACATGTTAATCTTAATTCAAATAGTTTTATAGAAATTTTACATAATGTTTTGTTTGCTATTTCAATTTTAATTATGTTTCTGTAAATAAAATGTTTTCAATGGAACTAATGACCTAGCTACAATCAGAAGAGTGGTAAACTAAGTACTGAGTTATAAAGTTTACCCTGTAGTCCTTTAGATAAAACCTTCATAATTTCAGAAACTTGTGTATTACACATTCCATATTTAACAGATTGTGTAACACAAAACTATAATGTGAAACAATTAAATAAAGCTCTTTCTTTGTTTTTAATAACTCCTTGTTTTTCAAATAAATGATGAGATGAAACTTTTATTGAAAAATACTTCACTTATGTATGATGGAAAAAATATCCCCAAAAATTTGCATCTGTTAACCGTGAATCATAAAAACTCAAATAACTGCTTCTGTTTGACCAGTAATATCATATACTACTAATATAAACATTTCCTTTAGGGGGATACGAAGTGGACTGAAGTGCGAATGGGAATTTGGACTGGGGAGGGAGGCATGCTAGGGTACTCCATGCATCTCTGCAAAGTCGTTGTGCTAGGGTGACATAGTGGTTAGGGCATCTGCTTAGTGAGCAGGAGATTGAGGTTCCATTCTGGCCTTGGTATCAACTTTCATTCGTTGATTCATCTGCATATGTACATATCACAGACACTTGAACTTGAATAGATCTCTAGAACCATATAGTTTCAATGATTTATTGGAAAGTTTATGAAACGGTATCACTTCTTTCACCAAAGAAAATGCACTTACCCCTGTTACATTTCAGTGTGTTGCACAAGATAATAGAATAAAATTTAGAAACCAAAGATATGAGAAATAGAAATGTACACTGAGTGTTCAGTAACTCTCACAAAAAGTATGCAGCAGGCTGTTAGCATAGCTCGAAGTGCAGAACATTCATTCGTTATAGAAAATGCTATAAGGTTGCATCACATTTCACAAGAGTACTTCATACGCTACAGTAAAGAAATCAATATATTAGAGGGAGAAATAACCATGATGACAGCTGAACAGACGAACAAAAATTGCTGAAGCAGAAAAACCCTCTCTTTAGTCTCAACTTAAGTTTTCTGAAATGATGCAAAGACATTCAACAAAAAGGAGGCGAATTTTATAAACAATTGTCACTACAGGGCAGGTTCAGTCTCTGCTCAAAACAAAAGAGGAATTTCTTCAAGAAAATATGACATTTTAGCTTCAGAATTTTTGAGAAATATAGGTCTTACAGCTTACTAAAATTTGCTTAATTAAGTGCATTCTCTACTTCCAGATCCGAATACAGTTTGGAAATGAGCCTCAGTGTTTGTTTTCTCAGTATACTTCACAATGTACTGTTCCTTATGAAACATTTAGCCAAAATATCAAAGATGCTCAATAGATGGTAGCTCTTACTTTTTTTTGAAACGGATCTGTATTTCCAAATATGTTTTGTGAGGAGGGGAAAGGATATTTGGCCTTATAATAGTGTGATGGAACTGGGCACCAATGGCTGCTGAAAGTAGTCTGTTTACCATAATTCTGATCAATCAAAGAAAATGGAAATACCATTTTGAGTAATCAGTTGTAGTTAAAGAGCATGGTCAAAAAATATTTCTTTAATTCCAGGTTTGGGTGCTTGAAATTGTGCTCTGTGGGGAGAGCTGTGTATTTTTACTAACAATGTCTCCGTCAGAAATCCCACTGGTCTGCAAAGACATTTTTGTTTTTGCTGATACACTTCACTTGCAGAAACTTCCCAAAAATTCGTTCTTTGAAAGTGGATTCATGTTTTAAAATAAGAAAATTGCATACATCACACGAAAACTCAAGAAAGGAAACAGGGTTAATCTACAGAATTGCAGACTCATATCACTATAATCGATCTGTTGTAGGATTCTGGAACACGTTCTGTTATAAAACATAATGAATTGTCTCGAAGAAAACGATTTATTGACAAATAGCGCAGGTTAAGAAAATATCGTTCTTGTGAAACAGTTAGCTCTTTATTCACATGAAGGGATGAAAGTTATCATCAGGGGATCTCAGATTAATTCTATATTTCTAGATTTCCAGAAGGATTTTGACAAAACTCTTCATAAGCGATTTCTGATCAAATTGCAGGCCTATGGAGTACCATCTCAGTTGTGTGACTGGATTTGTGATTTTCTGTCAGAAACGTTGCAGTTAATAGTAACTGATGGAAAGTCAACAAGTCAGACAGAAGAGCCATCTGATGTTCCCCAAGGTAGTGTTACAGGCCATCTGCTGTAGCTAATCTATATAACTGATTTAGGAGACAATTTGAGCAGCCATAATAGACTGTTTGCAGGTGATTTTGTCATTTACCATATAGTAAAGTCATCAGAACATCAAAACGAATTGCAAAATGATTTAGATAAAATACTTGTATGGTGTGAAAAGCGGCAAGTAATCGTAAATAACGACAAGTATGAGGTCATCCACATGAGTTATAAAACGAATCCGCTAAATTTCGTTTATACAATAAATCAAACAAATCTAACAGCTTTGAAATTAATTAAATACTTAGAGATTGCAATTATGAGTAATGTAAGTTGCAAAAATCATGTTGCAGGGAAAGCCAACCAAACAAAGTGATTTACTGGCGGAAGGCTTATGAGATGCAACAAGTATACTAAAGAGACTGCCCACACTACACTTGACCGTCGTCTTCTGGAATATTGCTGTGCAGTGAGATGTGAATCAGATAGCTTTGACAGATGACACTGAAAAAGTTCAAAGAAGGGCAGCTTGTCTTGTATTACCGCAAAATAATGGAGTGAGTGTCATAGATATGGTAAACGAGTTAGGGGCAGGATATATTAACGAAATTTAATCATCAATTTTCTCCTCAAGATTCTAAAATATTTTGTTCATGCCCACCTACATAGGGAGAAATGATCGCTGTAATAAGAGTAATAAGAGCTTCCATAGAAAGATTTCAACATTCATTTTCCCATCCACTGTTAATGAATGGAGTGGTAGAGAAATAGCTTTGAAGGTGGTTCAAGGAACCTTCTGCCAGGCACTTAACTGTAAACTGTGGAGTAGTCATGTAGGCTTAGATAAAGCCTGCTTGTTTAAAGTGTTGCATCATGCGCAGAGAAGGAACTTAAAAGTTGTATTCAGATTATGGAATCATCATTCATAAGAGAAAGACAAACAGTAGTTGAAAACTTCTGCATGTCTGTTCTCTCAGCCGGCCGGAGTGGCTGTGCGTTTCTAGGCGCTACTGTCTGGAGCCGAGCGACCGCTACAGTCGCAGGTTCGAATCCTGCCTCGGGCATGGATGTGTGTCATGTCCTTAGGTTAGTTAGGTTTAATTAGTTCTATGTTCTAGGCGACTGATGACCTCAGAAGTTAAGTCACATAATGCTCAGAGCCATTTGAACCATTTTTTTCTGTTCTCTCATTCAAATTTGAAAGCTTTCAAATGTTATGTGGCCTCTCTCTTCACCAGAGTTCTGCTTGCTGATTCCCTCAACTTGATCAGGGAGAAATTCAACCTGAAAATTACTAATCTCATCGAATTTGTCCTCGCATCAACATTGTTTCTTTTCAGTGGCACCTATTATGTACAAAAGGATGGCTTCAGCGTGGGATGCCCTCTGTCACCTGTCACCATTTACAGCAAAATTATTCATGGAGGATTTCGAAGATACAGCTCTGAAAACAGGTCCACTGAAGCCTACATGCTTTTTCAAATACGTTGATGTCACACTTGTGGTGTGGCCACATGGAAATGAAAAACGTTAGTTCCTCCAACATCTGAACTCTTTGAAATTCAGTAGTGTTGTACAGTCTCGACTGTGCAGACAACGTACATGGGGATTACAATGATGACTATATATGCTTAACAAGTGAAAGTGATATTGAAACAGTTGTTGAGCCATGTAGTTCATCATTCTTATAGACAGAGAGCCACAAATCCTGTCTCCAGTGAATCATAGTAACAGACAATTGTTATCCAAGGAGCGAGTACCGAACATAATTACCTACATGAAAGATCATCCACAGCATAAGAGACAGGAACTGAAATTGAGGGTAACAAAGCAAAACCTGAAATGCTTAACTCGGTTTTCAAATGTTCCTTTACAAAGGAAAACCCAGGAGAATTGCTCCAGTTTAATCCTCGTACCACTGAAAAGATGAATGACATAATTATTAGTGTCAGTGATGTTGAGGAACAGCTGAAATCATTAAAATTTAACAAGGCTCCAAGCCCCAATGCAATCGTCATCAGATTCTATACTGAATATGCGGCTGAGTCAGCCCCTCATCTAAGTATAAATCTATGGTAGATCCCTCAAAACAAAACAAAAAAACTGGGCCCAGTTCTTGGAAAAAGTCACAGGTCACACCCATCTACAACAAGGTAGCAGAATCTTATAACATATTCTGAGCTCAAAGATAATGAGGTAGCTCGAACAGAATAACCTGTATGGCAACCAGCATGGTGTATGAAAACATCAATCATGTGAAACACAACTTTCACTTTTCTCACATAGCTTACTGAAAGCTTTGGATTAAGGCAACCGGGTGGATGCAGTGTTTCTTGATTTCTGAAAAGCATTTGACTCAGTACTGCACCTACACTTATTGTCAAAAGTACGATCATGTGGGGTATCAAGTGAGATTTGTGACTCGTTTGAGGACTTTTTGGTAAAGAAGGCACAGCATGTTATCTTGGATGGAGAGTCATCGCCAGATGTGGGAGTAGCTTTGGGTGTGCCACAAGGAAGCCTGTTGGGACTCTTACTGTTCATGTTGTATATTAATGATCTTTCAGACAATATTAACAATAAAATCAGGCTTTTTGAAGATGATGCAGTTATTTATAACGAAGTACTATCTGAGAGAATCTGCATAAATGTTCAGTCGGATCTTGATAAGATTTCAAGATGGTGCAGAGATTGGCAGCTTGCTCTAAATGTTCAGAAGTGTAAAGTTCTGCACTTCACAAAACGAAAAAAACGCAGTATCCTGTGACCATAATATCAATGAGTCACTGTTGGAATCGGACAACTCATAGAAATACCTGGGTGTAACACTTTATAGGGATATGAAATGGAATGATCCCATAGGTTCAGTCATGGGTAAAACAGGTGGTAGACTTTCGTTTATTGGTAAAATACTGGGGAAGCGCAGTCTACGAAAGAGATTGCTTACAAATAACTTGTGTGACCCATCCTAGACTATTGCTCTGGTGTGTGAGACCCATTCCATAAAGGACTAACAGGGGATATGGAGTGAATATAGAGAAAGATAGCACATATGGTCACAGGTTTGTCTAATTCATTGAAGAGAAATACTGAAGGAACTGAAATGGCCGACTCTAGAAGCCAGATGTAAACTATCCTGAGAAAGTCTATTAACAAAGTTTCAAGAACCAGCTTTAAGTGATTACTCAAGGGATATACTACAACCCCCTATGTACGGAACACAGAGGGATCGTGTGGACGAGGTTAGAATAATTATTGAATGCACAGAGGCATTCAGACAATCATTCTTCCCATGCTCGATATGTGAGTGGAACGGTAAGAAACCCTAATAACTGGTACAGTGGGATGTACCCTCTGCCATGCACTTCATGATGGTTTGTAGCTTTAGATGTAGATGTAGATAGCAGAAAAACAATTATGAACGGATTTCGAATGAGTCCCCAACAATATGACCATATGAACAAATATTCAAGAGAGGACAAGGCACATTTGTTCCAAAAACTGGTGTTTGCTTGCTTCAAGAATTCTCGTTACAGTTTACAGGATGTGCTTGATAGTGACTTACTAAGTTAACTCATCAAATTGCGTATGACATAGATTACAGTGATTTGAAAGGAAGCAGCGGATAGTTGTATAACTTCGAACATAACTACAGAATTGGAAGACATAAGATAACGAAATTTCAGACAAAGTGGCAAGGGTGATAATGTACAGCAAACTGCGGAATCGGCCCGATAATTTGTAGTGAGATAAACAAGCGTATCCTGTAGTTCAGTAAGGAATTTGTTTTCAACTCCGACCAACCAGGATTTGAAGAGGAAAAGCGTATGCCTGGAACATAGAGGTACCAAGAAAGTACCAACTAACACCAATGCCTCAATCATTCATATATAATTATGACCACTGATAATGTGCATGGTAAACTGGCTGGAAAGTTGTTTATTGTGCTGTTAGAAGTTGGAGGTGCTCAGCTCCCTACGATTGTTTCTCATGTGCATGATCTTGCAAGGGCAGTAGGGAATATTTACATCAGGCCAAGCAAGAGTGGTCTGTGTATATAAATCACATTCCTTTAGAGCAAACTATCCCTCATGAAAAGTGTGACATTGCAGTTCACACCACTGGACAAATTCAGCTTCTGGATATTTGTTTTTCCCTTGTCTATAAACCATATTATAGCACTATCTGCAGCTACACCTTGAAGGATATGCAGGTTCGTGATAAGCTCTACAACAGATTTTTTACATTCGGTTGAATGCCATCACATTCCATCAGTTCTATTCGCCCCATTACGCCAATGTGATTCGATATGCATTCTTTAAGAGTGGATACTAGCTGAACGCCCTGCACAGTTTGTAACTCCTAAGGAGTTCACCTTCGGTCTTGAAAGGAGTTCACCTTCGGTCTTGATGGTGCGAACTTTTCTGATCACTGTTGCTCGCCATTTTTCATTCTGTGTTCATGACTCAAGTTAATGGTTTGTTTGGAACGTTTCTTGTTGCCAACGATGTCCATTTTGTGAAGTGTAATACACACATCCCATAGAAGGTTGATCTCTGCATCTCCTGGACACCCATTTTCTGTCGCCCTCCAGATGTACAGGGTGAGTCATTAGCAGCTAATATTTTTCCTGGCATAGTTGTTGCCGTCTGGTGCGGCTGAGTGGTTCTAGGCGCTTCAGTCTGGAATCGTGCGACCGCTAGGGTTGCAGGTTCGAATCCTGCCTCGGGCATGGATGTGTGTGATGTCCTTAGTTTAGTTAGATTTAAGTAGTTCTAAGTTCTAGGGGACTGATGACCTCAGATGTTAAGTCCCATAGTGCTCAGAGCCATTTCAACCATTTTTGAACATAATTATTAACACAACACTTTCAAATGAGCCCTGATAAAGATTGAACTTGCGAGCTCACACTCAAGGGGTTTCTTCTTAGTCAAGTGCGAAACAGATTAGTGTATACAGGAAAGCCACTCACATTGATCTGTATCTCCACACTGTCACCATCCTTCAC
Source organism: Schistocerca americana (assembly GCF_021461395.2). Classification (NCBI taxonomy): domain Eukaryota; kingdom Metazoa; phylum Arthropoda; class Insecta; order Orthoptera; family Acrididae; genus Schistocerca; species Schistocerca americana. The sequence continues at coordinate 769,945,338 of NC_060120.1, read as the reverse complement.
AGCTAGTGACTGTGATATGCAAAGTGGTACACAGAGCCCATACATTATCTGACTAAGAAAGCCAAGCAAGGCAGCTCAGTAACATTCAAGATGTATTCAAGAGGAACGAATAAGGCCACTGACCAACACGACATGCTATCAAGGAAAAGGTACCGGCCCAGCAAATAGATCACGACGAGAAGGATAAGTGTATCTGTCGTATGCTAGCGAAGTATGGAACAAAATCGTCGGAATCCTGGCTCAAAGTAACATTAAATATGTTTTCCGTCCACCTCCGAGAGTGCGAACACTATTAGGTATGATAAAAGACGAACTGGGGCTCCATGACCAGGTGTTTACTCTAGGCCATGTAATTCAGTAAGAGATACATCGGGCCGACTGTGCCGACAATGAAAGAGAGATGGAAGGAACATAGAAGAGCCACCAAACCTAATCTGGGGGTGCAGAACATTCTAGGCTACAAGGGACTGAATGAAGTACCAAGAAGTGGAAGTGTTAATACAGACCTCGTCGTTTTGGGACTATATTCTGAAGGAGGGAATTGAAATATGAGTGGGCAGTGATCTGACCAATAGAGACAGTGGCTACATCATTAGGGAAGCTTGGGACTTAAGCGCTCAGCCAACTGAAACCATAGCATCAGCCAACACCCACTTCCACGCCCAATGGACCTACAGAAGCACTGAGGGACAGGAGTTTGCGTGCAGCTTTTGGTGATCACATACCCTCACCACTCTATCCAACATTCCATTGCCCTAGAACTCGTCCATAGGATACTGATATATGAAACTAAAATATAAAGTCAGCTACCATTTCTTATTAATAGCTGTGACTATTTTATGTCACAGAATATCTTTTATGGATAGCCAATATTTCTGAAATAATATCAGTAAATCTGGAGAAATCTGATGTTAAAATACTTTTCTACAAAATCCTGTCCTATGTAGTAATTCGGGGAGACAGAATGACAGTGAAGCAAAAAAGGCCGTTTCATGTAGATAAACGTCTGAACTTTAGATTCTGAAAGGGAACTGTACGACCTCCGACATGATACAGAAGACTAAGAACATATAATTTCCTAGTACCAATACTGTGGCATTCTGTAGCTCAGCATACTTTCATAATTTGTCTGTAAATGCATTTCCATTGTTATAACATTCGAAGTGTGCGTATATATCGAAAACTGAACTTAAATGAACTTTCAGCTCATTAATTATTTGAGCAATGGCTAGATGATGGCTTGCAAGTAATGTCATATGCAGACTGAACCTAGATTCATCCTCCTGACTGCAGTGCTTAATTTCAAAAAATGTTGGTGCCGTATCGCACCTCTTCAACCATACAATTCCCCTCACCCAGCCCAAGCATAAAAAACTCAAGTTTCGATTTTTGAAAACGTTTGATAAAACTTACAATGAGAAACCATTTTTTTACAAAATACTGTCCAAGTTTTTAAAACATAATTTCTTGTAATCAAAACAAGAAAACAACAAGTCTGAATGTATACAACAGGTGTGTCACGTTGGTCACCAGTTGGCGGCAAATTATATGCAGTTACACTGCGATTTGATACCTATGTACTATTTTGAATCCCCGATGCCGACCTTTTCCAGTCTGTCCAAGAAAAGTTTCCTGGGAGGTGCTGGAACGTCATTTAGGTGCGTTCCGACCGAATGTCTTACTGGCACATCGTTGTTTCTTTTTGATCTGAGACAGGAAGCTTCGTCCATGTGCAAGTTTTCAATGCCTGTGGAATTGAGCATGAACTGTCAAATTCACGTAGACGTTACGCAAAGAATCAATGCATTTGTCAGAGATTTACGTTGTTGTTGGTGCTTTGGTATGCGATTGTGAAAACCGCCAAAATGTTGGACGAAGAAACGGAAAGTTTATATATACAGAATATTGAAGAATTTGTTCTCGATGAAAATAAAGTGGTAAGTTAAGAGGGTCGCCAATATTTCAGCCGTATTTTTCGAATCATGTCACTGTATTGTATGAAGTTTATTTTATGGCGAGACTTACAGAATTGTTTATAAACAACTCTTCTTTTTCAGGTTACCTACAAATGGCTTAGTAAGACTTTGGGTGTGCATGTGAACACGGCGAAGCAGTAAGTGTGTTATACTGGCACTGATTACGATAATGATGCGAAATTGTTTACTGAAAACTAACATGGAACGCTGCTTGCACATTTTGTGTGACAGTTCAGCAAGTTCTAAATTCAGAATTGTAATTAATTCCCTCAAGAAAGTGGAAAAAAGTGCATTTAAGTTATGAGTTTCTTCACACACTTTGTTGCATGTGTTTTACATCAAGTTTAGTACACCTTCAGATCTACGCACCGTTTAGTGAGTTTGCGTTAATGGCAAAATAATTTCCACTGATTTAATGAATCAGTTAGTACCAATGTCTGAGCGTAGTGACTCCGAAACGGATAGTTACGAAAACCGACCAGTGATCAACAGTTTTTTAGATTGTTTACTGTAGGTGCTTCCTGATCAGACTTGTTAGAATCGTAAATAACACTTACTGTACATTTTTCCTATTTATTTTAGACAGTTATTGTAACATGCTTGTAATTATCACTAGTTTTCACCATACACTGACCATGTGTTATGGTTTCTGAAGATAGCTGCAACTGGTCATCATTTAATAGTGAAGAGTCAAAATTAATTATGTAGTGATTTTGTTTTTTTTTTCATTATAAGAAATTGCAAAATCAAAAGGTAATAAATATGTGTAATCAAGCAGACTATTAACTGTGTTAAAGTAGGTAACCACAACACTTCTATTGACGGACATTTAAGCTTTGTAAATCACAAGTAGTATCACTCCTTTAGATATTGTTCAGCAAATGGCCTTATGTTAACAATGCAGATGGTCTAATTAATAACTCACAAAACAACCGCAACAAGTTTCTGCCATAAGTAGAGACAACTATAAGTTAAGAGTTGAATGGTGTAGTTGAGTTACACCTCTGTGCTTGCTGCTGTTTTGAGTTTTCTGGCTTTGATCGGATGTTTGATCTAGTCTGTTTCAGCAATAGGCTTTCACTTTTATTGTTTGAAATGTGTTCAGTGTGATTCATCATGAGTTACAGTGATGATGACAGTATTGGGGAACGAATTATTTGGGATGATAATGGATCCAGAGATGAATAACTTCCAGAACATTCAGAGCCATCCAGTTCTTATCAGTATGTTCTATTTTCTTATCACTTAAAGTCAGAAGTAATAGTGCCTTGCATTTGATACTTTTACTAATGTAAAGCACAAGAAGTTAGATGTTACAGATGTAAATGAATCCTACATTGTTATTCAAGATATCTGCTCGTAGAATGAAGTGATCTCAAGGAATTGGTGCTTGTTTGACCATACACATAGAAACAAAAACGAAGTCCGCAAAACTTGTTATGTACAGTGATATTCACACAGAACGAAAGATGAATTGGAAAATAATCATGAAACTAGTATTAAATGTATAGAATAACATTGAAATTGTAGACCAAATGTTCATGGAAAGTAGCCCCCTCCTATTTCCTTGGTGACGGTGAATTTACGTCAATATGAAACTGCAGAAGACGCAACAGATATTATGTCCAACTGATCGGTACAAAATTATTTGTCAATTCAAGGAAAATATCCCTTTCATATCACTGTAACAGCAAACCATTACTACTTGTCTGTGGAAAGATTGCTAAAAGTCGGTCACTAAGAGGAAGACATTGAAAACCATGAGTGTTATGGCTAAAGATGCAGTGGATTCAGTAACAGAAGAGTGACCCATTCACAATTTTTCAAGGAAATTGTTTCTACTGACATGGGATTTTGCAAATTGGACTTGAAGACTGTATGTAAAAAAAGGAATAACTATTTCTCTGTCTAATATACCTAAGGGAAACATGTACACAGCTTGTTGCAGAAGAGAAGAAGAACAAGGACATGTAAGAACTTTTGCCCTTCATTCCACCTGTTCATCACCACTACTATGAGTGTTCTTTCTTTTCACACTGCTGAAAACATTGGGCCACTGAGAGGAAATGATTTTATTGGTGATGAGTAACAGACATTATGAGAAATTATGTAAATACGGCATTATTGTTTGCCATGTATATTTTCATAGTAAATAAATTCCTTTACCTGTTTGTCACAAGTGGTGTAACTTCATTTGCGCCCTTATATTAGGTCTATAACTGGCTCGGGTTTATTGTAATTGCTAATTTGAGGTAGAAAAATCGATTCTGACGACTTACATGATCAAAAAGTAATTATAAATTTTGTATCACAATCATGGTACACCATTAAATATCTCAAAACAAGAGTAATGAGAGTTACACCACTTTGCTTTGAGGGGCTCATTTGTTAAGTCATGTCGTTTGAGGGAGGAAAGCTTAGCACACACAGGCCGTCCCAGTTATAGCCATTGACATCTACTGCCTAAAACCTGTCGTGATAATTGATTTATGTATTAATAAAGTTGATATTAGACCACGTAATTAACATTATCTATCAAGTTTGTATAGTTATTGAGATACTTGGATCTAGACATGGTGTCTTGAACTTAATCATCAAATTTGACCAATATCCAAAAATTGTGACGAGTCAGTAGCTCTATTAAAAACAGCAGATTTTTATCTCCTAGGCGCTTGTTTTCACTTATTGGTATCTTATGTTTTAGGAATAATATTTAGCTCCAAAGGTAAGCTCTTTTTATATATATATATATATATATATATATATATATATATATATATATATATACAGAATACATAACCATTTCACTCTACATTAGTGTATTTTTCTTCTGTGCAATCTAGATTTGGGCTGACTTGACCAGATACAGTATGTTAATGGTCTAAGAACTTCTAGATTTGTCCTCAATAATGGCATAAAAACTGAAATTTTGATTGTACCAAAGAAAATACTGTATTTTTTTTTCGGTACAATAAAAATTCAAATCTTTTAAAAAAATGCCGTATGACTGTGGCTCAGCAGCATCGAAAACTTTGTCGTGGTAAATGCTTATTTGATGATGTAAATGAATTAATGAGAATCAGTTTATTTTTAAAATTGTATAAACTGGAATTTATATAATTCCAGTTTATATGGACTTGAAATATAAATTGTTCTGCATTGCGAAGCAACAAAGCCAACATTTGAATATGATCAGGGACAGTTCAGAAATGGGAGAAGTTGTTGCTTCAATGGATTTAGCAGAAAAATGTTCATTTGTGGCGCAACCCTTCCACTGGGAAAAGAGGCAAGCCACTTTACAGCCATTTGTTATTTATTATAAAGGTGCTGAAGCTCTCAAAAATTTGAATATTTGCGTAATCAGTGATTCCCTCAGTCATAACGCTATTGCTGTGCACGTTTATGTGGAAAGGTTGATCAAACACCTGTAAAATACAGTTGGGGAAATCACTGTTGGTTCTGTTGCCCTACACAAAAATTTAAAGAACTCCATCAACATACGTAATAAAAAAAATGTTGATACTGCAAGAAGAAAGGTTTGAAAATGGCCAAATGATTTTAGGAATGTGAGATATTCACCAATTTGTGTGGACTGATAAATGAATTCATATCAGCAAGTTTCAGATGATACAGCATCTTTTATTGCTAACCCTGACCAATATATTGCAAACTGCTTTGATGAAAAGATTTTGAATCTCCAACCTACATACTATGTAGCATGTATTTATGACAATAAATGATGGCTTGGGAATATCTATGACATCTCACTTGAACAGAGTGATGTTTTAATGGACTTCATGCGTGCTGGGGGTCCTGCACGTTCATTCTCTTGGCCATATAGAAAAGACCATTACAGAGTTCCTGAGCAGCATATTGTCACCAACATTCCTGCTCCATCCCTAACATTGACAGGACACCAGTTTAACTTCTCCTTAGCAAACTTTATCCAGTATTGAGAAAAATTTAAAGTCAGGTCAATAGTAAGGAGCAGCTTGGGCTTGGAAATGGGGTAAGAAACCTAGTGTAGGCTTAGGAACGTGCCAGACACACGTTATGCTTGACAACCTGATTAGAAGCACTGTAACAGGTTTGTGAACCTGGTAAGCAACACAATTCAGGCTTGGGAACTTCTACGAAGAGACCCACCAGTGGATGTTGGATGACTTTATCAGGTGAGGCCCCTTGGTGATGGCATTACCTTTTTTTTTTTTTTTTTTTTTTTTAGTAGTAGTAGCACCCCTTAAACAAAAGATACCAACAATCAAAGTCAGGTGCCTAGAAGATAAAAATCTGTTCTCCCCAGCAGAACTAGTTGTAAACAAAATTGATTGGCTAACATTTTGAGATATTTGACCCCAGACATTGGTCAAATTTGATGATTAAGTTTAAGGTACACCAAAAGTTGAGTAGAAACATCAGTTTGCAGGTTTCTCACTATAATAGTCAATTCATAAAAAGAGTTGTCAAACATGATGATTTATTCATGATAATACCCTCACTGGCAGAGTGGCCTGGAAGCTGATGGCTGTGGTGACAGAAGTACAGCACATCTGAGCTAAAGCTTTACAGGGCTTCTTTTGCGTTGTGCCTGCTGCTATGGTAAAAGTTTTAACAAAATTGTAGATGATCAGGTGGGGACCAGTTTTAAATTAGACTGATTTGATGTGGAATGACCCAGTTTTGTTCTTTTCCAGATTGCTGTATGCGTTTGCGACACAGAGTGCAGAGGCAAAGACTGCGGGGATTAAGAAAACCTTCCTTATCAGTGGGGTTTTGTTGAATGATGGTGGGTGCAAAGTTGCTGTTGTGCAGGAAGAAAACTTGCAGAAATTAAAAGACCAGTTCAAAACTATAACTTCGGAACACATATACAGTGTGCAGAAAGTGAAGAATGACACAGCCCTTTGTGACCTGTATAAAGTTGATAGTTTCCAGAAGGATGACAGTAGTCCGTAAGTTACTTGAAATATGTGTATCATTGTTGTAACTAATATAATGTAGAACATGAAGGAAAGCAAGAGATCTCAAAGCTGAAGTGAGATAGGATTAAGAATTAAACTAAAGTGCACTTACACTGTACTTGGCTCTTAATTCGCATGCTGCTGTTATCGATTTATCATTGGTCATAGCCAATCGGGTGATAGTATATGATAGTCAGTGAGAATTGCTCAGCCTCATAACCTCGGTTGTCATAGTTATTTGTCCCATATATCACAGTTTTTGAGCTTGTAGTTAGTTGGTACTTAATAGCACCTTGAGAATCAGTGAAGTTTATAATCTTGGTTATCTGAAATACTTGGTTGTTTCTTCTGAATATGTTACCATTTCTGAGGCTGTGGTTAGGGTGGGACAAATGCCCCAGCTTAAACAAAATATGAACTAATTTCATTTAAGAAGCAAAGGAAATTACGAATGAGCACTATCATTGGCTACCCACATCCTTGTTCGCTCTCCAACAGTCATTGCGCAGACAGTTACTAACTGCAGTAAGCAAGCATAAGAAAATCCAGGTATGCCATAAGTGCACTTATACAAGGAATTACCTCATTTCCTGCTGAGAAACTGCTTGTTAATTATTTGCACAAATTATCAGACGGCCTGTTTAAGAAAGTGATAATGTGGGCTGCTGCTGCCTCTATGTCGTGGTTATATTTAACTGTGTTACATTACTGTTAACGTATGATTATCTGTTCCCAAAACATTATTTGCTTAGTAGAGTGTGATAAGTGCCCATAAATCTGCACATTTATTCTTTGGAGGGTATTTTCCTTATTGTTGTATCAACTAAAATAATCAATTTTTGAAAATATAATATAATGAAATGATAAAGTCTATGCACAAAGCTATTGCAGGAGAAAATGTATAGAAGTTAAGGAAATGTGCAAGCTTTCGGAATCAGCATCCTGGTAGAAAGGTAAGGTAAAGAACCAGAGAGATTTGGGAAATGGGACTGTTGTTCTTTGTACTGCATGACATGAATGAGTCAGTTACACCAAGCATAAAGTTTCTCAGTGACGAGATTTGATGCATTAGCCAACTGGAAACTACCATCTAGATTGATCCTGTCATCAGGTGGTCGTATTTCCACAGATTCCTTGATTCTGGAGTCCCAGAAGTTCAGTGTGTAGGCGACAACTTTAATTTCATTATAATCCATGCATAGCCAATAGAAATATCTCCCAGGGGGATCACAGCTCTTTTTTGGGTACGTGTGTAGTGTGCATGGGGCTCGAGCTATTGCAGCCTTTCTTCTCTCCTAGGCTACATCCCTTCCCCTGATCCTCTCCTTCCTATCCTTGCACCTCCCTCTACACCCCCCGCCCCTCCACACACACACACTAACACACACACACACTCTTTCTGCCTCAGTGTTTCCTTTTATGACAACTCGGCCATTCCCTTGGTTCTGCTTTCACTCTTGTATCTCATGTTTCCACTCTCCCTTTGTTGTCACCCGGGATTTGACCTCCCTTTCTAAATCGACTTTGTAGTGTGAGCCATTTGGGTCTCCAACATGGTTCCTCTCCCCTCCCTCCTTCCTTCCTTGCCTTAGGTCCCCCCTCCCCATCGCCAGGTCTCCTCCACACGTAGCCAGTCCATGTGATGGGGATGTTATGTACCCATCTGGCTCAGCCCTCTGACAACACAGGGATCACACTTCTTGTACCTTAGCTGCCACCACCTTGTATATGCCAAGGAGGGGTTGCTTGCTCTTCATTGGGCATCGGCACTGCCTGCAGCAATCACCCATCACAATCTCATTGGAAAACATATATTACTTCACACATCTGTTGGTTGTTTTTTCTACCTGGTGTGTAACAGACATGAGCATAAATTGAACAGAATAGGAAGCCTCAGTTCTAAGTAGATATATCTAGCATGAGCCATATGATGTAATTACAAGCATATACAAGTTTTAGCATTAACTGTCATATCAAACCAGTCTTAGGGCTGAAGACCACGCCACCACCAGGTATGCATTTAATGGACCAAAGATGTGAAGACCATTTCTGAAACACAATGTAATAAATAGTAATGAAATTTGCACATAGATTACTGTGGTGCCTATTAAAAATAGCATATTGAAATTTAAATGCCGCAGTAGACGTAATGTAGTAGCCGACACATTATCATAGTTTTCTTTACTGTGATTGAATGTAGGAATGTTCCCTGATTTCTTTATCTTTTTAAATAATTGTTAATGACTTTTACATATATTTTAGGGTACCTGCCATATCATGTAGCAAGTGCCTGCCAAGAACGGATTCTGAACTATCGAAGTTAAGGATAAAGGCAGAGGCTGCAACAGTGACCAGTGATTCCAAACAGTGGCCAACAGGTCCTACAAAGAAAGCTCCATCATCCAAATCACCAACCAAAAATGTAATTACTTTGATAAAAATACCTTCCATTAGCTCCTCTACATTATTCATGCCACCATGGTGTTTGGTTTTTGATAATATAGTCTTTGTAACTTTGTTATGTTATGCAGGATGTCCCAGGAGGAAAGATCAGTATTTTGAGAGGCGACAAAAATGATCTTTTGAAGCAACTCAGACATACATATATTTTGCTTTGAAGAGCCCTGACTATGTGCTTGTAAATGTTTTTCATTATGAAATTGTTTTATTTTCTCATTTTTAGATGTTAGTTAACATTTATTTATCAAGTTACAAATTTCTGACAGTTGTGTTTGCTAGAAGGTGGTTTCTGCACCACAATCATCCCCCCCCCCCCCCCCTCCAGTCCCGATCCAGTTGCAAATGGTTTACGGGAAGAACAATTGTTGATAAGTCTCCGTTTGAGCTGGAATCTTTCTAATTTCATCTTCATGTTCTTTTTTGTGAGATATACATAGGTGAAAGCAGTATTGGTTGACTCTTCTAGGAAAGTACGCTCTCGGAACTTTAACAGTAAACACACCATGATGCAGGACATGTCTCTTTCAGCATTTGGCACTGAAATTGGCTGTGCTCACTATGATGCTTTTGCACTTACTAAATGAATCTGTGATGAAACCTGCTGCTATTCATTAGATGCTCTGTATTTCCTCTATCAGTCCTGTCTGGTACAGTACCTGCAAAAAAAAGCCATACACATTAGTAAAGTGCCTCCATGAGATAAAGAGGTTTGATGGCTGTGGATTAACAATGAGGGACGGTGTGCCGGTCAGACTGCATGTTGTCATTAGGTGGTTTCCCAAATCCAAGTACATGAATACCAGGCTGATGCCCACATCCCCCTTCAGTTCCATGATTCGCAAACATTTAGAAAATGTTCACACAGTTGCACATGGGGTAGCACTAGACACAGACCATTAAGATAGACAGAATCTGTGCCAGGGTGGGGGTGGGGGGTGATATGAAGAGCATCCAGCCACCCTCTACCACTAAGCCAGATCTGCTCATTAAGATGCCCCATTAATTAATAAGCTGACCTTGTGAAGATAATGTCTTGTACCAACCCCAGACTGATGAGGAGTATTCAAGTGCAGTTTCAACCAGGATTTTGCGAGCTTTGTCCTTTGTGGGCGGACTGCACTTCTTGACGATTCTTCCAATCAATCTCATTCTGGCATCTGCCTTACTGCAGTTAGTTTTATGCTGTTGTTCCTTTATAAATCGCTCCATACATGTTAAGGTTGTGACTGTTTCCAGCTATTGCTCTGCAATTGTGTTATCTGTCTATTTATGCACAATACATTACATTTGCTTATGTTGAGGGCCAAATGCCAATCCCTGCACCAGTGTTGATTGTCTGCAAGTCTTCCTGCATTTCCCTACAATTTTCTGGCGTTGTGACTTCCGTACACATAACAACGTAATCCACAGAAAACTCATCTAACTTCTTATGTTGTCTGCTATGTCTTTATATTTGTTGTAAAAAATAATAGACTTATAACACTCCTTTAGTATATGCCTATATGCCCGAAGTCACTTTTATGTCTGGAGATTTATCTCAATTGGGAATGACAACCTATGTTATTTTGCTAGGAATGATTCAGTCTAATCACACAGCTGGTTAGACATTCTGTATGCTCGTATTTTGTTCATTAGAGGGCAGTATAGAACTGTATTGAATGCCGTTTGGAAGTCAAGGATCATGGCACCATCCTGGGCTCCTGTATCTACTGTTTTCTGGGTTTGGTGGGCAGAGTGAGCAGGGTTTCACACTATCGTTGTCTTTGGAACCCATGTTGATTCTAGAGAGGAGATTTTTTGGTCACCAGAAATATCATAAACTGCAAGCTTGAACAGTGCTCCAAAATTCTACAACAGACTGACTTCAAAGATATAGGCCTATACTTGTGTGTGTTTGTTTGTTTGTTTGATGACCCTTCTTTAAACTAGGTGTGACCTGTGCTTTTTTCCAATCATTAGGAATGCTTCACTCCTCCAGAGGCTAATGGTACGCTGCTCCTAGAAGAGGGGCAAGTTCTGTCGCATACTCTTGTGTAGAATGGAAGTAGTATCCTACCAGGTTCATGTTGTACATAACTAAATGACAGGCCATACATTATTGCATATGAAATGTAACCAATATATCTAAATTGTATTTTAAGTTGAGACCAGAATGATATATCTTTTCATTCTTGAGAAATTGGTTGTTATATCTGCGGACGGTTCACTCGCGGTGCACCCGAACCTTTCCTGCGCTTCAGGAATCAAGTGGCGTAAAAATCGTTGTATCTCATAAAAGGTTCAAGATACTGAAACGATGAATTTTGGAAATGACAGCATGCAGAAAGGACTATTTTATCAAATGATTAACACTATAAAAGCATGGGGTTTTGTCCAAATTTTCATAGCCAAACAAAGGGAGAGAAACAGGTAAACGGGGTATCAAAGTGACCAGCATGAAGTCTAATTTGGCACAAAAATATTTAAATTCTTGAAAGTAATCAGGGTAATTAATGAAGACTTAATTAATGAGCTGAGGAAAAATTGAAATATTTCACGAAAAGCTGCTGTAAATGCAATGTCAAAAAGAGTTAATCAGTTCAAGACCTAGCTATTTTGCACATAAAAAGATACATTGGAGCGGTATTTAAATGTCAAAAAAGCTTCCTTCGAATCAAGTACGTTAGGAAGGCAAACAAGGAGTCAGTAAGATCATGCTTTCTGAATAAAACTTGAAAATAAGAAATGAAAGAAATCAGTCAAATATTTTATTAAATGAGTAGATCAGAGAAACGTTCTACGTGCCTTTGAAGGATGTTCGAAATCATGAACAGAAAATGAGGTGCACCAAATGTTTCCCTAATATTTTTTATTTCATACTTTTAGACAAATCATTACACAAAATGTTTGACTTTCTTTTCAAAAAATTTTTATGCTTTACTTTTACAGACTATTTAGAGTAATTGCAGCACTTGGCCTTAACATTGACTGCTGATGAATTACATTCACAACATGAAGTATCTGTAAAATTTCATGGTTCATTGTAATTTATTAGGAATTAAGTGAGTGTGATATACTGGGATAGGTGTGAAGATCAAGTTCTTTGGCAAGTTCTTAAAAATATACTTAGCAATGCAGTGTAAACAGTATACATAAAACTTATATACAGAATTGTTACGGAATCAGTAAAAATATAAGGAGGACTCGGAATCGAACCCAGGACTATTTCCTACCATGTAATCACAAACTGTATACGCTACCCCTACACCACAGCTAGCTTTTGTTCACTGGTATCAATCCCGTACTTACATTTGTATTTAGCATAGTCAGTCATGTAGTAGTCATTCCTCCGCATTTATTGGCTGTTAAAAGTTCTTGATCATGTAAAAAACATTTGTACTTAATTTATTGATGAGATAGTCAAATGCTCCTCTGCTCATTCACGTGTATTTGAAGAATTTGTGTAGTGATCTTCGTACTTGATATTTGTGAAATTCTCCATGGAGATTCCTCCCTTTGTAAATTCCATGCAAAGCATTCCTTTTCGCTTTATTTTCTTTGGTAAACCTAATTCTGTAGCCTTACTCTCCAGCTACAGTATTCTACAGGTTAGGGATGCTGTTTTATAGAAACAGCTGGTTGGCTCTAAGCAACCATCTTGTAACGGGACTTGGTTGCTCGCACGCACGCAGGACACCCAAGCTTTTCGCCTGATGTCGCTGCGCTTCTGTTGCTCACATACGACACGGCCTTACTGCAGAACTTCCATGCAAGTGCTTTACGTACATCCCAATTTTCTGCTGTTGCATGTATAGAGGATCATAAAATGTCTAATCACATTAATGTGAACACCTGTCAAAAACCTGAATAACCACCTTTTGCAGTGTGGGCCAGTGTGAGATGTGCAGGAAGAGTGTCATTGAGGTTCTGGAAGGTACTGACAAGAGATTTGGAGCCATGCCAACTCCAGTGCCGAGGCCAGCTGCACTAGGTTTCTCGGTTGAGGATCCATGGTGCAAAGAGACCAATTGAGATGGTCCCACAGATTGTCGTGTTGGCTTCAATCCAGGGAGTTTTATAGTGAAGGGAGAACAGTAGCTCATCCTGATGCTCTTCGAACCATGCATGTACACTGCGAGGTATGTGTCATGTTGCATTGTCCTGCTGATGGATACTATTGTGCTGAGGAAAAACAAACAGCATGCAGAGGTGGACATGGTCCCCAAAAATAGATCTGTACATGTGTTGATCCATTGGTTCACCTGGGCAGTCATTTGCTCAATAGTTGCACATCTTTTCGACTGGTACATATTTCCATAGCCGTTCTTGAGCGCTCTCATCTATGGCGCGTGATGCACCACAGTTGCCTCGATGTCGGTTTTGGATAACACTATTTTACCATGCACAGTATACCTTATTTCTAAATGAATAAGTTGATTTTTGAATGTGTGTATAGTGTACGTGATGTCTCTGCCACAGGAATTTCTGCCGTGTCTAGAAATAAACTTTGCTGCAGAGAAAAGGGGACAGGGCTATATGAGATGAGCGGAATAAAGCGGAATGGGTGAATGCCAATCGCTGTTTGTGTGGTTGACTGGGTTTGCGAATGATCAGCATTGTTATGATTACTAGCGAAATCCACAGATTCAGACTACCAGAGTGGAAATAAATGACTAACAGGAATAACAGATAAGAAAGGTTACATATTATCTTCTCACTGTATCCAAGAAAATGAAATTTTGGCAGAAAATATTTGGCCAGACCTCTACTCTAGTAAGGGCCAGTTTGACTGTCGCTAAAGTTCTGTTCTGGGATTAGCACGAAAATGCATTGTGCGAACATGTAACAACACCTAACCAGATAATAAACACAGGATAACTAAACCAGTGATTGTGGCAGGATTAGTGAAGTTAAACGGAGAATGAGTTTTGACTCTGGTAGGAATAGTTCCAGAATTAGTGATGACAATATTGATTGTTAGAACGAGGAAGGAGAAGAAACGGGGACATCACACATATTATGGAAGACTATGACGATTCCAAATTTATATAAAAATTTTGTACTACTGCTTTTCGATCACATGCTTCAGAAACTAGAGCTTATAGATGAAATGTAGAACTATTTCCAACATAAGACTTTTTGCTTGCAGTAGGCCTAATAGGCATTTGATATTGGTACTTCATGAATTATATTCTGTCTTGTTATAAAAATGACCATTTGTGCCAAAACAGTCTCGTTTATTTAGTGTGTGTTACGATTTCTGCAATATTAGGCAGGCCTATTTCATTTTATCTAGCAGACAGTGACAGAATACATGCAGTGAGATCGAGAAACCACACCAGTCTTGGGTACTATTTGTATTCACTGTTTTTTCATGTAGCAAAACATTTGGCGAACTTTGAGGTAACACATTCTTTCCCAGAAAGGAAAGCATGCCATGTAAAGCTGTAGCAACATCAGGGAGAAAACCCCTGAAAAACAATTTATCCCTTAATGTGGATCTACTGCACTTGCAAGGGGGGGCCACGATGTTTGAAACGCGGATTTACTGCAAACTTCGTACACTCATAGTACTCCATGAGGACAACAAAATGTGCAAACAGTAGCGCTTACTTCTCAAGCGTTATTGAGAAAATCGCAAGATAATTTCAGTCGTCAAATATGTACCAGTGCATGGCTGTCATTACCATAAAGCGGCGGCAGCCAAGTGGTTAGCATCCAAGCCCCATAATTGTAGGTCGTTGGTCGCTGGATCGAGTCCCATTCGACACTCTCCCCCCCTCCCCAACACAGTCATATTCTTTACTATTTATATTACAATTGATATAATGGGAAAATACGTGTAATCAGATGGACTTTTATTAAATTTACAATGTTATTTGGCAGGCTACAATTATTTATTATCACAAATAATATAATATTCATAACTGCCGACTAGTAAATGACCAAACGCATAAAGTTATACTGAAAATGTTTGCTTGTCAATGATTTGAGAAATCCCTTATGCCTGAAAGGAGCCCGAAACTACTTGTTACCTGCAAGTTTTAACTGCCGCAGACGGCTTTTGAAAGATGTACAACTATGTGTTGCTTTCGACATTACGAGTACAAGTTGCAGGATGGTATTTTTCATAAAAACATGGAAAACATAAAGTTAAATGGCTCCAGCTGCATTGAATAAATGCTATGTTTACGTATAGGCAAGGTGTTTTGAGATTTTCCATGGAAAAACAAACCTCGCTAACATTTTTAAAAACCTCCCTTCCATTCGATAATTTGTAAGCAAACCATGCATAACGCAGCATTTCCTTAAATATCAGCGCTGGTAATTCGTCATGCAGTATCGGGCGTATTTTAATATGTCTTAACAAGAAGCAGTTTCTCATTCTCTTTTGATTAAATAAGAACAATTTTGAAGACGCTTAATGAGATGTTTAACTTGCCTGTAGAAATAAACATTGCACGGCTGGCAAACTGGCGTGCATTTCAGAAGTACGACTTGAACCGTACATGTTCCAAGTCCTTCGTCATCGGTGAAAATTCCGTTGTACAAACCAGGATTCGTTTGACCCCTGCAAGAATCTATTGTTAATCAGAATTTTTTCTTTCTTCACGTAGGGAAGCATGGCACTAGATAAAAACGAACAATATAACTGCGTGGTAAGTTTCCCGGATTTCGAACTTGTTGTGATGACATTCGGAAGATTTTTAGTTAATTTGTCAAAAGTGTTCTGAACCTTTGGTCCAAAGTTCCCCGTGGCTTTTCGCAAACAAAGAAACACGTGCGGCAATAATTCGCCACACACTGTTATTGCATATTGTGCTATGTACGAGTGCGTCACCTTATTCATATTGCGCCTTCTGACAAACACAGTCTTCGAATTTCTTTCGGCAAGAGTTCTGTTGTATGTGGACTGGTACGGGCAACCTGTCTGGTCTGTATTGATAACAATTTTTTTTTTTTTTTTTTGAAATTCCGGATGATTGCCTTCATCTGCAATTGAAACTTTCTTGTGGCTTCCAGCGTTTCTTCTGCACACACACATTCCCTCAAGCTCACATACTGCGTGATCTTCCTCTGCCGAATTCTGTGCCATAGTCTGACTTTTTTTTTGTCCATGAAAGCAATGCTTTGAAGATGAAGTCCTCCGATTGGAATTGGCCTGCAGCAGCCAAACCCCACTGCTGTAGGTTTCTGGTTGTTACCTGAAAAGTAAAATCAAAGTTTCATTTTATTAATATAATTATTTCTTCGCATGAGGTTTTTGAAGATATAGAAAATTAGATGTAGAGTGATAAAAATGAACACTTACTGGCAAATAATTTTGGCGAGACTCCACGAAACGGTCATAGGTCCATGAATTAATTATCGAATATTTATCAATCGTTAATCCTCCAGATTTTATGTTTTCTTCCCATCTCTTCAATTCTACTTTTCTTGTCAACTTCTAGACCCTTTTATCTGGAGAGTTTGAAGACTCCATTTGGGGTGTTCTTTCGCCAGTTTAACAACTTTTATTTTGGTCTCCAACGGAACATAATTGCCGTTTGATGCCTTTTCTGCTGGCTCATAATCTTCATCGTCGGACGAATTTTCTTTGACTTTACGGAATTGATCTTCTTTGTCTACTTCATCAAAATGAATAAGGTCCTCGTCAGTGATGAGTATTTTTTCTCCTAACATTTCCATAGTAGCCCGATACAGTTCTTCTCCAATTACCATAACATTGGCAGAAATCATTGCTGCGAGCATGGCCTTCCCCTCGTTGGTCGTTTACTAGTCAGTAGTTATTAATATTGTATTATTTGTGATTATAAAACTTTGTAGACTGCCAAATAACATTGTAAATTTAATAAAAGTTCATCTGATTACACGTATTTTTCCCATTATATCAATTGTAATATAAATAGTAAAGAATATGACTGAGTTTGAAAAAAACAAAAAGTGACGGACGGGACTCGATCCAGTGACCAACGATTACAGGGCTTGGACGCTAACCACTCGGCTGCCGCTGCTTGATGATGATAACACCCACGCACAGGTGCATATTTGGCAACCAAAACTATCTTGCAATTTTCTCAATAACGCTCGAGAAGTACGCGCTACTGCTTACACTTTTTGTTGTCCTCATGGAGTACTGTACGAAGTTTGCAGTAAATCCGAATTCCAAATGTCGTTACGTTAGACGTCGTACACACATTTAAAATTTGTTTTTAACGCACTGCATTTAAAGATAAATATTAATCTTGTACTGTTAGAACAATATTTTTAATAATCTGCAATTTTCCGTCCCCTACAGTGGATAAATAATTAGTCTTAGTGGGGGAAAATAATAAAATTTAATGTGGTTTAGTTTTGTATGGGAAACATTTTTCACTAGAAGCTACAGTTTTTGAGTTATTTCAAGAAAAACATAAAGTGACCTTAAAACGTCTGCATCCCCATCCTGCACCCACCCCAATGCTCACACCCCACCGGACAGGATTTTTAGCATTCTGTTGTGGACACTGCCTCCTTGCAGTGTGCAAAAACTTGTGACTATGTCTTCATTGATTGAGCTAGTAGCTATAAATTATTGTTCATGTCAAGTCGGAAGGTGACCCTGTTGAAGCTATTTTGTGTCTCCTCCTTCATTAATCAGTATCAGCCAATAAGTCTTAGTCCCCTTCCAATCACATCGGCACTAGCTGCCCTAGATGGCGGTAGCAGCTCTCCTTCAGACAGTGCTGTTGCAGGCCACAGTTTCATTCATAGAGCAACAACATTATTTGTTGGAGCTGAACTGTCACTGATTTGTGGTAATGATGTAGTTGTGGATCTGCGACTGTAAGCACTAGGGCAATAAATATGAAGTGCTTCACAATCAGGCAAGTGGGTTTATTCACTGTTTTCATTGACTTTTTGTAATGTGAATCTGAATGCAGGACTTCTGTTAATTTTTTTGAAGTTAAAAATGGACTGCAGAAGCTTGCAACATCATCGAAAGAGCTGTATACTGGATTGTAAATTAAATTATCAGAGCTGTAAAAATTTAGGAAACATTAATTTTCTGTTGCCAGGAAAGCACTCAAATCACAAGAAAGTGAATGTTACTGTGTTCCGTCGCTGTCGCTGTGATAACAGTAATTCGTGGTTTTCAAAATGCACAGTTTAATAAAAAGTTGCTGTTTGTTAAAATAATTGATTAGATATTTGCTGTATGAGAACTTATTACCTTTATTGAATTTGTTTCATTATTTTCAATTTGAGATCACAGAAAATTGCCTTCAGACTATCAATTTCCATATTTATTGAATTTTTACCCCAATAAATTTGCAGGTATAGACATTTATGAGTGGCATTTCTAACGTTTTGGGAAAATTGCTCAAATAGAAACAGCAATTTTGTATTACTATAATACAGTCCACATGCCACTAAAACTAAAAAGTAGTAACTGGTTTAGATAACTTTGTCATCAGGAAATCGTCTACTTGGGAAAAATCATGTCGTCATGATGCCATGTCAACTATTCAGTGTCTCCTGTTAAGCTCAGTGTAAAGCATCTAGTCCTATAACTGTGCAGCATCTAATGCAGCATCATAAATACAAGAAGTACCTGAAAATTTGTTTGAAACAAGTTCCATCATTTGTAATTTTCTCCTAAGCTTAAATATAAACATGATGTAACATATCCATTTGAATCTGATTGTTGACTACAATAACATGTTGTATTATTTGGCAATGTGGAAGGTGTCTTTCTCTTCCTGTACATGGCAGCTTACCAATATCACATGCATTATTGTTCACCATGGTATGTCCTGTAGGAAATAATGAGTCATTGTACTGACGAATGCATTAGAGAACAAAATTATTTGCATTATGAATCTTATAACGATATGTTTACGTAATGTGTATACATAATCATACAGTTATAAATGTCCCCGTTCATAGTCCCTAATTATAACAATATGTTTACTTTTGTGCTGTAAAATATAGCTACAATCAGCGGTGGAAATATATTTGTGAATGCCGACCGTATGCGGCTGTTTCTAGTTGGATCGTCTGATCAGTCAGAAGTTGCATTGCAGAGGAGAGTAAATGCCTATTCAAAATATAATTATTTTTGGATAGCTCAACATGAATTTCCTAAGGGACCGTAGTTTATCATGCATTTATCAGTAGAATATGGCGCGGAGAAAATATTTCTCCGCATGCAACTTCCGTCTGATTTCGACGAAAGAATTCGTGACTGTGAACTCTCTATTTGGCAGAAACATGAAGAAAATTAAATAACTTCATGAAGGAGTGAGTCATAGATTCTATACTAAATAAATAGTCCATACACCAGTTCCATTTAACTCTGAATTTATGGCAATTAATAGATGAACTTACACTGCAGTGAAGGATTTAACATGGATGCCATTTTGCCCTGAATTTATGGCAATTAATAGATGAACTTACACTGCAGTGAAGGATTTAACATGGATGCCGTTTTGACTGGCACTTCCCTTCTCGTAATGAAAATAATTCCTTTGACGTTTTCACATGCACATCGCACAATAAATCTACTGCTATGCAGTATTGCATTTTTACTTTACACTAAAATAATATTATTTTTAACAATAATAATATGGCGGCAAGACATGCGCGTCCGACACAAATTACAAGAGACAAGAGAAAATGAGTTACTGAGAAACTGTTCGTCGAGAATATCGCACACCAAAAGAATGTGTAAAAGTGTTCTTCTTCTGCCCGTTTTTCGAGCCGCTGTTTTCAAAGTCATTAACTCGCTGCATCTCTGACAGTGCTTCAACAATAAACACGTTACATCACAGGACGTTCACCTTTTACATTCTCGCAACATTATTTGCTGACTGTAGCTGTTGCCGAGTGACTGCTCAATTAGAGAATGATTTAAAATGATAAGGCAATCACATAATGTTACAATCTATTCTGTAACATGGTTGTTGCACAGAAAAAAAGCAGCAGATTAGCTGATTAGTCTGCAGAAAAGAGAATGAAAGTTTAGAAAATATTACAGGGATAAATGTAGTAATATTGAGTATTTTGTATGTGCTTTGGGAAAACCTTTCTAATTGTTCCATTGATTTTAAAGAAGCAATGTTAGGCACTTCCCTTAAGGGGAACAGGAGAGGAAAAAATAAATGTCTGGAAACTGAAAGAAGAGGAAACCAGAGTAAAGTATTAGGAAATTTTAGGGAATAAGATACTTGTAAGTGAATATGAGCCAATGGAACAGGAATAGGGGAAGATTAAGACAAAAAATTGCCCTGCAATTTGTTTTTGGAAAAACAAGAAACCTTAAAAGATGCAAACTAATACTTCAGTGAAGCGATAGAGTTAAAGGAGCACTTCAGGAAATGAACAGAGTGTGTAGCATGTAGTTTTAGCAAAGGAAACCGGATGCAAAGGATGAATACAATACCAAGAAGATAGTAGCAGAGGTGGGGAGGAAATTGGTGGTAAAATGGACAGGTGTGATGAAGGAAAACAGCAAGAGCAACAGGAAAGTACTATATGGGTTGTGAAGACAGTGAGAAAATGTGTGAATGAAAACTCCACTATAATTATGTAAATGGGAAAGAAATAAACGATGATAAAAAAATCTAAGTATTGTGGAAAGAGCTCCTGCAAGCCCTTTTAAATCCACGTTAGATAGTTGAGGGGGAGACCAAATGAAGAGATGGATAAACCAAGGAAAATATACTGAAAAGGATTTGACTTGGGCAGAAGTAGAATCAGCACAGGAAAGTATGAAACGAGGGAAGGCACCAAATGTAAATGAGGTGTCAACACTAATGGTAGAAGCAGCTGGAGTTACAGGGAAGCAGTGGCTATACTAGTTGATGAGGAAAGTTCGGAGCGAAAGTGATTTACTAACAGTAAACATAAGTATAGTGCACACATTGTGATTTGACTGATTTTAAATGGGAGTGCTGGGTGTGGTTGAAGAAAGTGTTGCTAGAGAGAGGAGTGTTGCAAAGAAAGCATGTTTTCTAAGGAGTGTCTACCCTCATTGTGGATAGTTAGCTTTCTTTTCTGAGAAGTAGTTTTAGGTAACATTCGGAATGCACTGAGAATTACATCATTCTAGAAAAAGGCTGTTAAAAATGAGCTGTATTAGTTGTCTCATTGACTCATTAGTTTGTGGTTTAACAGAACACGTACAAAAGCTAAATTTCATTTATTTTTTGTCATTTTGAAAATGAAATTGTTCAGAGAAAATTCTGTATTATCCTGCAGTGTAGTTAGCTTTTAATGTTTTTGAGTTTTTGATGATTTGTATGGGGGGGGGGGGGGGGGGGGGTGAAGAGGTGTTGGAGGAAACACTCTAATATTTGATTGCACTCAGGGGTAAAGGTTTCAGGATGTTTGGGAACCACTCAGTTAAACTGTGGCATTTTCTGGTCACATTGGGCTCTACTATCACAGAATATAAACATGGAGTGGGTGTATAGGCCAAAGAGTCTGTATTACAGATCTGTTTTTATCCCAGGAATCGTATCTAGATACATCTGTGCCATGCATTCACATATGTATTAAATACAATGTTTGCACAACTAGTATAAAAGGGCAGAATATATACAGTATGGCAGTTTACACACACACACTGCTGCTCGACTGGTTGCAGCTCACTTCACTATCGTCGCTCGCCTACATCACTAGCTGAACGATATGGCCGGACACAGAAAGGGAAGCAAGCTTGTTGCTGCACTGGAACAGCCGATGCAGAAGCGCATCGTGCTGCAGTGCTACAAATTTCACCAGCTGGGGCATGTTGCCAAAACATGCAAGGCACCGTTTCGTGCCTCAGTGCACAGAGGCGCATGATGCACGCAATTGCCCCAAGCCACATGGTGTGGCTGCCAGGTGCATGAACTGCGGTGGAGCCCACGCCACAAATTTGCACGGCTGCAGCTTCTTGAAGGAGTACGGATAGCTGCTTGAAGGAGCACGGAAGTCTGAATGCCGTGAGACGTCCTGTGGCAGTGTCTGGCGACAAGACAGCCGCCCCATCCTCCCACTCTGGCGAGGGATTACGGGCCGCAATGAAAGAAGAACTCTCAGCTGTTCATCATCAGCTCCAGCAGCCGTGTGATAAACTGCGAGTGCTGAAGAAGACATCTGTCCTTGCCGCTGCCTCCCCGGGGAGGCGGCCGGAGGGGGTGGACACTGCCACGCAGACATCCACAGCCCTGCCCCCTGCAGAAATGCAGGAGACAGAGCATCTGCTGATGGATGTGGAGTTGTCTGCTCTCCGCTCCTGCTGTGGAGGCAGACTTGCGAGCCAAGGAAGAGATGCCAACCACTTCCTCACAAGACGAGGAAGAGACAGAGGAGGAAGACCTGCCCCAGTGCCTGCCACTCCCAAACGAGCACAGCATGCAGCCCTTCCGGAAGAAGATTGCAGTGCCTCTCAGGGATGGATCGTACCCCCATTGGGGCAGTCCATACCCCTTCTTGCCACTGGATGTGCCCAATCCTCCCCTTCCCCACCAACAGTATGACCTTAGCCACATCCATAGCTTGTTGAACAAAGTGATGTCCCGGAAGGATTTGCGACTCATCAACGCCCACCCTATCTTCATCCCCTGGGACTGGGAGCACGTCTACCGTGTCTCGGAGAAGTGGGTGAAGGAAGAGTGGTGCTCTGGCAGGAAAAAGCCTGCCCCAGATCAGGCTGCCATTGAGTACTTCGCCAACCTTAGGAAGTAGCGCTATGCCCATCCAAACGTGAGGTCACCACATCACCAAAGCAGATAAAGGAGGAACAGCAGCCATGTTGCTTACCCTCTGCCATACTAGGACTATATGCCAGTCCTTTCATTAGTGCAGTGCAGTGCAGTATGTCAGTGTGTAATAAAGAGAGAAAAACTGATGTTACCTGTCACGGACAACATATAGAGTAAGTAGGACATAGTGGAAAATGTGTGTCTGTCATATAAGTTGTCATCTAGGACCTTGATGTAATGGTGAGCAAATGTTTCATATCAAATTAGTCGGTTTTACACACAGGAAATGGAGGACACTGTTAACATCCTGTATGTACATTGTAACTGTCGGTTCATTAAGGATGTTGTCAGGATGTCTCATCATGTGAGTGTATATCTCAATTTCTTCTTGCATGTTCAGTAATTTACATTTTTTTGCCTTGTGAAGACTGATGATGTTTTTAGTGATGTCATTAACAGATGCTCGCATTCTCTTAAATGAGCACTAAATGCTGAAGCATTGGATTCACTAACATTAATATGTTCTCTAAACCTCACCTTGAAGGTTCTCCTTATTTGCCCAACATAAAACTTATCCCACCTACATTTCCATCAATACTCTGCAAACCACTGTGAAGTGCATGGCAGAGGGTACATCCCATTATAAAAGTTATTAGGGCTTCTTCCTGTTCCATTCACATACAGAGCATGAGAAGAATGATTGATTTCCTCTGTGTATGCTGTAATTAATTTAACCTTGTCCTCATGATCCCTATGAGAGCGATATGTAGGGCTTCACAGTGTATACACCTAGAGTTATATTTTAAAGCTGGTTCTTGAAACTTTGTCGTTAGGCTTTCTCCGGAGTAGTTTATGCCTATCTTCAAGAGACTTTCTGTGACACTCTCCCAAGGGTCAAACAGACTTGTGACCATTTATCCTGCCCTTGTCTGTATACCTTCAGTGTCTTGGGTCCCACACGCTTGAGCAATATTCTAGTACGGACTGTGAGTCAAATGCTTTTCGACTATCAAGAAATACTGCGTCTGCTGACTGCCTTGATCCAAAGCTTTCAGTTTTGTAATGTGAGAAAAGTGTGAGTAGGGCATCACATAATTGATGTTTTCAAAATCCATGCTGGTTGGCCTGGGAGAGGCTATTCTGTTCAAGATACTTCATTGTGTTTGAACTCGGAATATGTTCTAAGATTCTACAACAAATCAGTGTTAATAATATTGGATGTTAGTTTTATGGATAACTGTTGTTACCCTACTTGTAGACGTGTGCGACCAGTGCTTTCTTCAAACTACTGGGCATGGTTTTTTGTTTGAAGGACCTACGATAGATTATCTTTGGAAGAGGGGTTAGTTTAACCACAAATTCACTGTAGAATCTGAAAGGAATTCCGTCGGGCCCTCGAGCGTTCTTCAATTTTAACGATTTGAGCTGTTTCTCAACACCACTAACACAGTCACTATATACTAATGTATATGCTCTGGATATGTTATATGCCTGGCTCTTATCCTGTGTTGCATATAATGCGTTATTCTACAGTGTCTGCTGTCTTCAAGCAAATTTCCAGCCTAATTTTTTGGAACGTACATATATTTTTTCGGAAATGTGACCCCAGTACGGTAAAATCGTAGACAAATCTTTTTCTTTTTGCTTGCTCATTTCTCTTGTGACCCAGTCTCTATTCCTAGTTTGTTCATGCCGTTTCTTGGTGTATAACCTCGTAATTAGTGTTGGGTCACATTTCTGATAAGATGAGTAGTTCGTTTTGAAAAACTAGGCTGCAGTTTGACTTAAGGTAATCAATATTTTGAAGTTAAATCCATTTGCCTGTTGAGGGCCTGTAGACTACTAGGACTTATCTTGTGTGTATACTGAAGTATAAACACTGAAAGAGCTGTTTGACACTGCACTCGTTTAGTTCTGTAGTTAGGAACTTAATTCTACTTTGTATATACAATCAGCCCCTCTGATGCATGGATTCTTACTCCAGCAAGAGGACCCTCCAATGTGTGGTGCTTGTGGCTTGCAGATCATGGTGCACACATTTTATTGGACTGCATTTCATTTGCCAACTAGCGACGAATTTGCTGGCAGATCTACAGTCTATTATATGTAATGTTCAAACAAATGTGGTTCAAGTTTTAAAGTTTTGTGAATTGTCCAACATTTTTAACAGTATTTTAGAGAGATGTTTTTAATTTGTCAACATGGTCGCTAGCTCACCAAAGTTTTTTGCAGGTGGTCAGCCAGTCACATTTCCCTGTGCTTTTCTTTTAGCTCATCTGCATTTTGTTTTCTCTGTGTTTTAATTTCTTGATTGGCTATCTTCCCTCCTAACTGGTTTTAATTCATGTGAGTGTGCATGTGAGATAGAATGGCTGTGTGGTCATTTTGAGTGCATGCTTGTACAACAGTTTTAGTTCATCTCCACATTTGTTTGTTTTAATAAGTGTAAGGGCACTGATGACTCTGCCATTGTGTGCCCATAACACACACACACACACACACACACACACACACATACACACACACACAATTCAACTTCAGGCCAGAGAATGCTGCAGTATCGCTGGTCTACCAATTAAATATTTTACTTGCATTAAATGTGTTAACAAGAAATACTTACAAGCTGCAGAGCACAGCATAGAAGGTTTTCACATGAATTTAATTGCTGCTCATTTTGCTTGCAGCAGTTTAAGCTGTGCTCTTTTCTTGCCTCCCATTGGCTATGCGCAACTGACGCATTGCGACCAATGACCTTTAGAGACACACCGTCTTGACTGGTGCTGCCCGTGATCTAGACTTCAGCCAGAAAATCGAGTTCTTTTTTTCCCCCCTATAGATTATCAATGATCTTTGTATCTGTACATGTGACCTATAGCTGCTCATGCCAGTCTCACTGTGTGGGGCTGGAAGTATCCTTTTTTTCTGAAGACCGACTGTGGAATTCAATTTGCAGTTTAAATGACCTATTGCTGTAAAGCTGACAATTATCTCTTGCTTCTTGAAAAAGTGAGAAAGCAATTATTTAGTCATCCACCATCATTAATATACTAATGGGTGTCCACTTTCGAAAGATAGTAATAAGTAGTGCTTTCTGAGGAAGTTCCCTAGGTTCTCTTAAGGTAGCTGAATGAAATATTTATTCATTCTTTATGTGTGTGAGCGTATTCTGTTAATGTTTAAGTGTTTCGTTATACACTTCAGCGAATTAGAACTGTTCCATTAATCACAAACATATTTTGTGTGTGGTTTTTCAGACAGAAAATTCCAACAAGCATGTAACCAATGGTGAAGCAGACACAGCAGAAAAAACTGTAGAAGGTAACAGTGCAGTTGTAAAAAATGGTCCAAAACCGGGAAGTATTGCTGCAATGTTTGCAGCTCGAGGTAGCAAGGTCCAGAAGTCATCTGAAAGTGTAAGTATTTTTACATTTTGCTTCATTTAAAACTGCTAAAAAACAGTGAAATAAGTACATGCCGAAGTACGTAAAGAAAAAAAAAATCAATTCAAACAGTGTCCAAAGTGACATAAATTGAAAAGAACAATATTTGAGCTTTTGCTTTCTATACAATATCTTTTTGAGTAACAACAGATTGCTACTTGCCATGAAGAGGAGCGATGAGTCACAGGCAGGCACAACAAAAAAGAATGTGAGAAATATTTAAGCTTTCAGACAAAGTCCTCCTCAGAAGTAGAACTCTTATTCTGTCCTGGACTTTTCATTGTTCAATTTCCTTTTCATAATGAAAATAACAATCTTAGTTTCATTAAAATAGCAATCATTTCTTTTTTCTCGAGTGATTTAGAAAAACCTCTGAGAAGCGGTCAGTATTCCTTCGCTCAGATTTGATGGCTGCCAAACTTGCCTAGATGTGCAGCTCTAACATTTAGTTTTGGAAAGTACATTATTGTTTTCTGCCATCATGTATCATATTAAAGTAAATGAGAATTTGCTATTTTCTTCATATATTGGCTATTGCAATGAATACAATAGTGGAACATCAGTCCAGCACTTTCTGAGAGGTCTAGCTTAGTACTCATGTTTTCTGCCACAGCTCCTTTCTCTTTGCTCAAGGAAAGCTTGTCCAGTTGTTGTGTCCATGTAAAAATTATTTTTTTCCCTTCATGATGCTCATATGTTTTTAGTATGAGTTTAAAAGAATCTGTATTATTTCAGTCAAAGGCACCTGCAAAATCCACTGCAAAGGGAAAGAGTGGAGGTATTGCAACATTTTTCAATAAAAATGTTGGAGAAACAAATGCTAACAACGAAAAACTTCTTAAAAACCAAACAAAAGAAGCAGCACCTGATGGAGAGAAGCCAAAAAGTGAGGAGAATGGCCATTGCCCATCACCTAAAGGGAATGACAGTCCTCCAGAAAAGAAGCGTAAGTCAGTTCCTGAAATATCAGAGCAAGAATCAACTTCAAGTAAAAGAAGAAAGATTTCAGAGGATAAAATTGATTCAGAAGAAGTAAATATGAAGTCAAAAAAAGTTGTTGAAACCAAATCAAATAAAAGCAAGAAACCAAATAAAAGGAAAGAAAAAGGCAATGATAACATTGAAAAGTCAGTCAAGAAACGGAAGAGAATCATTGTTGCTGACTCTGATAGTGATGATGGTAAGTTCAGCTGAACTATACTTTAAACTGTAATTTTTTCTTGTCAATGAATAATATTTATTGCCAGAATTTGCAAACATTAATGATGCTCTAAAGTGCCAAAGGCCGTGCTCAGTTATTATTATGTGGGAACCTACCAGGAATGTTGAAAACTACTAGAGGTATAAAAGGTGAAAGAGAGAAGTCAGTAACTCAGGTGAGCTATCCTTTCTGAAACAAATATGTCTTTATATGAATATTTAAAATAAGTGAAAGACAACCACTGACCTATAGAGGACTGGTGTGTGGTGCACACAAACATGTAGTAGAATACCATTAATGCTGTGGAGCTCTTGCTCTTTTTTTTTTTTAGTAGGAACACACACACACACACACACACACACACACACACACACACACACAGAGAGAGAGAGAGAGAGAGAGAGAGAGAGAGAGAGAGAGAGTGTGTGCGTGTGTGTGTGTGTGTGTGTGTGTGTGTGTGTGTGTGTACACCACTAGAAAGAGCGCTAGAGCTCAAATACTGGTGTTAACTATTTTCTATGTGCTTTGCACAATTCCTCTTTAGATAACTGGCTGCCTTTCTCGTATTTTATATATTTTTCCAGACAGGAATATCCATTATCTTTATATATGTAAGTCTGTCTGATCAGTGATGTACATGTTCTACCATAGTAGCTCCTAGTAAATATATGGAGACCACTGATATGTCATTTCCTCTCAGGGCTTCCTTCACCTTATCATTGTGTGCTGCTTTATTGTAGCAAAAGTTTTTTTGTTTGCTGTCAAGTAATTTTCAAAATGTTTCTCAACTAAAACAGGACCTTAGTTGCTCTAATTCTTTTACAGAAACATGACCATATGAGCAATACCAAGTTTCATAATTTGTATTTTCTTCATCTCTTGCCAGTTGCTTGATTTCTGAGTGGCCTGCATCTTTCCTTTGCTTTCTGAATGTTCACATTTCTCATCTTTATCTTCCAGTTTGTGCAAAATCAGCATTACATTACTGACTCACTGTTAATGATTTATGTAGAAACACAGTTGATATCCTTTTTGGACTGAAAGATCTAACAGTATTGTCTTGATATTTTCAATTGTTTTGCATGAAAAATTGCTGGCAAATCAGGTGAGATAGATGAGCCTTAAGACGTTATTTGCTTCTTACTTCTTAAATTATTGCACTGCCAGTGAAGCAAGTTATATGTCACGAATTGGTGTGATAAATATATAAGTTGTGTGATGGACTGTCAGCTTGCACTCAATTAGATGTGGAGACTTAACCAGATTATCTATTTTTAGTGCAGTTATTGAAGTCTTCTTGAAACAGTAAATTAGTGAAGTATGAGGTCTTTTCAAAAAATTCCAGAACATTCATAATTTTGCGCCATTGGTTTGTGAGAGTGAAATGCGGTTGACACCCCAGCACATGCCTGTGTTTAATGTGTAACTGCCAGAAGTTTCGTTGTTGTATGTCTCTTAGTTATTGTTCAGTGTTGTATTGAGTAGAATGTTGTGTTGCATAGTTTGCAAATTTTGAGATGGCAAAGTTACAGGAGCAACGTATCTGCATTAAATTTTGCGAGAAACTCAAGAAAGTCTTTACACAGACACACCAAATGAGGTGGGAAACTTACGGCAGCGAGTGCTTAGGCCATAATCGGTGTTCCAAATGGTTCACAAAAGATGACCCTCATTCAGGACACCCTTCGGTGTCTAGTGACCCTGATGTTAGGAATGTCTGTGAAATTGTGCATGCCAATCAAAGACTGACTGTCTGAAAGATTGCAGAATAATGTAACATTTCAGTTGGATCATGTCTTGAAATCCGGACACAGCATCTTGTAAAGTGCATCGTGTTGGCACCAATTTCGTCCCACAGCTCTGAGGCAAGACCAGAAAGACCCTCACCTCACAATCTGTGAAGAGCTTTTGGATCGCACAGATGAGAACGAGATGTCCTGCATAACTGGTGATGAGATGTGGGTCTGCGGTTATGATGTTGAGACCAAGATTCAATCTTCGCAATGGGTCGAGAAAGGTTCTCCAAGACCAAAAAGAGCTCATTAGGGCAGGTCAAAAGTCAAAGCCATACTGACAGTTTTCTTTGACTCTGAAGGATTAGTTCATCATGATTTCGGACCACAGGGACAAACTGTTAATTGAAGATATTATCAGGACAGGTTGTGATGCCTGTGAGAAAGAAACGGCCTGGAATGTGGCGAGACAACTCATGGCTCTTGCATCACGATAACTCACCCACACGTTCATCCTTGTTGGTGCATGACTATTGCACAAAAAACAAAATCACTGTGCTGCCTCATCCTTCGTACTCTCCATACATAGCCTCTGCAGACATTCTTTTTATTTCCAAAGTTGCAAACCCCATTGAAAAGACAAAGATTTGCAGCGATAGATGAGATAAAAGAAAATTTGCAGGCAGCACTTTGTGTGAGCCAGCAAGAGGCGTACCAAGACTGCTTCCGGAAGTGGAAAGAGCATTAGGAGCAGTGTATCAATTGTGGAGGAGAGTATTTCGAAGGAGACCATGCATAATAAATAAAAGGTAAGCATAGAGAAACTTTGTGGGCAAAGTTTCAGAATCTTTGGAACGGACGTTGTATATCCCCAAATTACCTTCGTAATAAGTATGATGATTGTAAGTGAGGAGGGGAAATACTATATTGCATAGCACGTAGACACAGGCAGTTTTGAAAGCTGAATTGTGTAATGCTTACTAATTGGTGGTGATTTAGCCCTGCTTGTGTTACAGCTATCTGTCAGAAGACTGTTTTAATAAAATGCAGTGTTTTATTAAAATAGGCTTTTGTACTTAGGCTATCATATTAACTAGTAATTCATTTGTGTTAGTGCAGCACATATTTTTATAGCTTTCTTTCCATTATTTTTTTGAATACTACGGTAAACAGAAGAGAAAAATTAATTATAAAAAAATATATTCTCTCACCAGCTGACACTGTGCAGGTGGTGTATAAATTCCATGCTTGTAGAAACTTACTGATTCAGAGCTAACAATGCCACCAAGCCAGGTTTGAAATTTTGATAACTTCTTTTGTGAAATCGACCAAGTGCAAGCAGGCACTGAGCAACATGCAATGTACTTTTCAAGATAATTCTTCCAACACTGAGACCAAAACATGTCTCAGTTGTTGGCAAAAAATGCCAGCTTCGATGAACACACTTGGCGAGCAGTTTGTAGCAGATAGCACCCTTTTTGTACCAAAAGTTGCAAAATATTTGCTGTTCACGCAGCCGCTTGCTTGAGGAGACGCCTTCTGTTTGGGCTTAGCTGTTAACTCCCTCTCATGAAATTAACATAAAGACACTATAATTCATCACTAATAGCAGCATTGCATAGGATTACCAGATGGATGAATTGAGGATGTTCAAGCAAAAACGAAGATAGAGCACCCCTTTGAGTTTTATTGTTTCGAATCAGACCATGTCGTACTCCTGTACATAACTTCTGAACCTTGCCCGTTAAATGAAAATGTTACAGGAAGGCTAAGTGGTAACAGTTCATTATATTTTCTAATTATTGAGACTTCTCTGAATGTGGAAAATCATTCATACCATAACAGTCTTTCCTTAATAGAAAAAATCATTTTCTGACATGATTTCTCTGATAGCGCTTGCCCCACACATGGCACAAATGTCTTGAATGACTTCCGCTGTCATCGTTACTCTAACAAGCTGAAAGTGAACAATAAGTCTCAATTGAAACTGTTTTGTAACACTCAAACAACGTTTGTGAGATTCAAGTATGAAAACTCCACTATGTAACCGCCAAGCATATACGTGCTAGAACTTCAAAAAAAAAAATGACGGTTGGTAAATGCACTAATCATAACATATGCTCAAGCACTCAGAACATAAATATTTTGATATGTCAACCCATTTTGTTTTAGGTAACTTTTAACTATGATGTACACACTTCAATGTTCCTCACAGTGTGTGCTGCATTAGCAGTGCCTGCAATGTAGTTTATAGCAAAGTGCAACAGTAAACAGTATTATGTTTGCCAATGCTAGAACAGAAATGTGCACAAGATGCACTATGTTGCAATCATTTGAGCAGACATTAGCTGGTGTAAGACAGACTATATAATAATAAAGATTTTATTGTCTTTAAGCCATTACAGTGATTGACGACGTCAAATGAAGATACAATTTATAATACATTGTGATAAGGTATTGACTACTGAAATATTTTACCTTATATTACAATAAATGAACAATGGGTCATCTGTTGGATTACTGCATTTTACAGTTGAAGAATTCATTGATATCATAGAATGGGTGGGCAATAAAGCATTCATGCAGTCTTTCTTTGAATGTATGTTCAGGAAGATCCTGTATAGCATGTGGCAGCTTATTAAATAGTTTGTGCCCTGTGACTTCATAGCTATTTATTGATTTTGATAATCTGTGGTAAGGCGTGTATATGTGTTTGATGCTTCTTGTGTTGTAACAATGTACGTTTTCTCTACGTTTCACATCTTGTAGGTTCTTCTTCGTAAAGATTAAGACATTGTATATATAGAGGTTTATTACTGTCATAATTTTTTGTTTAGTAAATAAGGGTTTGCAGTGAGCCTTATGTGAAGAATTTGTAATTATCCTAATGGCTTTCTTCTGCAATAATAGGATGTCATGTGTATGACTACAGTTACCCCACAAGATAATGCCGTAGGATATTATACTTTGGAGAAATGCAAAATAAGATGATCTGATGTATGTTTCAGGCACACAATTTCTGAGTTGTCTTAATAAATAAATTACTCTAGATAGCTTATTACTAATATAGTTTACATGTTGTCCCCAGGATAACTTTTCGTCTAAATAAACTCCCAGGAATTTAACAGAACTAGGGTCATCAGATAGTGGCTTGTCTCTTAGAGTGAAGATTATCTGCTGAGTTTTATTTTCATTTAGCAGGAAACCATTTGCTCTGAACCAATATGCTGCATGAGTGAGTGTATTGGTGAACTAAACTCAATAATTGATTTTCATCGGTGGGTGGAGAAACTTAAATGATGGCATGGACCAAAGCTGTTTTCAATTGGGAGGATGAGAGTCTGAGGTTTAACATTCCATCCACGATGAGATCATCAGACTAAACAGCCTTTGTACTTGACTTTCAGCATTTAATTCCTTGAATGTATGATTGCAGTGATCATGATTTGAATCCCATTTTGGCCATTCTAAAAGATGCTTTCTGTAATTGCACTTTTAACCCCAGTACCTATTTTTGTAATAATTTCACAAACTTTGTGATGTCATTAAGCTTAAAATTATTGCATTAACAATGACTTCAATATCCTTGCTATTATTGGTAGATATACATGTTACTGAACCAAAGAAAGAAAAAAACACATTGACAATTTGACACACATTGGGTGTGATGCTTCATATTCAGGTCTTAAAAGAGGTGTACAGAAGCTATTCAGCCATTCATAAGATAATCTTTTTACTCAAAGTTGGCAAAATTTTAAACTTTTAAATGCAGTTTTCTGTATTCACATATAAAACAGAGATGAAGAAAAATTATCTGAAAGATGAAGTGAATTGTCAAGCTGTTCTCCTGAAGTGAAAATGACATCTTTGTTGGCTTCTGGGATTTACACCCATTTTCCATACTTTTGTCATTCGACTACATTATCAGTTCTCAAGTTGCAATTCATCCCCTGTGTAATGGCTGATACATATAAGCCACTTACTATTAAAGAGAAATTAGTGTCTTTCTGTGATCCCAACCAAATAGCAGCCTAATGATATAATGCCATTGAAAGAATTTTATGGATGATTAGTTTCTGATGTTATTGGCATGAAATGTAACATTTTGCAATTTGGTTTAGTTAACTGTCATCAAACGATAGAAATATGTCTTCCATATTTTAGTGCCAGAAAACTAGCAAGCTGCATGTATTTCACAATATAGTGTGTTTCTCTTTGTGTGTGTGTGTGTGTGTGTGTGTGTGTGTGTGTGTGTGTAAATTATTGTATTAACTGACAAGTGTTATCAAGAAATCAGAGTTAACCTAAGGATTTCATGCAAGTATTTTCTTGCAGATATATTTGAGAAAGAAGAAATTCCCGAATCACCACCACCATTAGAAGAACATGAACCTGAATTGCCATCCCAGCGAAGTGACATGGAAGACATAATACCATGCACTCCTCAGCAAGAACTCAATAAAGGTCGGAAACGCATACGGAAGTTGGTTGATAAAACATTTATGGATGAGGATGGCTATATGAGTAAGTATCTACTCAGAGTTTCTTTTACAGATGTGCGTTTCCTTCATCTCTTTACTCTGTGTGCTATTTTCTGATAATATCCGACCTAATACTGTCCCCTTACTACATATTTTTCACTTGTAAGTAGTAGTGATATTTAAATTTTATGTGTAGTGAACAACTTACTTTTTTGATTCACACAACATTCAAAGCATTCAGGGAAGTGCCTAGAGGTTTGTGCAAATGGCTGTTTGAGAGGTCAGTTATTTTTCATTTAAGCTCAGTGTGAAATGAGAATTAGTTGTTTGTTGATGAATATCCTATTGTGAATTGTGTGTGTCAGTTTTGAAACACTGTGAGTAATTGGTCACCTCTTTCCGTGCACAGTCGTAGATCTGCTGATTTGGAATAACAACATTTTTGTATCCAGAATGAAGAGGTAGGTGATGTGGTCCTTAATACTTCTCACTGAACCGTTCTACCACTAATAACTGTGCCATGTTGGAGACTTTCCTACCGATGACATGGTGGTTAAGGCATTGGATTTGCATGTGCATCTACATCTACATACATAATCTACAAGTCACCATAATGTGGATGGCGAAGAATACTCTGTACCACTATTAGTCATTTCCTTTCCTGTTCCACTCACATGTAGAGAGAAGGAAAAACAATTTTCTATGCATCCGAATGAGCCCTAATCTGTCTAATTTGTCCAAGACGCGTGTAGTTTTAGTCCATATCTGACCATCCAGATTTAAGGTTTTTGTGATTTCCTAATGTACTAAAAGCTAATGCTGGAGTGGTTCATTTGAAGAGGATGTGGGTAATTTCCTTCCCTATCTTTCCCCAATCAAGCTTGTAGTCCATATCTAATGACCCACTCACTGACTGGATGTTACACCCTTATCTTCCTTCTTTTTCCTTCCTTCTTCTCAGAGTTCATGAGGCCAATAGTACTACTATCTGTATATTATCCAGAAACAGCTTTATGAATTTTACTTCTTTGAAAATCTTCCTTTTCCTCATATTGCTGTTGTAGGTAGTGAGTAGGTGAAGTTCTGTCAAAACAAATTGAACAAGATACTGATGTATGTGTAGTAATCATTGCCATTCTCAAAATGATAAAATATCCATTCTCTTCACAATCATAATTTATGTTGCTTGCGAGTAAATGACATCGTCATCTGTACTAGTTGAGCTGCCAGTGTGTGGTGGAGGGTACATGACATATCAGAATTTTCCCCCCTATTATTGCATAAAGTCTCTACTGAAGTTTTTTGTGATTTCTGTAACATTCATGAACTGAATAAACAAATTTTATGATGAAACATGCAGTTCATTTGTGAATACTCTTTATCTAACAATGGAAAGTCAGTGATGGAATAATGACAGTATTAGAATGCTACTCACCATATAGTGGAAGTGCTGAATTGCAGACAGGCATAAAAAAAGACTGCTAAACAAGTAAGCTTTCAGGGGCTTTTTCTGGAATATGCAACTTGCACAAACAAAATTCACACACATGTGACCTCTGTCCCTGACTGCCAAGGCCAAACTGCAAGCAACTGTGCATGATGGGTGAAGCAGTTAGGGTGGTTGGGGCAAGGAGGAAGCTGAGGCAGTGAGGTGAGGGGATGATGAAGAGATTGAAGAAATGTATAATGAAGTAAAATGAAGTATTCATATAGGTAAAGGTGGCAAAAATTTAATTGTGATGGGGGGACTGGAACTCAATAGTAGGAAAAGGAAGAGAGAGAAAAATAGTAGGCGGATGTGGACTGGGCAAAAGGAATGAAAGAGCAAACCACCTGGTAGAGTTTTGCACAAAGCATAATTTAATCATCGCTCACACTTGGTTTAAGAATCATAAAAGAAGGTTGTATATGTGGAGGGGACTGGAGACACCAGAAGGTTTCAGATTGATTATATAGTGGTTAGACAGAGATTTAGAATCCAGATTTTAAATTTTAAGACATTCCCAGAGGAGAGAGGATCTGGATAAGTTGAAAGAACCAGAGCTTGTTGAGAGTTTCAGAGAGAGCATTAGGCAATGGTTGACAAGAACAGGGGAAAGGTATGCAGTAGAAGATGAATGGTAGCGTTAAGAGACGAAATAGTGAAGGCAGCAAAAGATCAAATAGGTAAAAAGAGAAGGTCTAGCATGAATCCTTGGATGACACAAGAGATGTTGAATTTAATTGATGAAAGGAGGAAATTTAAAAATGCAGCAAGCGAACCAGGCAAAAGGGAATACAAACGTCTACAACATGAGAGTGGCAGGAAGTACAAAATTGTGAAGCAGCAATGCTAGAGGACAATTGTAAGGATTTAGAAGCATATTTTCTAGTGTAAAGATATATACTGCCTGCAGAAAAATGAAAGAAGCCTTTGGAGGGAAGAGAAGCATGTGCATGAGTATCAAAAACTTGGATGGAAAACCAGTCCTAAGCAAAGAAGGGAAAGTTAAAAAGTGAAAAGAGTATGTAGAGGGTGTATACAAGGAAGATGAAGTTGAAAGCAATGTTATAGAAATGGAAGAGGATGAAGATGAGACAGGAGATATGAAATGTGATACTATGAGAATTTGGCAAAGCTGTGAAAGATCTAAGTCGAAACAAGGCCGTGGGAGTAAATGACATTCCATCAGTACTACTGATAGCCTTGGGAGAGCCAAACATTACACAATTCTTCCAACTCGTGTGCAAGATATTTGAGACAGGTGAAATAACCTCAGACTTCAAGAAGAATGTAATAACTCTGATACCAAAGGAAGCAGTTGCTGACAGGTGTGAAAATAACTGAACCATCAGTTTAATAAGTCATGGTTGCAAAATACTAACAAGGATTCTTTACAGAAGAATGGAAAAATTGGTAGAAGCAAACTTTGGGTTTTGGGGAAGATCAGTTTCGATTCCAGAGAAATGTAGAAACGCGCAAGGCAATACTGACCGTACGACTTACCTTAGAAGATTGGTTAAGGAAATACCCGAAGAGATTTTGGGATTGCAGCCAGTCGTCGTAAACTTCACTCCACCATATTTCAACTGGACACCTGCCAGTGACCTTTGGGTGAGCCATCAAAGACTGACGAAGACGTTCTCCACTCCACCTTATATGGCATGCTGATAGTATTCCCGCGTGTGTATCGGAGTAACGGAGAAGGTGTATGACATACTTAGTGATACTGTGTACAGGAAGATTGATCACAACCCTACAGCATATGTGCAACAGAAAATGTGTACACTCCTTAACCTCCAGAGACCATCAAGTGGTTAAGACCACAAGGCAGCGTACCACCAAGACGGTATGGTTTTCCTAAAGTACACAAATATCTTCCTTTATGATGTGGAGTGAGTAATATTGATGCCCCACATATGATTTAGCCAAAAATCTTGCTTTCTTGCTGAGACCATTGGTTGGCAAATGTCCACATCATATATGGAACTCTGCCGATTTTATCAACAGACTGGGAGTTTTCCAGCTAAGTAGTTTGGAACTTCTAGTGAGTTTTGATGTTGTATCTCTTTTTAAAAAGGTACCACTTGCTGATTCCTAGGCACTAATTGGTAAACAGTTTCAGTTGGACATCACTGCTTTGTTTCGGCATGCTCTTTCCTGAATCTATTTTATGTTTAACCAAGAATATTTTGAACAGACCAACAGTGTCGCCATGTGCATCCCCTTGTCTCTCCTGGTGGCTAACTTTCTTGTGGAGGATTTAGAGGAAAGAGCACTTAAATCAGCGGTTCTAAAACCAGCTGTTTTTTGGAGGTATGTGGGTGATACTTTCATAGTGTGGCCCTGCAGAGAAGACAAGTTAGTGGAGTTTTTACATCCTCTTAACTCCGTACATGAGAACATTCAATTTATTTGGAAGTGAAGGAAGATGGTTGTTACCCATTCCTGGATGTTTTGGTTGAATGGAAGAGTGATGGCTCTCCGGGACATTTTGTTTACTGTAGGCCCACTCACACTGATTTGTACTTGCACTCTTCAACTTGTCACCACCCACCCCAAACCATGAGTGTGCTTAAAACCCTTGTACATAGGGCTCATACAGTGCTGGATGCAGATAGTTTACCTAAAGGGCTTGCACATTTAAGGACAGTGTTCAGACAATGAATACTTGACCTGGCAAATTAACAGGGCATTCTCAGCCAAAACCAAGAACCAGGAGCGGATAAAAAGGAGAATGCGCCAGCAAAGTACCCGGCTTTTCTTCCCATTGTTGGAAATATTTCCTTCAAAATTGCAAGAATCCTTAGTAATTTTCAGGTGAAAGTGATTTTCTGCCCATCATCTAAGATTTTGTACCTGCTGGTATCAGTGAAGGATAAATTGTTATTGTGGAAGGCAGGAATATACAGAATACCTTGCCAGGGTGGTATGGCCTACATGGGACAGGCAACACACACAGTGGAAGAATGTTGCGCAGAACATAAACGTTGCACTCACCTTCTGCAACCCAGTAAGTCTGCAGTTGTGAAGCATTGTATCTCCAATGGACATTCACTGGAATATGACAAAACATTAATTTTGGGCACAGCAACATCTTTTTGGGACTTTGTTATAAAAGAATCCATTGAAATAAGCCACGCGGAAAATCTAATTAACCATGACAGTGGCTACCAGTAGATAATATGTCGAATTCGGTCATCTACAAGATTTGCTCCATACAAAGACGCCAGAGTACTCCGATGACTGCGGCGAGTGTCAATACTGAAGACAGCTGATTCTTGCAATTCCAACAGCGAGGGTGCTGCCACCGGTCAGTGTGGTACTTCTGTCACCATTACTCTGACGCATGAGTAGCAGTATTATCAGCCCAGTATGTAAGGCGGAGCAGAGAACATCTTCCTCAATCTTCGATGGCTCACCTGATGATGACTGGTAGTTGTCCAGTTGAAATAAGCTGAAGCACCAAAGAAACTGATATAGGCATAAATATTCAAATACAGAGATACGTAAACAGGCAGAATATGGTGCCATGGTCAGCAATGCCTATATAAGACAACAAGTGTCTGGTGCAGTTGTTACGTCAGTTGCTACTGCTACAATGGCAGGTTATCAAGATTTAAGTGACTTTGAACGTGGTGTTATAGTCAGCACTTGAGCAATGGGACACAGCATCTCCAAGGTAGCGATGCGATGAAGTGGGGATTTTCCTGTATGACCATTTCACGAGTGTACAGTGAATATCAGGAATACAGCAAGACATCAAATCTCTGACATCGCTGTGGTTGGAAAAAGATCCTGCAAGAACGGGATCAGTGACGATGGAAGAAAAACATTTAACGTGAGAGAAGTGCAGCCTTTTTGCAAATTGCTGCAGATTTCAATGCTGGGCCATCTGTCAGTGTGCAAACAATTCACTGAAACATCATCAATATGGAACATTTGGAGCCGAAGGCCCTTTCGTGTACCCTTGATGACTGCATGACACAAAGCTTTACACCTCTCCTGGGCCCATCAACACCTACAATGGATTGTTGATGACTGGGAACATGTTTTCGGATGAGTCTCGTTTCAAATTGTATCAAGTGGATGCCTGTGTGCGTGTATGTTCATAACTTCATGAATCCATGGACCCTGCATGTCAGTAGGGGACTGTTCAACCTGGTGGAGGCTCTGTAATGGTGTGGGGCATGTGCAGTTGGAGTGTGGGACACCTGATACGTCTGGATATGGCTCTAACAGGTGACACGTACATAAGCATCCTGTCTGATCACCTGCATCCATTCATGTCCATTGTGCATTCCGATGCACTTGGACAATTTCAGCAGGACAGTGCGACACACCACACGTCCAGTATTGCTACAGAGTGGCTGCAGGAACACTCTTCTGAGTTCAAACACTTCTTTTGGTCACCAAACTCCCCAGACATGAACATTATTGAGTATATCTGAGGTGCCTTGCAACATGCTGTTCAGAAGAGATCTCCACCCCCTCGTGCTCTTATGGATTTGTGGACAGCCCTGCAGGATTTATGGTGTGAATTCCCTTCAGCACTGCTTCAGACATTAGCCAAGTCCATGCGATCTCATGCTGTCGCATGTCCAGCCCACTATCGTTCCCACCCTTCCCACAGTGGTATTCCACTGTCCACTGAACCTACACAACATAGTCGTCCCTCCTTACACAACTCCTGCTTCCAATCCCTTACCTCTTGGCTCACATCCCTGTAATAGACCTAGATGCAAGACCTGTCCCATACGTCCTCCCACCATCACCTACTCCAGTTCGATCACAAACATCACCTATCCCATCAAAAGCAGGGCTACCTGTGAAACTAAGTCATGTGGTCTATGAGCTACGCTGCAACCACTGTGCTGCATTCTATGTAGGCATGACAACCAACAAGCTTTGTGTCTGCATGAATGGCCACCGACAAACTGTGGCCAAGAAACAAGTGGACCACAATGTTGCTGAACACTCTGCCAAACATGATATCCTTCATTTCAATGACTACTTCACAGCCTGTGCCATATGGATCCTTCCCACCAACACCGGCTTTTCTGAATTGCATAGGTGGGAACTTTCCCTGTAATACGTCCTACATTCCTGTAACGCTCCTGGCCTCAGCCTTCATTAGTCACTGTCCTCACCCAACCAGCGCCTTCCCTGTTCCCATTCCAGCACTACACAGCCATCATTCCACCACCACACCCAGTCTTTTTATCTCTCTCCTTTTCCGCTACTTTGCGCCCACCTCCCCTCCCCACTGCCCTCAGTCTAATGTACAGCACTTTGCTGTCTGCCATTCCCCCATACTATCCCTAACCCTCCCCTTTCCAATTTCCTCCTTACCCCCACCCAGTTACCACTCCTATCATGCACTGCTGCTGCTGCTCGCAGTGTGGTTTCAGTTGCCTGAGACTACAGTTGTGTGTGTGTGTGTGTGTGTGTGTGTGTGTGTGTGTGTGTGTTGTTGACAAAGGCCTTAACGGCCGAAAGCTATAATTGTGAGAGTCGTTTTGTTGTGCCTATCTGCGATTCAGTATGTCTTGCTATATGGTGAGTAGCAACTTTCCTTCTCATAATATTGTTGCATTCCATCTTGGATTTTCCATTGTTTGATTTCATATTGGACCTACTTTCGGATGAGGTAAAGTGTTTCTGACATGCCACTTTCTTTGGCAAGAGGATGTACCAGATGGTGGTGATGCTTGTGGTGTATGTGTATAGATATTTTGGATGAATGCTCCTTCCTTGCTGATGGTGGCCTTTGGATGTGTGTGACGCTGCCCTTTAGGAAATTGCAGAGACTCATATCAGTTGTGACAGCTGCAATTTAATAATTATGTTCCCCTTAATGTAGGTATCAAGTGTTGTCATTACACTACTGGAATCTATATCTTTTATACATTTACATGATACATTCATTTTTATGAATGACTACAGTGTGTAATCGTCGTGTGATCATATATCATTTTTATATATTATGATAAAGTAGATTAGTCCATCAGTGGAACTCATGTCCTACAGCTGTGGTGTTTTACTAGACAGCACTTTTTATCTTACTTTAACGGACCCCCAGGGTACAATTCTGCTTATACAGTATAACATACTGTTACATCTAAAAACACAGATGATGTGACTTACCGAACGAAAGTGCTGGCAGGTCGATAGACACACAAACAAACACAAACATACACATGAAATTCAAGCTTTCGCAACAGACTGTTGCCTCATCAGGAAAGAGACTTGTGTCTGTGTATGTGCGTGGATGTGTGTGTGTGTGTGTGTGTGTGTGTGTGTGTGTGTGTGTGTATACCCCTTTTTTCCCCCTAAGGTAAGTCTTTCCGCTCCCAGGATTGGAATGACTCCTTACCCTCTCCCTTAAAACCCACATCCTTTCGTCTTTCCCTCTCTTTCCTGATGAGCCAACGGTTTGTTGCGAAAGCTTGAATTTCATGTGTATGTTTGTGTGTCTATCGACCTGCCAGCACTTTCGTTCGGTAAGTCACATCATCTGTGTTTTTAGATATATTTTTCCCACATGGAATGTTTCCCTCTATTATATTCATAACATACTGTTACATTGACAGTTTTTGTGTTTTCCCACTGCTGAGTAATAAGACTGCTTGCATATGTCACTCAGCTGTTGGCAGCAAAAACCAAATAGATTTATTTCTGATTTTTCATTCTCACACATCCCTGCCTTGAGCATAGCTGGCATGTTCTCAATTTTTCTGTTGCACAGAAACTTTTTGAAGTTCTCTATAGGCACGAAAGTCATACCTACATTTTTAGAGAGGAGAATTTGTTTGTTTATCATGATAGTTATAACTGCACAAGTAATAAAATACACTCCTGGAAATGGAAAAAAGAACACATTGACACCGGTGTGTCAGACCCATCATACTTGCTCCGGACACTGCGAGAGGGCTGTACAAGCAATGATCACACGCACGGCACAGCGGACACACCAGGAACCGCGGTGTTGGCCGTCGAATGGCGCTAGCTGCGCAGCATTTGTGCACCGCCGCCGTCAGTGTCAGCCAGTTTGCCGTGGCATACGGAGCTCCATCGCAGTCTTTAACACTGGTAGCATGCCGCGACAGCGTGGACGTGAACCGTATGTGCAGTTGACGGACTTTGAGCGAGGGTGTATAGTGGGCATGCGGGAGGCCGGGTGGACGTACCGCCGAATTGCTCAACACGTGGGGCGTGAGGTCTCCACAGTACATCGATGTTGTCGCCAGTGGTCGGCGGAAGGTGCACGTGCCCGTCGACCTGGGACCGGACCGCAGCGACGCACGGATGCACGCCAAGACCGTAGGATCCTACGCAGTGCCTTAGGGGACCGCACCGCCACTTCCCAGCAAATTAGGGACACTGTTGCTCCTGGGGTATCGGCGAGGACCATTCGCAACCGTCTCCATGAAGCTGGGCTACGGTCCCGCACACCGTTAGGCCGTCTTCCGCTCACGCCCCAACATCGTGCAGCCCGCCTCCAGTGGTGTCGCGACAGGCGTGAATGGAGGGACGAATGGAGACGTGTTGTCTTCAGCGATGAGAGTCGCTTCTGCCTTCGTGCCAATGATGGTCGTATGCGTGTTTGGCGCCGTGCAGGTGAGCGCCACAATCAGGACTGCATACGACCGAGGCACACAGGGCCAACACCCAGCATCATGGTGTGGGGAGCGATCTCCTAC
This sequence comes from Schistocerca americana, assembly GCF_021461395.2. NCBI lineage: Eukaryota > Metazoa > Arthropoda > Insecta > Orthoptera > Acrididae > Schistocerca > Schistocerca americana. The sequence goes on along the minus strand of NC_060120.1, from coordinate 769,902,191 downwards.
ACTGGCCGTACACCACTGGTGATCGTCGAGGGGACACTGAGTAGTGCACGGTACATCCAAACCGTCATCGAACCCATCGTTCTACCATTCCTAGACCGGCAAGGGAACTTGCTGTTCCAACAGGACAATGTACGTCCGCATGTATCCCGTGCCACCCAACGTGCTCTAGAAGGTGTAAGTCAACTACCCTGGCCAGCAAGATCTCCGGATCTGTCCCTCATTGAGCATGTTTGGGACTGGATGAAGCGTCGTCTCACGCGGTCTGCACGTCCAGCACGAACGCTGGTCCAACTGAGGCGCCAGGTGGAAATGGCATGGCAAGCCGTTCCACAGGACTACATCCAGCATCTCTACGATCGTCTCCATGGGAGAATAGCAGCCTGCATTGCTGCGAAAGGTGGATATACACTGTACTAGTGCCGACATTGTGCATGCTCTGTTGCCTGTGTCTATGTGCCTGTGGTTCTGTCAGTGTGATCATGTGATGTATCTGACCCCAGGAATGTGTCAATAAAGTTTCCCCTTCCTGGGACAATGAATTCACGGTGTTCTTATTTCAATTTCCAGGAGTGTATTTTCCACTATCAAGATCATACATATTTGTACAGGATTTTCATTTATTTTAAGTTATGTAATTGTATTTCTCACTTGCTGAGACTACCTTCTTTTTTTAAGTCATTGTACCTTATTTGACTCTTGTATAGGTGTTAGTGGTCAGACTGTCATACATAGTATTCCAAGCACTTAGACAGAGAAGCGCATCTCAGGGGATGTATGACATCTATCTACTTTTCTCTTTATTTTATTCCACATATACCACAAGGAATGAATAGTTGGGCATAAAATAAGAGATTTGGTGTTTATTACCACGAGTAATTGATTTTGTAGCATGTAGTGCTCCTGTCATCCTGTTTTATACTAGGTTTTAAAGTTCCAAACTTTTATGGACACACTCTGTGTTCATTAGTGTCCGCTAAATTTTCATCAGTGTAGAAAAAAGGAATTTTACTTATTGCAGGAATTGCTTTTAAACACAATTTTATTAAGTCTCACTATAATTTAGCAATAATTTTAGTCTCTTAATAGTAATCACGCTATACTGCTTTGTTTCAGTTACAAAGAAGGAATTTGTGTATGAAAGCTGCAGTGAAAGTGATCATGAACAAGGGAAAGAAAATGAAGTGAAGACAGAAAATGAATCCACACCAAAAAATACCAAAAAAGAGACTCAGAATAATGTTAAAGAGAGCCCAAAGAAAAAGGTTTCACCTCCTCAGAGATCAAAACAGGCAACACTTATGAACTTTTTTAAAAAGAGTTAAGTTTTATAAATATATTTTAATTGGAGCCCCGTGTAACATAGTAGTGTTACAAAAGTGTAAGATATATGTGTATTTTTAATTCTATTCAAGGAACATATTTTCAGGTTTTTTGCTATTATTATTAGTGACCCAAGATGTATATGAACATGTTTATTTTGTTATTCTGCATGTATATACATCCTGAAAGAAATTTGTAATGTAATGTGCCTTTCATTGATGGATTGATTATTGAGCTATTTGTGTTCTGAGAGAATTGTACACAAAAACATATGATTATTAAAAACAGTACACTTAAAATTTTATAATTTGATGTCATATTTTGGAATGCAGTTACAGATTGTCTGCTGCTTTACCAAAGCACATGAAAATAACTCACTTTCAGGGCTTTAAACAAGAAGCCTCAAATATATTAAGAACGTGAGTTCATTGTGAGACACTTGTTGTTGTTGTTGTTGTTGTTGTTGTTATTGTTTTCAGTCCAGAGAATGGTTTGATGCAGCTCCCCTTGCTACTCTATCCTGTGCAAGCTTCATCATCTCCCAGTACCTGCTGCAACCTACATCCTTCTGAATCTGCTTAGTGTATTCATCTGTTGGTCTTCCTCTACAAATTTTACCCTTCACGCTTCCCTCCAATACTAAATTGGTGATCCCTTGATGCCTCAGAACATGCCCTACTAACTGATCTCTTCTTCTAGTCAAGTTGTGCCACAAATTTCTCTTCTCCCCAATTCTATTCAATACCTCCCCATTAGTTATGTGGTCTACCCACCTAATCTTTCAGCGTTCTTCTGTAGCACCACATTTCAAAAGCTTCTATTCCCTTCTTGTCCAAACACACACTACTATCTCAGATTTGTATCTACATCAGTACTCCACAAGCCACTTGATGGTGTGGGCTGAAGGGTACTTCTGGTATTCTGGTACCACTATCTTACCCCCCCCCCCCCCCCCCCTCCCTGTTTCCCTGTTCCACTCACGAATGGCGCATGGTGAGAATGAGTGTCAGTAAGCCTCTGCATTAGCTCTAAGTTCTCACATTTTCTCATTGTCGTCATTTCGCGAGATGTAAGTGCAAAGAAGAAATATGTTGTCTAACTCTTCCTGGAAAGTAATGTCTCTGAATTTTAATTGTACAACTTCTCCATGATGCACAATGCCTCTTCTGCAGGATCTGCCTCTGGAGTTTGTTAAGCATCTCTGTAACATTCTTGCACCATTTAACGATCATGTGACAAAATGCACCACTCTTCACTGGAGCTTCCCTTGTCTTCTGTCAGTCCTACCTGATAATGGTCCTAGATTGATTCAGAATACTCTAGAATTGGTCGAACATTTGCGTTGTAAGGCACTTCTTTCATGGATAATTATAACTTAAGATTCGTCCTATGAATCTCAATCTGTCATCTGCTTTTCCTGCTATTTGTTTTATGTGGTCATTCCGCATAGGGTCTCAGGATTGTTACTCCTAAATATTTTATGGTAGATACTGTTTCCAGCAATTTGTCATCAATAATGTAATTGTACAATAGTAGTTTTTTTACGTATGTAAGCACAATATGTTACATTTATTTATGTTCAGGGTCAGCTGCCAGAGTCCGCACCATTCATCAGTCCTCTGTAGATTAGTCTGCAAAATGATACTCTCTTCTGGCATTGCTAGTTTCTTATACACAACTGGATCTTCTGCAAACAGTATGAAAGATCTTCTGATGCTGTCTACTAGATGATGTACACAAATTGTAAACAGTAATGGTCCTATCATACTTCCTTGCAGTACTTTATAACTGTTGATTTTGTTTCATTATGAGCGACGTGTTGAGTTCTCTCTGCATGGAAGTCTTGAATCCAGTCACAGATTTGGTCCAGAACTCGGTAAGCTCATATTTTTTCACTAAATAGCATTGCGCGATGGAATCAAATGCATTCATGAAGTCAAGAAACATTGAATCAAGCTGAGTGCTCTTGTCTATAGTACTATACATCTCATGGAGGATCAGAGCAAGCTGAGTTTCACGAGATCTGTGTTTGAGAAATCCATGTTGATCTTTATGGAGAAGATTTTTGTGCTCCAGAAACTTCACAATTCTTGAGCATGTTTCATAATTCTATAATGGATTGATGTAAGTGAAATTGGCCTATAATTATGCGCATCTGTCCTGTGACTCTTCTTGAAGATGGGTATGAGTACACATTACTTTTCCACTAGGTGCCCTTTGGTGCTCCAGTGATCTATGATAAACTGCTGGTAGAAAGGGAGCAAATTCTTTGGCATGGTCTTTGTAGTATCGTACAGGTACTGATACCTTTCCACTACTAAGCAACTGTAGTTGCTTTTCTATTCCACAATCAGTTATTTCAATATCTGCCATTTTGACATTCATACAATGCATGAAAGGAGGGGCCATATTATGATTTTCCACAGTGAAACAATTTCGGAAACCTGAATTCAGTTTTACGAACTTCTCTGTTATCTTCCATTTCAGTGTCAATATGGTCACTGAGTGATTGAATAGTTAATTTTGAACAGTTTACCAATTTCATGTAAGACTGGAACCTCTTAGGGACTTAAGTCAGATCGGTTGACAAAATTTTACTTTCAAAGTCGCTGAATGCTTCTCTCATTTTTCTCCTTACACTCACTGTGCTTCCTTCAGCTTTCATTTGTCAGGTACATTTTGACTTCACTTGAGTCTGTGATGAAGCTCTCTTTTTTATGTAGCAGTTTTGTAACGAGACTATTAAACAACAGTGAATCTTTCCTGTCCTTAAGGATTTGCTTGGTACATGCTTGTCTGAGACATATTGAATGATGCTTTTGAATTTTTTCCATTTACCTGTAATGATAGTTGCTCTCACAGCCTTATGATCATTGACATCTTCCTGCGCATTAAGTGTTGGTTGCTAGGAGGTCTAAGATGTTATCTTCTTGAGATGGTTCTCTAAATTATCTACTCAAAGTAATTTTTGGACAAGACATTCAGAATAATGTCGCACAAATACCTGTCAATTTGAAGTCATCTATGACGACAGCATGATCAGGAAAGATATTAACAGTATTCTTCCAGTTCTCTCTGAATTGCCCTATAACTACAGCTCCTGACTCAGACTGTCTATTAAAGCTTCCAATTACTATTTTTCACCCACCTTTGATGCTTAACATCACCCAGATTAATTCACTTTCAGATTCCATGATAACCTCGCTAGATATTATTGAATTCTGTACTGCAAGAAATATATAGTCACCATTGACGACTAACTTAGCCCTACGATAAATATACCAATCTGATCTTAGGATTTTGTTGCTATTCACTTCTGGTTTCCAGCAGTGTTCTGTTCCTAATACTATCTGGGCATTATAAATATCATTAAGTGGTACTAATTGTGGGACCTTTCCTTGGGCACTCTGAGAGTTTATTCATATTTTAATCTTTTCTATACCCAGTCTGAGAACAAAGATCTTGGGCAGTAGTTTGTCTCTGATTCCAAGGAGGGTTCCTCTAACGTAAAAAATCCTCCTGTGCATACCACACACAATCCAATACCCTAGTTGGCACTGTGCATGTAGTGCACACGTGACCTATTAAGGGGAACTGTACAGTTCTCTACCCAACAGCAGAGGTTGAGAAATTTGCATCTGATACTCTCTCAGAATCGTTTGAGACTCTGATTTAGATCTTCCACTCTGTTCCAAGCCAGATGACTCTGATCAATTGTGGGTACAATGCTACAAATCGTGAGCTTAGCCTGCACCATGCATGCAATGCTAGTTGCCTTCACCAAATCAGTATCAATCGAAAAGAACTGAAGATGTCCTAAGAAACCATGCAGCAGGTGTCATTCATGCCTACATGTGCCATTATTTTTAGATGCAGTGTGTTTTGACTTCCAAAATGCATTCCAGAAAGTATCACCAGTTAACAAAAGTACTATCGTATGAGTATGAAATTAAAATTATACTTGTGACTGGGCTGAGAATTTCGTGGTAGGAAGATCGCAGTGTGTCATCTCGCATCAAGAAAACATTTTATTAACTTTACAAATACACCCTGGATACAAAAAAAACACATATACTAAAAAACACAGAAGTTACACAAAAGCAAAGAATAAAGATATTTACAGCAGAGTCATGGAGCAGCACATAAACATAGACCTCAAGGATTTTTTTTTCTCTTCTTTCAACACTTCCTCGAAAAGAAAAAAAATCATCCATTGACTGCGACCTTTCGCCGTAGGACCCAGTGGTTTTACAATACTTTGGCATTCTTTGGACGGTCAACCAGCACCCAGGTATTGTTTTTCTTTAGTGATTGAAGTTCTTCACTGATAGCTTGCATCCATTCTTCCTTCTCGTTTGACTGCAATATTTCTGAAAAACAGTTTGGATCTTTATATTCAAGTGCATCAACTTTTGTTGCCATACAAAATTCACCATTTTCCATCCAGGTTGGTTTTCTTCATTGTCTTTTATTCTTCTGTTTCTCTTCATTAGAAGATTCAGCAGCTTCTGCTTTTAGAAATTCTGTTAATTCTTTATTTTCATCAGATTCACTCAACTCTTGACTTTCTCTAGAATCGAGAGTGCCAATTTTTTCTCGAGTTTGACTTCATCCAGAAGTTTACAGCCTAGGAGATTTACATTGGTCGTCTTTAGATGAATTCGGATCATTAAATTCTTCCTGAGGGACTTCAAATTCAACATGATCACTATGTAAATCACAAACAATTTCTGGCTTAAATTTCACATCGTGACACCACTTTTCTTTTAGATGGAATCCCAACTCTAAACCCATCCGTGTCATTAACATATCCAACAAGTCGTCCAAAAACTGCCTTATCATCAAAGTTGGAACGGAATTGTTTGTTAATGTGAACATAGCAGCCTGTGCCCAAGTAGTCCTACTGGTCGATTAAATCATAGTTCATAAGGGGTTTTATTTTAACTGAAGATTTTCCCGTACAATTTATTAGGTAGACTGCTGTGTTACGTGCCTCTGGCCACATCCCTTTAGGTAATTTACTCATGTGTGCTCAGGGAAGTGTATTAGGACTGTTGCTGTTCATGTTTCACATTAATGACCAGGGAGACTTTTTGCAGATGACGCAATTAGGTATAGTGAAGTGATTCCTTAAAAAGGCGGGGGGGGGGGGGGGGGGGGGGGGGAGATTTTAAGTCACATATCGTAATATTTGTTGGATGTCCCCAAAACAGCTGAAGTGGGTCCCACTGGCTCAGTTTCAATGAAAGACAGCACCTCAAACTTGTTGGCTAGGGGGTTCAGTATAACACCCTGGTCTCCATCGACACTGCACGGGATGCCTAGATCTGAAATTGAAATGCCACTCGAAATCAAATGGATATGTAATGACAGATCGTGTACTTTCTACAGAGGGGACAAGGTCCACAGGACAGGTTAGACTTCAGGTGCCTTTGGTACTGGTACCAGGGATACATGACTCTCAGGAGCTCTTTCAACACATTGATTTGCAGCAGCTGCCAGTCGCTTGACAATAGTCAGGGTGATCTCCATCTGATTAAGAATGTCAACCAACTCACCCCCTGTACAAGAACAGCAGTCACAGTGGGGCTGCATTTTGGCTGGTACATTGTATTACAGGACAGTGAACTAATAACTTTAAACTAAGCCTGTTGATTATTTTTTATGTCTTAAGCTAAAAAAAAAAAACCTACTAATTCCCTATAAGAATCAAAGCAAATACACAAAATGAGATTTTTGTTAAGGCAATGAAAAACTTTCGGTAAAAATTACTAAATTCCTAAAACTCTTTAAGATTATTTATAGTAATTAGCAAAATCAAAAATATACTTAATTAACAATAAATGTAGATAATGTATCCTCCTCTTTAAGGGAGTATATCTGGTAATCCATATGACTGTACCACTAAAGTGTGGGCATTCATCTGTTTCCTGTCACAGCTACTGACCGTGCCACTGATGTATGGTGGTTTGATATCCGACTGACTGTGCCACTGTATATGGGCGTACAAATCTGTCATGATTGGGTTCTGGAGCACTGCTACGGAATTAATTAGTACATTGTAATTGAACATTTATTTATTGCAATGCGCACATAAACTTTAACATTGAGGTAGACACGTGTATTAGTCTGTCCAGGCTGAGAACTAAGTTCCATAACAAACAGTCAGGTCCAGAAGTAAGCACAATTCCAAGGACTATGTTCATTGCCTAAGTCGCTGCACTAAGGGCTGCGGCAGACCCTATCATTGTGGGCTGTTTACTTTTAGTGATGGTTCCAGACTGGTGGCCATTCTCTTCAGACTGCTGCTAAGTGCAAACTCCGGACTGCATAGCTGATGACTAACTCCGGGTGAACTCTGACTGAACTTTGCTGTTGTTAAGTGAAGAACTCGTGTAGATTCACTGGGGTGCGAGTTATAAAGCCATGCGGTTAGATACCACTGGCGATAAAGCACATCCCACTCATTGACTCCCCAAGTGGGGTGATGTCATCATCTTGCCTGACTGGTACACATGATGAATTATGATGAAAGGGTGTGGCCACAACAACAACAACATGAACATGAAATTCATTGATCATATAGACTCAGTTGTAGGTAAAGCAGGTGGCATGCATCAGTTGATTGGTAGGATGCTCAGAAAATGCAGTCAGCCTTCAAAAAAGATCATTTACAAAACACTTGTGTGACTCATCCTAGAATATTGCTCAAGTTTTTGGAACTCGTAACAAATAGGACTAACGAAGGATATTTATTGGAACTTATGCTGGTTTACATATATGGATAAATGTTTTATTTTTTCTGTCTATTTTTATCCATTCATCCAGCTAAGTAGTTTACGGGAAAGATTAAAATGCGGTATGCCCGCTGCAGTGAGGCCTGTGGAGCTAGTGAGAAAAGATCAACAACCGTTTTTCTTATGTTTGTAAAAACTCTTATCGGATGTTTCATTGGTCTTGTACTGTTTGTCTTTTCCCATCCATGATAGAGAGAAGACGTGGATTTCTGTTAAATTTACTGATAAAGTGAAATACATTAATTTTTGTAGTACCAAATCAATTTCATTTACCAGTTCCTTATTTCACCTGATCTATCTATCTGTGTTACTGATATCTGTAATGCTTCAGAGAAGCAATAAATTAAAGCAGAGTACTTCAAAGAAGTGGTGGTAAGTAACTTCAAGGCTTAAAGAACTATCATCTAATGATACAATATTATTTTTCACTTATACAAAAATTCATAATCCTGACTGTCTGGTGTGTGCGTCGCTGCATGTAAATTAGCCGAGACGTGCTCCCGAGTGAACTCACTATTGTTGCACCTCGTATGCAGTGCCAGCAAATTTCCATTGTAATTATTATTCTTAAAATTATTAATTGATCAGTAGAGGTATGAATGTATACAAAAAAAGGCAGCACGAATGGTCATATTTCTCTCTGACCCACATGTAGTGTGACAGATGCTGAAAAACCTTAACTGGCCGACACTTGAAGATAGACTGTCCCACTACTTACAAAGCTACAGGACCAGCTTTAAATAAGGGATCTAGTAATATTCTAAACTTAAAAGTTCACATCGGGATTGTGAGGGCAAGCTTAAACTAGTTAACAGCATGCACAAAGGCATTCAAGCATACATTTTTTTCTGTGCTCCATACGCAACTTGAACTGGGAAAAACTTTAATAGGTGGTACAGTAGGAAATACCTTCTGCCATGTGTTTCACAGTGGTTTACTGAGCACAGATGTAGAGGCAATTGCAGTATTAGCACAACTCGATTTGATCTGGAGGCTCTCAAGATGCAATCCATCAGTCAGTATAAATTGGAACACACGAAGGTGGTACAGTGACAGTGGTACATGATCTGCCACACAGACAAATGTAGCTTGGGGAAAGTAGTTATAGAAGCCCATACCAAGGGGGTTTGAGATACAGTAAAAATATGCACATTTTTTGAGTATGGAAATGAGATAATGCTGGAGAAATACGAGGGGCATTTGAAAAGTCCGTTCAAAAATAAAAACTACTTATGTGTTTGGGATAAGCCTTTTTTTTTATTTTTCGACAGTCTCCTTTTAGACTTATACACTTCATTCAATGCTGTTCTAATTTGTTTATCCCTTCCGAATAATAGGAATTGTCCAAGTCCACAAAATAGCTATTAGTTGCTGCAGTCCCCTCCTCGTTTGAATAAAATCTTTGTCCCGCCAGCCATTTCTTCAAATTTGGGAACAAATTGTAGTCCGAGGGAGCCAATTCTGGAGAATAGGGTGAATATGAAACGAGTTGGAATCCTATTTCTATTAATTTTGCAACCACAACTACAGAGGTGTGTGCTGCTGCATTGTCGTGATGGAAAAGTACTTTTTTGTGGTCCAATTGCTGGTGTTTTCTTGCAGCTCGATTTCAAATGGTCCAATAACAATGAATAATATGCACCTGTAATAGTTTTACCCTTTTCCAGGTAGTCGATGAGAATTATCCCTTGCGAATCCCAAAAGACAGTTGCCACAATCTTTCTGGCCAAAGAAATGGTCTTTGCCTTTTTTGGTGCAGATTCTCCCTTGGTAACCCACTGTTAAGATTGTTCTTTGGTCTCAGGAGTATAGTAATGTATCCATGTTTCATCCACAGTGACGAAACGACACTTAGTCCTGCAGATTCTTCCTGAACAGCTGCAACCATCCTTGCAACACTTCACACGATTCCGGTTTTGGTCAAGTGTGAGCAATCGTGGAACCCATCTTGCGGATAGCTTTCTCATGTCCAAATGTTTGTGCAAAGTATTATGTACCTGTTCATTCAAGATGCCCACAGCACAATCATTTTCACGCACCTTAACTCTTTTTGTAATCCATCATCATATCATGGATTTTATCACTGATTTCTGGAGTCGTAATCTCCACAGGGCGTGCGCATTTGCGAGGGGGGGGGGGGGGGGCGTGAGTGGAATAGCGGTGTATGTTCTGGCACATTCCATTCTTATCACTGATAAGATAAGGGGGTTATCAGATTATACATCCAGTGTCAAGTTTCACACTACACTTAACCAACTTATATTCAAAGCCTCCTCATCCACCCAGCCCCCACCACCCCCGCACTCCCCACCAGGGAATCACTGGTAATTGATCAAGGTCACCCAGGAGAACCTCAACCCCCCACCCTCTCATCCCCCTCCCATCCCGTGGAGCAATGAGAATCAAGCACCCCTTCCCATCTTCATCTTTTATATCTGGGACACATAAGTGGGAGGAGTTAACTCAGGAGCTGAGAAATATAGGAAGGATATCAGGTTGTGTCTTTTTGTTAATAACAAATTATGTTGTCATGTCACTCGAGGTCTATTTGTCAATTTACTATTTTGTCATTTAAGGCACCAACAGAGACCACACCCAGGCAGGTATGTAACAACTCTCATTGTTCCCCAGTTTTATGCATTTTCGCCCATATTTCTATTTTATCCAATTACAAGAGCCCCATCCCACTGTTCCCAACTTTGCGTTGACGTCGTGACGCTCTCAGCCAGTCACAATCCAGCATATACCTAATCTGTTTATCATTGCTGAGACAGCCCTACCTTACTAGTGTGTGTGACACATCATAATCTATGTGTTAAAAACGAACACATTGATTGATTGTGTGTGTGTGTGTGTGTGTGTTGTGTGTGTGTGAGAGAGAGAGAGAGGGGGGGGGGGCAGTATCTGCCACCCCAGTGAAAAGTATGCTGCCTGTTGTGTTAGATCCATCCCTCTATTGCTGATACGTGGTGTATAGATCATGAACACTGCTCCAACCCAGCAGTGGCCAAGAAAGTTGCATTATTATATGTGTAATCCTCTCCAACCTGGTTGCTGGCACAAAAGGCATTGCTGCTATATCAGTTCTGGCCAAGGGATCTCCCCCCCCCCCCCCCCCCCCATCCCCATAGTAATAATGGCAAGCAGATCCTGACATATCAGTATAAATATCAGAGACTGCTACAAATACACACCTACGTTATGAGGAACTCCACCCCCACCCCCTCCCCCCATATTTGCTGGATAATGCAGGTCAAATGAACCAAGTGAAGTGTTGGTAGGACATGGAACTTCTTGAGTTGCAATGGTTGCTACTGAATCCTTGGCCGTGGTTGAGCAAGCTCAACATATCTGCCCAACACTGCGCCAGACCATTGCTCCAGGAATGGTAAAGAAATTTAAATTACTTAAACAATGTGTGTGTGAAATCGTCTCCAACATGGCCAACCTGGTGACTGTCACAAAAGGAACTGCTAGGAAATCTGGTGTCCCGCCACAGTAAACCAGCTATAATTGCTGAATCTACGCATTCACCAGTGGAAATATGTGGATGCCTTTGCAGATAAGTGTTTCTAACAGTTAAGTGCCAAGCACTCCCTTCCATTTTCTCCTGTCTCTCTGGACCAATTAGAATGAACCTTACAAAACTAGTGATTATGAATGGGCAGTGTCGGTGTCAGTCAGCAAGAGTTCCCAGGTGAAATGGAGACATACAACACAATATAAACTATTGCATAATTATTATAGTGTGTGTGTGTGTGTGTGTGTGACATTGCTAGAAGACATGTAAAAAAAAATTCAGGTAGGATAGCCACCAATCCTTCAGTGACCATCCCATTGGTAAGTATGGTTTGGAGTTTTCTTCAAACATGGACATGACTAGTGCAAATGCTATATTCACCACTCCTACACATGAACCATACAGCATGTATCAGGAAAAACTTAGCGACGAAATACAGTTCTGCGAGAACACTAACTGTGGATGAGATCTGCCAGGGCTCCCAGACAGAACAAAGACACATACGTAACTCTCACAATATTTGTCTGTACGATCACTGCAAGATGCTTAAATATAGAGGGAGTCTATATACATATCCCTGCCATCCAAATGAGACTAAGCAGTGGTCCCAGTAATCATTGACTCAAAGAGTGATAAAATGTAGTGGTAGAGAGCAGTAGTATTCATGTGCTGTCTATCAATAAGCATTTTCGGACAAAGTGCCGAATGTCTTTCTGCAGGAGACTCCAACACCACTGACACAACAGGGGACCAAGGGAACCAGTGGTGTTGACTGGTGGAGCTAACCCTGTGAATACTGGTCAAATGTGAACCATGGGAAATCATCCTGTGCATCAGAAAATCCTCGACCTACTTGACCGTCTAGTTAATGGTCCACAATTCCATCTCCCACTGCTCACGAATCTCCATCACACTGTCCAGAGGCCACTCAATGACCAGTAAAATGAAGGATAATCTGAACAGTGGCCAGCCCATGCGCGGCCGGCATCAGGAAGCCAGCACTTGATAATAAAGTGTGTGTGTGTGTGTGTGTCAAAAATGTTCTGCAGCCAGGGGAAGATGTATGAATTAAAACATTCTACAAAGTTTACTTATTGTACATCTGTATAAATACTGAGAATAAACACAGTAATGACATACAGCACACGGTAGCACACTTTACCTGCACTGTGAGAAGTTAATATGATGTCAGTTGCAGTAAGAAAAAAATTATTCTGAGACAAATGTGCAGTAACTTGTATCGTGTTTATCATTGTTACGGGACCACTAATTATGCGTTTTGGATGCATACGCAATGGTAAATTAAGATCGATGTATCGCAAGACAGACTTGCACACTACTTCCCGTGAAGATGAAAAATGAGTTATGATCAACCCATTTGTTTTATAAGGTCCGATACATTTTCTAGGAAATGTATCACACAGAATAAGTACACTGTTAAATAAGAAATATGGCTGTAAAGTTGCTTTCTCTTTAAGCAATAGCCCACAACAAAAATTAATCTATTCTACTGGAACACAAGAGGGCTGTTTCACAAAGTCTGGTGTTTATAAAATTACATGTAATGACTGCCCTGAACTATTGCACAAGTCAGACAGGGAGATTGTTTAAAGTAAGATATAAAGAGCATCTACTAAGTAAAAGTGGGTGAAATATATGCATTTCCACTTTTGCTGAACATATGCTGGCTGCTTCTTCAACACGCACCACAGAGACCAGAAGATAACTTTTTCATAGAGAAAGTAAAGCTTACAGGCTTGACATACTAGGAGAATTAGAGATTTCTAAACATTTTACTCAAAAGGATGGATCCATTTTAAATGAACAGGTGCAACCGAAATACGGTTTCAGACACCTACTTTTGTTCAAGAAGCAGAGAAATTGCTTGATCTTCCATATGGCTATAGGTTATGACATTTTCCTCACCTGTTAATGCTAGTGTTTCTTCTTTTTTATGATGTAACTTGTATTTCTAGAGGTTTCACATTCATAGTTTTTCAGATATGTTGTGTTTAAGAGTTACATATGTTTCACTATCTTCTCTCTCCCCCCCTCCTTTCTTTCCCTCCCCCTACCTCCTCCATTCCTCTCCCCTTTCACCATCTCTCCCCTCCCCCCTTCCCCACCCTGGTTCCTTTTTCTGTTGTTTCTATTTGCACTGTTCACAGTTTTACGTCACTTGTTTTACCACAATGACCTTTTTTAGATGTTAACTTGTTATTTGTTGCCATTTTATTGATTTTAAATACGTACAAAGCTAAATATGATCTGGTTTTTAATCTAATGATTTTAATTTTAATCTTTGAAGTAAGTTTGGCATGATAAAGTTTCATTCACTGTCGCACACACTCCTTGCACATACTATCAATGCCCTCTCTTGCCAGAAGCTTTCATTAGTGCAAGCACTGCATACATGACACTAGTGCACTACCTGTATGTTGGTGTGGAAATACCGTCTATATGTGCTTGTGAAGAAGATGTATAACGTTGAAATTGTGGTAAAGGGGTTTTAAAAAAACTTCCAATTTGTAACTGATTGGCTGCTTAGTATTTCTACGAGAAGATTTCATTCTACAGTTGCTGCTCCAGCCACGTACAAAATTTTAAAATCCATTTTATTTGTTCACAACACACCGCAAAAATTCTAAAAATGTTATGCATGTGATAGAAAGCTATTGATCACGGGGTAATCATAGGTATTTATTTATAACACCATACTCATATTAGCTCTGTATGGTGGAACTGTAACACATCTGGGAGAGTTATGTTTCTGCCAGCCCTAGCTGTGAGTTCATAATAAAGCAAGTTTCCCAGTCTTGGTTCTATAGGAAGTAAAGGGGAAGATGAAAAGTTTTAAGTCACTTACCACTATTTTTGTGTAATCAGTTTCCATGTTAAAATTATGGACATAAATTGCATCATTTTATAAACCATTAAAATTTACTTACTGTATTTTTTCAAGTAGAGTTTTGATGTATGGTATTGCCTCCTGCCACTACTCAATAATCCATTAAATCCACATTCTTCCACAACATGTACACATCCAGCTAAAAGTGTAACACTTACGTATTCTAATTTTAGGATTCACAACCAGAAAAGATGTCATGATCATGTGATCAACAGCGTATAAGCTAGTTCGAGGGTTTACTGAAAAGTAATGCCTCCACCGTCTTAACTCTTCAACAGTTGGCAGCATTGGTATGCGGCAGGTACTGGCTTATTCTGTAGCCTCTTCTCTACAGCTCCAGTTGGCGGGAAGCCTTAGCATTGAACGGTTATGTTGTTACAGTGTAAAGTATGGAGCTCTGCGCAAATGTTCGTTCAATGTGATTTAAGCAATGTGCAGTCATTGAATTCTTGACAGCAGAAGGTGTCACCCCAAAGGAGATTCATCATAGAATGAAAGCAGTTTATGGTGATTGTGTTGATGTGAGTACTGTGCGTCATTGGGCAAGTAAGTTTAAAGATGTTGAGGCGGGAACATCTGACCTGTGTGACAAACAAAGAGTTGAACGGCCTGTGACAGCAACTACCGAGTTTTACAAGCAAAATGTTGACTGATTGATTCAGGACGATTGTCGTATCACTCAGAGAGAAATTTCAAGCACTGTCGGTATTTCGCAAGAATGTGTGGGTCACATTATTGCTTTGCTTGGCTATTGGAAGATCTGTGCACAATGGGTATGCCAGATTCTGACTCCTGAAATGAAAGCGCACAGACTTGAAATTTGCCAGCAACTCCTCTCACTTTATGAGAATGAAGCCGACGTCTTTCTCCATTCAATTGTGACAGGAGACGAAATGTGGTTACACCATTACAAGCCAGAGACAAAACGTCAGTCTATGGAATATCTACACAAAGACTTGACCAAGGAAAAGAAATTCAAGACACAGCCCTCAGCTGGAAAAATCATGACCACGGTGTTCTGGGATGCAGACAGTGTTCTCCATGTTGATTTCCTTGATCGTGGAACAATAATAAATTCAGAGCGTTACATCACAACGCTGCGAACTCTGAAACAATGGCTAACAAGGGTCCGAAAGGAAAAGGGAAATGTTTTCCTGCTGCTTGACAATGCCAAACCACACAGTTCACATGCCACCACAGCAGAACTTCAGAGACTGAATCTCACCACCATACAGCATCCTTCATATATTCCAGATTTAGCACCATCTGACTTCCATCTGTTCCTAATAAAGAAAGATGATCTGCAGGGACGTCATTATGCTGCTGGTGAAGATGTTGAGAGAATTGTGAGACTTTGGTTGCGGAAACAGTATGTTGACTTCTTCCGTGGCGGCTTCAGAAAACTTGTTCATTGTTGGCAGAAATGTATTCAATTGGCTGGTGATTATGTGGAAAAATTACCATTGGAAATTAAAGATCACATTCTAAGGATTATTTCTGCATTTGATTTATTAAAATATTCCCATCCAAACACAATTAACGAAGGTGGAGGCATTACTTCTCATTCAACGCTCGTACTACATCAAAGTAGACAGAATTAGTGAACAGTCTTAGGACTACATACACAGAAACTTTAACAGGTAATGGTCCAAGTTCACTTGACACACATTGCCTCCTTTACACACCAGGAAAGTATAATTAGTTCTATATCTTCGCCAGCAAGATGGTCAGGCCCTCCAGTGATGTATAGTTGTTCTTTGTATACTCATATACTAGAACCTACCATATTCTTATCACTAACAAAGAAAACCTCTGGGAAGCTATTGTATCCCATAATGATTTGCTTATGACGAATAGACAGTCATCTTCCCAGAGGTAGTCCACAGTAGAACGGTAAGCATTGCTGTTTGATAGCTCATGTAATCAATTTCCAGATAAAATAATTGTAGACATATTATAGAGCATAGCTTTATAACCAGTAATCACTCTTAATTACATGGGGTGTATGTACATCCACACAGGTCAACAGTATTTACATTTATTCTCCGAAGATGCCAGGTCAATCGTTCTTAGTAATCTTAAATGTATAGGACAAATACTGGAATGCATCTTAGCATAATAATATGATAACCAACAGCAAATACCATTTTTACTGATGATAATTATTCATACTAGTAGCAAAAGAACTTCAGGAAAAGATCATGACAACTTCCAGTCACATAATCTCCTGGCCACACTATCTAAATGTGATTGTACCTTCAATCCTATTACACTTGTTTTTTGTGTGTTGCAATGTTGATACCCAAAATCATGGGGTGGGGGTGTGGCAACAAGCAACAAGCACACTACTTCTATGCACACCAAGAAACACATACTTCGTGGTGTATATTTGTTAGTATATCAGGCTCGATGTCTATAAAAAGGAGTGAGATGCAGCTCCCAAGCCCAACAACCATATGAAAGAACGTGATAATCCCACCGTAGCATGGAGGGTTTAGTGTATTGATGACTGTGATGTCGTTTTAAGCAGAACTAAGACGTGTGTTTTGATAAAATAATACGCATAATCTAGACATGTGTCCTGAGTCCTGTGCTTAATCACTCTCTGTAGGTTATTTGATACGAGCACATCAGCAGCACCAGTTCGCATAATCGAATTCCAGGTTAATGGAAATTTTAGGCATATAGAGCGTAGCTTTATAACCAGGTATTGGTCCTGATAGCCTGGAATGTACGCACATCCACACAAGTCAACAGTATTTACTTTAATTCTCTGAAAGATGTTAGTTTGGACCCCACATCAGTCTGCTTTAGTGTTCGTAAAAGTGTGTGTGTGTGTGTGTCTGTGTGTGTGTGTGTGTGTGTGTGTGTGTGTGTGAGTGAAATGCATTCTAATGGAGGGAACCAATATTTTTCACCATTCAGATTCACTATATGTCAGAAGCATAACAGTTTTTTTTTTTTTAATAATAATAATAATGTTTTATGGTGAAAGCAAATGTTAAACAGATGCAGGAGCTCACTGGCTGCTGGTTAATGATACAGAGTGACTGTTAGAGGAGATATCAAGAGGTAGACCTAACCTACTACACTATGATACAGGCAGTATCTGCACTGACAGCATCTTCGATTATCTATCTATATCTCTCTCTCTCTCTATCTATCTATCTATCTATCTAGAATGCACCATCTTCCCACTTAAATGACATGTGGTGTCATACTTTCATTACAGCTGCAATCTACTAATTACCCCATCTGTCTAATGATTTTTTTTTATTTCTAAGTATATGCATGACATCTTGTCCCACCCTCCCTCTGTATAAATAACAAACTCCATATAATTTCTTTCCAAGGCTGTTCTGCGACCACTCTCTCTCAACTCTTAGTGCAGATCTCGCAGTCAATTTGGAAGCAGATTGTACTGTGATTGTAATAATTCTCTCTTCCTTATTTATAGGAAAGTATCCAAGACATTTCAAGGCACCTTGATCTAGCACTTTGTCACAAAATATTTTGGCTATCTTCCTAAGTATAAATGCTATGGAAAATCCAAGATGGAGCGCAACAATATTATGAAAAAGACAGTTGTTACTCGCCATACAGCAGAGATGCTGAGTTGCAAATAGGCACACCAAAAAGACTGTCAGAAAGTGAGCTTTTGGCTAACAAGGCCTTTCTTGAAAATAGACAACGTACACACACACACACACACACACACACACACACACACACAAATGCAACTCACACACACTGTCTGCTATATGGTAGTAGCAACTATCCTTTTTGTAGTAAGTATAAATACTGATATCCTGTTAGACCGTTTGGTATCCAAATTTCACCAAATTTTTTGACATTTTCAACATTTTTTTCGATATTTTTCCATATTTTCTCAAAATTCTGTATGTAAATGTACAAGTATATATATGCTCTTATTGCTTACATCACCAGGTGTAGCTTGCTATTTCTTTTTCACCATCCATCTGTGATCAGTCCCAACCCAGCCAGGGGTTCTACAAACTATACTTTTCCTCCAAATGTCAATACTAAGTGCCAAAACCATTGCTAAAACAAAAAAAAAAAGAACAAATATATATATATATATATATATATAGTGTTGAGATTAGTCTGTTGTAAAAAAATACACACACAGCACAGTTATGTTGTTTTATGTGTTGACTTCCCATGTGGGATGTCACTCCCTCTCCCCACCAATGCTGGAGGCATCGTCAGAGCAGCAGCAGGGGCGACAGTAGACACTTAAGGGTGGCTTCTAAAAAATATGAACAGTGTCATAAATTCGGTAAAATCTGGATATGAAATACTCGTACAGCGTGTGTGTTTTTA
The DNA here is from genome assembly GCF_021461395.2 of Schistocerca americana. Taxonomy (NCBI): domain Eukaryota; kingdom Metazoa; phylum Arthropoda; class Insecta; order Orthoptera; family Acrididae; genus Schistocerca; species Schistocerca americana. The sequence goes on along the minus strand of NC_060120.1, from coordinate 769,883,302 downwards.
TACTTAGGAAGTGGCCGAAATTTTTTGTGACATAAGCACTAGATCAAAGTACCTGGAAATCTATATGATACTTTCGTAGAAAGCTACAAGGGGGAGAGAATGATTAGACTCACAACACCATTTGCTTTAAAATTACTGAGAGATCTGCACTAAAGGTTGAGAGTGAGCTCACAGACCCCCCCTTGGGGGAAAAATAGAGTTTGCTAATTATACAGAGAGAGGGACAGACATGGCGTCACACATATACTTAGAAACAAAGAGATAGAGAGAGACAGACGTAATGACAAACAAGGTGACACCACTGCTAGCTCTGTGTGCATGAGGAAAGGTAATGTTATTTTATTCTGAATGGCATGGTTTTCTACCCTAGTAGTTGCAAGTTGTGTATTTGGAGTCATAGAAATATTTGGATGCAGTGTAAAGTTTTTTTATGGATCACATTTACATCACTGTAGATGAAATCAGTAGTAATTTGCTGACAGAGGACAAAAGGGCATCTGTGCACAACATGGATGGCATAATTTTTATCAAAATTAGTGATACCAGCCCCTAATAGTATGGGTCATTGTTTATATAATTTTTTAAAAAACATTTTAGCCTAGATTTAAACATTTTTCGATTGTTCTCTCTGGCAGTATTAGTTCTGGGAAATTTACTGCTTTCAACACATATGCAATTGAGTATTTTGGAGGAGATTGAACACACGTTGGCAGGAGATTTTCTTTGGAGGGGGGGGGGGGGGGGGGGGGAGAGAGAGAGAGAGAGAGAGAGAGAGAGAGAGAGAGAGAGAGAGAGAGAGAGTGAGAGAGTCGGTTGAAAATGCTACTGCACGTGTTCATGTTATAAACTTATAGTCAGGACCATTTTAGGCATACTTCACTGATTTTGCATGAGAAAATTCCAAAAACTAAGAAGTTATTTGCACCCATAAATTTAATGGTAATCTGCTCGAACATAAAGTTGAAAATTGTATTAAAAATGAATAAATTGTTATGCCACAGCACTGTGAGGTTAGGCCTAAAAGATCATCTGGCAGTGTGCCAAAACACAAGTTGAAACATCTTACCAATAATGACCAAGATGTTGGCACTGTATATAGTAAAAATAATGGTTATATTTTAATTGGCATGTTTAGGCTTTTAGAATTGCTTTTGTCTGTTGCACTGTGTAAATACTTAATAATGAGTAATCACTTATGCTTAGTGAGGACATAAGTAAGAGAAGAGGCTTATTTAGCAAACCTGTTGTGGAATGCCAAGTGTGCGAAGTTACAAAAAGTACAATGGCATCTCCTGTAACATACAGAAAATATTGTGAAGTGAATATTCACCCTGCTTGTGACATGAGGTGTACTAGTAAGGGAAGAAAAGCAGCCCAGATATTCAATGCTATGATTGATTTCTGACTGCCACCTGTCCAATGTGAGAGGTGTTATAAATGTTTGCATAATGCCCTAATAGAAGTCAGCCAGTGAGGCTTCTCTGCAGTGGGAAGGAAAAGAAACTGTAGATATTTGTCAGTTTACTGATACTGATGCTTCATAGAATGGTTTGTGGCAGAAGAGAGGCCCCACATCTCTGAGTAGATTTATCGCAGGTACCCTGTAGATACAACCAAGATGCTTGAACAAAGTTGTCACAGTTACTTCTGTAAATACTACCAAGGTGCTGGACGATGAACTTCTGACAAGACAGGGCTAAGGTTGTGCAAATATGGTAAATGTATTCAAATTTGACAAAAACTTTGAAGGTTTCGGTGGTAGTATAGAAATCAGCCGGACAGTTTATTTTTAAGAGGTCAGTTGCTAGATATGGTGTGCGATACACACAGTACCTAGGTCATGGTGGCTCTAAAGGCTTTAGTAGTGTTGCGAGTGCTAAATCATTTGGTGAAACTGAAATTTAAAAAAGAAAACGCAAGAACTGAATGTATAGGACACGCGCTGAAGAGAAAGGAGGCACGATTCAGGAAACTGTGCAAGGACATTACAGGAAGAAAAACTCTGATGGAAAAGCCATTAATGGACAAGGCAGATTCACCAAAACAGATACAGAAAACCTTACAGAATATTATGGTGTAGCTATCAGGAGAAAAAGGAAATACCTTATGATGCAAGTACAATAGGTGTGGAGCAAATGGACCAAAACATACACATGCACACTCCATGCCAGAAACTGTTATGGTAGAACTAAAGTCAATACATAGATATCCTTCACATTCTAAATTCCTGCAAAAATGTTTTACATAGCAAAAGGCAGAATCCAAATGAAATTTTCAATAGTTGAATTTGGGAGCACTTCCCAAAAACCATTTTTGTTGGCATGTCAGCTTTTCAGACTGGTGTGATGAATGACATACAGAAGTATGGAGTAAAAAGCAAACTGAAAACCATTAGCAGACTAGGTATCAAAACTGGGGACAACATGAAAAATGGGCTTCTACAAGTGAACAGGCAATTGTCGCTGAAGCTGAAAAAGCTACTGAAAGCATGACAAAGGAAGCCAGAATAACAAAGAAAAAACTAAAGAAAATGGAAAAACACACTCAGAATCAACAAGACAGTGGAACAGGAATGTTTTGATAGGTTACCAGTGAGAAGAAAATGACATGGAAAGCTTTAGTTTCAGTTTCCTCTAATCAGTATTCTCGCATACTTAGGTATTATTTCCTCATCCATTATTAAAGATACAAAAACAAAATTTTGCATGAATAATAATACAGTGTTTGCATACACAGTGAACAAGATTATTCAAGACTGTTTTAAAGTTTTAAGCTGGAGCATATCATGCATTCTTAAATTATCGGGAGAAATAATTGAGATCTAATAAACAATTTTTTTTAAATACACAAAATAAGGAATTAGTAAATTGTTCTGTGTTATTCTTTTAACAAGTTAATAATTAAAAGAACAAAATTTGTTTTGACCTTTTATTTTGAATAGTGTAGAAGTACAGTGTACCTAAAATAAAAATTAGACCTAATTCAGTATGGAAAATAGAAATCAGTTTTCTCTCCATTGTGAATTCCATAATATCTAAATTTTTCTCACTTAGAGGTCGCAATATACTAATTATTTCATTAAAAGTTTCATTTCAATATCTATTAAAGCTTTCGTGTTTGTATATTTCAAAATATTAATAAAAAGTGCAGACCACGACATCCAGGTCCCCTTAAAGCATTCATTTATTGTTCATCAACTACAACAATCCTGATGATACTTGGAGAGGACATCGTCCCTTGGACATAAGCAGTACGTAGCCTACGAAGAGATGCGGTCATCGGCAGGTGGCCCCACTGCTTGCAGCATCATACGGCTGTTGGAGTGATGAAGGCAGCAACTCGCAAGGTCACTGACCACAGCAGTGGGCAGCAGCTCTCGTTGTGGACTAGAGACACCCTGGCAGGCACAGGATTGTGGCCTAGAATGACATCTTCAACTTTGGCGCAGTGTCTACCTACAAGAGCAGAGGCAGGCAATAAGGACCTTGCCTGCACAAGTGACAGTGGCTGTGCAGCTGCACTGCCCTGGACTTGAACTGTAGGCCATCAGGTGGCCAGCTGCTTGGAAGATGCTACATCCACTGCATTGGTACATCACAAGCAACAGTGCCACAGCTAACAGTGGCAGAGTCTCGGAGGTGGGGACTGGTTGATCCACATAAGTTCGTATACCATCATTGGTCCTCTCCCCTGAGCAGGTGTCTGGCAGATTGCAGTATCTCTGACTAGAAATGATGAGTATTTATGTGGGCTTGGCCTGTCCTTGGTCTGCTAATACATCAGTTTCTGTATGGAAGCCATAACAGAACCAAGGCGTGGATGTGAAGCAATCACATCACCCATGCTGACTTTTGCTGCATCAGTGCTATTACGCCTCTGGTCCCTCTGCTTTACCACAACAAGTGGTAACTGGTTTGACACCTTGGAAACAATACTTGTCATATTAGCAGGTAGCCCTTAATGTAACTTATTCTGGCCAGCCTGAAATTACCCATTTCCATGACCTCGTGCATTAGACATGGGTGGTGTCTCAATTTTATGCATGTGCACTCACGACACTATTTGTGGTGCAACACGCTTGCTACACACCTTCGAAAAATCTGGCCCACCAGTCACGATACATAGTATGCACGTTTACAGTAATATATAGTACATTGAATTTCCTCTTTTACACTAGCTCAGGTTAAACTAAAATGTGTATTGGCTGTTTCTTAATGCAAACAATATTTCCTGTGTTTAGTCCACTGAACTTCTTTTGCTTCACTACAGTACACGATTCCAATGCACGATCACTTACAGACTAGTGCAATAACACCAGATTTTTTTCCTTGTCAAATTCCTCAGCAATCATTTAACAGTGAGTAAGTCAGCTCATTTCTTTCTGATGCTTAGCATATCTCCTTGTTTATCAGGTGGCTTCTTACCTGATTCGTACTTAAAAACCATTACTTGCTACAAGTAACACAATCCACTGGTAACTGGTGCACCTTGAGTTTACAGGGGCAGGCAGTTTTCCGCCTGAGTTAGATGCAGGTTATACGAAGCAAAACTAAAACACAACATTGCCAGAAACTGAAATATTCAAGGTCATGACATTGTTATTTCATTGTTTATCACATTACTGCCATGCAAGTGGAACATTTGCTCAGTAGTAATTTGTCCCTTTTTTGAAGCTGTAAGCTCATCCATTGAATGAAGGATGTCTGGTTTTAGGGTGGCATTTAAATAGGTCAGGTACAGGGTTGGCAACACATCTAATGGTTTTTTTGGCCAATAGAATGAAGGTTGTGTCAGATTAATTATGGTTGTTCCAGTGATGGTAGCTGGGAGACAGTGTGGCGTTCCCGCTATATCACAAGTGTTACCATTGACTAAAATTCAACATTTTTTAATTCCAACCTCATTATTTCCTTGCGCCATCCTTGTTTGAACAATCAACTATCAGTACCTTGGGAGCAAGTACGGAGTAAACCCAATGCATACCCACCCTCTCAAAGTGTGAGTGGCATTCTACCACTTCCACTTTACACAGGAATAGCTGCTTTTCACGTGTTTGGGTGCTGGTTTGAACCATCCTGGTTGGCCATATCATAATCCTCTCTCTTTGGTGCAAATGGAGCTCATCCATTGGCTTCAATGTAAAGGTACCCTGAATATTGCTCCTCTCACAGCTTCGAGATGCAGCTCGATGATTATCTCTTCCAATCTTTGAATCTCATTTCTTACCTCCCATATGTTGCTGTTAGCCTTAGTGTCCACCTTGGCTGATTAACATAATGCCCTGCTGCCTGTAAAACAGCACTCGCGCTTGGAGTTATTAGATCTGTAGTGCATCCACCACTTCTCCCCAGAAGAGATGCAGTATCGTAAGAATTATCAAACCCATCCTGGACATTCTCATTGGTATGCCATCTTGGTAAAAGAAATTTGCATCATTTTCCCTCCCGGTCTCGCAAGTATGGTTGTACACGATTAATTACCACTCAAGCATTGTATTGCGATAGCATCCTCCGGTTCACTTACAAACTAACTATCACAGAGCTTAATAACAATGCAACACAATCCCTAAATTTTAAAAATTCCACTACGGTAAGGCAATGAGACAAATATCACATAATCTTCCATGAAACCATTTATATATCTGGAACAATTTGGTGCATACTGATGTGTCGTGTGTGTGAGACACTCTACGCACATTCTGCTTGTCATTTCTCACTTCCTTAATTTTTTCTTCATTTTAATTTTCTTGCAGGCATGACACTTCCACCTGCAGTGCTGTGTCCAAGAGTATCCTTAAAAGGTTTAATGCACTCTACATGAACGATGGAAATTTCTGTCAGTAACTGTAACTTCACATTCATGTGTGATGTGGTTTGTGTGACCTTATCTCGCCAATGATACTGCCTAAGGAATCTTCTTGCTTTGCATATGGGTGTGTAGGGGCTCCTCAGCATAACCCATTGACCCATATTATACGCAGGTACTCTAACATCACATCATCCCTGATGCTCAAGCAGTTTTGTATTTGGTTTCTTTGCCTGTTTCCATGCACCCCGCAATACTTCCACAAACTACTTCATTGACTCCTTATTTTTTTCCCAACTTTAGACTTCCTTACATCAAAAGGCAATGGCAGCTTTCTACCATATACCACCATGTACAGCAAGAGGCCAATGCTGTCAGGCTCTTTAGAATCGTATGCAGCTATGATGTATGGCAGGTCACATTTGTCATGATGGCTGTTCACATAATAACTTAACAGTTTGCCGATAGTACAAGGGACACACCCCAGTCATCCATTTGATTGCGCGTGGAAGGGACTAGCCCTTAGCTTTCAAATTTGCAATAGATGGCACAGCTGTTAATCACCTTAAACATGAAGTTGGTGCCTGATCTGTAATTATTTGGCAGAAATGACGAATTTTAATAACTACTTGTTTATCATTGCCTGTGCCACTGTACTCAGTTGTTTATTTGGAGTTACAACCATCGCAACATAATATGAAAAGTGGTCTGCGAGGGTTAACACATAGTGGTTACCAGCTGGTGTTAGGTTAAATGGATCCAAAGTCCATTTCTACCATTTTCTATGGCTTGCTTGTCTCTGGTAATCTTTGATGACTGAGATCGGTACTTGCTGAACATAGTATGCAACTGCTCACATACTGGACAACGTCCGGCCTCCTTGTCTTCCACCACTATTATTCAGCTATTTGATGATCAGTTCTCGTTTGTCTTCTGTAACTTGCTAATACTTGACAGTGTGCTTCTACATTTATGCCTATTCTCTGTGAACCACTGTGAAGTGCATAGCAGACAATATGTCCCGTTGTACCACTTATTACGGTCTTTTTACCCATTCGATTCACGTATGGTCTGTGGGAAGAATAATTGTTTAAATACCTCTGTGATTGCTGAAATTAATTTAATCTTGTCCTCACAATCCCATACAGGAGCAATATATAGTGGGTTGTAATATATTCCTAAAGTCCTCATTTAAAGCTGGTTCTTGAAAATTTGTTTGCAGGCTGTCTCCAAGAGTCTGCCAGTTTAGTTTCTTCAGCACTCTGTAACACTCTCCCATGGATCAAACAAGCCTATGACTGTTCATGATTCCTTTCCCTGCATACATTCAATATCCCCTGTGAATCCAGTTTGATATGGGTCCTAGACACCTGTGCAGTATTCGAGGTTGGGTCACAGGAGCGATTTGTAAGTACTCTCCTTTGTAGATTGATTGCATTTCCCCAGTATTCTACCAATAAACTGAGGTCTGCCATATATTTTATTGATGACTGAGCCTGTGTGGTTTTTACATTTCATATCCATACAAACTGTTACATCCAGATATTTGTATAAGTTGCCCAATTCCATCTGTAATTCATCCATATTATAGTCATAGGATACAAATTTTTGTTTTGTTTTGTGAAGTGCATTATTTTACATTTCTGAACATTTAAAGCAGAGGTTCCCAGGGGGGGGGGGGGGGGGGGGGGGCTGATGATGTTGCAAGGGGGGCGCGGGTGTAGTTAGCGGTATAAACTTAATATTTCTTTTTAATATCGATATTTTAATAAAAATGAGTGTGCAGGTATTAATGATAGATTATGGTGCTAAATGCAATCGTTTGGCATCCCACTTCCCGCAATCCTATCACATTAACCTATCCTAGAACATACAGCTTTTGAAGATCACGTTTAGAATGTCACACACACTAAGTCTCAAAATTACGAAGGCGATATGCGTAATTCTAATATATCAGATTTGTAAACAACATACTTCTGACAATTGGAAAACAGAAAAGTCAGGTATTAACTATTCCGTACATTTGTACACATGAACTGAACGTAATCATGTTATAACTTTTAACCGTAGTAGGCTATGTTCATCAGAGTAATAATCACTTTACTGCGTAACTGCAAAAATGCCGTTTTATTACCCTTTCGACCGGCGAATCCCCATGTGATGCGATTCCAGTGACTTTAACAGACCGTATGCGCTTCAAATGAACTGGCGGATTCGTAATTTGGACGCCAGGGTTATGCCCTTTGTCACCAGAAAAATGTGCACGACGTGAATGTGAAACCAATACAAGTGTTCGTTCTGAGCAGAGTACTTCACGACGTTCTGGAAACATTGTCGTGAGTGCTGACAATGAAACATAACCCAGCCTGGCAGACAATGAAGTCCATTAGTGAGGCTATTTTTTTTTCGAACGGTCAGCACTACAGCTCTTTCATTCGGATTACTTATCTGACAAAACAGTTATTTTTCTTCTGCATTTTTGAAATATGGCATAATTTCGTTTGAAATTAGTGTACGTTCTTTGCTGCGACAATGGCTTCTTTTGGTAAGAGTACAGAGATAACTGCTTGGCACTGTGCACAGTTTCCAGCGATGTGTGAGGTGTATCCATGACCTTACTTAATTACTGTGAAATTTGACAACCAATTCATTGATGTTATCTCAAAACTTATAACATTTCGTTAATAAGTAACGAAAGATAGGGGAACGAAAACGATTTTCGCATAAAACCCCAGGCTGCACTGCTCAGAATAGCACCGCAGAACAGGTAGCAAATTCTTAGGGTGCCTGTGGGCTGTTTCCGCCCTAATCCGGGAAAAGCCCGTTTCTCCCAGCAAGAGCCCTGCTCGGCCACCAGGTTGCAGACAGACAGTGCACTGGCTACCTCCGCTGCGGCTGGGCTTCCCCGTTCTTCGCCCCACTCCTCACAGGCAGTCATCTGAGGTGCTGACAGATGACAGTAGCTTTCCTTTATTTCAGTTGGTTGCTTGCAGTTGTTGACACATCTGATGTATTGGATTTTGCTGAAATCGCGTTGAATCTTTCACAGTTGTGCCTCAGTAAAATCAGTGTTAGTGTGAAATTATGCTGTTAACTTCTTGTTTTCTTTTTACTTCACCATAAGTGTCGTGAAAAAATGCAAATATAATGATGATTATATCAAATACGGTTTTGCTTCTATACAAAAAAAATGGTGTTGACCAGCCGCAATGTGTTATTTGCTATGAGGTATTGAGCAATGATTCCATGAGACCTTCTCGTGTGGAACGCCATTTGTGGGCAAAGCATGGTGCATTGAAAGAGAAACCGAAGGAATTTTTTGCTGCAAAATGTGATAATTTGAAACGGATGAAGTTGGACACTTGTGGATCCTTCGCTCAGACATCAGGAAAGGTACTGGAAGCCTCGTATGAGTTATCGCTACTTATTTCAAGGACCAAGAAAAGTCATATTATCGGAGAGACACTAGTCAAACCCTGTTTGTTGAAAGCTGCTGATATTGTTCTTGGGTCAGAAAGTAAACAAAAACTTTCACAAATACTGCTTTCTGACAATACTGTGAAACGTCAGATTGATGATATGGCCGAAGACATACAAAATCAATTAGTTATGGCCGTCAAACAATCGCAGTTTTTCGAAATACAGTTAGACGAGAGTACCGACATTATGAATTGTTGCCAACTGCTAGCTTTCGTTCGCTATATAGTAAATGAAGCAATTAAAGAAGAGTTGCTGTTTTCTACAGAGTTAAAGACAATTTCAAAAGCAATTCATATAATGGCAGCCGTCTCTGAATTCTTTTGTAAAAATGAATCATCATGGCAGAAACTGATAGGAGTATGCACAGACGGCGCCCCATTAATGCGTGGATGTCGCTCAGGATTCGTGCAGATGGTCAGAGAAAAAGACCCCAGCGCTACTGCTATCCACTGTGTAATACACCGTCAAGCATTGGCAGCTAAGACACTTCCCAAGGAACTCAATGATGTCTTGAAACTGTGCATCAAAATCGTGAATCATATTAAAAAGAGCGCGTTAAATTCCAGGCTATTTACGGCTCTTTGTGAAGACTTGGGAGCAGAGTACAAAACACTTTTATTTCATACAGAAGTACGCTTGCTCTCAAAAGGAAATATGCTAGGAAGATTATTTGAACTTCGAGACGAAGTGATGCAGTTTTTGGAAAATAACAAACAAACTGAATTGTATGTGGAATTTAGAAAGCCTGGTGTTCATGTTGCATTGGCTTATCTGTCAGATATTTCCGAATCTTTGAACACATTGAATTTGAAATTACAAGGTGGAGAGTCAAACATAATTTTTCATCGGGATGCCATCAAAGTGTTTACTGATAAGTTGCAACTATGGAAACGTAAAATTTTAACCTGCAATTATTACTGCTTTCCCAGATTGTTTGGAATCCTGGAAGAAGCCCCGATTTCACAACGATTTGAAGGACACTGATACTAAGAGTAAAATATCGAACCATTTGCAGCACCTCATTGATGCATTCCAACGATACTTCCCTAACAGTTGTCAGGATAAAATTTATTATAGGGTAGCGACGGATCCATTTCTCGTTGACGTGGATGTGTTGTCAGACTACATGAGGAAGTCTTAGAAATCAAAAATGATTCTGCGGCGAAGTATGACTTTGAGAAGAAATATCTCACGGTGTATCCCAGCACAGCAGTACAATTACTGAAACTGTATTTACCATTTTCAAGCACTTATTTGTGCGAAAGAGCATTTTCAGCGGTAGTGGCGATAAAAAATAAGCTTAGAAGCAAACTCAGTATTGCCAATGATTTACGTTGCGCAGTTTCTACTATTCAGGCAAGAATTCAAAATCTTGTAAAAAATATGCAAGCTGTTTCTTGCCATATGTGTGTGGAAATAATATTTTTTAATAATAAATACGCCACATTATAAGAGAACTTGATATTTTTCTCCTAACTATCCTTACATGTAGGTAACACTGTAAAATTATAAAAAACTATTTCAAAGAAACAATATAAAATAAACATAGTGAATGGGATTTAAATATAAATACTGCGTGTGATCCTTATGGATTCTGATGATACGTGTGGTATGTTATTTCAACTAATAATAGTATTTCTTCTGGATGAAGACACAGAGAAAGTTTATCCTAGATATGACAAGCGAAGAGTAGTCCTAAAATCGTATACTGGTGAAGAAATGGTGTGCAGCAGGGGAATGTAATTAAGGTAAGGAAGTTGTTTTATTCATATTTTTTAAAGTTCTGTGAAGTCTGCAAAATTATTTCGTAAAACTTATTTTTTATTTTTTGTCTGGTTCTGAGAACTGAGCGTTTGTCGCCGTTCGGTAACTGTCGTCGTTGACATAAATGCCAACCTATGCGCAATGACAATGGGGAGCGCTATAGGTGTACATATCAGTGATGTTCATTAACACCGTGACTAAGTGACTATTTTTGATAATGAGTAAAAGTAATAAGCTACACTCAACTTAAAATAATGGCCCGCATCCACTAATCTGCAAAGGTCGCAAATATTTTTCCTTGTTTACCAAGGACTTTCTTTACTTTAGGAGTGGCTTATAATCACTAGACTTGACTGATGACGTAATAACTGCGACTCGATACATTAACAGCCCACCATGCTACATGACGTCACCATCACAAATTTTTCAATAGTTTCTTGATAATTAATAAAAATCTCTATATTTTTTTAGGTGGGGGGGGGGGGGGGCACGGAAGTTTTCTTTTCGGCAGAAGGGGGGCGTGCCAAACAGAAGTTTGGGAACCTCTGATTTAAAGCAAGTTGCCAATCTTTATACCACTTTGAAATCTTATCAAGATCTGAGAGTATTTATGCAGCTTCTTTCAGCCAGTACCTCTTTACAGATAACTGCATCATCTGCAAAGAATCTGAGGTTACTATTAATATTCTCTGCAAGATCATTAATATACAACATGAACACAAAGTTCCCAACTTACTTTCCTGGGGCACACCCAAAGTTATTCTACATCTGGTGATGACTCTCCATTCAGGGCTGCAGCCTCTGTACCAGTTAAAACCTCTATCTAGTCACAAACTTCACTTGGCACCCCATGTGATTGTACTTTTGTTAATAAGTGTAGATGTAGTACTGAATCAAATACATTTTGGAAATCAGATCTACTTAAGTGTCTTCATCCACGGCTTTCAGTATGTCATGTGAGAAAAGTGCGATTTACGTTACACATGATTGATGTTTTCAGAATTCATGCTTGTTGGCATGGAGGAGGCGATTTTGTTCAAGATACCTATTGTATTTGCCCTCAGGATGTGTTCTAAGATTCTACAACAAATCGACATCAAGGATATTGGATCATATTTTGTGGATCAGTACTACTTATCTTTGTGACCTGTCCTTTCTTCCAATTTCTGGGCATGGCATTTTGTTTGAGGGGTCTGTTATAGATTATTGTTAACAGATGGGCTAACTCAGCTGTGAATTCGGTATAGAATCTACTAGTGATTCCATTGGGCCCTGGGGCATTGTTCCTTTTAAGTCATTGCAGCTGATGGTTTTCCTTTGTAAAGGAATATTTGAAAACTGAGTTAGGCATTTCCGATTTTGCTTTGCTACCCTCAGTTTCTGTTTCTGTCTCACCCGCTAGTGACTGGACACTAAATTTAGTGCCACTAAGAGTCTTTACATACAACCATAATTTCTTCAGATTTTGTGAAAGATCTTTGGATAATTTTCTGCTGCAGTAGTCACTGAAGGCCTCACACATTGTTCTGTTGATAGCCAAACACATTTCATTCCACATCTGTAGCCCTATGCTGTTTCTTTATCAGTTATTTTACAGTGACTGTACACCATGAAGGGTTCTATCCCAAACTGTTCTACTGCGTAGATATCTATCCAATGCATGGCCAACTAGTCTTTCAAACTTGAGCCATAGTTCCTCTAAAGGGTCATGTCCTGTGCCAAATGTTTCAAGTTCCTCACTGAAATACAATGCTTTTACTTTTTTTATCTGCTTTACTGAACGTACATCTCTTTCTGCTTGGTTTAGTTGCCCTTTGTACTTTGGTAATCATTGTTGTCACAGCCACCTCGTGGTCACTAACATCAGTTCTGATGTGGACATCCTCAAAGAGGTCAGGTCAGTTGTTGCCATTAGGTCTCATATATTTCCATCGTGAGTGGGTTCAGAAGTACATCTACATCTACATGATTACTCTGCAATTCACATTAAAGTGCTTGGCAGAGGGTTCATCGAGCCACAATCATACCATCTCTCTACCATTCCACTCCCGAACAGCGCGCGGGAAAAACGACCACCTAAACCTTTCTGTTCGAGCTCTGATTTCTCTTATTTTATTTTGATGATCATTCCTACCTATGTGGGTTGGGCTCAACAAAATATTTTCGCATTCGGAAGAGAAAGTTGGTGACTGAAATTTTGTAAATAGATCTCGCCGTGACGAAAAACGTCTTTGCTTTAATGACTTCCATCCCAACCCGCGTATCATATCTGCCACACTCTCTCCCCTATTACATGTTAATACAAAACGAGCTGCCCTTTTTTTGCACACTTTCGATGTCCTCCATCAATCCCACCTGGTAGGGATCCAACACCGCGCGGCAATATTGTAACAGAGGACGAACGAGTGTAGTGTAAGCTGTCTCTTTAGTGCACTTGTTGCATCTTCTAAGTGTCCTGCCAATGAAACGCAACCTTTGGCTCGCCTTCCCCACAATATTATCTATGTGGTCTTTCCAACTGAAGTTGTTCGTAATTTTAACACCCAGGTACTTAGTTGAATTGACAGCCTTGAGAATTGTACTATTTATCGAATTCCAACGGATTTCTTTTGGAACTCATGTGGATCACCTCACACTTTTCGTTATTTACCCACACCATACAGCAATCTTTTCTAAATCGCTTTGCAACTGATACTGGTCTTCGGATGACCTTACTAGACGGTAAATTACAGCATCATCTGCGAACAACCTAAGAGAACTGCTCAGATTGTCACCCAGGTCATTTATATAGATCAGGAACAGCAGAGGCCCCAGGACACTTCCCTGGGGAACACCTGATATCACTTCAGTTTTACTCAATGATTTGCCGTCTATTACTACGAACTGCGACCTTCCTGACAGGAAATCACGAATCCGGTCGCACAGCTGAGACGATATCCCATAGGCCCGCAGCTTGATTAGAAGTTGCTTGTGAGGAACGGTGTCAAAAGCTTTCCGGAAATCTAGAAATACGGAATCAACTTGAGATCCCCTGTCGATAGCGGCCATTACTTCGTGCGAATAAAGAGCTAGCTGCGTTGCACAAGAACGATGTTTTCTGAAACCATGCTGATTATGTATCAATAGATAGTTCTCTTAGAGGTGATTCATAATGTTTGAATACAGTACGTGCTCCAAAACCCTACTGCAAACCGACGTCAATGATGTAGGTCTGTAGTTCGATGGATTACTCCTACTACCCTTCTTAAACACTGGTGCGACCTGCGCAATTTTCCAATCTGTAGGTACAGATCTATCGGTGAGCGAGCGGTTGTATATGATTGCTAAGTAGGGAGCTATTGTATCAGTGTAATCTGAAAGGAACCTATCGGTATACAATCTGGACCTGAAGACTTGCCGGTATCAAGCGAATTGAGTTGCTTTGCAACCCCTAAGGTATCTACTTCTAAGAAACTCGTGCTAGCAGCTGTTCGTGTTTCAAATACTGTGTTATGAAGTTGTCAGAGAAAGCATTTAGTATTGTTTCACAGGATGCCTTTGATTCAATCCTTCCACTCAACTCAGAACCAGGGGGCACTATCTGTTCTCGGGACAGTGCAGCAAATCATGGGTTTTGTTGAAACTTCATGTGCAAGGCTGATCTTGTCTGCGATCTCTGTCACTCGCTGGTGTGATCCAAATATGAACTCAGAGCCCAGACAACAGGCACCATTTGATCCAACATGCTTCTTTCAACACTTCGTCCCTCAGTGCTGCAGGTACTTTAATGTATGGCTGAAACTTTGTCATCATACACAACAGCCCATCATGCATAGCAAACTATGGCGGTGTCCTAGATAACTGGCAGTCTGTGTCAGTGGTCTGCATCTCTTGCCGCTCTGCAAGGCTTCTGCCAGTCACTCGTACAACCCTAGCTTTCTAGTTAAGCTATTGTAATTGGTATGTTTCCTATGTATGTAATTGAATTCACTTAACTTCAATGCTCGAAGGGTCCTTCAACTGTAATAACCAATTTAATATCCTGTTGCTCCATTATGATTTTGAATTCCTACCATACAGGTAAAAGCAGAAATAGGTAATACAATATATGACACTCAGTATCTTCTTCTCCGTGCTGGTGTAATTCTGCTCGACTCAATTCAACTGCTTTGATGCATGTGCTACTGGGTATTCCTTGCCGTTCACGTCCTGTCTCAGAACTACCGGTACCCAATCACCTAGTTAATTGGGTCGGAGGACAGGATAAACACTTTCACATAATTCAGAAATATTAATACCGGATAGTTGCCAGCACCTCTTTCAATTTCTCGAAACAGGTCCATTCTTTGGTACAATGTTTGTTACCCATTGTGATGCTGTGTTTCAAGACGACAGGGCCCCTGTTAACACAGCTCGCTTCAGCCATGACTGGTTTTGTGAGCACGAGGATGAGATGCTGGCCACCAGTCACCAGATCTCAAAATTACTGAGCCATTGTGGTCTACTGTGGAGAGAAGGTTGTGTGATTTCTATACATCTGTCATCATTACCTGAACTCTCCAATATTTTGAGGGAGTAATGGTACAAGATACCCTTGAAAACCACACAGGAACTGCATTTATCCTTTAGGAGACGACTGGCAGCTGTTTTGAACGCCAACGCTTTTTCTACACCGTTTTAGGCATGCGAATGTGTTATGTTTTGGGTGTTTCCATATTTCCCTTACCTCATTACATTTTAGCTCAGGGTATGTTTTAAGGATATTTGACGGTAGTTTCGAGGATCACTTTTGCTGCCGTTGTAGAAGGGTGTGACTCGTGCTTTCTTCCAAGCACTGGGCACAGATTTTTGTTCAAGGGTTATGGTTAAAAGAGGTGCTAACTCAGGCGCAAGTTCGGTATAGAATCTGACAGGGCTTGGATCAGGCTCTGGACCTTTGTCAGTTTTAACGACTTCAGCAGTTTGTCAACGTCACTGACACTAATATCTTTGCAATGGTACGATAATTAAACTGTGACATTACTCCTAGGTTTTACTTTGTGAAGGTACATTTGAACATGGAGTTAACCATTTCTGTTTATTTTGCTTTGTTACCCAAGGGTGAGCAGACGCCCCACAGTTTTCGAGGTCGTTCCTTATTTAGCTTAAGTGCCCTGTTTGCCCGACACGATACGTACGGGACGTACATTGTCGCGTTTTCGATTAATTGTCCCGTATATTCAGAAATAGCGTGTTTTTAACTAACGTGTAACATAACCAAATGAAGAGCAAATGTGGTCGTACCCAGAGAAAAAGGAAAATACACTCTTTGATTAAACTAAACTGAACTAGGTCTATCAACGACGAAACTTCCAGACCAGTTGAGATTGAAAAATAAGTAACCTATGTAAATAATAACCATTTTCTACTCTAATTAAAGACATCGTTATATTGAAGGGATATATATTATTTGCAATGAATGATTAGTAATGAAAGGTATTTTGACAGTTTTTAGTGTGAATTTTAAGGAAATGATCTATGTAGTGTAGCGTAAACCAAATAGTTTACCACATCTCTACTACATAGATACAGTATTCACTAAAGTTTCCACAAAATGTTGATTCACTTTTAATATGGATCCTATATTTTGATTTTGGAAATCTGGTGATCCTATGATACACTCAATTTGTCCTTGAATGTGAGTGTTTGGACACTAACTTTGGAACCACTAAAAGCCTTTACATAGGGTCAGAATTTCTTCGGATTTTGTGAAAGGCCTTTGTAATATTCTACTACAATAGTCACTGAAGGCTTTACATAACGTCATCTTGATAGCTAAACGAGTTACATTTAGCATCTCTCTATCTATAGCCCTATGCTTTGTTGTACACCTACACTCGTCAACAAAAGTTAAGCATATTTCGAAATTACCCACCAATAGGCACTATACCTTTTGTGTCTGTGTAGGAAGGTGGTTGTGTACATAATGCAAATTCGTTCGTCGTTGCCCGCATCTCGTGGTCGTGCGGTAGCGTTCTCGCTTCCCACGCCCGGGTTCCCGGGTTCGATTCCCGGCGGGGTCAGGGATTTTCTCTGCCTCGTGATGGCTGGGTGTTGTGTGATGTCCTTGGGTTAGTTAGGTTTAATTAGTTCTAAGTTCTAGGGGACTGATGACCATAGATGTTAAGTCCCATAGTGCTCAGAGCCATTTGAACCATCGTTCGTCGTTGCCATTCTGCCTCATCAGAGCCGTGTAGTCACAGCTTGTAAACACACTAGGGCTGAGTTCTTGTGAATGCACAGTTGTTTGTGTGCCTAGTAGTGCAGTACAAAGCCCTGTAACAGACTCTCCATGGCAGACCGTATAAAAATCATCACATTGATGAGACAAGTTGTCATTACGAATATTGGTCACGTTAATCAAAGTGTTGTCTCCAGACTGTGGAAAAAGTTCCAGAAACTTACTCAATAGTGCATCGACATTGCGAAACCTGTCCACGCAAAACTACAGCAGCTCAGGATCAGTATGTACAAAGACAACAACTAAGCTGCATCGCGAGCTTCAAGAAGCCTTAGGGGTTACCACAAATACCCAAACCGTGCACAACAGACTTCGTGATTGGGGGGGGGGGGGGGGGGGTTCTACAGCCAACGACTTCTCAACAAGACTCCATTGCGACATCCACATCACAGGGTGCTCATGTTAGATGCGCTAGAGAACATGAACATTGGGCGCGAGACCAGTGGACCGAAACACTGTCCACAGATGAAGTGTGAATAGGCTTGCACCATGACAACGACTCTGTTTGCATACAGAGGTAAACAGGGGAGCGCAATCACCCCTCTATGATTGTGGAATGTAAGCAATAATGCAGTGGCTCGATCGTATGCTGGTTAGGTGTCATGTATGGCCACTGTACACCATTCGTTCCAGTTGAAGGCAACATGACTGCTGCAGTGTATGAAAACAACGTTCTCCAACCCATAGTCAATGGTTTTACAGAGACTGCAGGGTGATAATACCCAACCTCATCGTGTTGGTATCTGGCAGTACATGGGATTTGAGGTATGGGTTGGCCAGCATGCTCATTGGGTACGAATTGCATAAAGTATGCATGGAGCTTGCTCAAAAGGGCAATTTCAGGTCGTCAACATCCTCCATTAACAATTGAATCTCTCATGAATGTTGCCACTGAGGAAAAGGAGGAGATTATAGTGTTTAACGTCCCATCAACAATGAGGTCGTTAGAGATGGAGCACCATCTCGAATTATGGAGGAATGGGGAAGGAAATCAGCCATGCCCTTTCGAAGGAACCATCCTGGCATTTGCTTTAAGCGATTTAGAGAAATCACAGAAAACCTAAATCAAGATGGCCAGATGCTGGTTTGAGCCATTGTCATCCTGACACAAGTTCAGTGTGCTAATCACTTCGCCACCCCGTTCGGTTTCCGCCATTGACGAGTGGGGCAGTAAGTCCCAAGAGGCCTGAAATGAGTTGGTATTGAGCATGCCCCTTCGTATTCAAGTGTGCCTGAGGGTTAATGGAGGACCTACATTTTATTGAAGAGTGCACTGAACACACAATTTTATGTTTTTTGATATTGTCAGACATTGTAACATTTTTGTTTTTTCAAATAATGTTCCTTTTTAATTTTATAATTGGTTAAAAGAGAACAAATAGCGTGGTTTTCCTTTGTGTAATATTTATACTATCAAAAACTACAGTACAAGACGTCTGTCTCGTTTCAAAATATGAGAACCGATTAGATGTTTAACTTTTTTTGGTGGGTATATTGTGCAGTAACCTCTGTTTCTTCAGAACTTTCTTTACAGTGACTGCATTACGAGGGGGGGTCCCTCCCATCACGAATTATTGTGCTGGGTGTATATCTTTCCAATATATGGTCAACTACCGGTATTCTATTAAATCTGAGCCATGCTCCTGCCCTGAGCTAAAAGTTACAAGTTCCTCATTGAGATAAGACACTATTTCCTCTTTATCTAATTTACTGAACATGTACATTGTTCTACTTGTTTTAGTTTGCCTTGTACTTTGGTAATTATCATTGTTGCAACTGCCTCATTGTCACTGACACCAGTTTCAGTATAGACTTCCCGAAGGAGGTCATGTCTACTTGTCACCATTAGATCTAGTGACTTTCCATCGTAAGTGGGATTCTAAACTATCTGTTTTGCATACTTTTCATAGAATGCAGTTGGTAATGTTTCACAGATTGTCTTGTCACGCCCATCACTAACAAAACTGTAAGTATCTCAAATGATTGTTGGATGACTATAAAAGTAGTGGGACAGGAAGAGACCTAGTTCACTTTTGAAATCAAATAGATATGAAATTAATTATGCAAAGAAAATAATTTGCTATCAAACTGGTAACAAATTAATTATGCAAATTAATTAATTGATAAATTAATTACACCTACACCCTGATGACATCAAGGGTTTTCCCCAGCTGGCACATAGGTCCCGTCCTCTCCCCTTCCCCTTTCACCCTCCACCCATGGAAATAGCCAGAAATTGAAATTTTCGAGTGAAAATCAAAAAAGGTGGCAAAATTCAAATTTATTGGTGGGAATATTGAATTTTTTGTATTCACCTTGAGGTCCGGAGACCAACTTACATAGTTCGCAACACCACCACCACAACCACGACCAGGATGTTTCACTCTCTTCTCCACCCCCATGACACTTTGACCACCGGATTGCTTGTCAACAGCTGCCACTGGGACATGAAACAGTGCCTGCGCATAAGGGCTGTACCACTCCCAGCCGACAGCCCACTATTCGCCATGCTGGACACCTGTTAATGATTTCACACTCGCAAAAGTTGTTCTATCCTTCTCAGAAGAACTGGGCGCTTAAATGATTCCTCTCATCCCTCTTGCAAAGCAAAACTTTCTGATATATGTTTTCTAAATATCCCAAAGGGCCAACGCAGTAAACAATAATAAAATACCTGTCTACTGACAGCAACACCCCGGACATGTACGAATCTGCAGACCTAGGCTTCCTCAGAATCCAACCCTATCGTAGTGTTCCTATTGGCTCCCGCCAAATTAGTGGGTGAATCCTTTGAGAACTCAAATGGAAATCCCTGGAGAGAAGACAGCAAAACGGCGGAGAGTAGGGCCACTGAGCTTCCATCCGAAGAGTAGGTACTGAGAATAGCCCAGTCGGCAAATTCTTCCATGTGGATGAGGAATTCTAACCCTCTGGTTGTGAGCCTGTAACTTCCCGCCTCCTGTATATAGAACTCCTGTAGCAACATCATTTGGGAATGAAACACACTTATAGCTGTTTATGAGTGACAAGTTACATCTTAGCCAACAGAATCATGGGAAATATATCATATGATATTTTTTATGACTGTAGTGCTCGTTATCTTACCTGAACACTGTGTCTCAAGATCTAAAAGAAAACTGGCCAGCTCCGGTCTAGTCCAGCGGCATTTACTGAGTCGGCCAGCTGGGAAATTGCGGCTTGTGACAGCATTCTTAAGCACTACTTCCAGCTGCTCCTGCTGATGACTGTGGGATAGTGTGGTGCGACTTAGAATAACTGGAGCTTCAGCTCTGACATATACTCCTCCATTTAAAAATCCAAAACGGGGATGTCGTTTTCTCAATATACCTCGAATTTTTCATTCGAGATGTAGGTTCCACCCTTTATTTTCGAAGACTGAAGCCGTCGGACCATACACGCGTTTTCACATCGATTAAATGTCGTTACTTGTTATGAAAATCCTGTGCAACACTATGGCATAGGCTATACTTACTCTAAGGATTTTCTCATCAGGTGCAAAAATATTTCTTATCTGCCACATCCTGCATCTTAGGACTAGAGGATTAAAAGCATTTTTGCCTTATGACAGAGCGCTAAGAGCATGTTCTACTGCTGTCATGGGATCCCTCCTCACTTTCGAACTCTCCCTTAAAGTAAACAAACGTCTCATCACATGCGAAGTCTCTCCACGTAACAGCACACAGAAGTTATAAATATCAGGTTTATAGTGTATAATCACTTTACAAATTCGGTAAAATAGCTGATTTTATTACGATGATCAGCTCTTCGTGTATAGGTGGAGGACTGAAATTTCGTTAAAAGATCTCGCTGCAACGAAAAACGCTTGATTACCGTTACAACTCTCGCTCTCGCTTCCACCCTCCCAGCGGCATGTCATTGATATCAAACTTATAGGTTAATTTATTAATTTGATCATTAGAATCCTTTTACATGGAGAGTAAATTTCTTTTTCCTGCACTCCGATTACACTCTTCAGGTAACAATTACAGACGCTTCCATGATGTCTCTGTAGGCTTCCCACAGGTTAGATAGTCACTTCCTCTGATACCAAAATGGGTAGTAGGCATCATCAGGTAGCTGAAGACATCCAATGCTAATTACGTTCTCTCTCTCTTGTCTTGTCTTCCTGCTGGAAGCAAGTCACTTAAAAATTCTCTTACTCAGCTCCCGAACTAAACCTTCTGAGACCCGTTGGTCTGTGGGGGACTGCAGTATGTTTCACTCTCTTCACCACCCCCATGTCGCTTCCGCCTCTGGGTTGCACGTCAAAAGCCTCCACCAGGTCGCGAACTTCCCTCTGCGCATCAGGGCTGTATCGCTTCCAGCCGATATCCCATCGCTTGCTATGCTGGCAACTGTTATTGATTCCATACTCGCAAAAGTTATCCTATCCTTCTCAGAAGGACTGAGCGCTTAAATCTTTCCCCTCGTCCCTCTTGCAAACCAAAAGATTTAAAGATTTGTTTTCGACATATGTCGGAAGGGTCGACGCAGTGAACAGTAATAAAATATCTGTTTAATGACCGCGGTATTCCAATGTGTCTGCAGACCTAGGTTTCTGTCAGAATACAACCCTATCGAAGTGTTCCTATTGGCCTCCGCCAAATTACCGGGTGGACGCTTCGAGAACTCAAATGGGAATCCCTGGAGAGAAGATGATGTTCTTTTCGGGAACACTATTGAGAACCTGCATTTGAAGCTGACTGCAAAATGATTCTACTGCTGCCAACCTACATTTCGCATAGGGGCCATGAAGGTAAGGTACAAGAAATTAGCACTCATAGAGAGGCATATAGCTAGTCTTTTTCCCTCACTCTGTTTCCAAGTGGAACAGGAAAGGAAATGACTAATAGTGGTACAAGGTAACCTCCACCAAGCACCATAAGATGCCTTGTGAAGTAAGCATGCAGAAGAAAATGTAAATTTAGTCTATTCAGATCTGAATCCATCCATATACAGCTACACAAAACTCACAGAAGAATATTCTCTCTTACTTATCGAAAAGGAGTTTGTGTATTTATGTTCTATGATCATTTATCTCTTGACAGTATTTTATTGGTACTGACCCTAGACATTAAAACAATACTTCAGAATTGATATTACAGATCATTTACGTAAAAAGCTTCGAACTTCGTCTGTCTGGAGCTCCATCATGCATAAACCACATGTTTCTTCTTAAACATCTGTTATGTCACCATAATGCTCTCATACCTACTATACACCAATAATGGGTGCCAACCTCCTCGAGGGGCACGGATGTGGAGAGATCTTGTGCACTTGAATGAGTGCTGTGAGTAAGACTTGTGTGGAACAGCAGTTACAGACTCAGGTCGTATTCCACACGAGATGTGGAGTATAGTGAGCATAGTATCCTCCTACTTCTGGTCAGCTGCTAATTAAATCAGCTACAGTGTTGCAGGGACAGTTGGTCAAACATAATCCAGGGAGATCCTATAAATACGAGAATACCCTGTGACTCCTATCCAAATAGGGAAAGATGGCAAACCGTAATCGTAAATTCCGCACTATGATCGAAGTGCTGGAAATATGTAGAGAAGTTAATAGCAAAGGTATAGAACGCTGTCTGGTATACTTTGGTGTACATGTCCGAGAATTGACCATGAATTGATGTACTGCACAGTCATCTATTTAGATTTGCAATCTAGTATATAGCAAGCACAAAGTAGTGGAGGGGTGGTTTAGCGAAGATACAGGAACTGGGAAGCATGCAGCTGTGTCACTGTTTGGCATTGAAATTACAGAAAAGCTGGTAAAATTCCTAAAGTTGGTGGCTCTGTCAACTGTGGTGCTACTTACAGTACAGTGTCCCATGTCAACAGTGTCTCTTCCATCCCATCTGTGCACTGGTACACTGTTGATTACCACATAATGATCGACTGACGCCACTTGTTTGAGATGGAGAGAGTCTTCATGGAAGCAACACCTTCTGGGGATGGCCAGCACCAAAATAGTGATCTTGTACATGGCTGTAGTATGAGGAATCAATAATGCTCAGGGTCTCTTCAAAATGGAACACTGAGACATCTGCTAACCTGTCGCTGTGGAAGATAAGATTAAATGTAGAGGTCATCGCCTTCGAACAACTGTTTGGAAGAGGTCCACAACGCCACAAACTCTTCAAGTTGTCCTCCGCATTTTTGTCAATAACAAACACCGCTTTTTCTTTTATTTCGACCATCCTGTGTCTTGTGGGAGCAGCACAATTTATACCATGTGATGTCTAGTTTTCTGTGAGAGCCAATGGATCCACACATGTTAATATCAGTTTAGCGTTTGACACAGACTTCAAAATCATGGTGGAAAAGCAAAATGTATGGTGATGTACAAATCCATAGTTGTACACTGCTTGGATGTGTTGCAGCAGAAAAACAATCTCTCAAACTGCTTGCGAACGAACAACACAAGAATCATCTCCTTGTGCCTGATAGTCAATATGGTCTTCCTCCAGTATATGCGACAAAACTTTACAAGGTCCGTGGAAGTGATTTTGATCACTGCTCGCCTGCTCCAGTGGATGATACATGCATATTTAACGAGATCACCACATATGGCAAATGTCAACATGCAGACAGTATTTGTTTCCATAGTGTATCAGAAGAGAGCGATGTGGTGTGATCTTATTGAGTTCTCTACCAGGTAATGTTAGCAAAGTTTTTATAGTTCGTAGTTTTACTCCATTGGTTGTTACAAAAATTACGAGGGGAGAGAGAGACACTGTGATGTCAAACGAAGACTCAGTCACCATTAGCCTACACTGTCGTATTTCTGACTTGGTAATCACAGGAACACGATAAAATAGATTAGGACATGTATGGAGTGATATTTATAATCTTCATTCGATATTGATGAATTGTGGGTGTTATACTTCTGAATTTCAGCGTGCAGTTCATATATACTCAGTATGATTTTGAATTTCCTTTTGAAAGTTAGTGTTTCATTTTTCTTGTTGTGAAATTTCACTATCTGTCAGGCTTCTAACTAATGGAACACTGCTGTTGGAACGTGATGGGATTTCAAGAGAATTAGCAGGGGTCTGTAACTTGGTGGGGGACATCTCTTACTTGGTGAAATCAGATGGACTCAAATGCTATATATCAAAGACTGGAAGATTCTTGAGGATATGATAGGTAAGTGATACCCTGACAAAAGCGGAGTTGAGAGGTGAGCTGAATACTGTTTCTACTAAGTATTGTTAGCAAACATACTGCAACTTGTCACATACATCCAGTGAAGTGACTACAATGAAAAAATTAGGAGCTAAGTGAAGGTTTCTACAGAGAGACAATCAGCAGCAGAAGTCCTGTTTTTTGTTTTCTTGATAAATAAGAGACAACATTCTACTGTGAGTTTTGTGTAGCTATGTATGGATGGATCCAGATCTTATTAAGTAGACTAAATTTACATTTCCTTCTGTACACTTACCTCGCAAGGCATCATACGGTGTTTGGTGGGGAGTACCTTGTACCACTATTAGTAATTTCCTTTCCTATTCTGCTCAGAAACAGAGCACGGAAAAAAAGACTACCTATATGCCTTCCTATGAGTGCTAATTTCTTGTATCTTATCTTCATAGTCCCTATGCCAAATGTACGTTGGTGGCAGTAGAATCCTCTGTGGTCAACTTCAAATGCAGGTTCTCAATAGCGCCGTCTACCACCGCCGCTGCCATCTACCATTTGCCATTACTGTCGCCATCACCCACCACTTCGGGGTCTGCTGCCGGCAGCCTACCATCCACCGTCTGCCGCAAACTGTCCACTGCTCGCCACCTTGGTGTCTGGTGCCGGCTGCTGGCTGCCCATTGCCATCACCGTCTCTGTTGCCACATGTATCTTCATCTTCGTCTTCGTTATCATCTTCACCTGTTCTGTGTCGTCTCCCCACACATCGTTTCCCTACCTCAGTGATGCCTGTTGCCAGGAGGCTCATTCCCATTTAAACGTGGACACTCCAACCACCACCACCATCATCTACACCTCCCCTTCACCTGGCCCCACCATCACTTCATCGAGTACCTTGTCCAGCCCCACTCCTTTTGCCCAGCCTCCCTTCATTACTCTTTCCTCCCCCTCCATCTTCTCCCCCATACTGTATACCCACATTTATCAGTCCACTTCTGCTCCTGCTCCTGCTCCCACTCCGGCCCCTGTCACCCACCCTCATGAGTTTCCCCCTCCTCCCTAGTAGCCCTACAACCCCAGAACCTCCTTCATTTGCGTGTGTCATAGCTCGCTGGACCACAGTCGCCGCCCCAGATGATTCACTGACACCACTTGTTGGCACCTCCTTGTCCCAAGCATGGCCTGCCTTCCTTCACCTTCTTCTCCAACCTGTCCCTCACCCTTCTTCCCAGGACACCCTCATCAAAAAAAAAAACCTAAACTACCTAGTGTTGACCCTGCTCCTGCCCCATCCACCAAAAAACCACTACCCATCCCCACCCCTTCTGACTCCCATAGATACCATGTCTATCCTGCATCCCAACCCCCTGCCAACCATATCTTCATCCTCTCCCACTCTGACCACAAGTTCCTTGACACTCGCTCCCTCACCTTGGAAATATGCAAATACTTCCCCAATGCCCCCATTTCCCAACTCATTCCCCAGAAGGACTCCATCTTTAGCAAATCCCCCAATCCCTCCCTCCTCTCTGACCTCTTCGAAAAGATCTCCCATGCCACCTTTGACCCCGTTGCTACCCTTACACTCTCCCTTGCAGTATCCTCTCCATGCCAGCCCCAACTCCCTCACCATCCTCCAACCCTCACCACCATGATCACAAAGTTCAGCCCCGTGGTCATGGAGGTGGAGGTGTTGGCGGAACTGAATGCCCATCCTGTCCTCAAAATCTGTTCTGGTCGCTGCATCTACAATGACACCAGGCCCACCTTCCTTTTGCATTTCTTCACCAAATCTCCCTCTTCCATTGACCACCTATTCAACCAGAGAGCCATTATTTATAACGGCTACCACCCAGTTGACCCTTCCCACTCCCCTCCCCAGTCCTACTGGTGACAAAAGTGCCTGGTCTATAACAATCACCTTACTTCCGGCTGTAAAAATCCTCCCACCTGCCTCCACTGCAAAGTCTCTCATCTCCTCAAATAACATCCCAACCTCACCTCTCCACCTTCCTGCAACGCATGTAATAAAGCCCACCCCACCTATTCCTCTAAATGTAAGGCAAACTGCCCCGAGCAAACCAGTGCTCACTGTCCTTGTTTATCCCATTGATCAACCACTCCCAACAATTTACTCCGCCCTCCCCCCACAGCCAAAGACATCATCCGGTTCCTTACTATCATCCTTCAAAACCCTTTCCAAGGCCTCCCATACTCCAGCAGATCTCCCTCGCCGGTTTTTCTGTTTTCCACCTGAACAGCTATGCCACCTACTCCCACAACCAAGCCCACTTCATCTTTACTCACCTTGACACCCTCGTCTAAGCCTCTCTCATCCCCGTCCTTCCCCTTCTTCTCTCTCCATCCTGGCGTGACGACCATGTCCCCTCCTTTATCAAAATATCTGCTCCTTCCCTGCCAACAGGCCCCTATTCATGCATACCCTGTGCCAGTAACACGCTGACACCTTCATCCTCGATGAAACCTTCCTCCAACCTTACCACACTGCCCACACTGCCCACACTACTCCCTATGTTCTTCACCGTACTGATAATCCCCACCCCTTAGCGTGAGGTGGGATCACTATAGGCCACCTTTAGTCTACCCCCATCTGGCCACAATGCCTGCTCAATGATCCTCCTGAACACCTGATCCTCAGTGTCGTTTTCCTCACCCTCACCATCATCTGTGGTATCACATATGTCCCTCCTGCTGTTCCCATCACCTATGACTTCCTCTCCCATATTGCCGGCCGGAGTGGCCGAGCGGTTCTAGGCGCTACAGTCTGGAACCGCACGACCACTACATTTGCAGTTTCTAATCCTGCCGTGGGCATGGATGTGTGTGATGTCTTTAGGTTAGTTATGTTGAAGTAGTTCTAAGTTCTAGGGGGACTGATGACCTCAGAAGTTAAGTTCCATAGTGCTTAGAGCCATTTGAACCATTTTGAACCTCTCCCATATTCACCACACCTTCTCCACCTACGTGATTGCCGCAGACCTTAACATTGATAGCTCCAACCCTGCCATCCTCCGGCAGTGGCATCAGTTCCTTTCCAACCTCCAAGGCGACCTTATCCCCCTCCCTCAGCGTACCCATCCCAAAATTAATACAACACTCGCTGTTGTTCTCACTTCCCCCAACCTCCTTAGGTGTCTAACTGCAGTAGTACCTGATCCCATTGGCTGTGACCACCTCCAAGTTCTTCTCACCATTTCCTTTGCCCCTCACTCTCCCCTGGCTCTCTGCCCTGTCGCCCCTCCCAAGGTCATTCATGACTACCACCATGCCAACTGGGATGCCTACCTGGAATTCATTGACACCCAGGTCGGAAGCCAACCCTCCCCTTCCACCATCCTGATGACACACACTCATGCCTTGTCCTTCCTCCAGAAGACCATCTCTGATGTAGTGGCAGCCCACATTCCCACCCCCGCTGTCCTACTATTGTTCTTTGGACCTCAAGGTGAACACACAAAATTTGATATTCCCGTCATTAAATTTGTATTTGCCGCCATTTTTAATTTCCCTTCAAAATTTCAGTTTCCTGCTATTTCCAATGGTGGAGGGGGAGGGAAGGGTGATGGGGTGCATGTGCCATCTGGGAAAAACCTGTGACATCTTCAAGGGGTGGGGCTAATTAAGTGATCAATTAATTAATTTGCATAATTAATGTGATATAAAAATGGGCTTGTTCTCTCTTTGTCCCACTATTGACTAAAATATCCTCTGGTGATTACAGTATGATTAGAGAACTTACATTCTAGCGACCTGAGATTCTCTCCAACGTTTTTGGTTACATAAGGAGGTACTCATAAATCTGGTGATCGATAGAAGAATCCAAGTATAATTTTATGCCCACACATCACACTTAGCCTTGCACAGTCTCATTCCTATCTCGGTGCATTTGAGTTTCTTGTCTACTGTGGTAAATACATCTCCTCCATTTCCCATTAGCCTATTCTTTCGATAAATGCTTAAATCTCCCCCAAATATATCAGTGCTATCGATTTCGCGTTTTACCCAGCTTTTTTAGTATTATGTGATCTTCACTGCTTGTTATGAGTGCTTCAATCTTTGACACTTTGTTGCAAATGCTTCCTTAGTTTCCCTCACTAGGGGAAAATGGCAGGTTATAGCTGTGGTGGTATACCACATCAGAAACAGTGCTGAAGTGCCTGAAACGGAAGCTGTAACTGCTTCGAAATCGATTTCAAATACACTGAAAAAGATCGCAGCACCAAAAAATAATTAATGTAGAGTAATGAAATTTCGGGAATACATTTGTCTAATTAACATATGTGTGTGATTAACGTTGCAAGATCAAAGATTAATATAAGTATGAGATAAGCCATTGCAAATGTGAAATGCTGGTACATTAGTAACCGGTGCAGCCGCCAGACTGTTGAATGCAAGCATGAAAACGTGCATGCATTGTGTTGTACAGCTGCTGGATGTCATTTTGTGGGATGGAGTTCCATACCTGTTGCTCTTGGGCAGCCAATACAGGGGTGGTTAATGCTCTGGAGTTTTCGTCCAATAATGTCCTGTATGTGCTCGATTGGAGACAGATTTGGTGATAGAACACCCCAAGGCAACATCTGAACACTCTGTAGAGCGTGTTAGGCTATGACATCGGTATGCGAGAAAGTTAACCTTTTCGAAAATACCTCCTGGAATGCTGCTCACTAATGGCAGCACAACACGTTGAATCAGCAGATTGATGTACAATTTGCCGTCAGGGTTCGTGGGATAATCAGAGTGCTCCTGCTGTCATACGAAATCATACTCAAGATCTTAACTCCAGGTGTGCGACCAGTGTCTAACACGCAGACAGGCTGGTTGCACGCCCTCAACTGGTGTCGTCACAACCAACACACAGCCATGACAGGCACTGAGGCAGAACTAGCTTTCACCGGAAAACACAACAGACCTTCACCCTGCCCTACAATGAGGTCTTGCTTGACAGCATCGAAGTCGTAAATGGCGGTGGTTTTGGGTCAGCAGAATGCGCGCTAGAGGGCATCTGGTTCGGAACTGTCCTTGAAATAACCGATTCGCAAGTTATTTGTGCCACTGTAGCGTAAACTGCTGTTCAGATTGCTGCTGTGCGTTACGCCAGAGCCATACGCCGAACACGATGGTCTTCCCTCTCGGTAGTGCTACGTAACCGTCTGGCCCTGGTCTTCTAGCGCCCGTACATTCCCGTTATCACCACTGCCAGCAATCATGTAGAGCGGTTACATTCCTGCCCATTCTGCAATATCACAGAAGGAATGAGGTGTTCATAATGGCATCTTTGTCGCCTTAAAGGCGTCTTTGACTAACATCAGCTCAACATGTCCAATCTCAAACTTACGCTAAAAACAGTTAGAGCTTGCATTTAGAGCAAATTGCTGTTATAGGACTGGCGAGAAATTTGAATCATCATCTTTCAGGTGCAGAAACACGGCTACCAACTTTCGTTTATGTCGCGCAATTCCTTCTTGGTGTTGCGATTATTTTTTCGTCAGTGTAGATTAAAGTAATAAACACAGCTGAGTGGAAGAAAAGTAATAGTAGAATATCCTTCAGTCTCCCTTACAAAATCCTTTCAGGGACATTTACCGGAAAATGGAGCATGAAGCAGTTCTGTAACACATAAAGAACGCGCATCTTGACACATCTTAGATCAGTCGCGAAACGTTGTAAATGAACAGTTTGATAACTTGTCAAATGATCAGCATTTAGCCATCTATAATGAAACGAGTACAACTACTGCACAAATAATATGTTCGACTTAAATGCGATTGTCACTATGATTAACGTATGAGCCATTCGAATAAGTGCTCCGCTACGCACAGCTGACTGAAACTGCGCAGGAGGACTCCAGATGCGCTGCCGTCGGGATGCGCGCACACACACACACACACACACACACACACACACACACACACACATATGGGGAGGGAGAGAGAGAGAGAGAGAGAGCGCGAGGCAGAGATCAAGGCCTGTGGGCAAGGTCAGTTATCCGCGTCAACTGGGAGCGAGGTCAGCGGTTCACTGTGAAATCTGTTGAGCTCTATGCTTGTGAGCCCGCGAGACAAAAGACGGCCGCAGGCGATTCTAGAAGATCATCCACAGTGGTCATGCCGATCTGCTATGGAGCGTACTCTACTTGAAGCACCGATCCTATATTCTCCCAAAACAAATTACGTTTAGAAGCTTACGGTGGGGAGCCGATACGAAAAAAAAATGTGGTATACACTTTACTATCCGTCAAGGCTGTATCACCAGGAAGGAATAATCGATATTTAGTACACTGTTAGAAAGAAACAAATAAACAGGTCATTCAATGCTATTAGTGGTCAAAATCACTATCAAAGAAAAAAAATTCGGGCACTGATGGATTTCGTGAAAACATTCGATTGGGTGTATAGAAATAAATTGTCAGAGATAATGCAGAGCAGTGCTTACGAAAACATTTACTTAAAGTCATTCAAAATTATGTGTATTAACATAAGAACTGTTGCAGATGCGGAAAGATAGGTGCTTCCAAAATGCTCACAAGTCGGAGAGTTCGGCAAGGGTGTGGTACAGAGGATAAACAAAAATCTGGAAAAACGAAAAACCCAACACATTACCATGCCTAATACGTCGTAGAAAAACCATTGGCAAGGGTGTGGTACAGGGGATAGACAAAAATATGGAAAAACGAAAAACCCAACACATTACGTCGTAGAAAAAACCATTGGCACTCGAAACAGCTGCTAGTCGTTTCGGAATGGATAAATACAGATCCTGTACGGCTTTCAAGGGAATCTTGTTCGATTCTTTCCGCAAAATCGTGGCAAGTCTAGGTAACGATGATGGAGGTGAATAGTGATCAAGCACTCACCTCTCTAACGTAGATCACAAATGCTCAATAATACCGTATTAAGATATGGTGATTGTAGTGGCCAGGGGAGATGCGACAATACATCCTCGTGGTCACAGAACTTGACCTGGACGATGCGGGCTGTGAGATCAGGAGCCCTGTCGTCTTGGAACACAGCATCAGCACTGGGAAACAAAAAATGTACCATGAGATGGATCTGATCAGTCAGAATAGTCACATAATTGTTGGAAGTAATCCAACCTTGAAGAGCAACTACGTGGTCTAGCAATACCACGATATGGCTAACCAGATCACCACCGGACCTCGTTACGTTGCAGTCTTGGGACATAAACTCGGTCAGAAGTTGGAAACAGTGTGAAAGAAGATACAGTCGAGCAAGTGGCATTCTTCCATTGTTCCATAATCGAGATTTTATGGCTTAGGCACCACGTTCTCCTATTACGGGCATTTGCATCACTGACGGATGGGTTTGAATTCCAGCTAGCCATGCAACTCCCTGCTTATGAAGCTGCCTTGGAGTTGTTTTGGTGCTGACAGGATTCACCAGTGCGACATTCAGTTCTGCAGTGACTTTTGCATCTGTCATCCACTTATTTTTCGCCACAGTCCTATTCAGTGTCAGTCCGTCACGATCATTCAATAACTTTCGACTACTTCGTGACTTAACGGATGATGTTTTCCTTCTTTCTCTGTATGGAGCATAAATCTTAGGTAGGGCGTCTCTCGAAACACCAGACACTTCAGTTAATTTTCTACGGAAGCACTCAAGCATACGAAGGCCTTCGAATGCACTGAACTCCGACATAATGCGCCCTACGACTACATAAGCACTGTTCTGACCAAGAGTGAGCTTGCATCTTATTGAGGACATTGCACAGGCGCCCTTCGTGGTAAAATACAACAGCGCAACCTGCAGGCTTGGCTGTCAGCTCCATTTACTTCCAAGCATGCGCTTCTCGTGATGTTACCATATTTTTCTCGAACCATGGTACATCTTCGACGTTATTTAATATACTCGTAGATGTCATTTGGTCGAAAATTTTTCATGGTCAAACAGTGAGTCTTTCAAAATACAGGCTTATTCTTACAAGAACGCAAAAACAGCAGTCAGCTACTGTTAGTAATGCTGATTAATAAGAACAAGTAGCTCCGCCACAGGTTTCCAACTGAAAGGT
The DNA here is from genome assembly GCF_021461395.2 of Schistocerca americana. Lineage (NCBI taxonomy): Eukaryota > Metazoa > Arthropoda > Insecta > Orthoptera > Acrididae > Schistocerca > Schistocerca americana. The sequence goes on along the minus strand of NC_060120.1, from coordinate 769,850,779 downwards.
CATCGTCAGACGGCTGTTCGCCTTAAAAATTAGAGAAGCTTATGGTGTAAATTCGATGTTAGTTGTTTTTTTTCGTTTACCTTAAGGCAGATGTAACTCTAACCTGGACAGACGACTGACCACCAATCTGACAGCTCGATACCAGTAATGATGCTAAGGAATCTTAATAAACAGTGGTTGCTTGCTATTTTTTCTTTATTGTAAGAATCGGTTTTTAATATAATTCTATGACACAGGGGAAACATGGAAAGAAGAAGACACTCCTCTGGTTGTAAGTGTTGGAAACCAGTGATTATTCATTTCTACTTAGCGGTGATAATTAAGTAATACATCAGGAAAATAAAGAAACGGATTGCAAAGGTACCTTGGCTAAGCCCCAATTACAGTTTACAAATTCCAACTAAAGTAGTGCGACCTTGATAAACAATTCAGTTCTATAAAACATTTACGAGAAAGGTAAAGATATCCACTGCTTTGCATAAAAAGCGAACCCCGTTAGACGCAGATGGGTGCTAATGTAACCTCGTACACGTACACGTCATCAGCTGGTATGTAAATGCCAGGTAAAATGCGAGGTGTCAGGTAGAACGGCCACCAGTGTGTATTAGTGTTGTTCGTGTTTAGTGTTGTAACCAGGCTCGGTAGAACGTATACTATGTGATCAAAAGTGTCCGGACACCTGGCTGAAAATGACTTACAAGTTCAGGGCGTCCTCCATCGGTAATGCTGGAATTCAGTATGGTGTTGGCCCACCCTCAGCCTTGATGACAACTTCCACTCTCGCAGGCATACGTTTAATCAGGTGCTGGAAGGTTTCTTGGGGAATGGCAGCCCATTCTTCACGGAGTGCTGCACTGAGGAGAGGTATCGATGTCGGTCGGTGAGGCCTGGCACGAAGTCAGCTTTCCAAAACATCCCAAAGGTGTTCTACAGGATTCAGGTTAGGATTCTGTGCAGGCCAGTCCATTACAGGGATGTTTTTGTCGTGTAACCAATCTGCCACAGGCCGTGCATTATGAACAGGTGCTCGATCATGTTGAAAGATGCAGTCGCCACCCCCGAATTGCTCTTCAATAGTGGGAAGCAAGAAGGTTCTTAAAACTTCAATGTAGGCCTGTGCTGAAATAGTGCCACGCGAAACAAGGGGTGCAAACCCCCTCCACCATAACACCACCGCCTCCGAATTTTGATGTTGGTACTACACACGTTGGCAGATGACGTTCACCGGGCATTAGCGATACCCACACCCTGCCATCGGATCGCCACTTTGTGTACCGTGATTCGTCACTCAATACAACGTTTTTCCATTGTTCAATCGACCATTGTTTACGCTCCTTACACCAAGAGAGGCGTCATTTGACATTTACCGGCGTGATGTGTAGCTTATGAAATCCAAGTTTTCTGACCTCCCACCTAACTGTCATAGTACTTGCAGTGGATCCTGATGCAGTTTGGAATTCCTGTGTGATGGTCTGGATAGATGTCTGCCTATTACACATTACAACTTTCTTCAACTGTCAGCGGTCTCTGTCAGTCCACAGACGAGATCGGCCTGTACCCTCTTGTGCTGTACGTGTCCCTTCACGTTTCCACTTCACTATCACACTGAAATCAGTTCACCTAAGGATGTCTAGGAGTGTGGAAATCTCGCATACAGGCGTATGACACAAGTGACACCCAATCACCTGACTACGTTCGAAGTCCGTGAGTTTTCACAGAGCGCCCCATTCTGCTCTCTCACGATGTCTCATGACTACTGAGGACGCTGATATGGAGTACCTGACAGTAGGTCGTAGCACAATGCGCCTAAAATTAAAAAGGTGTGTTTTTGGGGGTGTCCTGATACTTTTGATCGCATAGTGTATAAGCCACATGGACAGCAACAGGTGTCGAGTGATCACTGCAACACGGAGATGCTGTGTACTCGTGTAAGACAACACATTTTAAAGTGGCCTACTTGTGGGTCAACGTTTGATCGGTTGGTCGAATGGTGTGATATCCATATTTGTGAGGCATTAGGATATGGCAGTGGACCGATATTGCTCTGAATGGGAACGTGAGGGCAGGCATACTCGTCGTTAAGGTTCCGGTCGATCACCTCTGACCACCACAAGGGTATTGTAAACTTAGCATATCGTAACTCCTTCACATCTGAGCCTGCCACCTAAGAACGAGTAATGGGCTCCCTGAAATGTACCGTGTCTTCCTGCATCATTAGTTGGAGATCGCTGTATTGTGAACTAAGCATATTGTAACACATTCACATCTGCATCTGCCACTAGAGAAATAGTAATTGACTCCCTGAAACGTACGGTGTCTTCCTGCACCTTTGCTCAGAGACTAGGAGCAGCCGGACTATGCATAGGCTGTCGTTAACACCACAAAACAAATGGGTGCATTTGGAGTGGTGCGGTGACTGGGAAGCAGGAACTGCTGATGAATAGCGTCGCATTTTGTTGAACGATGAATCGTGGTTCTGCACTACACCGCATGCCTTTGGTTGGGATTATGGTGACGATCTGGGAAGAGGTCTCTTCCAATGTTTTGGAGAGGCACAGCGGTGTTACTCCTGGCGTCATCGAGTGTGGAGACGGCGGGTATGACTTCTGGCTATAGTTGGTAGCTACCGAGACAACACCACAAGCATTCCGCGTCCTCATGTTCCTATATGACAGCATTGTGGTGCCATCTTTCAACAGGATAATTCTCGTCCACACAATGCACTTGTCTTTATGAACTGTGTGATGCTGAAGTACTACTGTGGTCAGCAATATCCCTAGGTCTGTCCCCAATTGAACATATGTGGTACCAGCTTGGACGTCAACTCTGTCGCAGTGCTAGTGTCCTGGATATCAAGGACCAGTTACAACGGTTGTGGGATAGCGTCTGTCAAGGGGGGGGGGGGGGGACATCTGTCCAAGCCGAATCAGTACGTGCATCCAGGCCACAGAGAGTACAATGTCAGTGAAATAACATTGCATACCCTCTTAATCTGTGAAACCATTTCGTATCCTCTGTCCATTTTGGGCACTTCACATTTTTTCTGACATTTTGTAGTTAAGAAGACTAATACCTAACAGATGTTTCAACACATTATTGGAAGAAGTCTCAAAAGAAGAGAAACTCAGATAAGTCACACAGCTCGGTTCCATAGAAAAGGGGCTTTAAGCAAAAAGGAACATCTGAATGAAATTGCTCAGATTATTAAAAGACTGCTGTAGAAAAGATAAAATTAGAACCGAATCCATAAGCTACAGGAAACAAGTACTTGCTTCTACACTACTTGATCAAAAATATCTGGATGTCCCTATGTAGGCCTAAATCGGAACTGACCAAGAGATGTCATGAGAGTGGGATGCCACATTTAGTGTTTTCTGAACCATCAAGAACACTCCCATATTACAACACTACCTGCTCCATACTTGACTGATACACGTGAAAGCAGGTAACGTCCTCCAGGCATTCGCCAAGCCCAAACTCCTCCATCCAACTGCCAAAGGGTATAGCGTGACTCATCAATCTGAATCACTCGTTTCGAGTCATCCACTGTCTAGTGGTGTCGCTCTGTGGACCAACTCAAGCGTAGCATGGCATTGACTTCAGGAATGCGTCGCTATGAGGAGCTGCTCGACCATTGTACTCCATTATTTTTAAACACTTACACACAGCCACTGGGCTAGCTGGACTGGTGCTAGCGCTTTGGGACTCACGAGTGATTCCTTTCGCTGATTTCAAACGATTTTTTACAGTTATTCTCTGCTATGTTCGACGGTCCCTGCTCGTCAGACAAGATATCTTGGTTCAGTTGTGGATGTTCCTTCACGTTTCCACTTCAGAATCAACACCAGCAGTCGAGGCAGATATAGAATGGTTGGAATGTTCCTGATGGATTTTTTACTCAGACGGCATGACAAGTCCACGTTCGAAGTTACTGAGCTCTCCTGACTGACTCATTCTAATGTCACTGCTTCTCTACTGACAACACAGTGTACTGGAGGTCCGCCTCTCGTGACCTTGTCCGTAGCTCGTGGGCTACTGACTAGCGTTGCTACCTCTGGATCAGGGGGTCTTAGGTTCGATCCCCGGCCGCGTCGGGGATTTTATCCGCATGGGGACTGGGTGTTTGTTTGTCCTCATCACTTCATCATCATTTGGGAAAGTGGTGAGACTGGACAGTGAAAAGATGAGGAATTCGTACGGCCACTGCTAACCACGCACTTGAGCGCCCCACAAACCAACTATCATCATCATCTCGTGACATCGAGTGGTCAATTCCGCATTAAGAGGGGCGTTTGAAAAGTCCGTGCAAAGTCCGAGAGATGGCACCACCGGCGCGTATCGAGGTCATGTTTAGCTAGTAGCATCTTTGGAAAGAACTCACACCAAGAATCAAGGAAGTCGAGTGATTGTCAAAAAATGGACGAAAAAGAATTTCGTGTGGTGATTAAACATTACTTCATGAAAGGCAAAACGCCTCAAAACACTAAAGAGAAGCTTGATAAACGTTACGGGGACCCTGCAACTTCTATTTGAACAGTTTATAAGTGGATTCAAATTTTCAGAGTGGCCGTATGGGCACAAGTGATGCTGAACGTTCTGGCCGCCCTGTGGAGTTTACGACCCCAGAAATCATTGATAAAATCCATGATATGGTGATGGATGACACAAGAGCTAAGGTGCGTGAAATTGCTAGTGCTGTGGGCATCTCGAATGAATGGGTACATAATATTTTGCATAAGCATTTGGTTGTGGGAAAGCTATCCGCAAGATAGGTTCCGCGATTGCTCACGCTTGACCAAAAACGGAATCGCGTGAAGTGTTGCAAGGATGGTTTGCAGCTGTTCATGAAGAATCCGCAGGACTTTAAGCGTCGTTTCGTCTCTGTGGATGAAACATGGATACATTACTATACTCCTGAGACCAAAGACCAATCTAAACAATAGGTTACCTAGGGAGAATCTGCACCAAAAAAGGCGAAGACCATTCCTTGGGCCGGAAAGGTTACGGCGACTGTCTTTTGGGATTAGCAAGGGATAATCCTCATCGACTATCTGTAAAAGGGTAAAACTATTATAGGTGCATATTATTCATCGTTATTGGACCGTTTGAAAACCGAGCTGCAAGAAAAACACCAGTGATTGAACCGCAAAGAAGTCCTATTCCATCACGACAATGCACCAGCACACACCTCAGCAGTTGTGGTCGCAGAATTAATGGAAATATGATTCAAACTCGTTTCACATCCCCCCTGTTCTTCTGACTTGGCTTCCTCAGACTACTATTTCTTCTCCAATTAAAAGAAATGGCTGATGGGACAAAGATTTTATCCAAACGAGAAGGTGATTGCAGCAACTAATAGCTATTCTGCAGACTTGGACAATTCCTATTATTCGTAGGGCTCAACAAATTAGAACAGCGTTGGACGAAGTGTATAAGTCTAAAAGGAGACTATGTCGAAAGATAAAAAAGGTTTACCCCAAACACGTAAGTAGTTGTTATTTTTGCACGGACCTTTCAAACGCCCCTCGTAGGTTCAAATGGTTCAAATGGCTCTGAGCACTATGGGACTTAACATCTGAGGTCATCAGTACCCTAGAACTTAGAAATACTTAAACCTAACTAACCTAAGGACGTCACACACATCCATGCCCGAGGAAGGATTCGAAACTGCGACCGTGGCGGTCGCGCGGTTCTAGACTGAGGCACCTAGAACCGCTCGGTTACAGCAGCTGGCCTCGTAGGTTTACACAGAGGTGTCCGAATACTTTTGATCATATAGTGTATTGTAACCATAAACGGCCCTATAACACCCCTTTGAAGAATTCCCGATTTTTGTTTTACAGTTGTCGATTTTGTCTCACTAAGAACGACCTGACGAGCCGAATTCACGCCAAGGTGATTACTTCAGGTATACCACCGTTGCTATAAACATACTAATCAGCCCCTGTATCTGTATGTGTTGCAAGGCATTGTGGTAGTGGTAGCCCACGTGATGATTGGATGATAACATTTCAGATAAGGGAGTTGTATCTTGGTGTGGAAGTAGTCGATTTTTATTTGGCCGTCAATGGCGAACCATTTAGAAGCCTGCACTGTGACGTAGCAATACTTACCGATTTGCCGGCGCCTCTTGCGTACTGCGGGTGCTTTCCCCTCCTTCCAGTGATGTTTAGTCGCTGACAGGTTGTCCATGCAAGCAAGGATAACGTTATCCATCCTCAATGTTCACGTTGATAGGCCGGTTTGTTATCTCGGCCGCCTCTAATCTCGGTAAGTGGCTTCCTAGCAGGACTTGTATGGGCCAGCTGAACTACTTTTCGTTTTCTGCCACCGATAATTTATGTTCACCGAGTCACGTATGAAACTCATACTTGTTACGCAAGTGAAGCGAAGCAAGTCTCTTTGTCTGTACGTAACGTAAATAATCGAATGCACCCTATATCCATTTAAACCTTACTACTGCATTCATCCCGGCGTCTCCCTCTACAGTTTTTACTCCCTCCTTGCCAACACTTCCCTCCATTATCAAATTAATGGTTGCTTGATGCCGCAGAAAGTATATTATCCACCGATCTTTCTTTTCGTCAAGTTGTGCTGTAAATTTCTTTCTTTTTTTTCCTTAATTCGAGCCGGAAGTTGTGACCGAGCGGTTCTAGGCGCTTCAGTCCCGAACCGCGCTGCTGCTACGTTCACAGGTTCGAATCCAGCCTCGGGCATGGATATGTGTGATGTACTTAGGTTACTTAGGTTTGATTAGTTCTAAGTCTAGGGGACTGATGACTTCAGATGTTAAGTCCCATAGTTCTCAGAGCCATTTGAGCCATTTGAACCTTAATTCGATTAAGTAACTCATCATTAGTTACTCGACCCATCTAACCTTCAGCATTCGTCTCTAACGCCATATTTCAAAAGTTTCTGTTCCCATCTTGCGTGAACTGTTTCCTGTCCACGTTTTACTTCCATATTCAGAAAAATACCTTCAGAAAAGACTTGGCACTTAAATTTATATTTGATACAGAAATTTCTCTTTCTCAGGGTTGCTTTGTTTCAAATGGTTCAAATGGCTCTGAGCACCATGGGACTTAACAGCGGAAGTCATCAGTCCCCTAGAACTTAGAACTACTTAAACCTAATTAACCTAAGGACATCACAAACATCCATGCCTGAGGTAGGATTCGAACCTGCGACCGTAGCAGTCGCGCGGTTCCGGACTGAAGCGCCTAGATGCTTTGTTTCCTATAGCGTTTTATATTCTCTCCATTTCGGCCGTTGTCACTAAATTTTCCTGAAGAAATAATAAAATGCATCTGCTACATTTAGTGCCTCGTTTCTTAAGCTAATTCCCACTGAATCCTCTGACTTTATTCGACTGCATTTCGTTACCCTTGGTTTACGTTTGTCGCTGTTCACCTTACAACCTCTTTTGAAGACATTATCCATTCCGCTCAACTGACCTTCCAAGTCCTTTGCTGTCTCTGGCAGAACTACAGTCTCACTGACAAATGTCGAAGTTTTTATTTCTTCTCCCTGAACTTGAATTCCCTTTCTAAATTCCTCCAGGTTTTCTTTGCTGCTTTCTCAAGTACAGTTTGAATAACGTCGAGGATAGGCTACAACCCTGTCTCACTTCCTTCTCACCGACTGCTTCCCTTTCATGTCCTTCGAATCTTATAACTACAGTCAGATTTCTGCACAAGTTGTAAATAACCTGTCCCTTTATCCAGGTCCCACCTCCTTAATTTCCTATAGCTTTGCAGTTTCATTAGTTTTAAGCTGCAGTTCATATCTAGCTCACATATGCCCCTGGAAATGTCTTACAGTTAAAAATCTGGTTAAAAATCTCAGTCTTACCGTTACAAAATCTATGTGAAGCTTCTCAGAGTTTTTAGGTCTCTTCCACATACTCAACCTTCTTAACTGACTGTTAAACACGGTGCTCTGTGCAAATTTCTACCAGGTGGCTTCCTCTTTCATTCCTTTTCCCCAAGTCTTTATTTTTGTACTATTTGACTTCTTGTTCAAATGGTTCAAATGGCTCTGAGCACTACGGGACTTAACATCTGAGGTCATCAGTCTCCTAGACTTAGAACTACTTAAACCTAACTAACCTAAGGACATCACAGACATCCATGCCCGAGGCAGGATTCGAACCTGCGACTGTAGCAGCAGCGCGGTTCCGGACTGAAGCGCCTAGAACCGCTCGACTACAGCGGCCAGCCTATTTGCCTTCTCTTCCTTTCCCTATTCCGAATTCCAATCCCCCATCGCAATAAAATTTTCGTCTCCCTCAACTATCTGAATAATTTCCTTTACCTCATCATACCTTCTTTCAATCTCCACAGCATCTGCAGTTTGAATAACATTGGGGATAGGCTACAACCCTGACGCACTTCCTTCTCAACCACTGCATCCCTTTTATCTGCAGAGATAGTTCGAGCTAGTTGGCATATGAACTTGTACTACTGTAACTGATGCTGGCTTGGTACCTGTCTTGGCTACGATAATGCATTCACTATGCTGTTCACAGAAGCTTACCTGCATTCCCTTATTCATTATTAAACCTACTTCTGCATTACCCCTATTTGATTTTGCATGTATAACCTTGTACTCATTTTACCAGACGCACTGTTATTCCGCCACCGCACTTCATTAATTCCCAGTACATCTAACTTCAGCCTATCATCTCCCTTTTTAAACTCTCTAAGCTACCTACCGAATTAGGATATCTAACATTACACACCTGTAGAACGACAGTTTTGGTTTTGCTGATCACGACGTTCTCCAGAGTAGTCCCCGCCGGATACCCGAATGGTGGAGGGATATATTACCTCCAGAATATTATATCAAAGAGGATGCCATCATCATTTAACCATACAGTGGAAGTGAGAATCACGTTGTAAATGCTCAGGACGAATGGTTAAAACATAACAATTCTAACAACACATTTGTGGCCTTCATGAAATAAAATCAAATCAAAACGTATTGGCCTATGGGTCCTTCTCTTACTTTAAAATCGTCAGCTTCTGTCCTTAAGCGACTCAACACAATTCGCAATCGCGTACCTGGAGGTGTCGGCTTCACACCATGGGTATCCAGTTGACACTTTTGCTGGTGCCCAGGTGTAGTTGCACAGCAGATGCGCTGAGTGTTGAAGCCTGCCGACGAGAACATTGTCTCTCAGGCAAATGTGTTTGTGGTAATTGTGCCTGTGTGAGAAGCTTTCACAGCAAGTCACTGTGCGTCTCGAGAGAGATGACACTGCTCTCTCAAATACACTCCTGGAAATTGAAATAAGAACACCGTGAATTCATTGTCCCAGGAAGGGGAAACTTTATTGACACATTCCTGGGGTCAGATACATCACATGATCACACTGACAGAACCACAGGCACATAGACACAGGCAACAGAGCATGCACAATGTCGGCACTAGTACAGTGTATATCCACCTTTCGCAGCAATGCAGGCTGCTATTCTCCCATGGAGACGATCGTAGAGATGCTGGATGTAGTCCTGTGGAACGGCTTGCTATGCCATTTCCACCTGGCGCCTCAGTTGGACCAGCGTTCGTGCTGGACGTGCAGACCGCGTGAGACGACGCTTCATCCAGTCCCAAACATGCTCAATGGGGGACAGATCCGGAGATCTTGCTGGCCAGGGTAGTTGACTTACACCTTCTAGAGCACGTTGGGTGGCACGGGATACATGCGGACGTGCATTGTCCTGTTGGAACAGCAAGTTCCCTTGCCGGTCTAGGAATGGTAGAACGATGGGTTCGATGACGGTTTGGATGTACCGTGCACTATTCAGTGTCCCCTCGACGATCACCAGTGGTGTACGGCCAGTGTAGGAGATCGCTCCCCACACCATGATGCCGAGTGTTGGCCCTGTGTGCCTCGGTCGTATGCAGTCCTGATTGTGGCGCTCACCTGCACGGCGCCAAACACGCATACGACCATCATTGGCACCAAGGCAAAAGCGACTCTCATCGCTGAAGACGACACGTCTCCATTCGTCCCTCCATTCACGCCTGTCGCGACACCACTGGAGGCGGGCTGCACGATGTTGGGGGCGTGAACGGAAGACGGCCTAACGGTGTGCGGGACCGTAGCCCAGCTTCATGGAGACGGTTGCGAATGGTCCTCGCCGATACCCCAGGAGCAACAGTGTCCCTAATTTGCTGGGAAGTGGCGGTGCGGTCCCCTACGGCACTGCGTAGGATCCTACGGTCTTGGCGTGCATCCGTGCGTCGCTGCGGTCCGGTCCCAGGTCGACGGGCACGTGCAGCTTCCGCCGACCACTGGCGACAACATCGATGTACTGTGGAGACCTCACGCCCCACGTGTTGAGCAATTCGGCGGTACGTCCACCCGGCCTCCCGCATGCCCACTATACGCCCTCGCTCAAAGTCCGTCAACTGCACATACGGTTCACGTCCATGCTGTCGCGGCATGCTACCAGTGTTAAAGACTGCGATGGAGCTCCGTATGCCACGGCAAACTGGCTGACACTGACGGCGGCGGTGCACAAATGCTGCGCAGCTAGCGCCATTCGACGGCCAACACCGCGGTTCCCGGTGTGTCCGCTGTGCCGTGCGTGTGATCATTGCTTGTACAGCCCTCTCGCAGTGTCCGGAGCAAGTATGGTGGGTCTGACACACCGGTGTCAATGTGTTCTTTTTTCCATTTCCAGGAGTGTAAGTTCGCAGCGTTCCCTTACGGAGCAGTTGTCTTATCTGACGTAAACACAACACGGCCGCCGCTCGAGAACATCCTAGTGTCCATCAGACAATGATTCGAGACGACAATATTTTCTTCATTCTGAGTTTGAAAGAGGAATCGTAAGTGAGAAAAGTATCGCTCGCAGCAGAAACTGAACGCTAATTTGAGTAGTAGGATATCGATGCCGAACTGTGCATTTAAGCAGAAGGATCACACTAACTCAAAAGAAGACGTGTAGAGTGTATTTACGTTAATCATTCATTAATACAGATAAAAAAGGGTGTTTTGTATCCTCTACGTTAAAATCTAGTAACAAGAAAGCAACATGCAATATTTGATTCGTGATAGCTGGAACAACTGGTTCTCTGTCAATCTGTATATCTTTCTAATGGCTATATCAACAAGGTCACTAACAAAGTTATCCCTACAACTACAATTTTCTCAGATTTTCGACATACTTCTTACTTTATACACTTCTACATCCTTCCAAGTCAGTAAATGAAACAAAATTGCCGCTTTTCTTCAGATAATTAAGCGCATTCGTATGTTTCCTTGCTCATTAGCTACTTCTCCTCGCACGTATCAAGATCTGACGAGGATAACGTCTCGATTGTAGACAGGATACTTCATCGCCTATACTTCGTAGTTTCTGAAATCACCTTGATAAAACTGTAATTTCTATTTGTAACACACAAGACATATCATACACCATAACAGTAACGAATGGCTGGAAATCAGTGCATAAAATAGTTGTCTTTCTCTAGCTGTGACCAGATGCGATTTCGTTGAGCCTGAAAATGTATTTGCAAGTTCATTGTACTTTGTAAATGGGAACGTTAATGTCAGCTTTAACTAATAATTGTTACTAGTCTTGTATGTTCATTTAATTAGTTTGTATGGTTTACAATTTAACCACACATAGAGTGGGAGAAGGGGCTGGAAGGAGATGCTGAAAGATTTCCCAAGAGAGATACTTCACGTTGTTCGACGTCCCAGCAATTGCGAGAAGATGAGGAGAGACCGGACCGTGGCAAGATGAGTTATTCTGTGTGGCATTAGATGTCAAAAATAGATGTTAGGCATAATCTGAAGACGCTTTGAGGCAAAGGTTCTCAGGCTTGGTTGCCCACAACGTCGAAACTACGTCTTTACAGACAGTGGTTCCCTCTTGAACAATAGCCTGTTTCCCATCGCGCAAAACATACCAGTGAAGTTATTCCACAGCACTTTTGGCTGCATAACTTTCGACTCAATCGCATTTTTGTTCCTTTTCTCACACTGATACATTTGCCCTTCTTGTTGGAGCTCAGTCCAGATTTTGCAGCCCGTTGAGACGTGGGTAGCGAATCCTACGATAAGAATATGTAACACAGTGATACGCCAACAGTCATTTACGGCTCAGAAACCTGAAACATGACTACACGATAAAAGGAAAAACTATTAATATTTGAAAGAAGAGTAATACGGAAGATAGGAGGAAATTTCTTAGATAAAGGAGAACGGAGTAGGGGGAAGAAAGAGAAAATCTGCCTTTTGATGCAAGAACCAACAATCCCCAAGAAGCTGAAGAGCAAAAGAATTCACTGGGTAGGCCATGTAGTCTGTATACCAGAAGAAAGACAGCTGAAGAACGCACTTGAGGGAAACCAAACACCAGACACCCCATAGGACAACCAAGGCAGCGCTGGATGGACGACATGGCGGAGGACCTGGCAGCAGTGGAGATTGAAGACACTTGGATGAACTGAACACAAAACAGAAAGGAATGGAGGCAGTTTGCGGAAGCAGCGCGTGGTCTGCAGGGCCTGTGACCTCTGGATATGTATGTATGTATGTATGTATGTACGTTGTAGCATAATTCAAACTTCGCAAGCCGTTGAGAGGTGAGCAGGCGAGCTCCTGCGAAATCCTGTTGCCGGGTGCTATTGTATTTCTGGCACAGTACGGTGCGAAACCACAGTCTGTCGCATTGGTGGGCAGAATTTCCACATGCCGTGGCACAACCCCGTGCTTCAGTGACCAACTACGCGACCGGGGGCGGGTTCCTGTCACAATATAATTGAACAGAGCGAATATACACTGAAGCGCCAAAGAAACTGGTCTAGGCATGCGTATACAGGGGTATGTGAACAGGAAAATTACGCCACTACGGTCGGCAACGCCTATATAAGACAACAAGTGTCTGGCGCAGTTGTCAGATCGCTTACTGCTGCTACAATGGTAGGTTATCAAGATTTAAGAGGGTTTGAACGTGGTGTTATAGTCAGCCCACGAACGATGGGACACAGCATCTCCGAGGTAGCGATGAAATGGGATTTTCTTATAAGACCATTTCACTAGTGTACCATGAATATCGGGAATTCGGAAAAATATCAAATCACCGACATCGCTGCGCCCAGAAAAAGAACGGGACCAACGACGAACGAAGAGAACCGTTCAACGTGACAGAAATGCAACCCTTCCGCAAATTGCTGCAGATTTCAATGCTGGGCCATCAACAAGTGTCAGCGTGCGACCCATTCAACGAAACATCACCGATAGGGGTTTTCGGAGCCGAAGGCCCACTCGTGTACCCTTGATGGCTGCACGACACAGCTTTACGCCTCGACTAGGCCCGTCAACAGCGAAATTGTACTGTTGATGACTGGAAACATGTTGCCTGGTCGGACGAGTCTCGTTTCAAATTGTATCGAGCGGATGGACGTGCACGGGTATGGAGACAACCGCATGAACGCATGGACCCTGCATGTGAGCAGGGGACTGTTCAGGCTGGTGAAGGCGCTGTAATGGTGTGGGGTGTGTGCACTTACAGTGATATGGGACCCCTGATAGATATAGAAACGACTCGGCAGGTGATATGTATGTAAGCATCCTCTCTGATCACCTGCATCCATTCATGCCCATTGTGCATTCCCGTGGGCAATTCCAGCAGGACACCCCACACTTCCAGAATTGCTACAGAGTTGCTCCAGGAACACTCCTATGAGTTTAAACACTTCCGTTGACCGCAAAATTCCCCGGATATGAACATTATTGAGCATATCTAGGATGCCTTGCAACGTGTTGTTCAGAAGAGACGCCGACCCCCTCGTACTCTTACGGATTTATGTACAGCCTAGCAGGATTCATGGTGTTAATTCCCTCCAGCACTATTGCAGAGATTAGTCGAGTCCATGCCAAGTCGTGTTGTGGCACTTCTGCGTGCTTGCGAGGGCCCTACACGATATTAGGCAGGTGTACCAGTTTCTTTGGCTCTTCAGTGTAAATACTTGCCGCTCTGCCCCTAGTAGCACATGTATTCATACTACGACTGGCTCTGAGACGTCCATCTATAGCCGACGCCGTGACGGTCTCCACACCAGCCATCGGTCCTATGTGGGGCCAAGTTGCTTCAATTTCGTCCAGAAGCGTCATCAGCCAGCCGCTGGTCTACAACCCGCAGCTAGACCTAATGATTCCGAGCCTCAAGTGGTTGCCGCTAAGGGAAGAGCTCCTCTATGGTGCCTTCGTACAGCAGTCCGGTAGTCTCCAACGGTTATCTGCGCGCCGGGGTGCCTCAGCATGAGCGCTCTGGTCGCGAGAGTTTATTATGTTAATACCAGCAAACACCATTGTCTTGCAAACACACGCCATGGGAGTTACGCTGAGGTAGCAACCGTTGCTTGGGTGACCCCACATCCCACCGGGATGTCTTCAACAATCTATGCATGGAAGTCAGGCGGTATGAGGAATGTTGGTACTGATTGAGATCTCCTGGTACTGGGCTTGGGGCTGCGAGTTGCGTTCTACCAGAACACAACTCAATATTTCTCACACTCCATTCGGGGCCGAAACGACCACACTGGCTAATAATGGTGTCTATATCCCTGACGCCACAACATTCTCTATCATCTCTGAAAGGTTTTGTCATCCAGGAAACATCGTGTATAAATGCGTGTGCTTTCACAGGGTTGGACAAAAATATGAAAAAACCGTGAGAAATGAATGCTTGAACATAACTACAGATGCGAGCCAAGCATGCAGGTTATATTATTGCAATTGACCACGAACGGCATCTGTGCAATGTCCTCAACACGTTCCAAGTGTCAGAACAGTGTTTTGTGTAGTTCTGACTGCATTACTCCCTTGTATGTAGGAGCTAAGTGAATTCGAACGTGGGAAAATTATTCGTGCTCTGATGGCGGGTGCTTCCGTAACTGCGGTAGCCGAAGTGTTTGGTACGATATTGCAGTGCCTGTGTTACTCTGAATTACGATGCGACGTTCCTCTGGGCATGCATGCATGTCCAAAGGAACAGGCAGTGTGCCCACTACAACCGTTATGAAATATGGGGTGAGCACAAAGTCTTGCCCTGATTGTAACAATTTATTACAGAATAACCGTTTGACATAATAATTTACATTTGATGCCCTTACATAGGTTAGTGTTACTAGTTTTTTTTTTTTTTAAGACCACTTACGTTAGTAAACCTCAACGTGTGCTCCCTTGGTAGCTCGGGGAATGTCGAGGCGGTATTTCAGTTCCCGCCAGGTGTTTCGTAACACGTGTTCTGTCACAGCACCCACAGCAGCTTGTATCCTAGCCTTCAGTTCGTCGACGTCAGTAACTGGTGTGACGAAGACTCTGTCTTTGATATAACTCCAGAAAAAAGTCAAGGGGCGTAATGTCTGGAGAGGTGAGTAATGTCCGGATCGGTGGATTGGAAGGAACGGTCCAACACCCGGGCCGACCCCCTCTCCAGACATTACGCCCCTTGACTCTTTTTTCTGGGGCTATATCAAAGAGAGAGTCTTCGTCACACCAGTTGTTGACGTCGACGAACTGAAGGCTAGGATACAAGCTGCTGTGGGTACTGTGACAGAACACATGTTACGAAACACCTGGCAGGAACTGGAATACCGCCTCGACATTCTCCGAGCTACCAAGGAAGCACACGTTGAGGTTTACCAACGTAAGTGGTCTTAAAAAAAAAAACTAGTGACACTAACCTGTGAAACGGCATCAAATGTAACTTATTATGTCAAACGGTTATTCTGTTATAAATATTTATAATCAGGGCAAGACTTTGTGCTCACCCTGTACATTAAACGAATTCGCAATTGCGAATGTGGACAACCACGAGCTTTAGATGGAATGGATCTCCCGCTTCTCGCGAGCGGTCGTCTTACCACTGTGTCTGATGTTTCAAGAGGTACTACATCAAAGTTTTACACCGCATATAGTAAAGCAGAAAAAAATTAACCGCCAAGTAACAATGCGGGTGAAAGTATGTGTCGAGTGATCGTGACGGATTGTCATTGAAGAGTATTGTGACGAAAAATAAAAGAACGACACCTAAAAAAAGTCGATGCAGAACTGAATGTCGCATTCTCGAAATCCTGTTAGCAGGAGACAGCTCCATAAGCAGGGAATTGCAGGGTGATGTGGAATTCCAAAACCAGTGATCAGTAATGCAAATACCCTTGGCAGGAAAACGTAGTGCTGAAGCCATAAAACCTGGTCTATGGGACAATGGATGAAATTCATTCGGTTGGATGAGAGTTGTTCCACACTGTTTACAGCTACTGACCGAGTTTACGTTCCAAGACTGAAACATGGCGAGAGTTCGGTGATGATTTGGACAGCCATATCGTGGTATTCCATGGGCCCCTTGGCTACTCTGCAAGGTCGCATTACTGCGAAGAGTTATGTGACCATTATGGCTGATCAGATCGATACCGTCCTACAACGTTTGTTCCCCAGTTGTGACGCTGTGTTCCAAGATGTCAGGGCCCCTGGTCACAAGGCTCGCATCGTCCCAGGACTGGTCGTGTGTGCGTGAGGATGAATTGTCGCTTCTCCCCTAACCACCACAGTCACCGTCTCAATATTACTGATCCTTTGTGGTCTACTTTGAAAGAAGGATGTATGATCGATATCCACCTCCAACACCGTTTCTGAACTTTCCGATATTTTTCAGGAATAATGTTATAAGACTCCCTTGAAAACCATACAGGATCTGTATTTATCCATTCCGAGACGGCTGGAAGCTGTTTTGAGTGCCAACGGTTTTCCTGCGTCGTATTGGGTATGGTAATGTGTTGTGTTTTTGGTAGTTCTGTGTTTTGTCCACTCCCTTTATGTTTATGTATACGACAAGGGATGATTTCTCAAAATATTATGGCATGTGAAAATGTTTCTAGAAATTTTCAGAAGTCTCTTCAGTGTTCTAGCTAACTAAAATTGGAATTAAATTTCATCAAGAGCGTCGCCAAGCGCTTTCTGATCCAGACTAGGGGCTAGACACAGATGTCTCTCGCTTTCGATTACTTGTGCATGCCATACACTTTTCATTTCTATCCCACTCGTAGGGAAGCTAGTGGTATCTTACAACCAAGATAGTTTTTCCCATTTAATAAGTAATATTTGTACCATTTATGGCTGAAACTGCTTCCAGTTTCTTTAGAGGTTACTCCTTCCCACATCCCTACTACTCCTAGATAATAGGTTGTAGGTGTACCATGTTTGTCTGAAGTTCCGCCGCGCGGGGTAGCCGCGCGGTCTAGGGCGCCTTGTCACGGTCCGCGCGGCTCCCCCCGTCGGAGGTTCGAGTCCTCCCTCGGGCATTTGTGTGTGTGTGTTGTGCATAGCGTAAGTTAGTTTAGATTAAGTAGTGTGTAAGCTTAGGGACCGATGACCTAAGCAGTTTGGTTCCATAAGATCTTACCACAAATAAAATAAAAAAAAACTGAAATTGCTCCATCTGTATCAGATTTACATCTTTCATTTATATTTCTACCGCTTCCTACCTCCTATCCCATTCTATGGATGGTTAAACCATGAACCCCGTAAGTCAATTAAATAAATACTCAGAACAGGTAATGAGTAAAAGTTTAAGTTAACATTAACGTCCCCTATTACAAACCTTGATGAATTTACAAATACATTTTCAGCTTTGACAGTTCACTGAACTTGAAACTGACCTCAGGAAGACAAAATAAACAATTTTCATGGCTGTGTGTAGCGTTGGCGCTTTAGCTTGCACACACTATACACTGAATGCTCATGGCTTGCATGACTTATTAGAAGCGGCTGTTCCCGAATTTTGAGGCTACTCATTGCCGAAACCATGCCTTTCCGGGTAGGGATTCCCGTTTGAGAGTGTTACGGCGTAAACCCAAGCGCCGGCGCGCCAGTCGGGAACGACAGGAAAGAGAAGGCTGTGAGAAGAAGTCAGCCATTCGCACGCTGACCGACCTCCCTTCCAGGACGACAACACGACAGCAGCGGCTTCTATGTGAAGAGGACATAAGCGCCGCTCCCGACTGCTGGCGGCCACTTGGATAGCAGCGTGAACGTTAGCCACTCCGCTATCAATCTCTACATAGCTCAGACTTGTATTTGTCTTTACTGAAGAAGACTGATTATTTTGTACTGTATGTCACCCTTTGCTTGCGACACATTTCAAAGTTAAGTATTGTAACTGTTTTTGTTGTAATAAAACTGATTAATACGAGTTGTTTGATTGTCTAGCGAACCGAGCAGGCAGGATTGCTAGACACAACAGAAAGGAGCAGTTCGTCGTCCCACACAAAATACTGAGCATTGACCATGTTTTTGATGTATCCTGTATACAGAAATATAACGTTATTCGCCCAATAATTAACTTGGCTCTTGGTGAGAAACTAAAAATGTTGACCCAGTTGTGAAATTAATACTGCAGCGATTTCAAAAAGAATTTACAAACTGTATGAACACTGGAAAAGAAAAGCAATGGAGATAAAAAAGTGTATGTGTCAAAATTAAAGCGTTACATTTCGGTCTCATGGGAAAAACAACCCTGGATCATTATTCTTTTTCATTAAGGTTGTCCACGAAACAAGAACTTTTGACGCTGACGCCAACTGCAAGATACGTAAAAGATTTATTTCGTTACAAAGCTCCCCTCTTAACTGCTTACTAGAAATATTTCTGTAGCAGTGGCAGGCGCTACAGTGTGTAAACTCTTAGATGGAAGACCTCTCCCTAGTCCTGAATAGGTAGAAGTCGGTAATCGTCGGGAGAGTTCGGTAGGCACGCAGTTTCGACTGCTGCCAACATTACGTAGCTGACTGTGTTGTACAAGGTAGCCATTGTCGTCTGCTTCGTTATTGTTTTGCGCTGTACTGTTCTGCGTGTTTTTATTGTGCAGTTGTGCTAAACATTATCAAAATGGGTGAAGAGGCAGTTGCTGGCCCATCTCGGGAGACGCCAACAACCCCTACCGGTAGGCCTACGGTTATAAGCAAACCAGTGTTACGTAGCGATGCTCGCAAAATTATATTGCGTGTCATTGAATGCTGCGAAAGGGAAATAGTGTTTGTAGTGAAGAAATAATAGAACAAAACGTCATCCCTGACGCGGCACTTTTTCACACATCTCAATGTTTACCACGTCATATCTCCTGAATTATATATCGTAAAGAGACATAAATTTGCCGGCGTATTTACTGATATACAGGGTGATTCAAAAAGAATACCACAACTTTAAAAACGTGTATTTAATGAAAGAAACATAATATAACCTTCTGTTATACATCATTACAAAGAGTATTTAAAAAGCTTTTTTTTTCACTCAAAAACAAGTTCAGAGATGTTCAATATGGCTCCCTCCAGACACGAGCAATATCAACCCGATACTCCAACTCGTTCCACACTCTCTGTAGCATATCAGGCGTAACAGTTTGGATAGCTGCTGTTATTTCTCGTTTCAAATCATCAATGGTGGCTGGGAGAGGTGGCCCAAACACCATATCCTTAACATACCCCCATAAGAAAAAATCGCAGGGGGTAAGATCAGGGCTTCTTGGAGGCCAGTGATGAAGTGCTCTGTCACGGGCTGCCTGGCGGCCGATCCATCGCCTCGGGCAGTTGACGCTCAGGTAGTTATGGACAGATAAGTGCCAATGTGGTGGCGCTCCATCCTGCTGAAATATGAATTGTTGCGCTTCTTGTTCGAGCTGAGGGAACAGCCAATTCTCTAACATCTCCAGATACTGTAGTCCAGTTACAGTAGCACCTTCGAAGAAAAAGGGACCAAAAACTTTATTGGCTGAAATGGCACAGAAAACGTTCACCTTAGGCGAGTCACGTTCATACTGAGTTGTTTCCCGCGGATTCTCAGTGTCCCATATACAGACATTGTGACGGTTGACTTTCCCGTTAGTGTGGAAAGTTGCTTCATCACTAAACACAATCTTTGAAACGAAAGATTCATCTGTTTCCATTTGAGCAAGGATAAAATCTTATCAGCTGCAGACGATAAGGTTTCATAACTAACCTTTTTCGTAGGACTCTCCATACAGTTGATTGTGGAATTTACAGCTCTCTGCTAGCTCTGCAAGTCATTTTCCTGGGCTGCGAACAAATGCTTGCTGGATGCGTGCTACATTTTCATCACTCGTTCTCGGCCGTCCAGAACTTTTCCCTTTGCACAAACACCCATTCTCTGTAAACTGTTTATACCAACGTTTAATACACCACCTGTCAGGAGGTTTAACACCATACTTCGTTCGAAATGCACGCTGAACGACTGTCGTCGGTTCACTTCTGCCGTACTCAATGACACAAAAAGCTTTCTGTTGAGTGGTCGCCATCTTAGCATCAACTGACGCTGACGCCTAGTCAACAGTGCCTCAAGCGAACAAATGTACAACTAAATGAAACTTTATAGCTCCCTTAATTCGCCGACAGATAGTGCTTAGCTCTGCCTTTTGTCGTTGCAGAGTTTTAAATTCCTAAAGTTGTGGTATTCTTTTTGAATCACCCTGTATATGGATACTGTATGGGAAATATGTTGCGATTAGAGTTAATAGTTACGAAATAATACATTAAAACGTCACGCTTACTGCGGCAGATTTACGGTATGTACTGAGAAAATTGTAGTAAGCGACAACCGTTTTTCCTTTCATTATTTTGTGGGGGGTGTCAGCGAGAAAAATTTTCGTAAAGGTTTGAAACTGTATGTAACGTTTGTTGCTAGTCGCTAAGTGCTCTCATTCTCAAATAGTGGATGCGTAAATCTGGGTACTTTCCCGCGGTGGCATCTCGTTGTTTATGACGTCATATCTTCTCAAGAATGCGTCTTATTTCTTTTTTTTTCGGCTAGGAACCTTCGTGGGCGTACGGAGAACAAATCACCAAAATTTCATCGCAATCGGATGAATGGTTTGGTAACGCACAGAGAGAAGACATACATACATTCATTTTTATATATAGAAATTGACAGTTACGTTAAACTATATGACCTGTTTAAGTATATTTAGATTTTATAATTAATAGTTTAACATTGTGGGGAATGAAATTAAAAAATTGCGGCCAGTGGGAATCGATCCCGTGTCCGCTGCATGACAAGCCTTACCTAATCAAATTTTTTATTTTTTTTATTTTTAATTCGCATTTTGTCCGCGTTTGTTCGTTGTATCTGCTCGGGGCGGACGTCGTAAGACATCCGACTAAGTTCGTTGATGATCTATTAACTCAGTTCTTTTGACCGAACACGCTGAGCTACCGTGCTGGCAATCAATTGCACTACGCGTGATACAGCGACCTCACTGTTGAAACATTGTCTATTACTCTTTTCGGGCGTTCGGAGAACAATTCACCGAAGTTTCATTGCAATGGATTGTGAACGCATACTAGACAAACATACACACACATATATATATATATATATATATATATATATATATATATATATATATAAAGAGAGTTTTACTTCCAAGCCTTTCGTCTGCTTTCGTGTAAGCATGGCGCGCAATTTGTAGTGCCAGCACTGCAACTGGTAGGCGTGCCTTGTCCCCCCCAACGGCTCCTCTCCCCTCGCCATTCAATGCTTGCTTCCTCCTCTCCCCGCACTCCCCTCACAACTCTGCCGTCTTACAGTTAACACACTGTAATGTGCAATAAATTTCGACTAATACACCTCGAAGCAGTGCTAAGGGGTACTTTATAAGGGGTATACTTCTGCGAATGTTTCATTCGACAACATGGCAACCTCACTGCAGTGCGTATGTGCTGTTCACGGATGAGACTTCTTTCATCGTGATCAGATTGTAAATTCTCACAATCATCACGTACGGGCTGTCGTGAATCCTCACGAAATTGTGCAGTCACGTCAACAAAAATTTTCTGCCAACGTTTGAGCCGGCGTTGTTGGTGACTGTCTATTACGGCCTCGTGTTCTTCCATCCACACTCACCAGAGAAACTTACCATGCTTTCTTAGATAATACTCTGGCTGTCCTGCTAGAACTTGTACCTTTACGAGTGCGACAAAACATGTTCTTCATGCACGACGTAGTACCTCAATTCAGTGTTAATATTCGTAGACTTACAAATAACAGATTCCGCGACAGATAGATAGGTGGAGGTGGACCAGTTCTTTGGCCTCCATTTTCTCAGGACCTAAGCCCACTATTCATTTATCTGTGGGCTACTTAAAAGCTCTTGGGAGTAGAACCCTGGTACGAGATGTACGGAGTCGTCTAAATTAAAATACACTACCTGACAAAAGAAGTGAAATACTTGGAAAGGGAGAAGGAACCAAAATGAAACTTCAAGAGGTGAGAGAGTATGTAATTATAAAATCGAGTGAAAGGTACAAACGAAATGGTAGTGTGAGATCGCTTATCAGTATGACGTCGCATCCCCTCTGGCCTGGACGCGTACAGTGATTCGGTTGGGAAGAGTATCTTAAAGTCATTCATCCTTCCTCGAGGGAAGCTGGCCCACAGCTGTTGTAACTGGTCCTTGATAGCCTGGATACTGACGCTGGAACAGAGGTCACGTCCGAGCTGGTCCCACAAATACGTGGTGTGTCTAAAATGTTTGGTGAATGCTATCAGACAACAAACCATACAAAAGATACAAACAAATGTTCTTTATTGCCTTTCAAAATAGTCGCCAGCCGCTACAACACACTTTTGACAACATTCGTACAGCTTCTGGAAACTATCAGCAAATGCCTCCTGTGGAATCGATCGCAGAACGGCTGTCACACGATCTTCGATGGCATTCGCGTCCTCACAACGTTCAGCTTTCATGGCCGCCTTCGAGGGAGGAAACAGGAAGAAGTCAGCTGGAGCCAGATCAGGGGAGTACGGAGGGTGCTCAAGAACTGTTACCATCTTCTGCGCCAGGAATTGGCGCACACGGATCGCGCAGTGTGCAGAGGCATTATCATGGAGCAGCATCCATTTTACAGTTCTGTGTAACTCTGGCCGAACCCGTCGGATACGCTGTAGCAATCGGTTCAAAACGGGCTAGTCAAATGCAGCATTAATGGTTTGGCCCTACAGGAACAAGTTCTTTGTGGATGATGCCGTTGTTGTCGAAAAATGCGATCAACAGTGCTTTCACCTTGGATTTTTGCAGACGGCTTTTTTTTTCGATTGCCGCTTTGATTCCGGATCGAACTGGTAGCACCAGGTCTCATATCCCATGACGATAGCGTTCAGAAGCAATTGGCTGGTCACACATGGAAATGAAATCACCAGCAGTTTCCATCCGTTTTGCTTTCTGCTTGTCTGTAAGTTTGTGCGGCACAAATCGGGAGCAGATCTTCCGCTTACCTAAATCATCGCGGACGATGGTGTGCACCGTGTCCTTTGCTAATGCGCAAGCAATCTGAGATTCCGTCGTCGATCTTGTGCCAGCATTTGTCGCACTTTCTCGATGTTTTCTGGCATTCTGCGTGTCGATGGCCGACCTGAACGTGGCTCATCCTCAGTTGTTTCCATCCCTTCACGGAAGCGTTTAAACCATTCGTAAACGCATTTTCTGCTCACGTCTTCCCTCCCGTACACCTGCACCGACATTCCATCTGCCTCAGTTGCAGTTCAAATAGTTCAAATGGCTCTGAGCGCTATGGGACTCAACTTCTGAGATCATTAGTCCCCTAGAACTTAGAACTAGTTAAACCTAACTAACCTAAGGACATTACACACATCCATGCCCGAGGCAGGATTCGAACCTGCGACCGTAGCGGTCTCGCGGTTCCAGACTGCAGCGCCTAGAACCGCACGGCCACTTCGGCCGGCCCAGTTGCAGTCTTCCCCAATTTGTAGCAGAACTTGATGTTTAGACGTTGCTCCATTGCACTTCCTTCCACACTGACTACGTTCAACTGGCCGCAGTCTGTTTGTATAGCCAGTCACTTGCAGTGTGTGCCGTGTATTGATTCTCCTCAAGTCTCTGAAGACCTGTGTGCATGCACGCACACGTGCGCCAAGTTTCCGTTCAGATACGACACCGTTCACCAAACTTTTTAGACACACCACGTATTCTGCCGGTGACAAATCTGGGAATCATGCTTGCGATGGGAGTACCTCAACACCTCGCACCCCTCGGTTCATAGAGAAATGTGATTTATGTGGACGTGCATAGTTAGTTCTCTTGAGATATGGCCGCAACAATACTGTTGCATGAGACGTAACACATAAAGGGGCAGGATGTCCTTGACATATCATTTTGCCCTCAGAGTTCCCTCAATCAAGCGTGACCTGAAGTCATACCCGACGGCTTCTCACACCAATACGCCGCTGTGCCTCTGCAAAAGATTGGAAAAACAGGACCACTGCCCAGGTCGCCGTCATACTCACCGGTAGCGGCAGTCCGGGATAGTGCAGAATCGCGATTCACCGCTGAACACAACGCGACACCGTTCATCAACAGTCGATGCTAGTTGCGTTTATACCTTTGCGTCTTGCGGCTAGTCGCCGTGCGGCTGTAGCTCGCCCCACACGCAAGTAGAGGCATGCGTGTATGTGGATACCTCTTCCTCAAACTGTTCGTGCGAGTGATTCCATTCATACCTGTGTTCACATTGGGTGCCTCTATTTCCTTGCGGACAGCCGCTTGGCGACGAGCCGCAAGGCGCACAGATGTAAACGCACCTTTTACCCGACCACGGCGGCACTCCAAACGCAGCTGTTTGTGTCGTGGTATAACAACAACCTTCGCGTAGGACAGCAATTCCCTTGTCCGACTGCTGCTAGTCGCCGATCAATAGCGCAGGACGATGCAGAATGTTGCAGGGAGTCCATTACTGCATCTTGGATGGCCGACACGGATGTGAAAGGTTTTGCCGGCCGAAGTGGACGTGCGGTTCTAGGCGCTGCAGTCTGGACCCGCGAGACCGTTACGGTCGCAGGTTCGAATCCTGCCTCGGGCATGGATGTGTGTGATGTCCTTAGGTTAGCTAGGTTTAACTAGTTCTAAGTTCTAGGGGACTAATGACCTCAGAAGTTGAGTCCCATAGTGCTCAGAGCCATTTGAACCATTTTTTTTGTGAAAGGTTTGCGATGTATTTTGTGCACAGTACGGGGGTCTTTCATTGTGACGGTCGATAGGAGCCTTGCTGACAAGTACGCCTGCCATCACGTTCGCATGCAGTCCAACGTCAGGCCACTGCCACATCCGAAAGCCTAAAATTTGGATACTGCACGATTCGACAAGCCAGCCAAAAGGAAGACTACCGTGAGATCATTTTCAAAATCTGTCTGGTTCTGATAACTCTGTCTCATATGAGTGCACATCATCTCCATGTTCTTTTCAGTACACTCAATATCTGACACTGTTCATTCAGTTTATATACGCTGCGAGACCTGATAACAACGATAAACACGAACCACACTCTGGTGGCCGTTCTACTTGTGACGGAGAAATGCAACTCTACTCATTTAGGCCCTCCGCACACGGAGCGACTCAAAAGAAACTCGTCGCCGACGTGAGTTGGTAACGGGTCGGCAGAGAATCGCTTCCTGTGTAGTTAAATAGGGCTCCGCAGAGTGCATGTCCCCAGTCAATCGCTTGCAACGCGTTGCCAACCAGATGCCAGCGACTCGGCGCCCACATTGCCAAGCGATCTGCGTCCTCGAACGCAGCTCTGTGTTGGTTTAACTTGATGAACGAACAGACAGTGAACATTAGCTTTGTACTGGAAGTGCAAAAACTTACCATTGTACACTGCTATAAGCTCACAGGCTACTGCAAGAGAGATTTGACAGAGAAACATCTAGTGAACATCCACAGTTTAAAACAAAATTACCGGTATGTCAGTGTAAGCAAATGTACAAAAACTGTAAATCGTAGCCTACCGATAGTATTCTGTTGTGTGACCAGCAGCCTTTGTCACTGAGTAAAATTGCATTGTCTAGTGGAAACGAACAGTGAAAAGCCACAAATCTCCGATACGTGTAAGTAAATACAATGATGTGATTTTTTGAAGTTTTCCCGGCGTACTGAATATTCTATGAGGTTTCGGGATTGCAGCCGGATCATTTCGACTTCTTGCCACAATATTTCGGCTGGCAACCGTTCAACCATCTTCAGGTGAGTGTCCGCCACTGACACTCACCTGAAATTGCTGAACAGCTGCTAGCCGTAGTATTGTAGCAGTAAGTCGACATGACCGGGCTTCAATTCGGAAACCTAATAGAAAATACAATGGTGTTCACATATAATTGATTTAACGAGCACAATCCACCATCACCACATTTCTGTGTATAAAAATCTCAAGATATTTGTGTTTTCGAAATAAAATTAACGCTGCATTTGGCGCAAGAAACCAACTGCGCCAAACCACTTTAGTACTGTTTAGTCATTCCATAAAGAGCTAAGAATTTCGAATCTCTCTGTTGTAGCACTTTGGCTGCTACATACAGCCTGCAGTTTATATTCCTTTGGATATAACGAAGAATCCAGAATGTTCTTCGTTTCCATATTCGTGTGTAATAAAAATAGACAACCACATCTTGCTCTGAGCGTGAATCTGTCCTCGACATGCCGAGTGTAAACATAAAACGCTCTGGTGCGACAAACAGTACTCCCTCTCCTCTTCGCTCGCACACGGCAATAGCAGTTTCTCTTTTCAGAGTTGCCCCGTGTACTTAACTGCGTTCCCAACTAGTTGACAACCAGTTGCCTGTGTAAATCTCCTGCCCGTTGCGTTCCTTTTCAGTCACTCCGTGTGTGGATGGCCTTACATACAGATCGATGGGCTGTACGTGTGCAAAGTGACATTGATAGCCGTTCATGTCTTTTTGACGGCTTCACTTTTTTGTCAGCCAAGATCTGAATTTGTACTGTGGGTATATTTAACTCCCGTGCTGTCAAACAGAAGCACTGGATAACTAAACAAAGCCAGGTAATCAATTAGTCCGTTTATTTTGAATAAAATAAAGGTTACATCTATTAAGTTTAATCTTTCCGGCTCGTTTGTGAGTGGCATCGGTAGTCATGTATCGGTTCAAAAAAATTCCGTAGTTATTTTGTGTTTTCTTCTAGGCACATTTGTGTAGTCCTGGCACACGTTAAATCCCGGTGTCAGAATACCGTAGCACGCCACTAGAAGAACCAAAACAAAATGGCATAGCCCATTGTTGAAGTGGAGATATGATCTGCGTCCTTTTGTTTTGGCTCCTCTAGGAGTAGGCAAGGGGGGGGGGGAGTGCTTCGGCGGCATGGCGCCGGGATTTCAATATGCCAGGACTGCAGAGAGGTACCTGCAAAGAAACAGAATATTAATTACCTAATTTTATTTCTTTAAAGTAATAAATAAAATTTTATGACTGCGCCTTACATGTAAGGTAACTTTAAGCCTGTCACATCTTTCCTTAATTTTTTAAATTTGCTATTTAGGCCATTGCCTAAAACAGTTTAAAATGAAGTCGTACTTTAAAAATATTTATAAATTTGTGACATACAGTGAAAGTAGACATCACGTGAAAGACCTGACTAGTGCTTGTCTCTTAGAGAACATATTCTGAAATTACAGTTTTCTTGCTGCTTCATAAATAGCGGCATACTCTTGTCGATGTATTCAATACACATCGACTTACTTTAAAAAGTATAAAAAAGATGTTCCACATCAATAACAACATTTTTCTGTAACATTTTTCTTCGTGTCTGTTCCCATGTTTCCGCAAGCAAGCTACAATTCATTAAACTCGCAGCAAATGACCTTCAGCAAGGACGAGAGTAAGTTCTAGAAAACTTCTAGTTCTTATCGCAGCTGAAACACCTGTAACCATTACAAATAACTGCTTTATGAGCTGCGATGGAAGTTATGCAAGAAGCAAGATTAACAAGCAAAACATCCGGGAGCGTGCTAAGAGTACGATATCACATTCAATCGATGATATTTGTTGTGCTGCGTAATTACGTAATCCTTCTTTTATCGACACGTGCGACGCAGAAAACGAAACAGAATGAGACTCTACAGTGTTGGGCAAATGATATATTGGACCATGACAAAAGTGTTGTAGGGGAATGAAAATGGTGGAGCTAATAGAGGTGTAGATAGAGCTTCATCCCAATATGAGCGTATCACAGACGAAGAGCATGGGACACGGTTATTGATAATTACCATCATTATGCTATAATTATACACCATAATAACCATTATAATGGTTCGTTCGTCGGACGAGAAGGTCAACGTTTGCGCCTGTTCGAGAGGATTAGTCTATTCGAAAGAAATAAGGCTGACGAGACAAAATACGCCGGTGTGCAAAACTTAAGTAGGAAAGTGACTTTCGCGTGATGGGTCACTGTCAAGTGGCATAGCGGGATGAAACCTGATTACACATAGACAGAACTGGTTCAAATGGCTCTGAGCACTATGCGACTTAACGTCTGAGATCATCAGTCGCCTAGAACTTAGAACTAATTAAACCTAACTAACCTAAGGACATCACACACATCCATGCCCGAGGCAGGATTCGAACCTGCGACCGTAGCGGGCGCTCGGGTCCAGACTGTAGCGCCCAGAACCGCACGGCCACTACGGCCGGCTTAGACAGAACTGCTTTAGTACAGTACAGATGGTAATTGAAAGAAAGACGCAATGCAACGAACATAAATTACACTTCTGTTCAAAGACCACTTAAGTTACCGCGATTTATGATGGTACTCTGCACATAACAAACGGCGGAACATGGTTTTAATAGCCGGCCAGGGTGGCCGAGCGGTTCTAGGCGCTACAGTCTGGAACCGCGCGACCGCTACGGTCGCAGGTTCGAATCCTGCCTCGGGCATGGATGTGTGTTATGTCCTTAGGTTAGTTAGGTTTAAGTAGTTCTAAGCTCTAGGGGACTGATGACCTCCGAAGTTAAGTCCCATAGTGCTCAGAGCCATTTGAACCATGGTTTTAATAGAGTGTCTAATTACCACTAACGGCAATGCCTGCTCTGCAACGTGCTTCCATGCTGATCACAAGGTTGGTTAACTGACAACTGCTGGATGTCGTTTGTGCATGTGGACCTGGTGCGATACGTCTCCCCAATGTGTCCCCCATGTTCTCGATGGGATTTAAGCCAGGGGGAAGGGCAGGCTATTCCATTCGCTGAATATCCTCTCTTTCCAAGAGATCCTCAATCTGCGCAGTAGGATACAGTCGTGCACTGTCATTCACAAATATGAAGTCAAGGCCCAAAGAAAAGAACCACATCGGGAAGGAGTACAGCGTCACAAAGATGTTGACCTCTGAGTGTATCGTGCTCAAAGTCGAGGAAGCCGGTGTGCCCATGGTACACTATGCCTCCAAACATGATAACACCTGAATGAGATTTTCACTCCGCTGCAGAGTGACAATCTCATTCTGGAAACATCCCCCAGGCTATGGCTAAGCCATGTCTCCGCAATTATGCTTTCTTTCAGGAGTGCTAGGTCTGCAAGGTTCGCAGGAGAGCTTCTGTAAAGTTTGGAAGGTAGGAGACGAGCTACTGCAGAAGTAAAGCTGTGAGGACGGGGCGTGAGTCGTGCTTGGGTAGCTCAGATGGTAGAGCACTTGCCCAAAGGCAAAGGTCCTGAGTTCGAGTATTGGTCCGGCACACAGTTTTTATCTGCTAGGAAGTTTCATATCAGTGCACACTCCGCTGCAGAGTGAAACTTTCATTCTGGAAACATCCCCCAGGCTGTGGCTAAGCCATGTCTCCGCAATTATGCTTTCTTTCGGGTGTGCTAGTTCTGCAAGGTTCGCAGGAGAGCTTTTGTAAAGTTTGGAAGGTAGGAGACGATGTACTGGCAGAAGTAGAGCTGTGAGTACCTGGCGTGAGTCGTGCTTGGGTAGCTCAGATGGTAGAGCACTTGCCCGTGAAAGGCAAAGGTCCTGAGTTCGAATATTGGTCCGGCATACAGTTTTTATCTGCCAGGAAGTTTCATATCAGCGCACACTCCGCTGCAGAGTGAAACTCTCATTCTGGAAACATCCCCCAGGCTGTGGCTAAGCCATATCTCCGCAATTTTGCTTTCTTTCAGGAGTGCTAGTTCTGCAAGGTTCGCAGGAGAGCTTCTGTAAAGTTTGGAAGGTAGGAGACGATGTACTGGCAGAAGTAAAGCTGTGAGTACCTGGCGTGAGTCGTGCTTGGGTAGCTCAGATGGTAGAGCACATGCCCGTGAAAGGCAAAGGTCCCGAATTCGAGTCTCGGCCTGGCACACAGTTTCAATCTGCAAGGAAGTTTCATTATAACACTTGCATCACCAAAACAATCTTGGTTGCCGACAACGTTCCTGGGGGGGATTGTGTGTTCCCATCTCTCGGCATGTGGGAGAATGTTATGTAGTGGGTAGGCATAATGTAGCTTGAGCGTACTGGCCTTAAAATCTTTGAACACCATAAACTCACATAACAGTGTGATTGAGACACTACTCCTTCCCCATGTGCGTCTTTTCAGCGGTGCATTCGGCCCTCACTTCATTTTTATGTCTTACAACGTGCGACTGCATTGCACTGCGTTGGAGGAGAAGCTCTTGGAACGGGAAGATATTAGGCGAATGGACAGGCCTGCCCGTTTCCCCCGACTTAAATCCCATCGAGAACGCTTGGGACACATTGGGGAGATGTACTGCAGTACACCCACATGCACCAAAGACCGTTGTCACCCGCGCTATTGGAGGAACGAAACGCAAGTCAAGAGTGTTATGTAGATAAAGTTTTGTAGAGTGATGGAAGGTAGGACGTGTCACTTAGATAGTTGGGCGTGGGCATGCCACCATCGCAAAGAACAATACAGTGTGTTTCAAAAGGGACTTTACAACTTTGAAAATTCATGTAAATTAATTCACAGTACCTAAGAGGTGATTGTACTTTCAATCTGTAGGGAAATACATAAAGTTTTGTCTCGCGTAGGTCGCATCGTAAGGAGCACTAGCGACAGTTGCGTTATAGATGGCTGCCTTCTCTGGACCCGAGCGTGCTAGCTGTGTGTTTTGGTTTCAAGAATCGAAGTCGACTTTTCACTGAAGTGGTAAGGTTAGCACACATAATTGTAGGATTTGGGGCAGTGAAAATGCACATCAAACATTGCAGTATGTTCGTGATAACCCTAAACTGAAAGTTTTTTGTGCATTGAGCAAGAACAATGTGTACGGTCCGTTTTTTCCGTGAGAGAACCGTCAACGGGATAGTGTACATGGATATGTTACAACAATTTTTGGTACCACAGATCGGCGAGGATGACCGAGAACGACATGTTTACTTTATGCAAGGTGGTGCACCAGGCACTACCTGGCTGACGTTTGGGATTTTCTCAGCGACCGCTTTCCAGTTTATTGGATAGGCCGTGATGCCCCACGTTCCCCAGACCTGACACCACTGGATTTTTTAATGAGATTCACCAAGGATATCGTGTTTGTACCTCCTGTGCCGGCTTCTCTACCTGAAATTAGAGCAAGAATTTACACCGCCACTAAGCAAGTTACACCTTCAATGCTACAGCGAATTTGTGAAGAAATGGACTCCCGATGGGATGTGTGCAGGATAACCAAAGGAAACCACATACAACATCTTTAGTTTAAGATAAATAACTCGAAGTGTTACTCTACAAAATAACACTAAACACAGCTATATATCTTCTTTCAATAAATCTATATGAATTTTTAAAGTTGTATAGTCCTTTTTGAAACATCCCGTATTTACCTGTAGCGACAGTGAAATGAAGTGAAGGTGGTGTGGCATTCTCCGTCTGTTTCCCTTGCTTTGACCTCGAACTATTGATATTAGTCGATGGGAAAGCGAACTCAGCAACGCACGGAAGCATGTCTGTAACAAAAATTTTGAACCGGCGTCTGTCGCATGTTTGCTGAAATTGCATCAAAACTCGGAATAACTTTTCGACATGCTGCAGGGATATGGAAGCAATTTACACCTTCCCTGCGTCATTACCTTCTGAATGCCACCTTGCTGTGTGTTGTGAAGGTTACTTCGTGTACCACTCTTTCCCCCTTGCTGAGTCAGTTCCGGCCAGCGCAAGGTTAGTACTTTTGTTGATCGTATTCCGTATGAGCTCTAGTGTCTCCAATTTATCATTATGGTATTCACGTGAAATATGTACAGGAAGAAGCACTTTAGTTGTCGACGGAATCGGACGCTTTCTTGACGCTCGCGGAATGCACGATGTCTTTCTTGTAGTGTCTGGCACTAGAGTTGTAAGTGCATCTCCGCGTTTGCTAAACGAGCTCGTGGCGAAACTCGCTGCTCTTCGTTGCAACTTCTGCCTTGCTATCAGTCTAGCCTGGTAAGGGTCCCTGACCGAGGAGGAATACTCAAATATTGCTCAACAATCACTTTGTAAGCTTCCTCATTAATGGGAACACCTGCTTCCTGAAGAATCTTCCAATGAACCTCAGATTGGCACCTGCTTTTCCTAGGATAAGTTTTGTGTGGCCGCTCCATCTTAATCCCTACGCGTACTCCGATCCCTCCATCTGCCATCTCCTATCCACAATCCGATATTTAATCGAAGTGACTGTTTCCGTTCATTGCTCGGAAATCTTGTGATCAAACATACCATTGTTGACTTCCAGTTATTAGACGACTGACCTGTAAGTCAGGCAGCGGCAGCTGGCCGAGAAACAGGTAGCAGCAGGGAAGTAACCGATTTTGTGACATTTTACGTGGAGCGAATTGCATACTTTCATCTGTGTTATTTGGTAGTTTCTTGAATTTCTGCATGGAAATTTAGTATTTAATACACACAGTTCTCGCATATGAGTTTCTATCAGAAAATAAAACGATTTCCTGACTTATTACAAGTACCTAATCAGGAGCGAATCATTTAGTCTCACATGATGCTTTGGAAGTTTAGTTTTTGAATCGCTGCATGTTAATCTAATTTGTTAGGCACAGTTATTACGTTTTTGTCAGTTTCTACAGTAGAGTTCCACAGCAGGTGTCGATAGTCCTTTGTCTATGTAGTGTAGTTTTCCACGGTCTTTTGTATGGATAGGGAGTGTCATTGCCATGTGTGGATGCGTGCGCTCTCAGCTCCAGGCTGTGATGGCTTCAATTACACAGCTTGAAGCAGCAGTGTTGTGGGCCGGGCATGGGGATCAAACGGACGTCCAGCATGTCCCAGTTCGCCGATTGGTCCACACCAGTCACTAGCCCTGTTACTGCTCGCACCGAGGTTGACCCCTCACCCGTTGTCGAGTGGGAGGTTGCCTCGTGGTAGGCAGCAAAAGACTTCCCAGGGGGCCGAACATAAGGCCTCCGCAGTTAATCTGACAAACAGGTTCCAGGTGCTATCTGTGGCTGGCACTGTCCCTCAGCCAGATGCAGTTGCCTGTTCTGTTTCAGAGCAAACCTCTCAGCCTGCAAGATCCGGACAATCACAGAGGGTGGGATTATTGGTAGTTCGGAACTCCAGTGTTAAAGGCGCGTTATGGGGCCTCTTAGGGACACGGCTGCCAAGGAGGGGAAGAAAGCCAATGTGCACTCCATGTGCACACAGGGTGGAGTCGCTCCACACGTGGAACGGGTCCTTCGAGATGCCATGAAGAGCACACAGTGCAGCCTCTACCAGTGGTGACTCACGATGGTACTAATATTGTGTGTCGATTTGGATCAGAAGAGATTCTCTCAGGTTTCGAGGGGCTATCGGAAGTGGTATAGGCTGCCAGTCTTGCTTTTGAGATGAAAGCAGAGCTCACTATTTCTAGTATAGTCGACAGGACAGATTGCGGACTTTTGGTACAGTGCTGAGGGTCTGAATCAGAGTCTCAGACGGTTCTGCGACAGTGTAGGCTGCAGATTTCTCGACTTGCACCACAGGGTGGTTGGGTATCGGCTTCCGTTCATTAGGCCAGGAGTCCACTACACGCAGGAGGCGGATACACGTGTAGCAGGGGCTGTGTGGCGTGGACGGGCCGTCTTTAACGTTAGAAGGTCTCGGGGAAACACCCAAAAGGGCTTCAGACTCAAAGAGTACAGGGCGAACACAGGAAGAACGTGGGTCCAGGAACCATCGGTATAATAGTTATAAACTACCGTACTTATATTGGGAAAGTACCAGAGCTCTAAGCACTAATAGAAAGCACTGATGCTGAAATCATTATAGGCACTGAAAGCTGACCAAAGCCGGAGAAAAGTTCAGCCGAAATTTTTGCAAAGGGCTTAACGGTGTTCAGAAAGGAAAGGCTAAACACAGTAGCTTCTCTTGTAGCGAAATTGAAGTAGATTATTCCTGTGAGTTAGTATGGGTAGAGGTCATTCTTGGCAACCTGAAAAAAAATAATGATTGGATCCTTTTACAGATCTCCCAACGCAGGTGATACAATTCCTGAAAGGTTCAAAGAAAACTTGAGTCTAATTTCAAACACGTACCTGACTCATACAATTATAGTTGGTGGTGACTTCAATTTACCCTCGATGTATTAGCGAAAATACATGTTTAAATCCGGAGGTACGCATAAAACATCTTCCGGAATTATGCTAAACGCATTCTCTGAAAACTATTTCAAGCAGTTAGTTCATGAGCCCACTAGAATAGTAAACGTTTGTGAAGACACACTTGACCTCTTAGCAACATATAATGCTGAGCTAATAACGAGCATCAAAATGGATACAGTGCACAGTGTACACAGGGTTGTCGTAGCGAAACTGAATATTGTAACTCCCAAATCCTCCAAAAATATACGAAAAATATACCTATTCAAAGAAGCAGATAAAATTTCGCTTGATTCCTTAGTAATAGTGACGACAGCAATTGAGAGATTTATACCAAATAAACTAACAAACCATGACGCTGATTCCCCTTTGTACGCAAAACGGTCAGAACACTGTTGCAGAAAGAACGAAAAGAGCATGCCAAATTTCAACGAACGCAAAATCTCTAAGATCGGCAATTTTTTACTGAAACTCAAAATTTAGTGCGGACTTCAATGCGAGATGCTTAGAACAGTTTCCTCAACGAAACATTGTCACGAAACCTACAGAAAATCCAAGGAGATTCTATACGTAAAGTATGCTACCGCCAAGATAAAAATTCAAATGCCTTCGGTGCGCGCATGTAATGGAAATACTATCGATGACATTGGTGCTAAAGCAGCGTTACTAAACACCGCCTACCGAAATTCCTTCATCAAAGAAGGCGAAGTAAATATTCTAGGATTCGAATCAAGAACAGCTGCCGACATGAGTAACTTAGAAGTAGATATCCTCGGAGTAGTGAAGCAACTTAAAAAACGTGATAAAAGCAAGTCTTGCTGTCCAGACTGTATACCAATTAGGTCCTCCTCAGAGTATGCTGATGCAATAGCTCCATACTTAACAATCGTTTATAACCGCTCGCTCGATGAAAGATTCATACCCAAAGACTGAAATGTTGCACAGGTCACACCAATATCCAAGAAAGGCAGTAGGAGTAATCCACTAAGTTTCAGGCCCACATCAGGATCTTGGAACATTTATTGGGTTGGAACATTATGAATTACCTCGAAGAGGACGGTCTGTTGTCACACAGTGAACACGGATTTGGAAAACAACGTTGTTGTAAAACACAGTTAGCTCTTTACTCACACGAAGTGTTGAGTGCTATTCACAAGGTACTTTAAATTGATTCCTTATTTCTAGATTTCCGGAAGGCTTCTGACACTGTACTTCACAAGCATCTTGTAGCCCACTTCCGTGCTTGTGCAATATCGTCTCAGCTATGTGACAGGATTCATGATTTGCTATCAGAGAGGTCACAGCTGTAGAATTGACGGAACGTCATCGAGTAAAATAGAAGTGACTTCTGGCGTTCCCCAAGGTAGTGTTAAAGGCCCTCTGCTTATCTATTTAAACGATGTAGGAGACAAACTGAACAGACGTCTTAGGTCGTTTGCAGATGATGCTGTCGTTTATCGTCTAGTCAAGCCATCAGGAGATCAATACAAATTGCAAGACAGTTAAGAAAATATACCTCTATGGTGCGAAAATTGACCCTAAATAATGAAAAATGTGTCGTCATCCACATGAATGGTAAAAGGAATCTCTTAAACTTCGGTAACACGATAAATCATTCATATCTGAAGGCCGTAAATTCAACTAAATACCTAGGAATTACAATAAGAACAATTTAAATTCGAAAGAACACATAGAAAATGTGGGAAAGGCGAACCAAAGACTGCAATTTATTGACGGAACACTTAGGAGATGCAACAGATCTACTACAGGGACTGCCTACACACTAAGGTTGTTCGTCCTCTTTCGGAGTACCGCTTACCGGTGTGGGAACAAAAGGCGTTTTTCGTTGCGGCAGAATCTCCTCACAAAATTTCAATCGCCAACTACCTCCTCCGAATGCGAAAGTATTTTGTTAACGCCGACCCACAAAGGGAGAAACGATCGTCTTAACAAAATAAGGGAAATCAGTGCTCCCACGGAAAGATATAGGTGTTCTTTTTTTCCGCGTGCAGCTCGAGATTGGAATAATACAGAATTATTGTGTAGGTGGTTCGATGAACCGTCTGAGAGGCATGTGTGATTTGCAGAGAATCCGTGTAGACGAAGATATAGATGTAAATTTTATTTATTTATTTATTTGATCTGGTGTGGTTAGGGCCACAAGGCCCTCTGTTACATCACACCAGTGTTTCACACATACAATACCTTTTTACATCATAGTTACCTAAGAAATAAGAGTTTTAGTGTGACAAGTGGTATTAAAACGATTTGAGAGTGTGTAGAAAAAATGTGAGTAAATACACTACTGGCCATTAAAATTGCTAAATCAAGAAGAAATGCAGATGATAAACGGGTATTCATTGGACAAATATATTATACTAGAACTGACATGTGAGTACATTTTCACGCAATTTGGGTGCATAGATCCTGAGAAATTAGTACCCAGCACAACCACCTCTGGCCGTAATAACGGCCTTGATACGACTGGGCTTTGAGTCAAACAGAGCTTGGATGGCGCGTACAGGTACAGCTGCCCATGCAGCTTCAACACGATACCACAGTTCATCAAGAGTAGTGACTGGCGCATTGTGACGAGTCAGTTGCTCGGCCTCCATTGACCAGACGTTTTCAATTGGTGATAGATCTGGAGAATGCGCTGGCCAGGGCAGCAGTCGAACATTTTCTGTATCCAGAAAGGCCTGTACAGGACCTGCAACACGCGGTCGTGCATTATCCTACTGAAATGTAGGGTTTCGCAGGGATCGAATGAAAGTTAGAGCCCGGGGTCGTAACACATCTGAAATGTAACGTCCACTGTTCAAAGTGCCGTCAATGTGAACAAGAGGTGACCGAGACGTGTAACCAATGGCACCCCATACCATCACGCCGGGTGATACGCCAGTATGGCGATGACGAATACACGCTTCCAATGTGCGTTCACCGCGATATCGCCAAACTCGGATGAGACCATCATGATGCTGTAAACAGAACCTGGATTCATCCGAAAAAATGATGTTTTGCCATTCGTGCACCCAGGTATGTCGTTGAGTACACCATCGCAGGCGCTCCTGTCTGTGATGCAGCGTCAAGGGTAACCGCAGCCATGGTCTCCGAGCTGATAGTTCATGCTGCTGCAAACGTCGTCGAACTGTTCGTGCAGATGGTTGTTGTCTTGCAAACGTCCCCATCTGTTGACTCAGGGATCGAGACGTGGCTGCACGATCCGTTACAGCCATGCGGATAATATGCCTGTCATCTCGACTGCTAGTGATACGAGGCCGTTGGAATCCAGCACGGCGTTTCGTATTACCCTCCTGAACCCACCGATTCCATATTCTGCTAACACTAATTGGATCTCGACCAACATGAGCAGCAATGTCGCGATACGATAAATCACAATCGCGACAGTCTTCAATCCGACCTTTATCAAAGTCGGAAACGTGATGGTACGCATTTCTTCTTACACGAGGCGTCACAACAACGTTTGACCAGGCAACGCCGGTGAACTGCTGTTTGTGTATGAGAAATCGGTTGGAAACTTTCCTCATGTCAGCGTGTTGTAGGTGTCGGCACCGGCGCCAACCTTGTTTGAATGCTCTGAAATACTAATCTTTTGCATATTACAGTCTTCGTCCTGTCGGTTAAATTTCGCGTCTGTAGCATGTCATCTTCGTGGTGTAGCAATTTTAATGGCCACTAGTGTAATACTGAATATGAACTAATGAAGTTAATTGTGGCAGTACTTCTACTACTCCTGCTGCTGCCACTAATAATGTTAATAATAATAATGGGAATAACAACAATAATGATAGTGGCAGATATAAATGAATTTATATGTGCACAAATGTATGTTTTCTGATATCGTGAGTTCTGGGAAAAGAAAATTGATGGAGACTGCACCAGCTAAGAGAATCTGGTTGGTAAGAAGGATGCACAGGGCTAACGAGTGCGTACAGGGGCAATAGTAGTCATCGTTATTGCTTCAATTGATATGTCATTAACTGTCTTCCGGAGCGGAGATGGTATTCAGTTCTCTAATACAATGCGGGAAGTTATTCCAGAGTCGGGTTACTGGTACTGAAAAGGACTTCGAGAAAGTGCCTGAACGATGGAGTGGGACAGAAAGGATTTTGCTCTGACGTTGTTCATACAAGAGCGTTAAGGGCGAGGAGAAATATGAAGGACAGTGTACGTTGATAAGAGAGTGGGTATGGAAAACTCTGCACCTGTTTGCACGCAGCCACGATAGCTGTACATCTGATGGTGAAATATGATCAAAGAATCGAACATAACAGATACAACGAACACAGGCATTCGTAACCAGTGCAAGGCGCCGTGAGCCTTCCTGAGAAAGACCTTGCAGGATAACATCGCTGTAACCATTAAGTGTGTAAGTGTTTGCATGAATTTGTTTTTCAGGTCATGAGGGAAGAGCTTTTTGTATTTTTGTAGGGCATGGAGAGATGATGATCCCTCCTTGCAAATTGCAGTCATGTGCTCTGTCGGCTCTTTGGTGAGGAAGAGAAGTTGATATTTGCTTCTTTTAGTCTTAGAGATGGTAGGTATTTTCGATATTTTGGGCTAATGAAGGTAGTTTGGCCAGCCAGTACCGCTAGGGTTTTGGATGGGATGAGCTTGAACCCTATATCCTGCACCCATTTCGATGTGCACACAGGTCGGTATTGAGATTCTCGACAGCTCCCTTTAAGTAAAAAGAATACCTGCATCTTGGGTAATTGAAGAACCAATAAAGCTCATGAACCACAGAGACGCTGCACGTTTGGCGTACAGACTATTTCCTACGTCTGAAAATCATATTGCTTGCAAGAGGGAGCTGGAACAGAGCCATACATTAGCTAAGAACATGCAATAGGACAAAAAAGCTGATGATACATCATTGACATACGATAAAAGGAGTATAGGACCTAACACGGAGCCTTTGGGGACGCCTGATACTACGTGCCTCCATTGTGACTTTATGGTGCCGGACATGACGCGTTGCTGGCGAAACGTCAGGTACGAGCGAAACCATTGCACTCCACGTGGCCAAATTTAGGCTGCAAAGTTTGCCAAGTAAAATGCCGAAGTAGACAATGCCATAGGCTATGTTGAAATCTAAGAACCACGTGATAGTCGCCTCTTGCGCAGCCATGGCAAGCTTCAGGTCGTCTGTTGCCTTTATTAAAGCAGATGTTGTAGAGGCATGTTTACAGAACATGATCGGGATTCGTCTAGCAGGTTGTTTGTAGTTAGGTAGTCTGCTAGCTGGTCGTGGACTATATGCATTGTAAGACTTTGGAAGTGCAGGAAGAATGCAAATAGGTCGGTAATCAGAGGATGCTGTGGCAACGTTCTTTATAGGTAGTGGCTGTTTTCAAGCCGCATGAAAAACACTTGTGGTTAAGGAGTGGTTGGAGATATGTGCTATAGTGGCAGTACTGGGCCAATAATAAGCTTCATCATTTGGACTGTGACGCCATCATGTCCAGTACATACTGATCTGATACGTCTGCTGGCTTTTTTGAAGGTACTGCCACTTACAGGCTTTAGATAGAATTTTTCATCGTTTACCCCCTTAAAGTAATCAGTGAGTCTCTGTTTCCTTTGCATTTCAGTTGTGGTTGCAGGTAATGTGAAGTACCTGTTCAGTTCTTCGGCTGCGACAATGGGATCACCTGCAGCTTTGAGGTTGCCTAAACCAAGACCACGCAGGTTTTCACTTAGGATAACAGATCTGCTTCCGTTGTTAGCTAATGTATGAGTCTGTTCCAACTCCTGCTTGCAAGCAATATGATTTTCAGACTTAGGACATAGTCTGTACGCCCAATGTGCAGCGTGTCCGTGGTTCATGAGCTTTATTGGTTCTTCAATTACCCAAGGTGCAGGTATTCTTTTTGTTGTTCCAGTCTTTAGAGCAGCATATTTGTCATATAGTTCAGTAAGTTTTTTAGCAAATTCATGAAGTTTTTCGTTTATGTCCGCGAACGGAATAGAAGACGTCCCCCAACCAATTTCTTGCGCCTCAGTTACAAGTTCAAATAAGTTAATACGTTTGAAGTCTCGGTATTTAGTCAGTTGTGGTTTCTTTCTGGGACATACCAGTAAGTACGTCACGAAAATTATGCCATGGGCAGACGTACCGGGTGCAGATATTTGATGGTACGAATTGCTCTGTTTAGGGGTTTCCTTGCAAATATACGCATATCTTTGAAAGTGTGGCTACTGCTTCTACGATAGGTCCTCGTGATGACTGGGTGTTGTGTGATGTCCTTAGGTTAGTTAGGTTTAAGTAGTTCTAAGATCTAGGGGACTGGTGACCTCAGATGTTAAGTCCCATAGTGCTCAGAGCCATTTGAACCATCTACGATAGATAGGACCACGCTGAAATAGCGACACATTTCGAAGAAGAAACCATCTGATTACATTTCACGCTGGAAGCACTATTGTCGAGAAAATTTATGTCAGTGTCACCACCTATAATAATATGCTCGTGTGTCGATTCGAGATTTGGAAGAGCAGTTTCGAAGCAGGCACACTCGCCTACTTTAGGAGGTTTGTAGACGACAGATATTAGGCACTTTGTGTTAAGAGATTTGATCTCTGTGAACATATATTCCACTGTTTATCTTCATGTGTCGCACAGTAGGTGATAAATCAGAACACACGCCCTACTCCATCCCTTCATCTGTTAACATCTGTCGCGTCTTAGACAAATGCAGCCATCTAGATTTAACGAACTTCTGGGAATACTTAGTTTGCCCCAGGTCTCAGACAGAAGCATTACGTGGATGTCTATGTGTTGGAATATATGGCAGAACTCGTCGAGATAGGCTGGCATAGATTGAAAACTTGCGTCTGCATCATAGCACTCAGTGCGTTCAGGAGCAGAATGTCCGAAGATGCCGTTGATGGACACTGGCGACTCTGAATGAACGTTGGCGAGGGAGCAAAGCATAAGCAAAAGCGAAAATGTGGGGCAGCGTAGATTCCAGGAAGTGAAAGCGGCAGATATCAACAGGGTGGTTTTGTGGCCAAGGCCAGCAGCGTTTGCACCAGTCGTTAAGCAGTCGAGTGATGAGAGGGAAAAAAAAAAAAAAAAAAAAAAAAAAAAAAAAAAAACTGGAGAAAGAGAACTAAATAATCTGTGCGCATCGGTATTGGAAGCGAGATAAACGGAATAGAACCAGAGTGCACCATTAATGACATTAATGATGAATAACAACAATAATGTAATAATAAATTGCTAAATAAAAATGGAAGTAAGACTAAGTCGGTACAGTAATTGACAAAGTAAATAAGAAACAATAAAAAACATTGATTGGTAATGAAGTAGAATAAAACAGTTAACACATTAGTTAAGTTCCATAACTATAATCTTTAATAACATTGTAAACACACAAACTAGCGGCAGCAAGAGTTTACATGTTCTTAGATCCTTAAGCACATGCGTTTGAGTTCATTTGCATTGCAAACCGCTCTTCACAA
This sequence comes from Schistocerca americana, assembly GCF_021461395.2. NCBI lineage: Eukaryota > Metazoa > Arthropoda > Insecta > Orthoptera > Acrididae > Schistocerca > Schistocerca americana. The sequence goes on along the minus strand of NC_060120.1, from coordinate 769,808,893 downwards.
TTATCCTGCCTTCCTTTGTCCATATTTTTTTTCTAGGCCAAGTCTCGAAATAGCATTGTTCAAACTGTTTAATACTAGAGGTGAGATTCTCTCGTGTTGTCAGACCTGACTTCGTGAGTTTCTTCTGCCTTATGAAGATTTCAGATCTTTTCCTGTATGACATGAACTTCGCTATTATTGTGATTTTTGAAATTTTCCCGGCTTAAGGAGTACTCCATGAAGTTTCGGGATTGCAGCCGGATAATGTCGACTTCTTGCCACGATATTTCGGCTGACGACCATTCAGCCATCTTCAAAAAAATGGTTCAAATGGCTCTGAGCACTATGGGACTCAACTGCTGTGGTCATAAGTCCCCTAGAACTTAGAACTACTTAAACCTAACTAACCTAAGGACAGCACGCAACACCCAGCCATCACGAGGCAGAGAAAATCCCCGACCCCGCCGGGAATCGAACCCGGGAACCCGGGCGTGGGAAGCGAGAACGCTACCGCACGACCACGAGATGCGGGCCAGCCATCTTCAGGTGAGTGTTTTGGACTGTGCAAAACACTCACCTGAAGATGGCTGAATGATTGTGAGCCGAAATATCATGGCAAAAAGTCGACGTTATCTGGCTGCAATCGCGAAACTTTATGGAATATTCACTATTATTGGTCTAGGTTTTGTAGATCCTGGCGTCCTAGGTCCACTCTGTGACATCTTTCAATGTCATTCAGTGTCACCTGCAGGCCTATCTTCTCGCGGACAAGATTCATCACTAGTTCCTTTATATTCTCTCTGCTATTTTCTGGAATTCAGAACAGTCTGAGAGTATCGCGCCTCTGATGCTATTCGGGCTTGTCAGATTCCTCGACCAGTATCTGCGAGGAGTTGTGTCCAACCCTCGGTTTCTTTTAATGATTTGTTCAGAGCACGGATCTCGCTCGCATTCGCTTCCTGAGTGCTGTAATTTGTCCTGTTACTGCTGCAGTGACAGCATCAGTGATCGTCTGGACAACAAGCCCGATCATGTCCTGCACTTGCAGCGCGCCACTAATAGCAGCCTTGACGAGTGCACTGACGTCAGGGATGCCCGGCGATGCTGCCACAACCCCCGGTGTCGGCTCGACCCTAGCGTTTTCGGCGGTCTGGCTGTTGTCGACGCTACGCATTGTTCGACTCTTTTCCATTTTAAGAGTAGATTCACATACATTTACTCAAAACGAACCGTTAATTTGGCACTAGGCGCTTGTCCCACGAATCTCGAACATATAGAACAGCGTAACTGCTTAAGGGGGGTAGGACATCTGTAAGTAGGCTGTTTATGTTTTCTTATTGGCAATGTTACGTAGCGCTCTGTATGAAAATCACTGGCTGTGCTGTGTGCAGTCTGTGGCTAGTTTGCATTGTTGTCTGCCATCGTAGTGGTGGGCAGCGGCAGCTGGATGTGAACAGCGCGTAGCGTTGCGCAGTTGGAGGTGAGCCGCCAGTAGTGGTGGATGTGGGGAGAGAGATGGCGGAGTTTTGTAATTTGTGAGACTGGATGTCAATTATGACTAATAAGGTAAATACATTGTTTGTTCTCTATTAAAATCTTTCATTTGCTAACTATGCCTATCAGTAGTTAGTGCCTTCCGTAGTTTGAATCTTTTATTTAGCTGGCAGTAGTGGCGCTCGCTGTTTTGCAGTAGTTCGAGTAACGAAGATTTTTGGTGAGGTAAGTGATTTGTGAAAGGTATAGGTTAATGTTAGTCAGGGCCATTCTTTTCTAGGGATTTTTGAAAGTCAGATTGCGTTGCGCTAAAAATATTGTGTGTCAGGTTAAGCACAGTCCTGTATAATTGTTCTAGGGAACGTTTCACATCAAACGGGCCGACTTGGAGCAGGAGAGTCACCACAGGACAATTTAATTTCTACTGTCTATACTTTTACAAATAAATTAATAAAACTTTGTCACCATGACCAGGAAGGATTGAGGACTCACACTCATAGCAGTGGAAGTTCAAAAACGTAGCAAAATATCTTTTTTTACATGTGAAATTTCATCAATTTTTCGCTTATTACTGGCTGCATTTGTTGCTATAGGTACACTTTTCTTCCTAAGTAAGAGAGATTCTTCGATGAATCTTTCATAGCATACAAACAGTGGTTACAAGTGTATGAAACTTTAGAATTTTCCAAATCGGTTAAAAAATTGTGGAAAAAATTGAGATAATTAACTATAAAACTTGAATTTTTTCTAAACATGAAGTTTAAAATGTAACAGTGCATTCATTTTTTCATAAATTAAATAACTTCTAGAGTTTCATACACCTGTAACTATGGTTTGTATGCCGTGCAAAATTCATCGAAAAATCTCTCTTACTTAGGAAGAAAAGTGTACCTATAGCAACAAATGCAGCCAGTAGCAAGTGAAAAAATGATGAAATTTCACATGTAAAAAAAATGTGTTTTCTTACTTTTTTGAGCTTCCACTGCTGTGAGTATGAATCATTAATTCTTCCTGGTCAAGTTTTATGAATTTATTTGTAAAAGTATACACAGTGGAAATTAAAATGTCCTACGGTGCCTCTCCTGCTCCAAGTCGGCCCGTTTGACGTCCTAACCCCCTTAATAAGACCACCTCCAAATTTCAGGTAAACTTCTGAGCAGAACTAATACACGTCATATACTCGCCCCCATCTTCCTCGATAAAGTGAAAGAATAAACCAATGATATAGTCTAAAACAATCTGAGTGCCAATACCTTAGAAAGGCGACAAATGCTCTCCCATGCAATATCGTGGCCTTTAGGATGTATTATTTTGATTCACGGTATCTTCATAATATACTGATTATGAGGCACAGAAATAGATCGGTTTGGCATTGTTGCCCGGTTGAGACTGAGAGGTTACTTAGATGCCTAATTTAAAAGGATTTTTTCCTTTTCATCCCTTTCCTTGACAGTTTGTGAACCTGTGTTAGGCGTATCGTTTATTGTGGGTACTGTGACCATTATGTGTAGAATTCATTGTCGTGGTAGCCTAGTTCAGTCATTCGCAAACCCATGAGTCAGCCGCGCCGGGTCGCCGCGGGGTCCACGGCTCCTTGTCACGGTTAGCGCGGCTTTCCCCGACGGACGTTCGAGTCCTCCCTCGAGCGCGGGTGTGTGTGTTGTCCGTAGCGCAGGTTAGTTTAACTTAGATTAAGTATTGTGTAAGCCTAGGGACCGATGACCTCAGCAGTTTGGTCCCATAGGAACTTTACACATGTTTTTTTTTAAACTCATAAGTCAACAGAACCAAATCTCAACGGTATAAAGATTGAAATTTGGTAGGCGAGCCAAATTTTTTCAACTTATACCTTAGAGATAAAAACATTCTTAGTTACTTATGTAAGGTACTCCTAAGTTGGTCTTTGCTAAAAACGTCCTCCATCTGAGTGAGGAACGTTCGATGAGGACGACCCCTTCCAACTCTGCCATCCATTCTCGTCTTGTATACTTGTTTCGTCAAACTTGTTTCGTTTATCCTCTTTCTATGCCCAAACCACCTTCCTCGGTAACCCACAACGCTTGCTAATATTAATTTAACGGGCTTTAAGTAAATTTTTAAGTCTTAATCTATAGTTAAGTTGATTAAAACGTGATGTCATACTTAATAACGATAATCTATTATTTATGGATAAAATTTAAATTGTACAGTATTTATGAAATTAAATCATGATAATGACTAACAAACATTAATGTGAACAACGCTTCTACATCTCCTGGGAAAGTTTGGTTGAAGATTTTATGTTGTTTTTAATTTCACGCACGATTACAGGTAATCATCAATAAGACCACTTCTCAATTTATTTCTAACGTTCATGCTTCAAAATGATTGTTCACATGAATATGTAGACTCGAAAGGGAAAGGACGCCAAACGCTGACTTCTTCAGCTAATAATATGAATCAGGAATACTATACAAAGGTGTTAAAAATTAACATATCTTCCTTCTCCGGTCTCTTAAAGCAAACTACTTGTGCAGTGAACTAAGTTCGCATTTTTTTTTTCCTCCAGTATTTCCATATCAGTATAAAGAAGTTCAAATTTGGAATTCCATAATTCTTTATTTTTTAAATCATCCAGCAACTGTAATTCAAAGCTGCCAATAACATTAATAGGAGAGAAAATTAACTCGTTCACAGTTGAACCAAGAGGTTTTTTTATGAATTTCTGAAATTTGTTGAGAAAAGCTTCACTCATATTTAAAAGTGTTGTTTTGAAATAAGGTTTCTAGACGATGTTTCAATAGAATGACGTGGCACAATGATTAGCACACTTGTCTCACATTCTGGAGGACGACGTTTCAAATCCGCGTCAGGGCATCCAGATTTAGGTTTTCCTTGATTTTCCTAAATCGCTCCGGGCAAATGCTGGGATGGTTCCTTTGGAAAGGCACGGCCAATTTCCTCCCCTGTCCTTTCGTAATTCGAGTTTGTGCCCTCTAATGACCACGACTCTAATCTTCCTTCCTTTCTTGCAAATCGAATCGAAATTTGTATTTCAAAATCTTGAGCAAGAACCAGAGTATTTGTTTTTGTATAAAGTAACTTCTGACACCGAAAACATTGTGTTTCCTTTTCCCTGCAGTTTACGCCCAAGCTGATTTAGAAGTGGCGTAACGTCTACAACTTTTGGATTCCCTAACCGTTCGTTAGTTCTGTACAGTGAACGCACTTCTCAAGGAAAAATGTAATTTCTATTACTAAAGAAGCAAAACGATTCAAAACTTTTCTATTGGTAACCAATGTAACCTTGTTATGCAGCAAAAGATCTGTGTGCGGATTTTACCACAATTCTGATCTTTCACGCATAAGTCATGAAATTTCAGTCGAGCTGTACGTGCGCACCCGCACGTGACATTTTGTGGAACAGCCAATCTCAAGCGAGCAAAGAGCCGCCATGTTGCTCACGAGCTGCGCTTTGCCGACCACTGGCCTAGTTGATGGTGAAGGAAAGGAGTGAAACCCAGTGCGAGCACACAGCTTTAGCGTAATCAGCAGTCAAATTGACGAATGAACCGTCAACAGTACACGGATCAACAATAGATTACAGCACCTTTTATGAATGCGATAAACGAACGCGTTCTAGGCGCTTCAGTCTGGAACCGCGCGACCGCTACGGTCGCAGGTTCGAATCCTGCCTCGGGCGTGGATGTGGTTGGTTGGTTGTTTGGGGAAGGAGACCAGACAGCGTGGTCATCGGTCTCATCGGATTAGGGAAGGATGGGGAAGGAAGTCGGCCGTGCCCTTTCAGAGGAACCATCCCGGCATTTGCCTGGAGTGATTTAGGGAAATCACGGAAAACCTAAATCAGGATGGCCGGACGCGGGAGCGTGGATGTGTGTGATGTCCTTAGGTTTGTTAGGTTTAAGTAGTTCTAAGTTCTAGGGGACTGATGACCTCAGATGTTAAGTCCCATAGTGCTCAGAGCCATTTAAGCGAACCCGTATTCTTAGAACTGCCGTACCAGACGAATGCTAGGCTGAAAGTACTGCGTGTCCAGGAAATAATCAACACTTTGCGATACAGTAAACTGCGAGTGCTCCAACCTGAAGTGTATATCGCTGAAGTAGTACAGTGGTCCTTTATTTCAGCATGGCAACAGCAGACCGCTCCTTGCTCAGAGAGCTGAAAAGTCGTATACCGTTTCCTTCATGTCGTACGTATAACACATACAGCTCGTAATTGGCATGCTCGTCATTCTTCAGCATAAAGCTGCGAAACAAATTATGAATTACAGCCTCAGTCCGAAATGGATACACATAGTATCAGCCGTGGTGTACTAGTAGTTAACAAGTAACCGAGTCGAAAAGGTTTCGCACATGTTTTCTTACAATGACCGAGAGGGGTGGGGCAGCGGTTTGTACACTGGACTGGCATTCGGGAGGACAACGGTTCAAACCCGCGTCCGGCCATCCTGATTTGGGTTTTCCGCGATTTCCCTGTATCGCTTCATGCAAAGGCCGGAATGGTTCGTTTGAAAGGGCACGGCCGACTTACTTCCCCTTCCTACCCTAATCCGATGGGATCGATGACCTCGCTGGTTGGTCCCCTCCCGCGCATCAACCAACCAACTTGATCTTACAATGATAGTCATACATGCAGTAAAGGACCCCCTGTTTCTGCGTACATTTCACTTGCTTCCATAACCAAGTTCACTAGACCAAACCCACTTCCAAATATCTGTGGCATTGTGGCACTCCTGTATTCTGTGGGGTAGAAAAACGAAACAGGTAAGCACTGAAAGTGTCGAGGTATTAGGAATTTGTTGCAGAGTATAGTAAGATCGGTCTTACTGTGTAAATAACTCCTGATAGCTCGTCACATTCAATACTTACTTACTTCGTTTTTCCTATCTTGCGATACTTACACGAGACCCACGACGCTACAAACATTCACTAAAAATATGTAACATCTGGAGATGAGGCGCTAGGCGATTGGAAACCGGTCATTGTAAAATAAAAAATTAAATTATCACAAAAGGCGATTGGTTGCTATTATTTCTGCAAACCTAAATGGAAGAAGAGTTACTTGGCAACTGTCTCAAAAGCAAAGCCTTGCAGATGTCGAAACAAATGAATTGTGGACCTAGCTCGAAAACACTTGATAGTTGATACTAACGATTCCGCAAGTGGCTTTGGTTTGGTGCCTTGAAATAAATAAGGTATTTTTCATCTCTGGAACGATATTTGTCTACCAATTAATAGTTTATTTGTATAGTTATTTACTATATGTGGCGTTATTTGTATGCTGCTAAGACGATTTTTTATCTTCTCACCATTTGTTTTTCTACTAATTATATTTTATACTCCTCCACGAATGTACACTGAATCAGGTAGGAAAATACGACTAACCAAACAATATTTAACCGTCATAATTTGAAAGTCGTGGCAATATTGCAGGAAACAATTCATTGAGCAATTGAGGACGCATACCCCAGCTAGCACTCAAGCTTATTTCAAGGTGGATATTGAGTTTAGGTTCAGTTGAAAATTCAAGATTGAAAAATCAACCTGTTACACAGCTTATTTCAAGGTGGATATCGAGTTTACATCAAGCTGTAAAAATTTAGCTTGAATTAAAATAATTTTCCCAAGCTTGAAATAAACTGTAATTTCTCTGGGAGGCTGTACAGCAGATGCGCGCGCAGCATAGCTTCCATAGACGTCCATGGGAAGCGCCACAAGCGTTTATAAGCCTTGCAGTTGCACTGACTCTGCTAGGTTTACGGCCATTTTATTTTTGTGACGTGCATTAATGATTGTTGACTGTTGTGAAGTTTGTTTTATACTGGAAAATAGTTCGGAAAGTGTGTGGCGTCCCCTGCCTTACTGCTACACCGGGTCTGAAGAAGATATATAGTGTATTACAAGTACGCTGGTGCATTTTTCTCATATTACAAATGTTAAATATTATTACGTAACGTAAAGAAATATCATATTCTTTTACGTAGAAAAATTGAACCTGGATGAAAGTGAAATGGATTACCAGCTAAGAAAACATATTACAACTTGTTCAGCAAAAAGAGGTCATTTTAAACTAGCTCTCTAGTACGTGGCACTAATAAATTAAAACTTAATGTTGTTTTACCTTTTTAAAATCTTGCCTTTTTATATATATCACCCTATTACATTTGTTTACTTGTAAATACTCGCGTGTGTCACACCATGAATGAATAATCGTGAAGCGTGAAAAGTTTCTTTGCTAATACAGATAGTAATGACATGGTGAACGGGAAAAGTGCATCAAGAACCAGTCACTACATAGGTGTCAGTATTTTTTATTTACATAGCTTTGACTGGTCTTCAGTTGCTCTTAATTTTGTTGTTCCCTAGGTGAAATAATACTGCAAGGCCTACAGGTACTTCTTACTTTTATTGTTATTTGTAATGTGGCTGAAAACTAATAAAAGGCAATATTAAAATATGACAAGGAGAACATTTTTTGTTCTTTTACATTTCAGTTCCACTGAACTGGTAATTTCTTAAATTCATTTCGATTTCATCTTTTATTTCATTTTGATTCAGTTTTACTCACCAAAATATAATTGTGGATAGAATAAACCATCTACATATTTCTAAACAGTAGTTTCCTTATAAGCTTACAGTATGAGGTGTATGTGATTTCAAGTAATTGTTTCTTTATAATTCAGATTAAATGGCCCTGAAACTGTTAGAAATAGTGATGTGTGGCTTCTTCATGAAGTCATCGCAAAATTACCCAAATGTCATCTTTACTTTCAAAATTTCAAACAAAAAGTTATTTCAAATTACTTTAAAAACCCTTTGGAATGAAGTCACCAGAAGCAGCTGCTTACTCAGTGACGTTTATACTAGTTAATGATTCTTACTACATCAGTGAGTTTGAAGTTATTTTGCTAATCTGGGGCATATATTATATTTAGGTTGATCAGTTTCAACTTTTTACATTTTTTATGTTTAGGTATGGCTAACATTTTCTTTTACCTGTTACAGGATCATTATACCAGCAGAAGTCAGCGATATTTGATCCTGCTCTGGTCTGTGTGCTGGGGCCGGAGGGGCTTCAGAATAATTAAATTTTAAAATAAAACAATTTTAAACACTTTGAAAATAAAAATTTTTAAACATACATGTCTTGATAATTTTTTTCACACCATTTCCATTCTGATATTTATTTAATTAATTAGGCTTAATAAATTCAGATTAATAATTATATAGCTTAAAACAAGCTGTAAATACCAGGCTGTATTCCATGTGTGTAGATACAGCTGGAGCCAAACTTGGTAAGTCAGGCTTGAAATATAGCTTGAACTCTGCCAACTTTGATGTTTGTTTCAAGCTTGAATCCAACTAACAGGCTTGAATATTCCAGCTTTGATCAAGCTTATATACTTGAACTTTACATCTGGAAACAAGTTTGAAACCGGCTTACTGTGCTATCTGGGACATCAGTCTGAAACTTCCTGTTGTGGAAATGGTTTAGATTCAAGAGGATGGTAGTCGCTGACTGATTTTTAAAACAGGTATTCTTTCTTCCAGATGTACTAGACCAACAAGATTTGCTGGAGAACTTTTGCGAAGTTTGAAAGGTAGGAGATGAGGCACAGGCGGAAGTAATGCAGTGAGTTCGGTGTCGTGAGTCGTGCGTGGGTATTTCAGCTGGTACAACACTTGGCCGCGAAAGACAAAGTTCCCAGGTTCGATTTGTGAAGATACAGCCATTAGTGATAAAGTTTTTCTCTTTTTCTATCATTTCTAAACGTGTGTGAAGTAATAATGTTGAAACGTAACTGCAATTTATTTCTTATTCCTGTAATAGATACATATGATTTCTGAATATTACTTGAATATGGAAAGACTTTAAACTCTTTTGTTTATTTTATCTGAATTTTTAGTATTAACTGTGATGTGAAGAACTGCCATGTAGATCGTGGACATGAAAGCATAGAGAGCGATATCGAAAGCACAGTGGAGCAGCGATATACAATGAGGGAGTGTATGTGTGTGGATTGTGAAACTTAACGATTGGCGATCCGGATTACCGTCACAGTGCGTAATGAAAGTTGAATTGATATTTATCAACAGAAAGATAGCACGGTACTGGACTGTTTCTCAACCGGTATTGACAATACTTTCGCGTGTAGACATTATAGTTATTGTTAGTGTATGAGTGCAAATGCTTTTACATTTAACCGTGTCACGGGGGCCAAGGCTTCATAAAACTGTGTATTGCTTTTGACATCTTAATTAGCAGCAGAGTGTTTGAAGCCGTAACTGTCGCGGTGAGCATAACTACAATTTTGGGCCATGCAACAACGGTTTTACTGATGGTGAATTTGCGACTGCGGTAGTCATATTATGCAAACGTGACGAACAGTGATATAGCGGTTGGAAACTGTTACGAACAGTGTATAAAGTATTGAAATGAGAACTGGGTGTGTATAATGGTTAATAAACGTGCACGTGCTAAAACTGTGCATTATCATCAACAATTACTCGTATTCTGCTAGTGGCCTGTTAAACGCTACTGCGGATGACAGCCTAACCGAGAAAAGAATTAACAAGCAAACTTCGCCGTGGAAATACGACAGACGGAGTTGTTGTAGTAACTTCAAGTGCTACATCATAAATCATCACCGTCGTCTCAAACACGCCACATGCCTCTCCAGCAAGGAACAGATACGAAGCTCTGCCGTGCGCTCTCCCCAGTTAAAGACTTGACTGAAATCCGCAGTTCATATTGTAAATCGTGTGTTTTATTATAAAACTATTTTCTTTATTTTTTTCTTAACGTTTGCCAAGTAAATAAAATTGCTTGAACTATTAACTTTCAATGTAGAATGTTGACGCACCATTAGTTAAAAGTATTTTTCTTTTACTTAAACTATCCCTTTCTTTTAAATAAATGCTGCTGCAGTTACATGTTTTTTTGTGCCTTTTGAGGGATGTGTTACAAACTCGTGTGTAGTGTTATTCTCAAGTAAGTTGGTATACCTCAATGTTTGATACAGTAGCGCACGTAAATCGCAGCGTTCGCCATTTCTTTCCGGGCACCAACCAACAGAATTAAGCTACTTGTTCGCTTCGCAACCAGAGCAAACTGAATGTGACAGCTGTCTAACTACGCAGGTATGTTTACATCGTACTTAGAGTCATGTTCCCACACTTTATATTGTTGTTGATGATTACAGATATAAGTGAACAAATGTATAGGCTAATTCTACAGTGTTTACGGGATCTGCGTGTGAGTTATAAATTTTATTAACTGGGTTGAATCACAGTCTCCACTTTACACAACTCGGATGTAAAATGAGTTGTTCTGGGGCGAAATAATCATACATCAACTCAGTTAGGTTATTTCTTACAAAACCTCGTCCGGTACACATTTTTTAATCTGCCAAGAATTTTCACACATCACGTACTTAGTGGGTCCAGAAGCAATATGCGTCGCTTCAACTTGTTTTTTCAGTAATCAGTCTTCTGACTGGTTTAATGTGGACCGCCTCGAATTCCTCTCCTGGGTCAACCTCTTCATCTCAGAGTAGCACTAGCAACCTAAGCACTCAATAATTTGCTGGATGTATTTACAGTTTTTACCCTCTACAGGCTCCTGTAGTATCATGGATGTTATTCCGCCATGTCTTAACAGATGCTCTACCATCCTGTCGCTTCTTCTTGTCAGTGTTTTCCACGTAATTATTCCTTTTCTCGCTGATTCTCCGGAGAACCTCCTCGTTACTTACCTTACCAGTCCACCCATTGCGAACATCCTTCTGTGCCATCACATCTCAAATGTTTCGATTCTCTTCTTTTCCATTTTTCCCACAGTCCATAGGTCACTACCATACAATGCTGTGCTCCCAACGTATATTCTCAGAAATTTCTTCCTTAAATTAAGACACAATTACAAATAGAACTGCAGTCAATTGTGAAGCTAAACGGAGCGGATATGATAGCGTAGTGTAGCATGACGTTATATGTGTTGTACTGTATGTATATTGTTGTAGAGAGAGATAAGATTCTGGAGCAGGCAAGAAGCTGCCGTTTCTGGTGGGGCCAGAGATGCACAACAACGTTACGGACAGCAAAGTTACAACGCAGGCAACTGGAACGGGCCGCTGTTCCACATGGCAGTGGCTCAATTTAATAATCTATGCATTGTTAAAAGTGGCCTAACGCAATTCATTTATTCGTGTTAATGGCTCTAGCATGGTTTTATATGGTCGTAATGGCAGTGAAATTGTAGTTGGAGACGAATATAGAGAGTCCAGGTTTATGTTCCGCTCTGTACCGCGTCGGGCACGGTATCGATAAATTCAGCCTGAACATTGAATCACTGACTGTATTAGTGATTCAGTCACCATAAATACGCAGTTCAGTAGAGTTTTACCGTGGTACCGTAGTGTAACTTGTGTGAGCAAGCTCGTTATAAATGGGGCAAACTCAGGTTAGATATCCAACAGCTTTGGAGAGCCTCTAGGGCGTATTTATTCGGTTTGAAACCAAAAGAGAATTTTGACGAAAAGCTGTTTTACCACGAGCCGTGGAAAGTCTGATTGTGTAACGCAGCAAAATCCTACGAGACGACATTCGTTGCAATAAGGCACGCAGCCGTCTAGTACGGTGGCTGCTCGATGGCTTTGTTTTTTTTTTTTTTTTTTCCTTCCTTGTGCTTTGCTCACAGCACAGCCAACGCTGCCTGCCGTGAGAACTGCGTAGCGTGACTTATAGTCGATACGAAGATTCATACCCTCTACAAATCTAAATAATCCATATTAGTTATTATCTGATTTTGTTCAAATTTGGTACACAGCCTCTTGTTCTTAATGGAATGATGCTGTCAAAATTTCAGATTTTTATTTATTATAGTTTCGGAGATAAAGAGAATTATCTAAAACTTCTAAAACCTACGCTTGTTTGTTAAAGCCAAGATAGGAACAATAACAGGTTGACTTTCATTATCATTTGAAGCCATTACAAAGTTATCAGTGCATAAAAATCAATTAATTAGAATTTTCTTTTTAAAGCTTTAGTCATTATGCATTACGTAACACAAAAATCGGTCAAAATTATTATTTGATTATATTTTGCCATGTGAGTGCGTGAGAATGATTGAGAGAGTGTATGTGGGACATACGTTAAAATTTAATATTTCATTTTACGTAAAACCTAGTACAAACGAACCTGGGGAAAGTTATGTTGCAACCACGATTCAGATGACGTATGTCTGTGTGTGCTTGCTTTTGTATAAAAGTAGCCATAATGGAAATTAGAGGCGGAACAAGTTTGTTTATCAATTTGAAGAATATGTCACACTTAGTTTATTTTGATTAAACAAAATACAAGACTTTGAAGTTTTGCTGACATTAACTACTATAAAATTAGTGATTGGATAAGGCAAGCTTTGTCGCGTGAATGATCTAGAAGAACGTTCTTATTGGTCGTTTAGATCAACAGCCAATCAGAATTAAGCTGTACCCGTCTGAAAAGAGGAGTGGGCATATAGGAGAGTACCTCGAAAAGAGGAGTCACTTGCTAGCTGGTTTACGGATAACACGATATCAGATCGATCCTTAAAAATCCTCTGTAAGATGAGGGATTTGTGAGCTAATTTCGGTTCAAACATATCGTGAGTATTGGGACTATGTAGTTTCTGGCACAAAGTACCGTTATCCAAGATGGCGGCGACGACGTCATCCAAGATGGCGGCTATGACGTCATCCAAGATGGCGGATTTTAGCGGGAAGTTTGAATTTTGGAAGGAAGGTAGGTCAATTGGGCAACCTCCACTAAACTAACCACCTCCCCTCCCCTAGAAAAATAGTGGGAAGTTCAAATTCCAATATGATAATGCATCACACCTATACTAAGCTAAGAAAATCGCGAGAAGATAGTTCACTTGGGCTACCTCCACTAACCTGTCATCCGACCGCCACCTCTTCCTAGGAAATGGCGCCAAATTTGAATTTTGGTGGTAAAGCAAAGTCAATTCACATATCTCTACTAAGCTAAGGAAATGGCATGAAAGAAAGGTTACCTCTACTAGCCTAAGTCACTCGACCACCACCTCCTCCTAGGGATTTGTGGGAAAAGGACTCAGCCTGTACTGGGCTGCTGGAGAGAGGAAGGAGTGTAATTTATTTATTTTGGGAGAATTTATTAGGGATGGAGTATATTAATCACAGTGATACAGAACACACACTCTGACATGCCACACAGCATACAGACCTGCAAACTACTCCTAAATAACTCATGTATAATTCTCGACACACACGCTTGCTATTTGTAAATTGTCAAAATAACTCATTGCACAGCCTACAGACATGTAAACTACTCGTAAATAATGTAATACATTTACGTCCAGAAAGCCAAACAACTCGTAAATTGTCAAAACAATAATCACTCTAAAAGACTCTGCAAACATACGTGCTAATCATCAACTATCGAAATCATGCACAAGTCTTTATTTAAACAAATAGAGACAGCACCACTATCCAGTGTGTTCGCCAGGGGGTTTGCACTCCAACTGACCTAGTACACACTACCACCACCAGGATTGCTGTCGTCCATTCCGTGAAGTAATCCAAGATGGCAACCATGACATCTGTTGATGATGCAAGTACCTTATCCAAGATGGCGGCAAACAGTGTGTTCACCACGAGTTCTAGAATTAGTACACAGTACCACCACCAGCGGGTACTGTCGTCTGTTCAATGAAATAATCCAAGATGGTGGGGGAAATGGCAGAAAAGTGACTCTGCCTGTGCTGGACATAAGTTTTTATTTTGCAGGCAATGTCTCCACCACAAGATCTAGACTCCAAATGACCTAGTACACAATACTGCCACCAGAGGGTACAGTTATCCCTCCTGTGACACAATCCCATATGGTGGTATGGAGGGGGAAATGGCACGAAAATGACTCAGCCTGCACTGTGCTGCTGGATAGAGTAAGGAAGGAGTGTACTTTATTTATTTTAGAACAATTTATTTAGAGATGGAGTATATTTATCACACTGGTACAAAACACTTGCTGGGGTCACGCCACACAGCCAACAGACCTGTAAACTACTCCCAAATAATGCTCTGCAGACATGCAAACAGCTCCTAACTTACCAAAATAATTTCAGTACAGACTTACAAACTACTTCTAAAAATTGCAGTACACTAATGTCCAGGCACAAAATCGTAAACGGTCCAAATAATGCATAGCTCACCCTACAGACATGCTTGCAAAATAATGCAAGAGACACGAAATCAATGCGCACAAACGCAGCCCCCCCACACCCTGTCCACTGGACCACACAGGAGGTTAGCGGCAGCCCCCGTGAAGTGATGCAGCTGTCAGCTGTCAAACCACGCACAGATGCCCGCACGCATGAGGCAGTGACATCCCTTTCATAATTGACACCTGAGAAATTCATCTCGAAATACGTGTTCACCTAGGCACCGTTGCTGACGCAGATGCTCAAGGGACGCACACGCCATCACAGCCACAAGCTGCCGCCAGACCCAGGTGAAAGTTGCCTCTATTTCCGGGTATACAGTCAGTGTTATACTGACATCACAGAACTCCAACTCACACTGCTCCCATATGCAAGATGCCTTTGGGCAGCATGTGTCTCTACCGTTGATGACAGAGTAGACAGGGCACATTGTTCCCAGCGCAGCATGAGGGATTCGTCTAACTGTGCTTAACTGCAAATAGCGCAGAATAACATCGAATGGACTCTTCCCAGCTGTCCTCACATGATACTCCAATCCATCACGTGTTGCCCTTCCTGCTTTCAACACACACAAATGTTCCCAACGTTATGTAGAGGCTCCTGTATCACTGCACAAAGTATGTGAAAGAATCGAGCATTACGATTGGCTCTTATCGAATTTACCTGCCGAATCACTGATGCCATCGGTATCAAAGCACCATCCACCTTTTCTTTCTTTCTGCAGATGGGACTTTCAGTGGTAAAATTATTTTGCACAGATTGCTAAAGTGCATTGACAGTTAAACCCACAAAGTTGCCTACAGATCATCAAATACATACAAGACTCACAAGAATATTGGAAGCCAGGAACATATTTACCAGTGAAACTAGAATTAAATATTTCGATTTCTGCTACAGTCTGACACCGATCGATATATAGGTAATGTCTTCTCCTGAGGCCTGTGCTTCTGGAACGATTCTAAGTATCTATAGGGCACATAATTTTCCACGTAAAAAATCTCTCTCATACCCTCACGGTTATTGATGTGCTGAATCTATATGTCCCTTACGATAGGACAAACAATCATCCTCCCTACTCATTCCACAACATAAACCACAGTAACTTTACAATGCAATATATACACGTTTTACACAAATGGTGCAGTTATCTTTTACATCTGTACAGCAACCGAAAAAATTATGGTATGCCTACACTCACACCAGCCATACGTCACGATGCTCCTCAGCGCTAGGGAAGCACCATCCGCCTTTTCTTTCTTTCTACAGACATGGCATTCAATGGCAATAAGCTATTTTCCACTGATCACCATATTGCATTGATAACTAAACCTAGCAAAGTGCCATACATATCGTCAGATACGGAAAGACTCTTACTCAATTACACTGCTCTCCCACTGAGGACAGGAGCTTGAATATTAGAGCATGAAACCGATCTCCAACCCAGACATATATCACTGCATATCATGTCCATGTAGTAAACATACAATTCATATCCTCCGCCATACAAAATCATCCCTTTTACATCAGAAAGCCTCAGTGGATCGAAGTCACTCTCAGAACTGTTTTGCAAAGTCTGGCTTGTCCCCCCCCCCCCCCCCCCCCGATCAGAACCTGTCTGCTTGTTCGCATTTCTACACTCATCTCCGGACTCTGGGATTATAAGAACTTATCTAATTTCACATGTTTTGCACACAGCAGTGCCCTACTGATTGCTCACGCAACATAATTCTGAAGATGTAGACTGGGAATCATCCCTATAATTTACATGTTCAACTAAGGTGTTTCTCATGTCTAGAGAACTGGCAAACGTGTCTGTCACATGCTAGATGCGCACCCCACAATCGATCTTCTCTCAACTAGATAAAAGCATGAAATGTGCAGAAGCAATCAACCGAACAATTTACTTGGGAAGAAATAACGGTCCAGCGCAAATGCATCTCCATATTCATTCTCAAATTTCCATGCGATCACGAAAGCATTCCAACACATACTAAGTATTAGTTCGCTATTCAGTAGTCTAGAGGACAACACCTTAATTCATCTACATTCCTACACTCGAACAGGTCTCTTCAGTCTGAGAGCTCCTACCATTAAAGGGAAACGTGAATCACCCCCGCACAGGTCACCGGCACTGCAGGCCGAACACACGCAGGTAGAATCAATCATCCTAAGAAATCGGTCACATGTACAGGGTGGTCCATTGATAGTGACCGGGCCAAATATCTCACGAAATAAGTGTCAAACGAAAAAACTACAAAGAATGAAACTTGTCTAGCTTGGAGGGGGAAACCAGATAGCGCTATGGCTGGCCTGCTAGATGGCACTGCCATAGGTCAAACGGATATCAACTGCGTTTTTTAAATTGGAACCCCCATTTTCATTACATATTCGTGTAGTTCATAAAGAAATATGAATGTTTTAATTGGCCCACTTATTTCACTTCGTGATAGATGGCGCTGTAATAGTCAGAAACATATGGCTCACAATTTTAGACGAACAGTTGGTAACAGGTAGGTTTTTAAATTAAAATACAGAACGTAGGTACGTTTGAACATTTTGTTTCGGTTGTTCCAATGTGATACATGTACCTTTGTGAACTTATCATTTCTGAGAACGCATGCTGTTACAGAGTGATTACCTGTAAATACTAAATTAATGCAACAAATGCTCAAAATGATGTCTGTCAACATCAATGCATTTGGCAATATGTGTAACGACATTCCTCTCAACAGCGAGTAGTTCGCCTTCCATAGCCGGCCGAAGTGGCTTAGCGGTTCTAGGCGCTTCAGTCTCGAACCGCGCGACTGCTACGGTCGCAGGTTCGAATCCTGCCTCGGGCATGGATGTGTGTGATGTCTTTAGGTTAGTTAGGTTTAAGTAGTTCTAAGTTCTAGGGGACTGATGACCTCAGCTGTTAAGCCCCATAGTGCTCAGAGCCATTTGAGCCATTTTTTTCGCCTTCCATAATGTTCGCACATGCATTGACAATGTGCTGATGCATGTTGTCAGGCGTTATCGGTGGATCACGATAGCAAATATCCTTCAACTTTCCCCGCAGAAAGAAATCCAGGGACATGACATCCGGTGAACGTGGTATGGTGCTTTGACGACCAATCCACCTGTCATGAAATATGCTATTCAATACCGCTTCAACCACACGCGAGCTATGTGCTGGACATCCATCATGTTGGAAGTCCATCGCCATTCTGTGATGAAGTGAAACATCTTGTAGTAACATCGGTAGAACATTACATAGGAAATTAGCATACATTGCACCATTTAGATTGCCATCGATAAAGTGGGGGCCAATTATCCTTCCTCCCATGATGCCGCACCATACATTAACCCGCCAAGGTCGCCGATGTTCCACTTGTCGCAGCCATCGTGGATTTTCCGTTGCCCAATAGTGCATATTGTGCCGATTTACGCTACCGCTGTTGGTGAATGACGCTTCGTCGCCAAATAGAACGCGTGCAAAAAATTTGTCATCGTCTCGTAATTTCTCTTGTGTCCAGTGGCAGAACTGTACACGACGTTCAAAGTCGTCACCGTGCAATTCCTGGTGCATAGAAATATGGTACGGGTGCAATCGATGTTGATGTAGCGTTCTCAACACCGACGTTTTTGAGATTCGCGATTCTCGAGGAATTTGTCTGCTACTGATGTGCGGATTAGCCGCGACAGCATATAGGATATAAAGTATGGCAAAACGTCACAAAATCAGTAAAATTCTGCTTTGACATGTTCTTGCTCCATCACTTCACAGGATAATTGCTTTGGATTTTACGTATCATGCTGCATGTGTGGGTATGTGATCGAGCTCGTTTCTGTAGACTTATCGAACACCAGTGTAAAGATTTGTCGCCTGTACTGGAGAAAAACCAAGTCAGTATGAGGGTTCCTTCTAGTGGTGGAGGAGCTGAGAGTTGTGATAATAGTTATTGTAGTTTCGGAAATAGTTTATTGCGGTTTGGATGTATTTTGAATAGACATTTTGATGCGGTTTGGGAGCGTTTTGATGCAGCCTCCCAGACACTGAAGACCGAGAACAACTTGCAAATTATGTTCTGTCTGCGCTCAGTTTTAATTATCCTCATGCATACTATGTAGGGATTCATAACAACTTCTCCGACAAAGATGATATAAATAGTACACAGAAGCGCTGCATTAAAGCGGACAAAACATGTATCCCCCAATCCAGAACAATGTTCTCCGCCATTCCATCGACTTGCAAAGAATGTTCTTCCCACAAGTATTAACTAGAGGAACCAATGTATCGAACAGATATAAACTGTTTCCTATAAAGGAAGTTACTCCTCTACGTACAGATGATGTGCTATGTGTACAAAAAAGAAAACCGGAGCTACACGACACTGAAGTCATGATATGAGAACTGGGGTGTATGGCAAAGACAGTTGTAATTGAAAAAAGAAGAGGCAACTGCAGATCTGCGAGCAGGGTTTACATATGAATTTAAACATCGTCTATGGAGAAATCTGTTTCAACAGGCGGAGTGGAGGGGGGGGGGGGGGGACGTATTAGCATTTACAGTAAGCAGAATTGAAAACAGGGCACGTGTTGGAATCAGTACAATTAAGTGATCTGGGGAAGAGTGGACTGATGATACGTACATATGCTTTAATAGTGGAAGGAGGGTGCTTTATAGAGATGTGGAGTCAAGAAGAAACTGCCATATCCCCCTAGGCGTGAGCAATATTACCTAACATTGGAGCATGACTGCTGTCATACCAAGAGCTCCCCCTACATCCAGTTATGCATTGTAAACCATAGAAATGAATGCACCCTGAAAGATGCATAGCACTGCAGTAATGTTGCCTATGTCCGAAGATTTTGGGGTCAGGACACTCAGTGAGGCTATTGCTTCCGGCTGTCCTGGATGACATTTAAGTGCCAGATCCTTCCAAGCAAGCAACTGAAGTCTCTGCTATAGGTGTGCAAGCACAAGCACGTTTGGGATGAGGTCTGACTTTCCGGCATACCCGCATCTTCAGAATCACACACATACAGAACGTTTTGACGTTCAGCAGTTTTCATAAGGAGTAGTGTTCGTATTATTTCAGTCAATGTCAGACACACATTAGTAATGGTTGTTGACGCGAAGAGACATTTGTTGACGTGACAAGTCGTCGAGAGCAGTGTTTTGAATCTCGAGTATTTGGGAAAATGTATTGAACTTATGGAAAGCCTGGTAAAATTACGAAAATTGATGGTAAATACGTAAAACTAAGAGTACTTACATGCCAGCTGGGGTGTATGAAAGTCATTCCATTCCTCCACAAGTACGACTGACAATTGGTGGCGCATACATCTACATCTACATCTATACTCCGCGAGCCACCTTACGGTGTGTGGCGGAGGGTACTTATTGTACCACTATCTGATCCCCCCTTCCCTGTTCCATTCACGAATTGTGCGGGGGAAGAACGACTGCTTGTAAGTCTCCGTATTTGCTCTAATTTCTCGGATCTTTTCGTTGTGATCATTACGCGAGATATATGTGGGCGGTAGTAATATGTTGCCCATCTCTTCCCGGAATGTGCTCTCTCGTAATTTCGATAACAAACCTCTCCGTATTGCGTAACGCCTTTCTTGAAGTGTCCGCCACTGGAGCTTGTTCAGCATCTCCGTAACGCTCTCGCGCTGACTAAATGTCCCCATGACGAATCGCGCTGCTTTTCGCTGGATCATGTCTATCTCTTCTATTAATCCAACCTGGTAAGGGTCCCATACTGATGAGCAATACTCAAGAATCGGACGAACAAGCGTTTTGTAAGCTACTTCTTTCGTCGATGAGTCACATTTTCTTAGAATTCTTCCTATGAATCTCAACCTGGCGCCTGCTTTTCCCACTATTTGTTTTATGTGATCATTCCACTTCAGATCGCTCCGGATAGTAACTCCTAAGTATTTTACGGTCGTTACCGCTTCCAATGATTTACCACCTATGGCATAATCGTACTGGAATGGATTTCTGCCCCTATGTATGCGCATTATATTACATTTATCTACATTTAGGGAAAGCTGCCAGCTGTCGCACCATGCATTAATCCTCTGCAGGTCCTCCTGGAGTACGTACGAGTCTTCTGATGTTGCTACTTTCTTGTAGACAACCGTGTCATCTGCAAATAGCCTCACGGAGCTACCGATGTTGTCAACTAAGTCATTTATGTATATTGTAAACAATAAAGGTCCTATCACGCTTCCCTGCGGTACTCCCGAAATTACCTCTACATCTGCAGATTTTGAACCGTTAAGAATGACATGTTGTGTTCTTTCTTCTAGGAAATCCTGAATCCAATCACTATTTGTGCTCTACGCGTTTAAGTCCTGCAGTATACACCCTGTTCCACATGTGGTTATCTATTGTAAGCCATAAAAATTAAAGACGCAGTGTCCAAAGATTTCCAAGTCAGTATGCCCAATCTAGGACGCTGAAACAGTGATCAGGTACCTGGGTGCGATACAAGAAATCAGTGCTCTTGGTCTCTTCGAAAATTGTATATAGAGACATCTGCTACCCCATCACTGTGGAACAAGAGACCAAATGTAGAGATCATCATCTTCGAATTGCTGAAAAATCTTCCAGTTTCCATATGTTGCGATGTCTTCCACATTTTTGTCAATAAGAAACACCACCTGTGTCTTTTACCGTAGTTACACCACCCTGTGTGTCTTGTGAGAGCAGCACACTCTAAACCATGCGATGTCCAGATTCCTGTGAGAAACAATGGATCAAAAAGTGTTAATGTCGGTTTAGCACCTGACATAAATCTCGAACTCATGGTATGCAAAGAGAATGCATGGAAGTGTACAAACCTGGTAGCCCTTCACTGCCTGGACGTGTTACAGCAAAAAACAATGTATTAAACTGCTTATGAAACTACAATACAGGAATCTCTATTGTGATTGATAGTCTGTGGGATATAGTGTGGGTTATAGTCTTCTTCCAGTAGAGGTAATAAAACTTTCAAGCGACTTCAGTCACTGGCCACCTGCTCCAAAGGACAAATACATGTACATTTAATGGGATCGCCACACATACTCGATGTCAACACGCAGACAGTATTTGTTTTCAATGTATCAGGAGAGAGAGATGCAGTAAAAATCATATCTAGTTCTGTACAAGGTGATGTTACTGAAGTTTTTATAGTTCGTAGTCTTACTCCGTCAGATGCTACAAAATAACGAAATAACGAAAAGAGAGAGATGTGAATTGTAACTTGCTTTTGAAGGTAAAAGTGACTGCGGTTTTTTTTCTGACGAGCGAATGGATAGCATGGAAGATACTGTTGTGTACTGATATTTCTTGCACCTGAAATTCATGTAATACACACGTGCACCACAATTTATTTACAAGACTTCCACGTGAGGAACACTCTCAACTATGTCAATTTCTCCTCAGACTGAAAGAAATCAGTTGTATCTGTTCTCGTGGAAGCATGACTGCTTTATGACTGTCACGAATGAGTTTTTCTTTAATAGCTGGTCGCTTATTAGAGATAAGTTCACGTTAGACACAATTATTCCACTGAAAATTTCCGTCAGACTACAGCTTATAACATATATGTATCGGTAGACTGAATGTTTTCAGAGATTAAAGTTCTCACTTTTACTCAGATAGGTGTTCTGAAATAACAAGGACATTCTGCAGTGATTGGTAGTTTTGAAACTAGAATAGTGGAGTTTCCAATTCATTTAGAATGTGTTGTGGATTTTATACATAGTAGACATGTACAAGAGATGTGTGATAGTTTAATGTATGTATAAAAAAAACTAGAGTTTTGACCTTAGTAGTTTGCCTCTCCATCATAGATAACTGTATCATAGACAGAGTTCGTAGTTTTACTCAGCTGGATGTTATGAAATAATGAGGAGGAATGGGACGGGAACTATAGCTTGCTGTCGTGTGTAAAAATGTTCTTTTTTTGCTTACATGCGAATGGACAGCATGAAAACCACTGTTCTATGTTAATATTTGTGCATCTGAAATGTATGTAATATCCACAAGTGCGACAGTTTACGAAATTTCCACAAACACTAATTTTGAGTGTTCGGAGGCTAGGAGAGCACATGGGCTATGGGAGGCTACTTGAGGCGGCTGGCGGCAGTGGGAATAGTCGGCGCCACTGTATTGAATAGGGACCATTCACAGTGAACTCAACGCTTGTCGCAGCGCCCACCCCTCTGGCTAGTGCAGAACCATTATCTACAGGTGGGTCCAGCTGCTGCCTGGAAACAGTATTTTATGGTCAATCCAACGGCGACCAAAGCAGAGCACCTGAAGTAGAAAGTTCTGCTTGTGTACCACCAGCGACAGGTTAAAACAGGCCTTGGACCCTCCTGTAGGGTGAGGAGAGGGCTGGAGTGGCGGAGGAGACTGTTAAATCGATATCCATACATCGAGGTAGCTCTGGTGGAAGTTTTTTTCCAGTTGTTGTGTGATGTTATAACAGTGTTTGTCTTCCTGTAGGACCAAGTATGGGATGCACTCGTAGCATAACATAGTCGTTGATTATTCTTTCTTTTTAAGTTGCTCCATTATAAGAGGATTACCTCTCTCTCCTCCTAAGACACACCAGTGAGACTCACAAGCAAAACACGTCTATCCATCACAGAATTTTCGCTCAATATTGGTTTTTGTGTTGTTGTTTGGTCCTACCACTGTTACATTATTGTTGAAGTCTTCTATTCACCGTAGTGAGTGAGACTTGCTAGATGAATGTATGTTTAAGGACTGTTGGATGGTGTTCAGTGCTTGATTTGTAGTATATTCAACGCGAGATTCAATGTCCTCAGTTCAATATTCATTGTAGCAAACATAAGTTCATATCACGAGACTGAGTTTACACTTTTTTAGCTGGATATTTCATTGATTTTAGTACTCCACTATTTGCACTGTTACCTTAACTGTATTCGTTTTAAGAGCATGAGACTATACCAATTACAAGATGTGAGGTGAGATCTGTCAGTGCAAGATTCGTTGTAGCAAACATAAGAATCACGCCTGGAAAGTGAATTGACACTTATTTAGTTGGAAATTTCGTTGATTTTAGTACCATATACACTGTTTGCCCTTTCAGTGTGTTCTTTTTAAAAGTGTAAGACTATTCCCTTTATACGATGTGAGGCGAGGTCTGCTTGTACAATCTTTGTTGTAGCAAGCATAAGAATCACACCTGGAGAATACATTATGGTAATGCATGCTTCCACAGTATACAAGAAAACACAAAAAAATGCTTCAAATGGCTCTGAGCACTATGGGACTTAAACATCTGAGGTCATCAGTCCCCTAGACTTGGAACTACTTAAACCTAACCAAGCTAAGGACATCACACACATCCATGCCCGAGGCAGGATTCGAACCTGCGACCGTAGCAGCAGCGCAGTTCCGGAGTGAAGCGCCCAGAACTGCTCGGCTACAACGGCCGGCCGCAGAAAACACACACACACACACACACACACACACACACACATACGCAAAGCTGTTGTGCGGTACAATGGTGCATCTGAAACCTCTACAAGACAGCCTTTGGACAGTTTACCTGAAGAAGTAGAATAAACGTGAGCTATGACGGTTTATAACCACATGAAGGGTTGGAGGCTAGCGAGTGCAGGCACTGTTCTCCACTTGTCAGGGGCGAGCGGGCACAACGGCGCACAGTGAGATGACTACAACAAAAATCCACGTGTGTCTCATTTAACCAGGACATACTGTTTGAGTATTTTTTTCCTACATGAGACAGATTTTATTTGGTCAAGGGTCTCTTTCAGATGGTGATAGCACATCTAGAATGTTCGAAAGTACGCCACTGTTGACGACACAATTCTTCATCCATGATGAAGAGATGCAATAGTCAGCTATTTTGCTATTGTTCCAGGGGGAGGGGGGGGGGGGACAGTCTTTCCGAGAAATATGTTTAAGGGCCTATAGGAAGCGTCCTGTTCTTGAGTCTTTTGTCCATCTGTGACTGATTTCCGCAGACTGGAAAAAGTATATGACTACTAGGAGATGGATCTCTTTGTGTACCATCAGTGACAGGTTAGAACAGGTCTGGCATCCGTGCCTAGAGGAGGAAGAAGAGGAGAGGAAGGGAGATAGGAGGCTGATTAGTCTGCCAGCAGCCATAAAAAGCTTAACAACCAATGAAATTCAGTTTAAGAGAACCCTAAAGGATTTATTGGTGGCCAACTCCTTCTACTCCATTGATGAATTTCTCAGTAGAACCAACTGATTTGTGTGTGTATATATATTTAAGTACAATATAACTTCTGCACAATTTCAGTGCAGTAATGTGTTAGTTGTAAATAAGTGTGTGTGTGTGTGTGTGTGTGTGTGTGTGTGTGTATGTGTGTGTGTGTGTGTATGTATGTATGTGTGTGTGTGTGTGTGTGTGTGTGTGTGTGTGTACAATCTAATTTCTGCACAATTTCAGTGCAGTAATGTGTTAATTGTTAATAAGTATTATAGTAGTTGTATTTCACATTTATTACCTTATAAATAAATAAAAAACTCTTTTTATTTTAAATTCAGTGCATTAGTATTTGTAAAATGATTCTTTCATAAAGTGTTCATTAAAAATGACGATCATTCCACTTGGGACCTGTGGAATGGTGCATTAGCTTATTTGTTTGAGTTGTAAATATTTGTCATGTATTGTTGTTTTTCTGACATGTTCTATATCCTGGAGGACCTCCCTTTACAGATCAATTGGAATGAAAGTAAATCTAATCTAGTCTATCCACACACTGAGGTGAACACACGTCCAGCTGCCGCCGCTCTCTCCTGCTGAGATCTTTTAGGATCGGTTTTTGCGGTTCTTATGTTATTACAATGATTTTTCTCAATTCCCAGTGTGTGTGTTGCATTACGATCTATTGTTTATGAGTGGTGCTTTTTTCATTACAAGTTGATGTGTAATTATAGCAGAGAACCATATTCCTTCAGTTGTGGTAGCGTATATTGGCCTTCCTACACATCAGTGATGGTTTGCTGTCTATCCCTTCTTACCATGCACGTATAAGTGTGTACACGTTTCTCAGCAGCTACTTCACTTGTAGATCTGTAGGACGCAACTCTTCCTACACTTCCAAGAGCATTTACAGTCCTATCCCTTCTTACAATGTATCTGTGTACTACTTCCTCAGCAGCTATTTCACTTGTAGATCGGTAGGACGCTAGTCTTCCTACACATCAGTGATATTTTGCTGCCCTATCCCTTCTAACCATGTATGTGTGTGTGTGTGTGTGTGTGTGTGTGTGTGTGTGTACAAGTTCCTTAGGAGCTATTTCACTTGTAGATTGGTAGTAGACAACTCTTCCTACACTTCAGTCATAGTCTGTTCTCCTATCCCTTCTTACAAGCTATGTATGTGTGTGCTTACAAGTTCCTCTACGGTTATATACTTGTTGATTGGCAGCGGCTGTAGGACAGTTCTCCACCAATTTCGAGTGGTATTTTGGATAGGGCACAGAACAAAGTGAACACACACACACACACACACACACAAATGCGATCAGAAAGGGTAACAAAAACTGTTTCAAGAGTCCTTATTCGAGTCCCCTACACCAAGATGAAAACCTCTGGTTCATTTGGTCTGAGGCAGTGGAACAGGATAAAGTGATCTCTTGCACTGTGGATTGACCAGCCATTTCAAAAAACATGAAGAGCTCCCGGCAAAGGCAGTAGTCTCTATGAGTTGCAAAATGCTTCCTCACTATTATTTGCTTAAAAGTATTCCCCCTACGCTCATCCATTATCTCCACCTTCCATTCCTCGTGTAGGTGGCTATGGATGCAGTCCTCAGCAGCATGCTTACAGGTAACACACTTGTTAAATTCCTCTCTGTCCAACACCAAAATCTCGTCATCTGAACTCATTTCACACAAAAAATAAATAAATAAGTAGCTTGCATCCTTCCTCTCCAGCGGCTCAGCACAGACTGGGTCTTTTCCTCGCCAATTTTAAGCAGTGTTTATATGAATTTCAAGCAGCATGGCTGTAGGGTAATTGTCAGTTCAATTTCCCTACCAAAATTTAGGAAATTCCTCCAGCACGATAACACACCTCTAAATAAATGAACACAATTCCCAAACAGTGGAGAGTACATCCATACTCTCCACAGCTCAGTACAGACTGTCTTTCTGCCACCAGTTCACAAATGGAGGAGGGGGAAGTGAGGGAGGGGAGAGGAGAAGAGAAGGAGGGGAAG
Source organism: Schistocerca americana (assembly GCF_021461395.2). Classification (NCBI taxonomy): domain Eukaryota; kingdom Metazoa; phylum Arthropoda; class Insecta; order Orthoptera; family Acrididae; genus Schistocerca; species Schistocerca americana. Next base: position 769,781,950 of record NC_060120.1, on the reverse strand, counting down.
GGAAGTGGAGGAGGATTGAGGAGGTTGTGCCAGAAAGAACATTATTCTCCTGCTGTCCTCTGTTTGCAATGGAGGTGTAGTGCGTGTCCAGCGATTAGTAGCGGTGATATTTGGGTTGGCCCTGGCGCTTTGTAGGCTTCAGAAGGTCCCAGATGGTCGTTGTTAGCAGCCATGTAGCTCTTCAACTGTAATGGTGGGGTCCCGTAGGAGAACTCGGCCAGGAACTCGGCCTTGGGTGTGGGTAGCAGATGGCTTCACCACTGAATGTTGGATGGAAAGGTCCATTGTCAATTAAATTATAGTGTTTTGAGAGCAGAAATAGTGAAACATACTGAATGAAGATTTAGGGCTTTTGTTCAAAAGGATTGCTTCTCTACGCTTCCATCAGCATGTTTTCTGCAAAGCACTTATTGTCCCTCTTGCGGTGGTATTTGTCATTCGAATTACATAAGGAGACTTGGAAAATAAGTCTATGATGATGAGTCACATCTGTCTGAGGAAGGGGCCGGCGAAGTCAGTGTGGGCACGCTCCCTTGGGCACTGCGGAGTCGGCCATTGCTCACATGCTGACTGGTTCGCCGCACAGATCTCGCTGGAGTGGGCTCCTTTCAGGGTCTTGCATGATGCAGGGTGAGTAGGCTTGCCGACTACGCGCGCTTTCTTGCGTGTCATTCCCCAGTGGTCAGTGTGCAGGATGCTTTATGACACCCTCAGGCCTCAGGCAGTGGCTGTGGGAAAACCACCCGGCAGTCGTCGTTATTAAGTGTGACCATCAGTACCATCTAGATCCTGCTTTTTTGTGAAAAGTATGTGTGGTGTGCTGGAAGGGAGTGGGGTGGAGGCGTTCCTATGAACTCTTTGACTACTGTATTTCACAAGTAGTTTCAAGTTAAGGTGCTCAGCTGTATGCTTCACAATTCCCTATGCAGTGACAGGAAACTCTTGTAGGTGAGTTTTGTTCTGGCGTGACCACAAGCGCCGGAACGAAGATGAAAAACACAAGAGAAGAGAAGGCAGTGAGACGACGTCGGTCAACAGCGCGCTGATCATGAAGTCATCATGAAAGGAGCGGCATCTAGCCGAAGTGAATATAAACGCCGCTCCTGCCAGCCTCGGCCGGACGTTAGTGGACAGCATTCGCAGAGAATTAGCACGGCCTAGCAGAGTGTGATCCACAAACTGTGTGTCAAATTTGCATGAACATTATATGTAACAATGGACCTAGATTTATATTGCACGTCGCCCATCGCTTGTAACACCATTGTTATTTCAAAGTTAAGTATTGTCAATCTTCTGTTTTATAATAAAAACTATTAATCTGAGTTTGCTTGTATTGTTGTATAGCATTCCGAGAACGCAGCATCCTTTAGGTACCTTATAGGAGACGAGTTTTCTAAGCTGCTGTCTATTAGGATGCAGAGTGTTTCCCGGAAATCATATATGGGATTTGGTTCCATTGGTAGTTGGGACAGGGCATTGCTACTAGCATGTTATGGTGTTGGCCAATACTGAATTGAATAATTGTAACTGCTGAGGAAGAGAGCTCAACATTGCAGGCGTTGTGCTGTTTCTTCTGGAGGGCAGTTCATACGACCGAACAAGGAAACTGATGGTTTATCGGTTGTTACGAGGTAAAATTTTGTGCCGTAAAAAATTTCTAGAGATTCTGTATCCCAAATATGATAGACAATGCTTCGTTTTGATTTTGAGTAATTGATATAGGCTGAAGCGAGCGTTTTACATGTATGTGCTACCGGCTAATTATGCCCTTTATCGCTTTTCTGAGAAATAACAGCCCTGAACGCCACTTTGAGATGCGTTACTGGCCAGGATAAGGCGTTTTTATTGGTCATACAAGCAAGGAGCAGATTCGTGAAAAACCTCCTGAAACTGTTATAACCATTCATATTGTGCAATTTTTTTGGTAGATTATTACAGGGTCTGACGGTCTAGGTATCATTTTGTATAAATTTTGCGTAATAATCAATTTTTCAGTGAAATGAATGAAAGTCTTTTAAGTTAGTAGCCACTTGAATTTTTTCAATGGATTCTACATGTTATCAGTCAGTCCTGTATGACGCAATATGTGGTCCAAGCACTGCATTTCCTCTTGAAAGAACTGGTACTTTCATACGTTACACATTGAACCATTTTGTTGTAGTGACTAGTACAGTAGAATGTAATTCGGGATGTTTCTGTCTTGTAGCACTACTTATTAACATATCGTCCATATAACTGACTGTGATCAGGATGTTTTGAATCATCTGCTTCAAAAACCATTGGAAAATAGTTGCTGCGCTCAATTTCGAAAGGAAACCCGTTGTATCTATACATTCCAAATGGAGTGTTGATGACTATAAATTGATGGGACTATTCGTCGAGCGTAAATTGTAAATAAGCTCCCGATAGATCAATTTTAGGGAAGTACTGTCAACCTGATAGTCTTGAAATGAGTTCTTCTGGCCTTAGAATGAGATAGATGTCAGTCTCTGATTGTGCTCAAAATGGTTCAAATGGCTCTGAGCACTATGGGACTTAACATCTGAGATCAGTCCCCTAGAACTTAGAACTACGTAAACCTAACCTAAGGACATCACATACATCCATGCCCGAGGCAGGATTCGAACCTGCGACCGCAGCGGTCGCGCGGTTCCAGACTGAAGCGCCTAGAACCGCTCGGCCACAGCGACCGACTCTGATTGTGCATTTATAGTGATGTAAAGTCTTCACAAACACCTAGGGAGCCATTTGCTTTGTGCCTGACGTGATGGCATTGTGCGACGCCGTTACCGTGCATTTACTACAAAGAAGTACGCGCTGCTTCCTGCAGAAGTGTAACCCTTGAGATATTGGCTGAAGAAACGGAGAACCAATCTGAGTATAGGTTTCCTCATTTGTAAGAGAAACTGGTGAATATTTATCGACAGAAATTTTCCTAGTTGAATATTGATCGCTGGTGGGAGGAAAAGATTTGTCGTGCTCTATGAAAACGCAAAACTGTGGTTATAGCGTGGTTACGCTGCCGCGGCGTTGTGATACAGTGCGGTGCTGCTTTTGCAAACTCCTGCCACATGTCCTTATTTTCTCTGTACAGACAGAGTGCGCGTATGTTTAGCAAAACGCTCTGAAGACCTTCGATACCACTTTCTGTTATTTTTATAGCGGGTATGTGCGATAGATTACGTGAAGACTGCGAGTCAAATACACGCTGCTGCTGATTTGTTGTTTTGGCTTTGTCCCTAAGTGGACATTTTGGATCTGACACCCAAGTCGAATGAGATATATTTAATTTGATCTGATAACTCTTACTGTGGAGTGAATGGGAACGCCATTTTACGAAATCTACCTCACTTTCAGCAAAATTTTGTTGTGCTGTATTCAATACTTTCAAACGGGTTTTCCTACTATTAACACTTCCCAGAATATGATTTGTTAACTTCATTGCCTGGCACAGACTTCTTTATTGGGCGAATGCATAATTATTACAGGACTCTCTAACGATTCAGTATACAATGAAGTGACAAACGTCATGGGATACCTCCTAATATCGTGTCGGACCTCCTTTTTACCAGCGTAGTGCAGCTGTTCGACGTGGCATGGACTCAGTAAGTCGTTGGAAGTCCTGTGCAGTAATGGTGAGCCATGTTGCCTCTATAACCGTCCAAAATAGCAAAAGTGTCGCCAGTGCAGCATTTTGTTTACGAACTAACATCTCGATTATATCCCATAAAAAATTCTATGAGAGGCCAAATCATCCGCTCGAATTGCTCAGAATGTTCTCCAAACCAATAGAGAACAATTGTGGCCCGGTGACATGGAATTGCCATCCATAAAAATTCCAGCGTTGTTTGGGAATACGGGCTGCAAGTGTTCTCCAAGTAGCCGAACGTAACCATGTGCAATCAATGATCGGTAAGTTGGACTGGAGGACCCAGTCCATTCCAAGTAAACACAGCTGACACCATTATATAGCCGCCACGAGTTTGCACAGTGCCTTGTTGACAACTTAGGTTCATGGCTTCGTGGGGTCTGCACCACACTCACACCCTACCATCAGTTCTTACCAAATGAAATCGCGACTCATCTGACCAAGCCACGGTTTTTCAGTCGTCTAGGGTCCATCTAACATGGTCATGAGCCCAGGAGAGGCGCTGCAGGCGATGTCGTGCTGTTAAAGAAGGCACTCGCGTAGGTCGTCTGCTGCCGTAGCCTATTAACCTCAATTTTCGCCACACTTTCCTAACAGATACGTTCGTCGTACGTCCCAGAATGATTTCTGCAGTTACTTCACGCAGTGTTGCTTCTCTGTCAGCACTGCAACTCTATGCAAACGCCGTTGTTCTCAGTCGTTAAATGAAGGTCGTCGGCCACTGCGTCGTCCATGTTGAGAGGTAGTGCCTGAATTTGGGATTCTCTGCTCACTCTCTACGGAGTCGATCTCGGAATATTGAATTCCATAACCATTTCCGAAGTGGAATGTGCCATGCATATAGCTCCACCTATTATTCCGCGTTCAGAGTCTATTAATTTCCACACGAATCACCTGAGTGCAAATGACATCTCCACCAATGCACTGCCCTTTGATGCCTTGTTTACGCGAATATACTGCCATCTACACTCCTGGAAATTGAAATAAGAACACCGTGAATTCATTGTCCCAGGAAGGGGAAACTTTATTGACACATTCCTGGGGTCAGATACATCACATGATCACACTGACAGAACCACAGGCACATAGACACAGGCAACAGAGCATGCACAATGTCGGCACTAGTACAGTGTATATCCACCTTTCGCAGCAATCCAGGCTGCTATTCTCCCATGGAGAAGATCGTAGAGATGCTGGATGTAGTCCTGTGGAACGGCTTGCCATGCCATTTCCACCTGGCGCCTCAGTTGGACCAGCGTTCGTGCTGGACGTGCAGACCGCGTGAGACGACGCTTCATCCAGTCCCAAACATGCTCAATGGGGGACAGATCCGGAGATCTTGCTGGCCAGGGTAGTTGACTTACACCTTCTAGAGCACGTTGGGTGGCACGGGATACATGCGGACGTGCATTGTCCTGTTGGAACAGCAAGTTCCCTTGCCGGTCTAGGAATGGTAGAACGATGGGTTCGATGACGGTTTGGATGTACCGTGCACTATTCAGTGTCCCCTCGACGATCACCAGTGGTGTACGGCCAGTGTAGGAGATCGCTCCCCACACCATGATGCCGGGTGTTGGCCCTGTGTGCCTCGGTCGTATGCAGTCCTGATTGTGGCGCTCACCTCCACGGCGCCAAACATGCATACGACCATCATTGGCACCAAGGCAGAAGCGACTCTCATCGCTGAAGACGACACGTCTCCATTCGTCCCTCCATTCACGCCTGTCGCGACACCACTGGAGGCGGGCTGCACGATGTTGGGGCGTGAGCGGAAGACGGCCTAACGGTGTGCGGGACCGTAGCCCAGCTTCATGGAGACGGTTGCGAATGGTCCTCGCCGATACCCCAGGAGCAACAGTGTCCCTAATTTGCTGGGAAGTGGCGGTGCGGTCCCCTACGGCACTGCGTAGGATCCTACGGTCTTGGCGTGCATCCGTGCGTCGCTGCGGTCCGGTCCCAGGTCGACGGGCACGTGCACCTTCCGCCGACCACTGGCGACAACATCGATGTACTGTGGAGACCTCACGCCCCACGTGTTGAGCAATTCGGCGGTACGTCCACCCGGCCTCCCGCATGCCCACTGTACGCCCTCGCTCAAAGTCCGTCAACTGCACATACGGTTCACGTCCACGCTGTCGCGGCATGCTACCAGAGTTAAAGACTGCGATGGAGCTCCGTATGCCACGGCAAACTGGCTGACACTGACGGCGGCGGTGCACAAATGCTGCGCAGCTAGCGCCATTCGACGGCCAACACCGCGGTTCCTGGTGTGTCCGCTGTGCCGTGCGTGTGATCATTGCTTGTACAGCCCTCTCGCAGTGTCCGGAGCAAGTATGGTGGGTCTGACACACCGGTGTCAATGTGTTCTTTTTTCCATTTCCAGGAGTGTATATACGTGCATATCGCTATCCCAGAACTTCTCAGTGAAGAATTATTTGCAATTTTGATTCTCACACAAAAATCGACACTTACGGGTCAGCCGTTTAAAATCAGTTGCCCATGCAGAAAATGACTGATGCAAGGTCTTGCGGCAGCGAAAACAATTTGAGCCCAGCTGCTATAAGATGTGCTTGCTACTCGTAATGCATGGAGAGCGAACAACTGATTTCCCAGAAATCTAAACACTCAGGTATATCGAGATGATGTACACACTTAAAAATCGACACATCACGAAGGAATTACCCGAATGGGACGGAAATAGGTAAATGTTATGCACATGTACGGACAAAGAAATGATTTCAGTTTCAGAAAAAATGGTTCATTTATTCAAGAGAACGAGCTTCAGAAATTGAAGAAGTCAATAACACCCCTGGCTCTTATGCAAGCAGTTATTCGTCTTGGTATTGATTGACAGAGTTGTTGGATGTCCTCCTGGTGGATATAGTGTCAAATTCTTTCCAAATGGCGCATCAGATCATCAAAATCCCGAGATGGTTTGAGGGTCCTGCCCATAGTGCTCCAAACGTGCTCAGCTGGGGAGAGATTCGGCTACACTGCTCTCCAAGATAGGGTTTGGGAAGCACGAAGGTAAGTAGGAGAAGCTGTCGACGTGTGCGGTCGGGCATTATGTTGCTGAAATGTAAGCCCAAGATGGCTTGCCACGAAGGGCAACAAAATGGGACATAGAATATCGTCGACGTACGACTGTGCTGTAGGGGTGCCGCGAATGACAACCAAACGGGTCCTGCTATGAAAAGAAATTAAACCCCAGACCATCACACCTGGTTGTTGGCCCATATGGCGGGCAACAGTAACTTTGAGATCTCACCACTGGCCGGGACGTCTCCAGACACATCTTCGCTGTTCATCGGGACTTAGTCACTTCATAGTTCACAACTCCAGTCCCCGCCAGGTCATCAAAATTGTGGAACACACAAAGAGGATAATCCAGATAGTCCAGGATCCAGCAAATCCATCAATAATCAGGAGAACAACAATCCAAAACGTAGTCCAGTCGAAATCCAATAAACAGCCAGGTTACGAAAATCTGGTTAAGTAAGGTAGCGACTTCAGCATATTACGATTCAAAGCGTGTAGCAGCCGTCCGGCAGCTGAGTATTGTTTCCGATTTGACGTCAGTGGCCAGGCGATCTGATGAATTGCTGGCTCCCCTTACTGGCCACCAGAGGAATCGTTGATCGCGCTCATCTCAGGATATCGATCTCGCTGTCGGATGACAGAGATACAGCAATACCACCTGATCGAATTTATTTTCGAAGTGGTGGGGCCTAGCAGGACCACTCCTGTTAAAGTACTGTTCAAATATGTCTTCAAGTTTACGAATATTTTGCTTTTGTGTGTCCAAATAACAGCTGTTATTGAAGAGAAAGTGTTCCAGCTGTTTCTGCGGCAATAAAATTCTTCTCATTCTTGCCAAAACAAGAAGGAATCTGTTCCTATATTTCTTTCTGTGAGCACTTTACTATGACGCATTACAAACTCAAGGATGACAGCCGTTACTCGAAGAAAATGTGCTACTTTGTAGAAATTGTAAAAGGAATAAGATGCCGTAAGGAAGAAAATCGACGGATGTCAGTAATACTATGTTTTTTACTAGGATTAAAAGATAGCCTTGCACTCCACATCACTCAACGTTTCTGTAATAAATGGAAAAATGGCTTGTAAAACTAGGAAATGGGGATAACACGTCATAGAGAGAAAACGAAAAATGTAGAAGATAATCAGTGTGAACCAGCTGTGTAATGTGTGAAATAGAAACTGTTGAATGACTACTAGCATCCATTTTTCTAAACGAATATGATGCACCCTATTTCTGATGACTGACTCATACCTCGTCTATAACATCGATTTGTTTGTTTTCAAATTTTAGTCTTTTCTACTTGACCATTTACGAAAAAGCCCACTGACGGCATGGTAAAATGTTTCGAGAACAGTTAACAGCTCTATCTGCCACAATTTTTGCAACAGGTTGCGTTCTGATCACTCATGGACAGCCCAAGCGCCAATCCTTACATAGCCCGATGTGCATATTTTACAATTAAGTTCTTCTTATAAAGACAAATATACTATAATATATTAAATAGGTTTGCAGCGTGAAGAGCTAGTCTTAGAGATGCGTTTGGAATCTGTGCTACAGATATGAACAACTAAATCCAAAAATTTCAAGTTACTGTAGCAGTCGACTGCCTAACGTCCTAAGTGTCTCTCAACGCTGCTCTTCCATACGGCTTTGCCACCGGCGATCTTCCTTTAATAACGAAGATTGGGCTACGACATTTAAGAAAATGTCTAGTTAATGGCATACCTTGTGTATGGCTTTCGTGTACAATGCTCTCTCTGTTTTACATTAGTGTGCACACTGCTGCAAAATGAAATAGTCATTCTGGCTGCATGAAATTAACTCATTGAACGTATTTTTCTGTCTTATTCGTAACTAACGGGATGAAAGTTTCTCGTATCCCAGCGCCACCTGTCTTAGTAGGAAAATTGGCTAAGTCGGAGTTGTTGGACGTGAGTATTCTTGAGAAAAACTGCACGATATTCGGCACATACATAAAAATTCAGACTCACAAGAGAGATAGATACTGCCACAGACTCTGAGCCACCTAGTAGACACTACTGTAATGATGTGAAAATTCACGAATTTACCTATTTTCTTCTGTTACTGTTTTCTTCATCCACCTGAGTCTCACACGTGCCACAGGAAAATGGTCGGTGGCAACACGCTGTTTGACTAATGATGCTTACATGAGATGTCTTCGATTTAAATAGCACCAGTTAAGAGGATCGAACCATTATCTCTCTGTAATGTTCATCTTCTAGAACAGACATGGAGATATATTCTAGAGTCACGATTAGTTCTCGCTTTATGTCATGGGTGGCACAGTACATTATCACTACGTGTGACGTAGGCCGTGACCTTCACACCACCGCTGGATAACAGTAGACCTTATTATGACAAATAACAGCTTAAGTATTTTGTTACGTAATGATAATTCGATACTTGCGACTCATGGAGCGACCTTCTGTTTTCTTCCATGATGATTAGTCAACTTTACTTTCAATGTGGCCAAAACGGACCCACTTGGTACGAAAGAGATAATGAAATAAGGGATAGATCAGAAAGCAGGCACACTGTTTCTCGAGGCAGCTTGTCAGTACTGTCGTTTCTTCTTCGGAAACCTTGCGGATGTGATACTACCAAGCAAAGGCAAGGAGACATAAAGCTAAGAGACATGAGCAAACCATTGACAAAGACTCATCGCAGATTGATATGCAGGGTTGAAAACCGGCACCTTTTGTTAAATTTATGTTTGTATGGTGCTTGCTATAGAACCATCGGCTCAATATTGAAAGCCGCCTATATATCTTGTCAGCTTTGCCATAGTATATACTTTTTCCGCTTATTCATGTGCACGTATTTCTCCATTCAAGATCTGACCAAGTATCCTTATGACTTTCTCTTCACAACTAATGTTACAACAAAACCGAATTTGCAAAATAACTAGCGAATCCGGTAATGCTTCACAATTGCTAAATATGTATAGACATGCGACCTAATATCCTTCTTCCCCCTTTCTCTCTGTCCGTCTCCTCCTCGCCCTCTCTCTCTCCACCTCCTCCTGCCCCCTCTTTCTGCCCATCTCTACGTCCACTTGCCCCCTCCACCTCTCTCTGTCCATTTTCTCTTCCCCCCTCTCTCTGACCCTGAGCCTTGTTTATTGTATTGCCAATGAAACTAATTGGGAACTGAAGTGTTTCCTCGACTTGTGCCATAGGGTGGTGGGGTTTCGGGTTCCGCTGGATAGGTCAGGAGTCCACTACACACAGCAGGCGGCTACAAGGGTAGCAGGGGTTGTGTGACGTGGACTGGGCGGTTTTTTAGGTTAGATGGCCTCGGGCAAGCACAGAAAGGGCAACAGCCTCGAAGGTGTGGGGCAAAGTCAGGACATGTGGGGACCAATCGGTATTGTAATTGTAAACTGTCGAAGCTGCATTGATAAAGTACCGGAACTTCAAGCGCTGATAGAAAGCACCGAAGCTGAAATCGTTATAGGTATGGAAAGCTGGCTGAAGCCAGAGATAAATTCTGCCGAAATTTTTACAAAGGCACAGACGGTGTTTAGAAAGGATAGATTGCATGCAACCGGAGGTGGCGTGTTTGTCGTTGTTAGTAATAGTTTACCCTGTAGTGAAGTAGAAGTGGATAGTTCCTGTGAATTATTATGGGTGGAGGTTACACTCAACAACCGAGCTAGGTTAATAATTGGCTCGTTTTACCGACCTCCGAACTCAGCAGCATTAGTGGCAGAACAACTGAGAAAAAATCTGGAATACATTTCACATAAATTTCCTCAGCATGTTATAGTCTTAGGTGGAGATTTCAATTTACCAGATATAGACTGGGACACTCAGATGTTTCGGACGGGTGGTAGGGACAGAGCATCGAGTGACATTATACTGAGTACACTATCCGAAAATTACCTCGAGCAATTAAACAGAGAACCGACTCGTGGAGATAACATCTTGGACCTAATGATAACAAACAGACCCGAACTTTTCGACTCTGTAAGGGCAGAACAGGGAATCAGTGATCATAAGGCCGTTGCAGCATCCCTGAATATGGAAGTAAATAGGAATATAAAAAAATGGAGGAAGGTTTATCTGTTTAGCAAGAGTAATAGAAGGCAGATTTGAGACTACCTAACAGATCAAAACGAAAATTTCTGTTCCGACACTGACAATGTTGAATGTTTAAGGAAAAAGTTCAAGGCAATCGTAAAATGCGTTTTAGACAGGTACGTGCCGAGTAAAACTGTGAGGGACAGGAAAAACCCACCGTGGTTCAACAACAAAGTTAGGAAACTACTGCGAAAGCAAAGAGAGCTTCACTGCAAGTTTAAACGCAGCCAAAACCTCTCAGACAAACAGAAGCTAAACGATGTCAAAGGAGGGCTATATGTGAAGCGTTCAGTGAATTCGAAAGTAAAATTCTATGTACCGACTTGACAGAAAATCCTAGGAAGTTCTGGTCTTACGTTAAATCAGCAAGTGGCTCGAAGCAGGATACCCAGACACTCCGGGATGATGATGGCATTGAAACAGAGGATGACACGCGTAAAGCTGAAATACTAAACACCTTTTTCCAAAACTGTTTCACAGAGGAAGACCGCACTGCAGTTCCTTCTCTAAACCTTCGCACAAACGAAAAAATGGCTGACATCGAAATAAGTGTACAAGGAATAGAAAAGGAACTGAAATCACTCAACAGAGGAAAGTCCACTGGACCTGGCGGGATACCAATTCGATTCTACACAGAGTACGCGAAAGAACTTGCCCCCCTCTATCAGCCGTGTACCGCATGTCTCTAGACGAACGGAAGGTTCCAAATGATTGGAAAAGAGCACAGGTAGTGCCAGTCTTCAAGAAGGGTCGTCGAGCAGATGCACAAAACTACAGATCTATATCTCTGACGTCGATCTGTTGTAGAATTTTAGAACATGTTTTTTGCTCATGTATCATGTCATTTCTGGAAACCCAGAATCTACTCTGCAGGAATCAACACGGATTCCGGAAACAGCGATCGTGTGAGACCCAACTCGCTTTATTTGTTCATGAGACGCAGAAAATATTAGATACAGGCTCCCAGGTAAATGCCATTTTCCTTGACTTCCGGAAGGCGCTCGATACAGTTCCGCACTATCGCCTGATAAACAAAGTAAGAGCCTACGGAATATCAGACCAGCTGTGTGGCTGGATTGAAGAGTTTTTAGCAAACAGAACACAGAATGTTGTTTTTAATGGAGAGACGTCTACAGACGTTAAAGTAACCTCTGGCGTGCCACAGGGGAGTGTTATGGGACCACTGCTTTACACAATATATATAAATGACCTAGTAGATAGTGTCGCAAGTTCCATGCGGCTTTTAGCGGATGATGCTGTAGTATACAGAGAAGTTGCAGCATTAGAAAATTGCAGCGAAGTGCAGGAAGATCTGCAGCGGATAGGCACTTGGTGCAGGGAGTGGCAACTGACCCTTAACGTAGACAAATGTAATGTACTGCGAATACATAGAAAGAAGGATCCTTTATTGTATGATAGCGGAACAAACACTGGTAGCAATTACTTCTGTAAAATATCTGGGAGTGTGCGTGCGGAGCGATTTGAAGCGGAATGATCATATAAAATTAATTGTTGCTAAGACGGGTACCAGGTTGAGATTCATTGGGAGAGTCCTTAGAAAATGTAATCCATCAACAAAGGAGGTGGCTTACAAAACACTCGTTCGACCTATACTTGAGTATTGCTCATCAGTGTGGGATCCGTACCAGGTCGGGTTGACGGAGGAGATAGAGAAGATCCAAAGAAGAGCGGCGCGTTTCATCACAGGGTTATTTGGTAAGCGTGATGGCGTTACGAAGGTGTTTAGCAAACTCAAGTGACAGACTGCAAGAGAGGCGCTCTGCATCGCGGTGTAGCTTGCTGTCCAGGTTTCGAGAGGGTGCGTTTCTGGATGAGGTGTCGAATATATTGCTTACCCCCACTTATACCTCCCGAGGAGATCACGAATGTAAAATTAGAGAGATTCCAGCGCGCACGGAGGCTTTCCGGCAGCCGTTCTTCCCGCGAGCCATACGCGACTGGAACAGGAAAGGGAGGTAATGAGAGTGGCACGTAAAGTGCCCTCCGCCACACACCGGGTTGGGTGGCTTGCGGCGTATAAATGTAAATGTAAATAAAAATGAATGGGTAAACTGGTTGGGATGACTGGTATACGCTACGTAGGATTTGAAAGACCTCTCTTACTGCTGGAGCTGTTAGGGTAGTGGCTTCAACGACAGTATTTCGCAAAGTTTTAATCTGCAAAGTTACGGACGGTTCAGACTCCATAGCAGTGTTGTAGTCATAATCCGATATGCTTTGAATACAATTTCCCTGTTTTCTGTTAACAAAGGTGGCAAGGAACAAAACAGAATAGTACGTAATTGTGTATACAACTTTTGTTTAAAATTAGACAGAAGGAGAAAAAATATACAGGGTGTCCATAAAGTCCCTTTACAACTATCAAAATTTTATTACAACGGCAGTTGTTGAAATATTTTAACAACATTTCTGTTATTGTAATTAGTGTTTATAAAAGTTTTTTGACAGTGTTTAATGGACCTCTATACGGGCGCCTTTAGTTGCATGAAGCATATCAAGACTGTGATCGATTTCTTGCCATGTTCGGTGTAGGATGGCGTCATCAATGGTGGCAATGGCATTACGAATCCTTTGCTTGAAGTTAGCAATGTCCCGTATCTGTGTTTGATACACTATGTCTTTTACATACTCCCATAAAAAAGTCCAAGGGAGTGATATCTGGCGAACGCCGTGGCCAAGGAATTGGCCCATCCCTCCCAATCCATCATCCTGGAAATGTTTCATTGAGAAACTGACGAACATGCAGTCCTCAATGTGATAGGTGCATCATCTTGCTGGAAAATGATAGTTGGTTGTAAGTCAGTCAGTTGTGCTACATATTCGGCCAGAAACGTCGAGGTAAACATCTGCAGTAATTGTTGAGTCGTTGAAGAAAAATGGACCAATTATTCGGTTTGTACATGAATCCACACCACACATTCACTTTTGGACTATCCCGGTGAAGCTCCCTAGTTACATGCGGGTGTTCAGATCCCCAGATTCTCACATTGTGTCTGTTTAATGTCCCAGAAACATGAAAGCTGCCTCGTCACTGAAACAAACTCGCTTGAAGAATGCTTAAGCCTCCGAAAGGCGTTCCAGCATGTTGAGTGCAAACTTTGTCAGTTTTGGCTTGTCATTTGGCTCAAGTGTCTGTAACAGTTTCACTTTGTAAGCGTTCAGCCATAAGTTCTTGTGGAGGACCTTATGCACATTTGAATATGGTAGTTGCAACTGTCTGGCAGCAGTGCGGATGGACTTCGTAGGTGAACAAGTGAAGACGTTTAAAACGCCATCAATGTTTTCCTCGGATTTTTTGGTCGCCTGCTCCTCCCTTTATCCAACACCGTCTCCATAATTTTTTTGTGCCATGCACGGATTGAAGGGCGCGGTGGTGGATCTGTTCCATACTTCGTTCTGAAGTTTCGTTGAGTCTGAACATCCGATTTTGTCTCAATAAACGATGACGCACATTGTGCAACTCTTGAGGAGTTGTCATTTTATAGAAGTTCAGTTCCTTCCATCAACAGAGTATCTGAAACACAAAATTATAGTATATATAATAGCTTTAGTAAACAATGATTACAATAAAAGAAATTTTGTTAAAATATTTCAACAACTGCCGTTGTAATAAAAATCTGAAGTTGTAAAGGGTCTTTATGGACATCCTGTGTATGGAGAAACAATTTGCCTAATGTTTAAATGCTCTGCTACCGTAGTTAAAACTGACTGCGAGAAAGAAAACGAAACCGCACCTGTTTTCTGAACAGAATACCATAGTATTTTCTTTCTTATAGGTGGTGTTAAGCGAAAACCTGTAGGTTGTTGTTAAAAAAAATGTGCGGAGGTCTGAATCTTTACTAGCCTATCGTGTAAAAATCTGAAATAAATTGGTCAAGAAATTTCGAGTTTTTTGTTTACAACATTTTCCTATTTATGTATATTTAATAAAATACGTAGCCTATGTTCGTCCAAATGTTTATTACAATAAACATCTTCACTGCTTAGTGCTCCGCAACTTCCACATATTTATTAAATGACATCTCCTATACCCATCATCAGCGGCGTATTATGTACCTCTATAACAGTGACATGCGTGTCAGTTAATACGTTATTGTTGTTGTGGTCTTCAGTCCAGAGACTGGTTTGATGCAGCTCTTCATGCTACTCTATCCTGTGCAAGCTTCATTTCCGAGTAACTACTCCTATACCCTTCTAAATCTCTTTAATGCATTCATGCCTTGGTCTCCCTCTACGATTTTTACCCTCTGCGCTTCCCTCCAATACTAATGTCTCAGAACGTGTCCTACCAACCGATACCTTCTTCTAGTCAAAATGTGCAACAAATTCCTCTTCTCTCCAATTCTGTTCAGTACCTCCACATTAGTTACGTGATCTACCCATCTAATCTTCAGCATTCTTCTGTAGCACCACATTTCGAAAGCTTCTATTCTCTACTTGTCTAAACTACACTACTGGCCATTAAAATTGCTACACCACGAAGATGACGTCCTAGAGACGCGAAATTTAACTGACAGGAAGAAGATGCTGTGATATGCAAATGAATAGCTTTTCAGAGCATTCACACAAGGTTGGCGCCGGTGGCGACACCTACAACGTGCTGACATGACGAAAGTTTCCAACCGATTTCTCATACACAAAAAGCAGTTGACCGGCGTTGCCTGGTGAAACGTTATTGTGATACCTCGTGTAAGGAGGAGAAATGCGTACCATCACGTTTCCGACTTTAATAAAGGTCGGATTGTAGCCTGTCGCGATTGCGGTTTATCGTATCGCGACATTGCTGCTCGCGTTGGTCGAGATCCAATGACTGTTAGCAGAATATGGAATCGGTGGATTCAGGAGGATAATATGAAACGCCGTGCTGGATCCCAACGGCCTCGTATCACTAACAGTCGAGATGACATGCATCTTATCCGCATAGCTGTAACGGATCGTGCAGCCACATCTCGATCCCTGAGTCAACAGATGGGGACGCTTGCGAGACAATCACCATCTGTACGAACAGTTCGACGACGTTTGCAGCAACATGGACTATCAGCTCTGAGACCATCGCTGCGGTTACCCTTGACGCTGCATGACAGACAAGAGCGCCTGCGAGGGTGTACTCAACGACGAACCTGGGTGTACGAATGGCAAAACGTCTATTTTTCGGATGAATCCAGGGAATGTTTACAGCATCATGATGGTCGCATCCGTGCTTGGCGACATCGCGGTGAACGCACATTGGATGCGTGTATTCGTCATCGCCATACTGGCGTATCACCCGGCGTGATGGTATGGGGTGCCATTGGTTCACGTCTCGGTCACCTCTTGTTCGCATTGACAGCACTTCGAACAGTGGACGTTACATTTCAGATGTGTTACGACCCGTGGCTCTTCCCTTCAGTCGATCCCTGCGAAACCCTACATTTCAGCAGGATAATGCACGACCGTATGTTGCATCTCCTGTACGGGCCTTTCTGGATATAGAAAATGTTCGACTGCTGCCCTGGCCAGCACATTCTCCAGATCTCTCACCAACTGAAAACGTCTGGTTAATGGTGGCCGAGCAACTGGCTCGTCACAATACGCCAGTCACTACTCTTGATGAACTGTGGTATTGTGTTGAAGCTGCATGGGCAGCTATACCTGTACACGCCACCCAAGCTCTGTTTGACTCAATGCCCAGGCATATCAAGGCCGTTATTCCGGCCAGAGGTGGTTGTTCTGGGTACTGATTTCTCAGGATCTATGCACTCAAATTGAGTGAAAATGTAATCACATGTCAGTTCTAGCATAATATATTTGTCCAATGAATACCCGTTTATCATTTAAATTTCTTCTTGGTGTAGCAGTTGTAATGGCCAGTAGTGTATTTATCACCCATGTGTCACTTCCGTACACGGCTACACTCCATATAAATACTTTCAGATAAGACTTCTTCACACTTAAATCTATACTCGATGTTAACAAATTTCCCTTCTTCAGAAGCGCTTTTCTTGCCATTGACAGTCTACATTTTATATCCTCTCTACTTCGACCATCGTCATTTATTTTGCTCCCCAAATAGCAAAACCCATCTACTACTGTAAGTGTCTCATTTCCTAATGTAATTCCCTCAGCATCACCTGATTTAATTCCACTACATTTCATTATCCTCATTTTGCTTTTGTTGATGTTCATCTTGTATCCTCCTTTAAAGACACTGTCCATTCCGTTCAACTGCTCTTCCAGGTCCTTTGCTGTCTCTGACAGAAATACAATGTCGTCGGTAAACCTAAAAAAATTTTTTCTTCTCCATGGAATTTAATCCCTACTCCAAATTTTTGTTTTGATTCCTTTACTGCTTGCTCAATAAACAGATTGAAAACATTGGAGATGGCCTATAACCCTGTCTCACTCCCTTCTCAACCACTGCTTCCCTTGCGTGCCCCTCGACTCTTTCAACTGCCATCTGGTTTCTAAACAAATTGTAAATGGCCTTTCGCTCCCTGTATTTGACACCTGCCACCTTCCGAATTTGAAAGGGAGTATTCCAGTCAACATTGTCAAAAGGTTTCTCTCAGTCTACAAATTCTGGAGACGTAGGTTTGACTTTCCTTAATCTATTTTCTAAGATAGGTTCAGTATTGCCTCGTGTGTTCCAACATTTCCATGGAATCCAAACAGATCTTCCTCGAGGTCGGTTTCTACCAGTTTTTCCATTTGTCTGTAAAGAATTCGTGTTAGTATTTTCACATCTGTCAAAACTTGATTTCTTTCTGATTGGAATTATTATATTCTTCTTGAAGTCTGAGGGTATTTCGCCTGTCTCATACATCTTGCTCACCAGCTGGTAGAGTTTTTTGTCAGGGCTGGCTCTCCCAAGGCTATCAGTAGTTCTCATGATTTGTTGTCTACTACCGGAGCCTTGTTTCGACTTAGGTTTTTCAGTGCTCTGTCAAACTCTTCACGCAGTATCATATCTCCCATTTCATTGTCATGTCAGTCTCTGACAGAATTACAATGTCGTCGGCAAACCTCAAACTTTTCGAGGTTTTTGTTAACTACATTTATGCTTTAGACAGTATGCGTACATTTATCTGCGATCTGTATGTAAAAAGCATGTAGTAGTAGTAGTAGTAGTAGTAGTAGTAGTAGCTTTATTCATCCATAGATCTCTTTTTACAAGGATATAAGACATGTCAAAATATTAACAAGTTTTGACCAATTTAAAATAAGGTAATTCATATGCACATATATTTACAGACTTCTAGTTAGAGACAACCATTAGATTTACTCGTGCTATACAATACTTTTTTACAAATAACTTATTGAATAATGTAATGCCACACTGTGCACTCATATCTCACTATCAGTCATTGCACAAAATATACACACATTGTTTCATAACACTTCACTCACTACACACACACACACACACACACACACACACTGGTGATCTCTGGGCCTTTTTCTGTACCGCAGCTTCCCATTTGCTATCCTGAAAAACTGAGCCAGTATCCCGCCATAATGAGTGAGATGTTGAGCTCAGAAAGAGGAAGAGGTGTTAGAGAATTGTGCCATGCATAGCTTGGGAGTAAGTATTTCTGGAAAGGAAAAAAGAAGGGAAAAAACATAAAGTGAAGGTGTTATGTGGAATTTTGGATGTTTTATAATCATTATTATTATTATTTATTTTTATAACATTTCTAGTCAAAATCCTACTCTGTTTTATCTGAGTAATCCTTCAGTGTATAAATGTATTGCATAACAGGTACTTTCAAGCTGCCTTTTCGAATGAGTGTATTTTTGGAATTTCTTTAATCTCTTTTGGTAATTTATTGTACAGTTTTATTCCTTGATAGAAAATGCTGTTTTGAGTTTTATGTTTATTTTTTCTTGGTAAATGCAAGTTGAGTCTATCTCTTGTTGCATTGTCATGGACAGAGCCGTTTGTGCAGTAATTACCCATGTTATTTTTGAAGTGTACAACTGACTGGTAAATGTATTCACATGGAGCAGTTAAAATCCCCAATGTTTTCAACAGATCTTTACAATGAGCTCGACTAGTATTTTTTGTTATTATTCTTATGGCTCTTTTCTGGAGTTTGAAAATTGTGTTCATGTTTTATGTGTTTGTTCCCCCCCCCCCCCCCCCCCCCACCAAAAAAATGCCATAGCTAGGAACTGAGTGTACATATGAATAATATGTAACTAAAAGACACTTCATGTTACACACTGATTATAGGACTCTGAAGGCATAACGTGCTGCTGACATTCTGTTTGCAAGTGTCTTTGTGTGTTCACACCACTTCAACTGATAATCAATATTCATTCCTAGAAATTTTGCATTTGTTACACGGCCTATAGGGGTGCCATCTTCATTTAATTTAATATTGTCATTTTTCCTCTTCAAACTGAAATTCATGGCATCAGTTTTCTTTATGTTCAATGTCACTTTATTGCTTATTGACCAATCATAAACTTCCTTGAGAGTTTCATTTGATTTCTCTGCAAGGATTTCTCTTGTTTTCACTTTGACTATAATATTGCTGTCATCAGCAAACAGAATTTTTTGACCATGAGTAACACTACTGGGAAAGTCATTGATGAATATCAGGAATAGTATTGGTCTTAATATGCTACCCTGCGGAACCTCTATATTAATGTATTTTGATTCTGATAAGTGTTTTACTAAATGTTTGGATCTATCTGAAATATGTCTTATCTCTACTCTTTGTACCCTATCTGCTAGGCATGATCGAAATCAGTCATCAGCTACCCCTTTTATTCCTAATGCTTCTAACTTATTTAGTAGAATCTTGAGGTCGACTGTATCAGAAGCCTTAGAAAGACACAAAAATATGCCTGTCACGCACTCATCTGTATCAAGAGCATCAAGTACAACTTTAGTGAATTCTGCTATGGCTGACTTCCTATTTTTGTCACTTTGGAAACCAAACTGTGATTCGCTTTAAAAAAAATGGTTCAAATGGCTCTGAGCACTATGCGAATTAACTTCTGAGGTCATCAGTCGCCTAGAACTTAGAACTAATTACACCTAACTAACCTAAGGACATCACACACATCCATGCCCGAGGCACGATTCGAACCTGCGTCCGTAGCGGTCGCTCGGTTCCAGACTGTAGCGCCTAGAACCGCACGGCCACTCCAGCCTGTTTTAGATGCTCTGGAAATGTCCATGATGTGATGGATTCATTTATTATATTTGTTAATGGGCCTTGTATAGTCGTTATGCATTGTTTCAGTACACACAATGGTACTTCATCTAAGCCTACTGACTTTTTATTTTTTAGTTTTTGAACAGTTTTATTGACTTCATTCTCTGTGGTTGGAAGTAACATCATTGTATATAGCGCAACATTATTTACAGGTGTTATATGTGTTTTGGGGAATTTTTGCTGCAACTTCTCTGCAATACTTGAAAAATGCTCGTTTATGTAGTTTTCTAATTGTTGTGGATCACTTATTACCTTATCCTCCTCCCTTAGCAGTATGTTATTCTGCATTTGTTTGCCCCTCCTGGGTATTTAAGTGTTTGGTTGGACTTCTTAATACCTGCTGTTATCTATCTGTTTTTGTGAGATGTTGATACAGACATGCACACTTTTGGAAATAACTTTTCAAAGTTCAATTTAAACAATGTGCAGAATTTAGAGAATTTCATATTCACATTGGTTTCCTTATACACTTCATCGCAGCTTTGTTTTTCTTGTTCTTTTGAAAAATCTTTTATTTTGATTTCTGATAGTTGTCGTTTGTAGGCTTGTAGTTTAGGGAATGATTCGATGCCTGATTTTACTGTTGTTATTTGAGAGAGATGGTCTGATAGTCCTATATCTTTTACAACTACATCACATTTTTCCTGTCCATATTTGTGGCACATGGTCAATTACTGATGCAGTCATTGTAGTGACCCTTGTTGCACTATTGACCAACAGGGATATGCGAAAACTCTGAAGGATATTTATGAAGGTGCTGCTTGATTCATTTATGATATTAGTGTTGATGTTAGTGCAACCACACAGAGTTATGTTGACTTTTGTACTTGAGACTTTATCCAGAACTTCTGTTAATTTATTGAAAAAAGTGTCCACACTACCACTGGGAGATCTATACACACACAAAATGATTAATTTCTTGGTGATATCGAGCCCTGTTAATACAAGCTGATATTTCAAAGTGTTTGTCTTCACTTACTGTACTGAGGTCATGTTTTGATTTGAGCTTTTCTGATATAAATGTATGATCCTCCACCCCTTTCAGCAGTTCTGCAGTAAGAGTTTGCCCTTTCATAGAGTGGTAATACTACGTGTTGAGTTTCTGTGTCTCTAAACCAGTGCTCGGTTACACAAACTACTGTGCAGTTCAAAGATTGGAGATCAACTTTTAACAATTGTATTTTATTTTTTATTGATTGCATGTTTTGATGGAGGATTGTTAAGTCTGTGAAATGCCCCATGTTACTCTTCCCAATGGTTTATTTTTCTTTGTGACATCTGGTATGTATTAAAATCTGTCTGGTGAGTGATTGTTTCAGTAGCTTTTAAACTTCTGGAGATATTCTTTAGGCAGAGGAACCTGTTGTCTGGATTTATCCTAAAAACGACTTACTTTTCCTACCTATGACAACAAGTATTTGACCATAAGTGGCCAGAGATCCACCTCCTATACTTTCATGAATCAGATGTCCAATCTTCCCTTTCCAGTCCTGTTTAGGTGTATTCCACGCCTAGTGAAACCCCATCTGTTGATAGTCCCGATGGCACCAGAGAAAGATGAGCGAAGTTGGCTGTCCTCAGAGCCATCCCTAACCCCACACTGATTCGCCTCACAGCTCCATCAAGGTGTGACCGATCATGACGCCGGAACAGCCCAACAAAGTGTATGTTGGTGCCATGAGTCAGAGACGCTACCTTGTCCAGGTCACCACCTATGTCATATGCCCCATCCCTGTCCAAACTGTTTCCCGCCCCTCCCACTATCAGTACATGGTCTTCTTTTGTAAAGTCCTTACATAAAGACCCTGTACATGTAGTCTATGTTCGTCCGAAATTAAAACATTGTGTAAAAATTTGAAGTAAATACGTCAAGAACTTTCGGATAATTTTAGTAACAATGGTAAACAACGACTTATCTTTATGATAGTAGTAAAAAAATAGAATGATAGTAATAATAATAAGAAGAAAAAGAAGAAAAAGAAAATAGTATCAGCTGGAATTACAACCTAATTAAACTTGTCAAAATTTGCTTCTCATGAGTTAACTTTTACAGCATGCAACAACAGTTATTGCAGTCACACTCTATAGGTAGTTTCCACGCGAATTCAGTATCATTTATCGTGAAACGAAGTATAATGTAGCCGTCATATCTACTGTACCTCTACACGTACATGAAGTAAGTCATACGAAAACGTGTATCCATCTGAAAATATCGTTACAGACCCACAAAATACTTCATGGATTATATTAAAAAGGTACAAGTACGAGCAGGACTCGCGTTCTGAGGTTTCCATACAAATTTAATTATGTATATAGATAACAATAATTGCATATGGCTCAAAGACCTGTGCAGTTCTTACTGTTGGACACCGCTTCGGCGACTTGCGTGTGCCTAACTATCCCAGCTATCCAACTGGGGAAGGGGACTTCTATATATTAAAACGGGAGACGCGTACTCCAAAGTACCTATTGTTTCTGGCGACTTCTCCCATCGTTGACAAGTGAATGCTAGGTTAAAACGAAAACTGAAAAATTCCTAGTCCAACCGAGATCCGTGCCCACGACCTCTCGGTTTGTGTACATGAGCTTTACTGCGAGGCTACCAGGCCTGACACTTATGTCTGTAGTACTCCTATAGGTTTTGATGAGTGAGTTGGCGAGTATCCAAATACGAGACATGTGTGGCCCTATCTCTTAATTGCAATGGCTTTGAAGCTTAAATTACTTACAACACCAAGGGACACGGTCCTTAATATTTGACATAAATATCAACTCCTGTGAAAGGGATCTTTAAGGATGGAGAGACAGGCAGATGGACGACAAATGGCAAAAGACTTTTTTATGTGACATAAACGAATCGGCAGTCTGAAGAAGAGAACAAGCGCCAAAAAATCGATGTTTTTTCGCCAAATGTGCGTTGGCATATAGATGCACACAGTGAGCTATAAAAAGCAAACAAAAACCACTCATGTGTCTGCTTAATTGGGCTTTGAAATGTTCGTTAATTTGAAGATGGGAACAAAAGACAGTTTCGCTTACGTCCACCCTCAACCCCGTGGTCGCGCTTACAGCCGGTGTTCGCATATGCTGTTCATTTGCTGAAAACCTCGTGCTTGCTGTGCATCAGAGTATTGTTTTGTGTTTAGTGTCTGTCGTCTGAGTTTAAATATTCTGTATTAAAGGTAAATACATGATAGTTATTAATATAGTAGCTAGACGTTTTAAAGGCTTGTTAGTTTGACGCTTTTAATGTAATGTCATATTATTTCTCAATTGTTTGCTACACTGTGTTCATCCATCTCTGAAAGTAATGACTCTACTACAGCAAAAAAGAAGAAAGGTAGCCGTCATCCAGAAACGTACACTGGTAGTCATGAAGTGCAGAAAAACAAAAGACTTCGTGGTGACGAGAATACGAGCATTAGGACAGGCGTAACAGCACCATCTAAGACAAGTAATAGTGTTGTTTACTCTAGTAAACGTAAATGTACCGCAAGGTTAAGTGTAGGTGAGAAGGAACTTTGCTTGAAAACTTTGCGTGGTGTGTGTTCTCATATTGAAAAGATTAGTAGGGGCTGACTGAACTGAAATCACCACTGCGGAGGCGATCTCAAAGAGAAGCACCATTCAAACGGCACAGCAATTTTGTTTAAGCCTATCGTACAGTGGAAGATAATGAATGGAAGGTAATGAACGCATGGCTGTGCGTAAAAATGCATTTAGTATTGTGTACTGTGTACAGAATAAAGCAATCTTTCGATTAACGTCATTAATAACTGCAAACCAGACTTCCGTGGGTAATAGGGTCCAGATACGACATCGCGATAATGCAACACTGGAGAACATTCTTTCTTTTGACGATGAACACGTTAACGAATTTCCTGCTGAAGAAACACGCTATAGTAATTAGAATATGAAATATTTGAGTTCTGAACTTGAGGTCAACCATGTACGATGTCTGCAATACTTGTGAAGAACTAACTGCAGACATAAAAGTCCGAATCTGAACGACAATGCAATGCGAGTTGCTGTCACGCCCGAAGAGATCATTCATGTCGGTAAGGTCTAATGACCCGAACGTTGGATCACTTGCTTTTGTCTATATACTAAACCTCCATTTGCCAAAATTGCCTGTTCAGGAAATGTTTTTGTGCCGCAAAAATGCGTGAACGGACCAGAGCCGTTCACGGCCGGCCCAAGTTAGCTGCGTCAAATATTTGTCGGCGTGCATACCTGTCTGTAGGCAAAAATTCTGGCAACATGTGGCGAGCAAGCGGGCGGATCGGCAAAAAAGAACTCTCAGGAAACTCTGGTTATTCACATTCCGCATACCGACATGGGACAGTATCTGCCCGTTTCCATGTTTATCCGGAAGGCGAAGCTCAACGTAGACCTGATGAAGTATGAAGCATGCACAAACAACATGGACCCTCAGATTAAAGAACTTAATTTTTCAGTGACGCCTGCGGAGATCAAAACCGCACTAACGCTTTAGTCCGCTTTCTCCTTGCATTGGTTGGCAATGGGCGACTTAGCAAAGGTGTATCAGACGACTAGTCAGATTCTACACACCACAACAATGCAATTATTTGATTCAATTCTCAAGAAAAATAGGATTCAATGTCATTCAAACCTTTGCTGAAAGTATCCTGCATTTTAAGAACTCATGACCTAAGTTCTAAAAAAAAAGCAACTTGGAGCACGGAAAAGTCCTCATTTTCGATCTCCAATTACAGTTAGAATATTTTTTACCTAAAAGTTATTTAACAACATCTGAGTTCACTGATGGTGTGGTGAAAAACACTTTCTTGTTGCAAGAAAACAACGCAGGAGTACCTCACATTCCAACAGAAATCTCATGCAATGGATAAATTCCAATACAAGAAGATCCAGGATTTACACAAGATATTTGCATAGATTCCATATGAGCACAGACCATTTTGTGAGCAGGTGTTGATGAGACCCACAACAGCTATTGGAACTGCAGAGGACTGTGAAAGTGGACAACAGTAATGATTTTGAGAGTAAATTTCATAGATAACACTTTCAACGCTCGTGAGTAGTACAAACATTTTCTGTGTACACTACTGAGCCAAAACATTGTGATCACCTGCTTAATAGCTTGTTTTCCCGTCTTTAGAATGAAATACATCACTGATTCTGCGTATCAGAGATCCTAAAGTTTGTTGGTGGGTCGGTGGGGGTATGTGGAATTAGTTGTCTATGCACAAGTCATGTAATTCGCGTAAGTAACGGGCCGCAGATGTGCATACTCGGTGATGGTGCCCGATATCGACCCAGATGGATTCCATAAGATTTACATAAGGCGAATTTGGTCGCCGAGACATCAACGTGAGTTCGCTATATTGCTCGCAAAACCACTGTAGCACGGCTCTGACTCAGGGACAAAGACAATTATGCTGCTGCAGATGACACCACCGTCGGAGAAGACATCAAACATGAAGGAATGTAGGTGCTTCGCAGCTGCCAGCGTCTTTGATTACTACACAGACCACATGCAAGCGCTGGAGACTGTCTCCCAAAGAATAATTCTGCTTCTACCAGACTGCGTCCGTGGCGCGCTACACGTTTCGAGCCGCCACTCACATCGATGACGGCGTTTGTGGAGACGACTACCAACCTAGTGTAGCAAAATTGTGATTCATCCTAAAAGCCGACACAGTTTCCATTGATCGACGCTCGAATCCCGATGTCCCCGCGCGGACTGCAATCGTAATTGACGATGTCATTGGGTCAACATGTGAACACGTAGGGGTGGTCTGCTGCAAAGCTCGACGTTAACAATGTACGGTGAACGGTATGCTCCGAAACTTTTGCTCGTGCACCAGCATTATGCTCTTTTGACAAAGATGCCACAAATCACCATCTATGCTACTTTACAGAGCAGACAAGTCTCCGAATCCCTCGTTCTATCAACAGCCGTGGACGTCCAACCATTTAGTGCCTGGAGGTAGTTTCACTGTCCTCCTACCTCTTTCCGTAGATGCTCACGAGTGTAGAACGTGAACATTCGATCGGCGTCACCGTTTTCGAAATACTCGTTCACAGGTTTTACGTAATAATAGTCTGCCCTTTGTGAAACTCGCTTATCGCAGTGGATTTCCCCATTTGCAGCCCGTACCTTCGCTAGGGTGAGACCCCGTCCGTGTCTGCTCCGGTTACATGCTTTTGTCACGCGCGCGCAACGCTACCAGGCGGTATCGAATGTCACGGGGGGCAGTTGGTCATAATGTTTTGGCTTATCAGTGTGTGTTGTATTACTAATGTTTTGTGAAAATATGTATAACTATTCCTGATGTTGTAACAATAAGTTTTAATGCCCAATTTATAATCAGTCTGAAGAACGGAACTAATCCTCAATTTTTAATACTGTGAAGCGTCCTTCAGAAGAGTCCAACTCGTCTATCAAAGGTACTGAGATACGAGGTTAATACAGAGAATCTCATATAACTGTAGGGTCAACACACACTTAAAAATAAGAAGAGGAGAATTTTTTTTGTATTTCTGCACAAAAGGAGGTTTTTGGGTTCGTTCTCTTCTTCAAACTACCGATTCAATTACAGGTTAACAATTTTCAGATTTTTTCTTTATTTGGAATGTTAAACTTTACTTCTTGTCACATTTTATGATTCTAAATCAGGGTGAGTACTCTTGATTCTAATAAGGAACCCCTTGAATGCGAGGTCGCAAGTTCAGTCTTTAATAAAGCTCATTTGAAAGTGTTATGTTAAATAATTATGACAGAAAATATTAGCTGTTAATACTCATAAGAGGGCAACAGAAAATGGGTGTCCAGGAGGTGCAGAGCGTATCGTAAAACTGTGCATCCTTTAAGACGTAGTGGTAATATATATTTTTAGGCACGGAAAAAAGTAACATCTAGATCCTGAATTTGCCCAGTGGTTCCTGGTGGTATGAACTGCGGTATCACAGACTTTTCAGGAGTATGATTTTTATATGCAGACCAGGAATCACACAAAAGCACGTTATTTTGACCAGATATTGAGCAAAAGTAGTGCTCATAGCATAGTAGTTGTTCTCCTACGCCCATTTTCTCACTCTTGCTTGCCATGACGTGAATATTCCCTCTTGCCCTTGCAAGATCACACACATGGGAAAGAATCGGAGGGGGCAGAGCACCTCCAACTCCTCGCAGCACAATAAATAACTTACCAGCCAATTTACCATCCAGATTAGCAGTAGGCATAATTGTATATGAATGGGTTAAGGCAGAGCTTCCCAACCTTTTCAGCTGGCGGACCCCTTCTTCAGTCGAAAATCCATGGCGGACCCCTCGTCAGTCAAGAGCACAGTAACTTTAAATTTCAGAGCGAAACCCATGGGAACTGAAAACTTCTTAATGCACGTGCCATGTTCCCGATTCGTGTAGCATGCAAGAAACAATATCATGAACACACAGCTTTATGAGATTTTCTGCAGTGGTATGAGCTTTGCCTGTTTTTTCCACTCGATAACTAACCAAGAAAGAATCTTTTAATGAATTTTTATTAATTGTTTTTGCACGAGTTTTCATGCAATGCTGAGAGGCAGCTAGTTCAGCACTCTTCCTTTTGAAAAAATCGATGTTTTTAGCCTGGAAATCCGGGTGAGTACCTTCAAAATGACGGTGCAATTTAGCTGGAACCATTGAACTGTTCGGAAGGACTCGAGCACAAATTACACACTGAGCTTTACCCTTCTTTGTCTCCACAAAGCCCATTTCTAAATAGCTTTCGTTGTACTTACGCTTCTTGGTTGTTCCACTTCCACAGGATATTGCAACCAATGGAGTACTTGCAGCGTTTTCACATAAATAAATACGACAAAGCTCTCTCCGCGCATGCGTAAAAGGTTTCAGCGCATCTAGCGCCGTGAGCCGGCGCACGAACGATTCCCGTATTGTTGCGAAACAATCGATCAGAGAAGCCGCATTCTCCGGCACTAAACTGTGTATTCGTTCTCAGGAACCGCAAAGGCTGCTTGGGAATACGACCTGAAGTAAAAGTACACATGTTTTTCACACGAAAAAAAAAATGATGAATTCCATTTTCACATTTTTATTCAATAATTTTAGTCATTATTTTACACGATTTGGTGAAATGTGGCCGCGGACCCCCTAGAAGGAAGGCATTGATGATAGTTAATCTTGATACAATTCTCTTGATACATCTAATTCCCAGGTTTCCTTTCATACAAACTTCCTCTTGTAATCCCTATTGATCGGAGTTGAAAACAAATTCCTTACTGAACGATGGGATATGTTTGTTTATCTCATCTACAATTCCCCAGCCTGCTGTACATTGTCAAGGTGAAGGTTTGTTTGAAATTTCGATATCTTACGTATTTTTCAATTCTGTAGCACTGTTTGAAATTATGCAACCATTCCTTGAAATCACGGCGATCTATGTAGTGCGCAATTTGATGCGCATAATAGGTCACTAATGCACATCCTGTAACATGTATTGAGCATCCTTGAAATGCGCAAACATTAGTTTTTATAACAAGTACGTTTTGTCCTCTCTTGAATATCCGTGGTTTATCTTAAGCACTACACCACGGCCGCTCAGGGCGTGCCAAACTTCACGCCTGCAACATGTGCAGCCCACGTGCGGGCCAAGGGCCGGCCTGTCACTCGGCTTTCTTCGGTCATTCTCGGAAGTACCCGGAACAGCGCGACATTTCATTTAACATTGCGCTGCGGCGTTTCGCGGTCGGCACAACTCTCTTTGAGTTGGGCAGAATCGTGGTTCAGCACTGTTTACCCTTCGCTATTTGTTCGTGGGATGAAGAACGTTCACAGATCCTGTGACTGTTTGCGCAAAAAGTGGCAGCCTAGAGATCCACCGTCACAATCCTTTAAAATGAATGGATTTGCAGAAGAGAGGGACGGGCATTTTCAGCACGCATAAGCGACGGGAACTGGCTATTTGCTACGAAACGACATTATAGTACCATGCAGAAAGAATTTAAACTTTTCGATGACGATGAAAGTGCAAAAAATTATAACGATCGACAGACGGAATTCATTGTTCTGTACGTCAAGAAGCACTTTGTGCTAAATCAGCAGGCTTGAGTGCTTGAAGAAATTAGTGACACGAATAGTAAAATTTCGGAAGCCGACCCATTATTCCACTTTTAGCTGCAACAGTTGTCAGTGGAAATGAACGAAGAGTATGGATACTTCACATATTACTGCAAAGTATGTTGGTTAAGTCAAGGGGCAGGCAGGGAACGATTTTTCAATTTAAATCTCGCTATTGTTGAATTTATGAAGAAAAAAGGAGTTCAAGAACGAAACTTAGAACATCCGGAATGGATTGGAGACTTTACTTTTAAGTGCCCTTGACTGCACACTGCCCGCAGTAAGACATTGCAAGGTAACTTCCTTCTGATTTGATGGGGATGCGTTTAAAAAGAAAATCGCGCTGTAGGACACATTCCGACAAAGACACTCCAGTTCCCTAAGCTCACTCGTTAAAGAAATGCGAGGTCTGAAGAACTCATTGTGGCCTTGCAAGAATTACAACGATAGTCTTACGTATAAAGGTTCTGAGGACACTGTCAATCTTACATCTGGTTTTCAACTGTTTTAGAGACCGACAATGAGGTTGTGAAAGTGCTACGATATTTCGATCGAGGTATTAGTGTGAAAGACTTTTTCTCGATTAAGAAAATAAATAAGTCACAATTAGGTGACAACTTGAGTGCCAAACTCTGTGAAATTGTCTGCGTCCGTCCATATGCTGACACTTTATACCATATAAATGTTGTATTGTGTCTTCAGTGTGTAATGGTACTTGAATTACGTAATCATTACGGCACCTCAACTCAACTTCTCGATACCAGCAATATTCTACTGTGTTTCTGTAAAGTAGTTGACATATTTCTGAGACAACATTAAGATTTGATTTCATTAATGTAGAGGTACTTTGATACATCGATATGTTTATGTTGCAATGATATTATTCTTATGCGAATTCTTTCTTTTGTCACTATGATCTTTGACGTATTTGTAACTCTGATTTTTGGGCGCGTAAGCGGTTATTAGTTAGTTAGAGAGTCAGACCTTGAGAAAGTCAAGTCTTGGACGTCATGTAGAAAGGACGCTAATTGTAGTCAGCTTATAAAATGTGAACTTTAAAAGTGAGGAAGATGTTTTCAAGTATGTTTTGTATTGTGAAGTGATGTTTTGTGTGTTACGTGATATTGCAACAAAAGCAATAAAACGGAAGTGTAACTTAAATTCGGAGTGCTGATTACTTTTTTACATCACCATTGTGCTAACTTTCAAAGGTTCAATCTTCAAGAATGGTTTGTGAAACACAACTATAAAACTTTTGAATATAGCAGAATAAAACCTAGGCCTCTTTGCATCCGAGCTTGGAATCACCACCACCTAGATTTTCGACGATTGAGCCATGATTTTACAACGAGACCAGCGTGGAAAACACGAAAAGATGAGTGCCTAGTTTATTCATTATTACATGAAATGACTTTATTAACTGTGCTCTAATGACACCTGCCACATAATAACTTTTTTGTTGCCCGAAAATGACACCACAATCATTATTAAATTTTGGCCTTTGTTGTTAGAAGTGCATCAACAATAACTAATTAATACTAAAAACGTCTTTTGTTTGTGATCTATATTCTGGGAAACGTGAAATACAAAACCATGTCGTACACAGTACGACTGTACTGCCATTGAAATCCGGCGCGTTTCCTGTTTTCCCGTCTCCCCCTCCATACGCTCAGACTGCGCAACATGGCGGTGGGGGAATGTGAAGATGATGATGATGTTTGGTTTGTGGGGCGCTCAACTACGCGGTTATCAGCGCCCGTACAAACTCCCAACCTTTTCTCAGTCCAATCTCGCCACTTTCATGAATGATGATGAAATGATGAGGACAACACAAACACCCAGTCACATCGAGACAGGTGAAAATCCCTGACCCTGCCGGAAATCGAACCCGGGACCGGGGAATGTGAAGACAGGCTGAACGCTTTGGCATTCGGGCCCGGACATGGGCCGCAAATCTCGCCACCCCTGCAGTACACTGTCATATTGCTGAGGACTTATCCGAAATCTGTCCATAATTGTTTTTTGATTATGCTGCGGATGATCTTCCATGTACGTAATTATGTATACTACCCGCTCCTTGGACAATGATTGCTCCTTTACTACATTTCAATGCAGACGGGATTTGTGGCTCCCTGTCTGACAAGGATGATGAACTACATTGCTCGACGCCTGTTTTAATAGCTATTACACTTGTTAAGCACGTATTATCATCACTGTACTCGCCACGTACATTGCCCGCGCAGTTGAGAGTATACCACACCGCACAATCCACTGACTCATCTTACAGAAACGCAAATATTTCATCTGCCACTTTTTCTCACTCTGCGAAATTCCTGGGATTGCTTTCCAACGAAATGTCAACTTCGGCATCTGTTGTTATTGATACAATGCAGTGTTTACTTTCTTTAGCTCTGCCTTGTATCAACACCACTAGCACTTTAGCAATGTCGTGAGCTATTCGTCGACTAAGCAGTTCAACTACGCTCCATAGACTCAAGCTGTGCTCATCATTGGACACCTCTAGTCCGACCTCCTACTGCCATTAGCAAGCAATATTGCAATTGCACCGTAGAAAATATGTGAAGCATTGAATGCCATGGATATCATTGGCCTATTGGCCTTTTGCGACCTCGCACTCAAGGGGTTCCTTATACGTCAGAAATACCCTACCCTATACGTTTTGATGAGTAAGTCTGCGAGTATCAAAATACGCGACATCGTTTGGCGTATCTTCTGACTGAATTTACTTACAAGCCTAAATGTTTCACACAGCCTTGAAATCATAGAACTTAGTACGAGACACATATTTCAGCTTGTTACCTCTACCAGTTCCGGAGCAAACGTGGTCTTTACATGCGGCCGTATCTTTTGATTGCACTGACAGATAAGTTTTAACTTTTTACACCGCTAAGAGATCGTAGACCTTAGTACTTGATATAAATTTCAACTTGATACCTCTACCCGTTACTGAGAAAAAGAGACGGACAGACAATAGACGTACAACAAATGGCAAAAAATATTGTTTAGTGTGATAATTACAAATGAACAATTTTCGGATTTTTCCTGTACTTGTATTCTGAAACCTTGCTTCTTTCAAAATTTTTTATTCTATACAGGGTGTTTCGAAATGAATATACCTGTTTTAACACGTTGTAGCATTTATTATATTCGACTTACAATTGCAAATAGTACATCAAATGAAAGAGTAGCTCAAATATTTTTGTTTGTAAACCTGTTACAAGCTCTAAAGCCTACAGACTACGGTCTACTTACCAACTTTGCAAACAAAATGTTGGTGCTTGACCATAAAGCTTTTCTGGGTCGTGTCGTTTTCAGTGATGACACGACATTTCATGTAAGTGGAAATGTGAACACACGTAATGTGTGTGTCTGGTGGTCACCAAGTCCCCACGAGATGGCCCAGTTGACACGAGACTTCCCTAAATTAAAAGTTCCTTGTGTCATGCCCCAGCGGAAAGTTTAAGAGCGCTTCTTTTTCAGTGCAGCAACTGTAGCTGGTGCTTCGTATCTTTATGCGTTAGAACTATGGCTCTTTCTTTGTATTGGAAGAAGCTGAACCACAGAACTTTATTTGGCAGCAGCATGGTGCACCGTCTCTGGCATGACACACTACACGATTGGTTAAACGACGTTGGCTGCAAGGGGCGGGATGACAGAGCTTGTAACGCATGGCCTCCACCGTCACCTGATCTGACGCCAAGCAATTTTTACCTTTGTGATTCATAAAGGATCATGTGTATCTTACCTGCGCTACAAGCTGAACGAAGTACCTGACTTCAGAAACAGGACTGAAACAGTTGTTGCAACAATGACCTCAGACACACCGATCATGGTTTGGGAAGAACTCGCGTATCAGCTCGATGTGTGCTGTGTGACGAATAATGCTCACATTGAACAGTTGTAAGGAAAACTGTTTGAGTTGTTCTTTCATTTAATGCATTTTTATAATAATGCAAGACGGCGGCCGAACCCCGAAGGGGATACCCCCGGCCAATAAATGCCATACGATCGTTTCATTTCATAATAATGTAAGCTGAATGCAATAAAGGCTACGAGGCTTTAAAACCTGTATGTTCATATTGAAACGCCCTGTATTTTGATGAATAAGTTTGCAAGCATTAAAATGTGTGAGATAAATGGCCGTGTCCTTTGACTGAACTGACTTAAAGCTTAAATTTTTCACACAGACCGTAGACCTTAGTATGCAGTACCTCTACCAGTCCCGAGAAAAGGGTCGTAACAATCGGACAGACAGACAGACAGACAGACAGACAGCAAAGTGATAATATAATGGTTCCGTTTTTACCGATTATGGTATGGAACCCTAAAAATTATGTGGCTGAAACTCATAACTATTTCTACTTTGTTTTATATAACAAACAGTCTCAGCTCTCTAATTAGCTATTGCTCGTGCATTGAGTGAACTGGAAATAAGTGCAGAATATATAAGGGGCAGTCAAATGAAAACGAGACAGGTGGAAAAAATTAAGCAAACTCTTTATTACTTCAAAAGTAATTGCCATAACTTTCAATACATTTATTCCACTGTGGGACAAGACAGCCAGTGCCACCAGAGCAAAATGTTTGCAGTTACCTACGGAGCCATGATTGTACCATGCGAGCACCTCTTCGTCAGAAGCAAATAGCCGGCCACATGTCTTTTTTTAAGGCTCCTAAAATATGGAAATCGCATGGGGAGAGATCGGAACTTATAGAGAATGTGTAAGAGGTTTCCAGCGAAACTTCTGCAGCGCAATCGAAACAGCCTTGGCAACATGTGTTCGGGCGTATCCTGCAACAGAATGATACCTTCCATCAATATTTCTCTACGTTTGGATTTGATGGCGTGCTTCAATTTTTGCAAAGTATCCACGTACTGCCGTGTTCCAGAAAGCCAATGAGCAGTCAAAGAAGAAGGTCATCAAGAAGTCTCCAGAGCTGGCGTGCCTGTTGGTTCGGCTACACTGTTGAACTTTCGCTGGGAAGCCCTTGCACATCGTCCATTCAGTCCGATCTTTCCCCATGCGATTTCCATGTTTTTGGAGTCCTGACGAAAGACATTCATGGCCATCAATTTGCTTCGGATGAAGAGGTGCATGACCATCTTGATGTAACAAGAGAAATAAAAGCACGCACTGAAGAAATTTACGTGTTCATTTCTCCCACATGCTATTCGAAAATGGATTGGTAGAGAAATGGCCTGTAAGCCGTTTTAAGCACCCTCTGCCAAACACCTAAGCGTGAACTGCACAATAATCAAGAAGATGTAGATACAGATATTTACTGTGTGCAGCAGCCTTTGGTTCCAGCGCAATGGAGCCTCAGAACATTTCTGTGTTTATGCTGGAGCACAGCCAAATGTCGACTTTCGGACACGTTGGACGGGTCAGTTGGGTCCTATTGCGTGGTCATCGTGTTCGCCTGATTTAATATCCCTTATTTTTTATTCTTTAGGAGTATGTCAAGAGTGTGGTATACATTAACCAAATTGCCACTAAAGTAAAACTGACAGCAATAACGATACATTTCATGACGTTAAATGCAATCCTGCTTTACTCGACAGAGTTGTACAATTATTTTGCTAATTTTCTAACCATTTAACGAGACCCAGGTCAAACTGTCAAAACACCTGTTGCAGATTTATTCAGATAAGCCGTTAATAAAATGCACATACCCCATAAACGATTGATTAAAAATTGTTTTCACAGAAAGTAATGTGCTATGTGTAACTTAGTATTTCTGATATGTTTGTCGCTGAGGTCCTGAAATCTGTTGTATAAGGAGCCTTCTTACATATAATTAGACCTTAGTATGCAACACCTCTACCAGTCGCGGAGAAAAGGATCGTATAGGGTATCTTAGCGTATAGTCACATTTTTTGAAAAAAAAAATGCAGCCTTTATCTCAATCTGATGTTGATGTTACACCCTGTTGTTATAAACGTGCCGTAAACTTCCGTTTTTCTGTCCCCAAGGTGTGCAGGCGAAGATGTGAGTCGCACGGTAGACCAGTAGGAAAACGCATCACCAGTTTGCCAATGAAGAAACGCTCATTCATCGGCCAAATCGTTCATATCTCTTCCATGTTTTGCCCTCTGTCCAAACCTTTCGACAGCTGAAACAGTGGCTGCCTGATGTGAACATGTTTGTGATTGAAATCGGAATGAAACCACGGTTCCTGTAAGCTTAACAAACTACAGTGATAGAGACTTTAAATAAGAGTTTGTATCTCGTGCCATTACTCCTCTTTGCGCTTTATTCGGCACCATTGGTGATAATAAGGCCTTTGGATGATGGCTGAATTTTTCCCAATAAAGAGTAAATAAGTGACTGGGAAAGGTATTACGATTGGAGAGGAAAGAGGGGAATATTAGAATTTGGCGCCATTCGTTATCCGAATGTGTTAGCTTTTGTGGCACTTAAGTCTCTTTAAGTCGGACAAACTCTGATTGATTTGTTAAATATTAAAGATTTCCCTCTATTCTTGCAGTGCAAGTTTCTTTTCAAGCTGTCACGACCGGTTTTAGTTGTAGGCATACAATATCGCTCTCTGTTGATTTCACTAAGCAGTTAATGCATAGAATGACAAGACAACCTTGCCATATTACAATCGGTTGGATAGGGACCCAGCAGTAAATATAGGAGATGCAGTACTGGCGGAAGTAAAGCTGTGAGGAGTGGTCGTGAGGCTTGCTTGGGTAGCTCACATGGCCGTGCACTTGCCCGAGAAAGACAAAGGTACCGAGTTCGAGTGTCGGTTCGGCACGCAGTTTTAATCTGTCATAAATTTTCATATCAGCGCATACTTCATTGTAACACGTCTCCCCTGGCTGTGGCTAAGTCATGTCTCCGCAATATCCTTCCTTCCAAGACTGCTAGTTCTGTAAGTTTCGCAGGAGAGCCTCTGTGAAGCTTGGAAAGTGGGAGATGAGGCACTGGCGGAAGTAAACCTGTCAGGAGTGGTCGTGAGTCGTGCTTGGGTAGCTCAGTCGGTAGAGCACTTGCCCGTGGAAGGCAAAGGTCCCGAGTTCGAGTCTCGATCCGGCACACAGTTTCAATCTGTCAGGAAGATTCAGTAAATATATAGCTGCAACGTACTCATCATTACGAAAGCTGCCTGTCACATAAACCGAAACACTGTTGGCTGTATTCACCCAAACGAACTTTATAGAAATATAGCATTTGTTCCTAATACGTCTAAAGGGAGTGGAAAAAATATGGGAACATCAAGAACACAACACGTTACCATACCTAATAAGGTGCAAAAAAATCGTGCAAGTTCAAAACAGCTGTCAGTCCTCTCGTAATGGATAAATCTAGATCCTGTACGGTTTTCAAGGGAATCTTACACCACTCTACCTGCAAAATAGTGACACTTACAGATAACGATGATGGAGGCCACAGAGGCTCAATAATATTGAGATCTGGTGACTGAAGTTGCCCAGGGAGATGTGACAATTTATCGTCATCCTCACAGGACATGACTTGGACGAAGCGAGCTGTGTGAACAGGGGAACACAACATTGCCACTGTGTAACAAATATTGTAGCATGGGATGGACCTGAACACTCAAAATGGTGACATAATCCTTGGCAGTAATGCGCCCTGGCAGAGTAACCAAGAGGCCCATGAGACACTACAATAGGGTTGCCCAAATCATCACCGAAGTCCCAGCATGTTTCGCTGTTGGGACGTAAATTCGGCCAGAAGCTGGAAACAGTGTGAAACGAGACTCATCCGACCAAATGACATTCATCCATTAGTCCATAGTTCAGGTTGTATGGCGTCGTCAACACGTTTCTCTGTTACGGGCAATTGATCATTGATAATGGTTTTGGAATTCCAGCTCAGCCGGCCGGTGTGGCCGTGCGGTTCTAGGCGCTTCAGTCTGGAACCGCGTGACCCCTACGGTCGCAGGTTCGAATCCTGCCTCGGGCATGGATGTGTGTGATGTCCTTAGGTTAGTTAGGTTTAAGTAGTTCTAAGTTCTAGGGAACTGATGACCACAGATGTTAAGTCCCATAGTGCTCAGAGCCATTTGAACCATTTGAACCAATTACAGCTCGCCCTGGAATTCCATGCTTGCGGAACTCTGTTCGTGCTGTTTTGTTGCTGAGTGCGACATTTCAGTTCTGTAGTGACTTTCCCAGCTGTCGTCCTCTTATTTTTCCATGCAATTCTCTTCAATGACCGTCTGTCACAATCGCACACCACACGCATTCGTCCGCGTTGTGGATTAGGGCATAATTTTTTCCGCTTTCCCAGTACGCGGTGTACATCTTCGATAGGGTGTCTCTTGAAACACAAACACTTCGACTATATTGGTTCAAAAAATGGGTCTACGCACTATGGGACTTCAGCATCTGAGGTCATCAGTCCCCTAGACTTAGAACTACTTAAACCTAACTAACCTAAGGAAATCACACACATGCATGCTCGAGACAGGATTCTAACCTGCGACCGTAGCAGCAGCGCGGTTCCGGACTGAAGCGCCTAGAACCGCTCGGCCACAACGGCCAGCCTATATTGGTTACGGAAATACCCACCATAAGAGCACAAACAATTCCACGGTCTAACTCTGAGCTCCGACATAATGCTCTCACAACTACAGAGAACACTGTTCTGACCACGAGTAACATTTGCGCCATATTGAGGTGCCGTTCGGGGTCCAATACAACAGCGCAAGCTGCAGCCTTCAGTGTCAAGTATGCATTTTTGGTTGTATTTTCAAATTTTTATCCAACCCCTTTACATTTACATCTTTATTTCGCAAGCCGCCTTACGGTCTATGACCGAGAGTACTTACGGAACCACTACTTTTCCCCCCTTTGAGTTCCAATCACGAACGCTCAGTGACACGAATAATTGTTTGCAAAGGTCCGTATAGCATCTAAATTCTCTGACTTTTCCACCGTGATCGTTTCGTGGCAGTAACAAAAACGTTGCCCGACTTCTTTTGGAACTACTTTCATGAAATTTCAACAGTAAATCTCTCCGTGATGCATACCGCCTCTCTTGTAGTATCTCCGTAATGTTCTCGCACAGAATAAACGATCCCGTGAGAAAATGCGTCCCTCTTCGTTGGATCTTCTCCGCGATGCTCAAGAATCGGTCCACCAGGTGTTTTAAGCGTTTCCTCAAGATTCTTGCAACGAATCTCAGCCTAGAATCTGCTTTTCCTGCTATTTGTTTTATGTGATCTTTTCACTTTGGGTCGCCCGGGATGGTACTCCTAGGTATTTTACGGTATTTACTGTTCCCTGTCATTTGTCTCCAATAGTGTAAGCGAACAGTAGTGTTCCCTCTTAGACTATTTATGCGTAATACGTTACATTTATGTACTTTCAGGATGAGTACCTGTATCAATCGACGATCGTCTGCAGGTCTTCCTGCAATTCGTGTCAATATTCCGACATTGTAGCCTTCCTGTAGACAACAGCACCGAAATAATTCTGTGAATACGAACCTTGGCACTTTCCATGACTCTGGATGTATTCCGTCAAGGTGGAATTCGTGGAGCATGATTAGTCGAATGAATGGTTGAGCAAACGATACTTGTCTTGTTGCTGACATGGAATGAATGAACAGATGACACTAATGGAAAAGTGTGGAGTATTTATTGTCATTCAAGTCGCACGTACGAGTCAGTTAACATTTAGTAGATTGCGACGCTTACTAAACATTATTCATTTAAATCTTTTCATAATGCAGAAGTTTTTGGTAACATCTTTCTCACAGGTATCTTGACAATTATAGCCAATAACTATTATATGCATAATGCCTATTGTTTCGGACATGTCTGAAAGTACAGACACCACATATCCGTGATTTCGCAGCTGTATATATGCATGACGAAAGATAAATTCCGTCAGCCGCGTGGGGGCACTGAAATAATCGAGTGGTGACAGGGGGAAATTTTTGTAAGACTCCTATTCGAACCTCGATTTCCCGTTTTATGTAAGCAGTCAGCTTAAGCGCTTCGGCTATCTCAGCAAGCTTCCCATCCAGCCCAAATTGCCAACTTGACGCAAACTACTTCCAGCCCTCCCCCCCACCCCCCCCCCCCCCCCACCCCCCACCCCTCTGTGAAACGCTGGCCTTCTTCTTCACGTTCTGTAGCTATGGATTTCACATGAACTTTTCAGAGACTTGTAGAAAAAGGTAATGTGTAGTTTATCATGGAAAAATAAATAATGCACTACTGGCTAATTAAGACGTTTCCTCAAATCGAACGAGGTAGCGCAGAGGCTAACACACTGGCCAACCTGGTTACGTCTTCCGTGATTGCCCTAAATCTCTTAAGGTAAATGTCAGGATGGTTCCTTCGAAAGGGCGTGGCCGATTTCCCTCCTCAATCCGAGCTTGTGCTCCGTCTTAAGTGACCTTATTGTCGACGGAACGTTAAACACTAATCTTCGCCGGCCGAAGTGGCCGTGCGGTTCTAGGCGCTACAGTCTGGATCCGAGCGACCGCTCCGGTCGCAGGTTCGAATCCTGCCTCGGGCATGGTTGTGTGTGATGTCCTTAGGTTAGTTAGGTATAATTAGTTCTAAGTTCTAGGCGACTGATGACCTCAGAAGTTAAGTCGCATAGTGCTCAGAGCCATTTGAACCATTTGAACCACTAATCTTCCTTTTTTTCCCTCTAGAAGGAGGTTTCCGAACTGTTATGCTCTCCGCCATTTATAATTTAGGAACGTACCTCCAGTATAGAAAACATAAAATTTTAATCAGTAATTACGGAAGATCAGGGTTTAACAAACCGTCGACAAGATCACTAAGGACGAATCACAAGCACGGATTGGACAAAAGTGAAAAAGAAATAGGCCTTGTCCTTTTCAACGGAGCCATCACAGCGTTCGCCTCAACTGCTTTCAAGGAAACCATGAAAACCTGATCCTAGAAGCGGGATGAACATTTTAAACGCCTGCCTCTCAAATACTAGTCGGGCGCCTTAAGCACAGCAGCAAATCTCTCGGTTCCGGTACGCGGTCCTGTCGGATACCTACCATTGGGCGTACTGCAACACAGCGTTGAGTAACGATACAAAAAAAGCCGCGAACACTTTTGTGAAACACAGCTGTAACAGTGGTTTGTTTGCTAATATCAGGGTCTTTATTTTCAGCAAGCTCTTCCCATGGACTACCACCTTAACGTTGGTGGGGATGTTTGTGAATTTGTGTGTATCAATGATCCACTGAGCTATGGTGGCGGGAACTGTGCTCCTGGTAGGGCCACCCATGTCAGACTGATCTGTTGGTGAGACTCCAGACAAAGTGCAGTCCCCCCTAGGGGGCTCAATTCTTGGGAGTATGGGGGTGGCAACCACTTGGGATCTTAGCTAATTATGGCACTACTTCCACTTACACTACGTGATTAAAAGTATCCAGACATCCACAAAAACATACGTTTTTCATATTAGGTGCATTGTGCTGTCACCTACTGCCAGGCACTCCATATCAGCGACCTCAGTAGTCATTAGACATCGTGAGAGACCAGAACGGGACGCTCCGCGGAACTCACGGACTTCGAACGTGGTCAGGTGATTGTGTGTCACTTGTGTCATACGTCTGTACGCGAGATTTCCTCACTCCTAATCATCCCTAGGTTCACTGTTTCCTATGTGATAGTGAAATGGAAACGTGAAGGGACACGTACAGCACAAAAGCATACAGGCCAACCTCTTCTGTTGACTGACAGAGACCGCCGACATTTGAAGGGAATCGTAATGTGTAACAGGCAGACATCTATCCAGACCACCATACAGGAATTCCAAACTGCATCAGGATCCACTGCAAGTACTATGACAGTTAGGCAGGTGGTGAGGAAACTTGGATTTCATGGTCGAGCGGCTGCTCATAAGCCACACATCACGCCGGTAAATGCCAAACGACGCCTCGCTTGGTGTAAGGAGCGTAAACATTGGACGATTGAACAGTGGAAAAACGTTGTGCGAAATGACGAATCACGGTACACAACGTGGCGATCCGGTGACAGGGTGTGGGTATGGCGAATGCCCGGTGAACGTCATCCGCCAACGTGTGTAGCGCCAACAGTGAAATTCGGAGCCGGTGGTGTTATGGTGTGGTCGTGTCTTTCATGGAGGGGGCTTGCACCCCTTGTTGTTTTGCGTGGAACTATCGCACTGGCCAACATTGATGTTTTAAGCACCTTCTTTCTTCC
The DNA here is from genome assembly GCF_021461395.2 of Schistocerca americana. Lineage (NCBI taxonomy): Eukaryota > Metazoa > Arthropoda > Insecta > Orthoptera > Acrididae > Schistocerca > Schistocerca americana. Next base: position 769,740,627 of record NC_060120.1, on the reverse strand, counting down.
CACTGTTGAAGAGCAATTCGGGGATGGCGATTGCATCTTTCGACACGATCGAGCACCTGTTTATAATACACTGCCTGTGGCGGAGTGGTTACACGAGAATAACATCCCTGTAATGGACTAGCCTGCGCAGAGTCCCGACCTGAATCCTATAGAACACCTTTGGGATGTTTTGAAACGCCGACTTCGTGCCAGGCCTCACCGACCGACATCGATATCTCTCATCAGTGAAGAATGGGCTGCCATTGGGCAGTAATTGTCATTGAGGAGGGAGGTAGCCCTGAAGGCCAGAGGCAACTAACGTGAAGAACAATGCAGCAGGTGATGGGAGTCAAGCTGGAACTGGAAAACAGAGTAAGACGAAGTGAGTGGTACAATGATAACTGTGAGAGAGCTACTAAGGAACTAAACAACGCAAGGAAGAAGATGCTCTAGCGACTTGCACGGACCCCCAAACAAAATTACGAAGATACGCGACAGATACCAAAACTTATTTGCAGAAGGAAAAAGAGAGAATTTGAATAAAATAGACTGAAAGGCAGTGAGGAATGTAAAAGTGAAAAGGATGTTTGAAGAACGTTTAAGGGAATAAAGGAGATAAAACAAGGATGGCAGTCTCGGACAATGATATGCATGGATAAAGAAGGAAAAATGATTGAAGATGAAATTAAATCATAGAAACATGGGATGAATATTTTAAAGAACCATTTAAACCTGGGGAAATCCTGGAATTTGAAGAAGAGGAACATGGGGAGCAGGCTGGTAGCAATGATGATGAAGAGGAATCAGCATTCGAAGAAGTGTTTGTAGCTGTCAAGGAAATGAGGAACTACAGAGTTGTGAGGGGAGATAAGGCACCAAGTGAAGTTTTCTAGTATGGTGGCACAGAGATATCAAAGAAAATGCATGAATTGGCTCAAAAAGGTTAACAAACTGGATACTTCCATTATTATACCTATATGTAAAAGGAGCGATAGGACAAATTGCAATAACCATAGAGGAATAGCACTTAGATTAGTAATAGAAAAGTGTTATGGGTACAATATAACGGCGCATCAACTGTTTGTGGATTTTAAAGCGGTTTAAGACAATGTCAACAGAAGTGGTCTTTTCACACCTGTATAGGAGCTGGTGATACCACCAAAGCTAATAAGCCATGAGAAAATGATTCTGAGCAACAACAACTTCAACATAAAAGCAAGTATTCCAATATTTTCCCAATCTTAATCAAGGAGATTCTGAATCACCGACATTACTTAACTTGGCACTGAAGGCTGCGGCCCAGCAACGAAGAGTGATGGTACTGCTTAGAGTACAGGCTTTGCTTAGTGCAAAATTGAGCCTGTGACTAGCACGGTGACTGTAACTTGCTAACGGCCGTTCCTGTGATATAGTTGCTTGAAGTGCTTTACATTTACCAATCATATTCGCTTCTCCATCGTAGGATTGTCCTCGGTAATCAGCTACCTCAATGCCATTTGCTTCAATATGCTGCAGGATGATGCTTGCTAAGTTTTCACCCGTCACGTTAGTAACAACAATGAATTTTAGAAATTATTCTCTTACAACGCTGTTCTCAACATCAAAGAAACGTATGCATATGTCAGTTGTCTCATCTGCTATTATGGTGAAAAATTTGGTTTGTTTTATGGAATTAACCATTTTTCCGGTAATAACATCAGCATGGCAATCCATTAAATAATTTTGTGTTTTCTTACTGATGTAACTGGGATTTTTTGAGACCGACTGTATGTGTTGTTCAAATGGTTCAAATGGCTCTGTGCACTATGGGACTTAACATCTGAGGTCATCAGTCCCCTAGAATTAGAACTACTTAAACCTAACTAACCTAAGGACATCACACACATCCATGCCCGAGGCAGGATTCGAGCCTGCGACCGTAGCGGTCGCGCAGTTCCAGACTGAAGCGCCTAGAACCGCTCGGTCACAGGGGCCGGCGCATGTGTTGTAGTAATATTCCATCGCCTGCGTCAATTCGAAATTTCAGGAACGCACGAAAGTTTTCCTCTGAAGTAAATTCAAATGATTCAATGGCCGTCTCCTGACTGCGTTCACCAATCAACAATCCGTCATCTCTATGGCCCTGCAAGGATACATTCTGCGCTCCACATAACAAATTGGGATTAGTTTTCTTCTGTTTTGGTCGACTCTTTTCTTTCTGACGTCATCCGTTCCCGTTAAAACATCTGTTGACTTCCCTTCAATCACATGCAAACAGTTCTGCCAAGCAACCATATTCCTCTTATGATACTCTTTCTCTTGGTGATTGTGTGTAATTTCAGTTACTTTCTTATAGATTCACTAAGCTTCCTAATTTTACATCGTTGTTGCCTTCTTCCGCTCTTCCGAAGAGAACGCAAGCTTTACAAAATCCGTCGCTTAACTTGTTGCTGCAGGCCAGCCAATTTTCTTCTAGCCGTTTGCCTTCTGCAACTTGCGGAAAGCAAAATCTGGTAGGAGGTACCCAGATGCACATTAACCATTGAAATATTTCCTTATCCGTCAGATGTCGACTTCTGCTCACCAAATGACCGATTTGATATTCATCCACAATAGTCTCGTCATCACATAAACCACTCACATTACTTACAGAGAAATTACTAGTAGAAGCTGAATCCACAGTCACTGGAAGTGATGCTCCTTCTCCAATGATAATTTAATTTTCACCTTCTAAGTTTTTACAAAGAAACCAGTGAAGTGTCTTTTGTCGTTTAGAACCGCTCATGTTGTCTCCTGTTTAACGCGCAGCGGGAAGCAAACACAATAATGTTTGCTTCCAACAAACAACTGCTGAATTGATCACGTTCGTTGTACAAGTAACAGATTGTCAACCTTCATGTTTAAATTATATCGAATAGGAACAGCAGTGCCTCTACTGCAACCATCTACCGGCCACAGTTCCAAATTGCGCGGGTCATGAACACGAGTACAATGTTCAAACTAGCGATGTTTTTATGTTTTATATTAACGTGTCCCTGTCCCCCCCCCCTTCCCCCCCCCTCCACCGCCACTGCTGTTTATCGCGAAATATTGAATTCCCTAACGACTTCCGAAAATAGAATGCCCATGCTCAAAGTCTGTTAATTCCCACCGTGCGGCCATCCGTCGGTGGCCTTTTCACGTGAATCATCTGAGGACGAATGACAGCTGCGCCAACGCTCTGCCCCTTTATACCTTGTGTACTCGATACCACCGTCGTCTCTATACGCTCATATCGCTATCCCATGACTTTCATCACCATAGTCTTTGAACTACAATGTTAATGCACTGTGCTCACACAAAGGATTACTATGATGTGACATTAGTTGAAGCTCAACTGTGCCGTGGTAAGTGACGCTGAGAAAGATGATCTCCGTGTACGTTCATAATGCTTTGTACACCGATGAGGCAAAACATTATGAACACCTGTTCCTTGGGGCGCTCGCATGGGCGGCATTTACCCCATCTCTTCAACATGTAACTATTTACACACCAGATTCTCAAGTAATCCCTGGTTATCTATCAGCTCACTTTACGGAGCGTGACCTTGACACTGACTGATTTGACTCTATAGCCCAGTGTAATAATGCATGACCATTCGAAAACGAAAGCGAATTCGTGGCGGTGTAAATGCTGCCGCGCGAGCGCTAACGTTGCTTCAAATTGCGTGAGCACATGAATGTTAACGGCGTGTGGTTGCACTTTTGAAACACGGTACATCAGAGGTTCCGCTTGGCATGGATTCTACAAGTCCGTTACATGTTTCGTGAAGTATGTAGCACCAGATGTCTAAGCACAGGTCAAGCAATTCCCGTAAATTACGAGATAGTTGTTTAGTGTCATGCATCTGGCGCCTGATATATGTTCCAGTGAGTACAGGTCCGGCACATTTGCTGACCAAGTCATCAAAGTGAGTTCACTTCAATGCTCTTCAGACCACAGCAACTCGATTCTGCCCTATTAACACGGACAGTTATCCTGCTGGAAGATGTCATCGCTGTATGGGGAGACTTCAAGCATGAATCGAGGCAGGTGGTCCGCAATAATGTTTACGTAGTTCACTGCTGTCATGATGCCTTCGATTACCACCACAGAGCGGCGTTTGAAAAATCCGTGCAAAGTCCGAGAGACGGCACCAGGGGCTTGTATCGAGGCCATGTTTAGTTAGTAGTATCTCTGCAAAGAACCATAGAGTAAATACCTCTGGAGTGAGCATTCACATGCGCAGAACAGATTTTGTGTTGTCAACAGACATTACCGGCCTGGTCGCGTGATCTCGGGACGTCGTGTGTTTGTCCGTATAGCGCCCTGTATATTTAGAATGTATATTTAGAATGTCGGGCGGATTCTGCTTTGCAATAGGTGTCACAGTTCAGATGCACTCGATTTTTGGCAGTTTTCGGGATGATACGGCACCCTTTAGTATTACAGAGCCTGACGTACATTTTTGCAGTGAGTCTTACAAAACGACTTGACAGTACGCTAGTACTTTTGCAAGTGTCCGGAAAACACCGAATTTGTCACACATTAGCGATTATATCCCTGCTAATTCGTCCTTTTTTTCTGCTATTTCTGCGTATTTATTTTCTCGTTTTTGCGACCTAAAGCACAATTTTTCTTACTGGTGACACTTTGAAGTATTTATTTACGCATTTTACATACTTGCTCCCAGTTTATTAAATAGTAGACTGAGTAATCTATATACACTCCTGGAAATTGAAATAAGAACACCGTGAATTCATTGTCCCAGGAAGGGGAAACTTTATTGACACATTCCTGGGGTCAGATACATCACATGATCACACTGACAGAACCACAGGCACATAGACACAGGCAACAGAGCATGCACAATGTCGGCACTAGTACAGTGTATATCCACCTTTCGCAGCAATGCAGGCTGCTATTCTCCCATGGAGACGATCGTAGAGATGCTGGATGTAGTCCTGTGGAACGGCTTGCCATGCCATTTCCACCTGGCACCTCAGTTGGACCAGAGTTCGTGCTGGACGTGCAGACCGCGTGAGACGACGCTTCATCCAGTCCCAAACATGCTCAATGGGGGACAGATCCGGAGATCTTGCTGGCCAGGGTAGTTGACTTACACCTTCTAGAGCACGTTGGGTGGAACGGGATACATGCGGACGTGCATTGTCCTGTTGGAACAGCAAGTTCCCTTGCTGGTCTAGGAATGGTAGAACGATGGGTTCGATGACGGTTTGGATGTACCGTGCACTATTCAGTGTCCCCTCGACGATCACCAGTGGTGTACGGCCAGTGTAGGAGATCGCTCCCCACACCATGATGCCGGGTGTTGGCCCTGTGTGCCTCGGTCGTATGCAGTCCTGATTGTGGCGCTCACCTGCACGGTGCCAAACACGCATACGACCATCATTGGCACCAAGGCAGAAGCGACTCTCATCGCTGAAGACGACACGTCTCCATTCGTCCCTCCATTCACGCCTGTCGCGACACCACTGGAGGCGGGCTGCACGATGTTGGGGCGTGAGCGGAAGACGGCCTAACGGTGTGCGGGACCGTAGCCCAGCTTCATGGAGACGGTTGCGAATGGTCCTCGCCGATACCCCAGGAGCAACAGTGTCCCTAATTTGCTGGGAAGTGGCGGTGCGGTCCCCTACGGCACTGCGTAGGATCCTACGGTCTTGGCGTGCATCCGTGCGTCGCTGCGGTCCGGTCCCAGGTCGACGGGCATGTGCACCTTCCGCCGACCACTGGCGACAACATCGATGTACTGTGGAGACCTCACGCCCCACGTGTTGAGCAATTCGGCGGTACGTCCACCCGGCCTCCCGCATGCCCACTATACGCCCTCGCTCAAAGTCCGTCAACTGCACATACGGTTCACGTCCACGCTGTCGCGGCATGCTACCAGTGTTAAAGACTGCGATGGAGCTCCGTATGCCACGGCAAACTGGCTGACACTGACGGCGGCGGTGCACAAATGCTGCGCAGCTAGCGCCATTCGACGGCCAACACCGCGGTTCCTGGTGTGTCCGCTGTGCCGTGCGTGTGATCATTGCTTGTACAGCCCTCTCGCAGTGTCCGGAGCAAGTATGGTGGGTCTGACACACCGGTGTCAATGTGTTCTTTTTTCCATTTCCAGGAGTGTACATAATCGACAAGTCACTGATAAATGCATGGAGGATAGTATTTGCTGAAACAACTAACCATTCCCTTTCCTGGTCCACTAGCAAATTTACGAGAGGAAGCGATTGTTTGTAAGCTTTTGTACGAGCCGTAATATCAATTATAGAGTCATAAAATCGTAGAAAAATAGGTCTACAGAATCAAGCCTTAATTATAATGCGTTTCGAAATTTTTAAACATATGTAGTGTCTCTTACATATGATAACTATAATCAGAGCTACATGGTATGTACCCATGAAAAGTTACTATCCCTCCTTTCACATATTTTTCTTTGCATCCGTAGCAACAACAGTAATTCACCATCGCTGTTACACTATCAACAAACGGTGAAACACAACCAAAACTCTTGATATCATAAACTTCAAACTCTGCGAAAAGCACACACGCACAGCGAAGTCCCGAAAACGCGTGACAATCTCACTACAGAGATATTTACTCCATGGAAGAACGCACACCAAGTTTCAGCCATATTGGTCTATTTCTTTGTGTTTGGCATTCGTGTGAATCAAGGAAGTCGAGTGATTGTCAAAAAATGGACGAAAAAGACTTTATGAAAGGCAAAGCGCCTCAGGAGACTAAAGAGAAGCTTGATAAACATTACGGTGACTCTGAATCTTCGATTAGAGCAGTTTATAAATGGTTTCAAAATTTTCGGAGTGGCCATATGGGCACAAGTGATGCTGAACGTTCTGGAAGTTACGACTCGAGAAATCATTGATAAAATCCATGATATGGTGATGGATGACAGAAGAGTTAAGGTGTGTGATTGATAGTGCTGTGGGCATCTCGAATGAACGAGTACATAATGTTTTGCATAAACTTTTGGACATGAGAAAGCATCTGCAAGGTGGGTTCTGCGACTGCTCACGCTTGACCAAAAACGGAATTGTGTCAAGTGTTACAAGGATGGTTTGCAGCTGTTCAGGAAGAATCCTCAGGGCTTTAAGTGTCGTTTCTTCACTGTGGATGAAACATGGATACATTAATATATTCCTGAGACCAAACATCAATGTAAACAATGGGTTACCTAGGGAGAATACTGCACCAAAAAAGGCGAAGACCATTCCCTCGGCTGGCAAGGTTATGGCGACTGTCTTTTGTGATTCGCAAGGGATAATCCTCATCGACTATCTGGAAAAGGGTAAAACTATTACTGGTGAATATTATTCATCGTTATTGCAAGAAAAACGCTGGCGATTGGACCGCAAAAAGTTATTTTCCATCACTACAATGCACGAGCACACACCTCAGCAGTTGTGGTCGCAAAATTAATGGAAATAGGATTCCAACTCGTTTCACATCCCCCCTACTCTCCAGACTTGACTCCCTCGGACTACTATTTGTTCCTGAATTTGAAGAAATGGCTGGCGGGACAAAGATTTTATTCAAACGAGGTGGTGATTGCAGCAACTAATAGCTATTTTGCAGACTTGGACAGTTCCTATTATTCGGAAGGGATCAACAAATTAGAACAGAGTTGGACGAAGTGTATAAGTCTAAAGGGAGACTGTCGAAAAATAGAAAAGGTTTACCCCAAACACATGAGTAGTTTTTATTTTTGCACGGACTTTTCAAACGCCCCTCGTATTTCCGCTCTCACCGGCCTGCATTTGTGGCGCGGTGCATGTTTCGTGCAGCCATTCGCCTGGATGATGGCGCGTAAGGATCCAGTCATCGACCTGGTGTAACAAGAAATGCGATTCATTCGACAGACGACGCGTCTCTATTGATCCACGGTGAAAACTCAGTGATACTGTGCCCACTGGAATCATAACTGACTATGTCTTTTGGTCGACACAGGAACATGTGGAGCTCCATGTTCAATAATGGCCTTTGAAGAGTGTGCTCCGAATCACTCGTGCCTGCACCAGCATTGTACTCTGTCGTCAAATCTGCCACAGATCGCTGCCTTTCCTTGATTACACAGTGGAGGACCCTTGACCTCTACGTTTTGTGATGAGACATGGACGTCCAATACCAGACGACTTACTCGTTATTTCACCATCCTTCAACCACTTTCCAGGGGTGCTCATGACAGCATTACGCCAAGAGGAGAGCAGCTTCGCCGTTTCAGAGATTCTCGTTTTCAGCCGCAGAACGATAACAATGTTCCCTTGGTCAAAACCACTTGTATCAGTGGATTTCCGTATTTGCAGCCCCTATCTTCCCTGTAATAACTGCCTGTTCGCCTTTCTTTCGTTTACATTCCTTCCCGCAAAATCTCCAGGAGGCATTCGACCTTGGCGGTGAGCGGCGATCGTAAGGTTCCAGCTCATCAGTTTAATTGCTTGTAACGCTAAAAATAACCGATGCTGCCAGTCAAAATTTTTCTGGGTTTATTTTGCAAACGCCGCGTTTCGGGAAATAATCATAATTATTAAGTGTGTTTTTCGTGTACTGTGGTATTTTTCTCCGTTATGTTTGCGATGTGTGAGTTATTACCTTATTCTGGTACTTTTAGAGTAAAATGAACACACGCAATTTTGTAATTACTAATGTATCCTCCCCTATCGACAGTTGCGAATTTCTTAGTAACTTTTACTCACGGACTTTTTCTGTCCTCGTAGATAGAAATTTTGCGTAAGAGGACAAAAACAAATCCGTAAATAAGGGTTACAGCCAAATTCGCTATTAATTATAGAGAAAGACACAAACTGATTATAAAACTGCGCGTGTTCATATTACAGTAGAAGCACCAGGACAATCCAGCAGCACACAAACGACAGTCATACGGCTAGAAGTATCGTAGTACTACAAAAACGCACTTGATACAGGGAATTATTTTCCGGGATTCGTCGTACAAAAATATCTAAACAATAATAGTGATTGCAACAGTAAATTATATTTTGTAACAAAAAAACCTTTTTTTTAATAATCATAGGCTTTCTGCAATCATTGCATGCTAGATAAAATAGAACGAAAATATTAAAGTGCACTTAGAGGTTGTCCGATAGTAATGTTTGCGAGTTAAGTTATTAGAGGGATTACTCTCCGAGTATTTTTCGAAAAATGTTTAATCTGTGTTGCCCGCGTAGATTGAACTAAAGTGTATTGGCTAGAGGGCATAATCTCGCTGTGGTTAGCTAGAGATCCTGGCGTTCCATTAACGGCCTCTGTAGGCAGCGCATGTTGTCGCGAGCAGCTGAGAGGGGGAAGTCAGTACCGCCTACCAGGGAAGCTTCTGGAATGGCCCGGCGCTTTCGAAGGAAAGCGTTTATCCGACTCCAAAAGAATGTTATCTGTCTCTTGAAAAGAAGGTGAAGGCGCTGAACATGAATGCTTCGGCTGCGATGCCGTTAAGAACTTAAGAGGCGCAGCGTCGGTGGTCACGTGACTTGCCGAAGGCGGTATTTAAAAGCACGAGACAGCGTCAGGTCAGCACAGCGGTTACGCGAGAAGTGAGAGTGTAGTGCGTGATATAGTAGCAGTGCAGAGATGCCGGCAGACGTTATGGATGCGCTGCAGTTCGATCCGAAGACATTGTCACTGAGTTTAAAACGCGTGCCCGTCCCGAAAGTGAGTCACGATACCGATGTCCTCATCAAAGTAGCGTTTGCCGGTTTTTGTGGGAGCGATTTGCACATGCTGAAGGTGAGTTGAATACATGACCGGTAGTTGTTTCTCTCTGTCTACAATCTTCCGTACTACCATTATTTGTGGACTGTTATTTTCTACTTAATTATGTCATTGGAGTCTGGCTGCAAAGAACCTTACATCTATTTACATTTCTAAAGGCGTTTAAAAACTTTTGATCTGCTAGCAATTTGCTCTACTTAGACGACGTACCATCACGTAAAATTGCAAATTTACTTTAGGGTGCAAGTGCGTGTAAAAATAGTTCTTTAATATCGTGAATATGCCACATAGAAACCAGCTCTTAACATTTCCTTAGTATCCAGATGTTTAGAAACGGAGCTTGTTGAACAGAGTACGTCCCCATTATCCGCATTAATGTATCAAAAAAAGGAAGCCAGATTTTAATGTCCTGTCGACGACCAGATTATTAGAGGCTGAACATAAGCGCTGTTGTAAACGTGGGAAAAGAAAGCTGCCCTGGCCTGTTTAAAGAACAAATGGTTCAAATGGCTCTGAGCACTATGGGACTTAACATCTGTGGTCATCAGTCCCCTAGAACTTAGAACTACTTAAACCTAACTAACCTAAGGATATCACACACATCCATGCCCGAGGCAGGATTCGTGGTGGTGGTTGTTAGTGTTTAACGTCCCGTCGACAACGAGGTCATTAGAGACGGAGCGCAAGCTCGGGTTAGGGAAGGATTGGGAAGGAAATCGGCCGTGCCCTTTCAAAGGAACCATCCCGGCATTTGCCTGAAACGATTTAGGGAAATCACGGAAAACCTAAAGCAGGATGGCCGGAGACGGGATTGAACCGTCGTCCTCCCGAATGCGAGTCCAGTGTGCTAACCACTGCGCCACCTCGCTCGGTGCAGGATTCGAACCTGCGTTTAAAGAACAGTTTATTAGGGGAGAAATCAGTGAAAACGCGGGAAGCATAATCGGGATAGACGGGCAGGAGATAAAGCTATTCCGCTAACAATTACGAGACCTGTGCCCTAGCCACTGCTCCTTGTTTCGTCTTTACAGGAAACACTTCAGTTTTCGCTTTTGTGTTTTGGGGAAAATTTTATCGCGACGCCTCTAGTGGCGGTTGAGTCAGTGCATGGTGCCGGTGTACCTCACTGCGGCACTTCACTGAATTGTGTGCAACGCAGCATACGGCGCACTGAAACTTTTTAATTGATTTACGTAGAGCGCAGGATCTCTCCGTTTCCAGCTTGGAGTATCGGTCTGGCACACAGTTTTACTGTGTCAGAAATTTCATCTGCCGCTTTTATGTAACACAAACTTGTCTGACGCTACACGCTAAAGAGGACGTTTTCTTCGAGATGGTTCATAGTAGCTAATAGCTCATAAAGAATACGTAATAACACGCTGAAATATTCTCGTCACTGACGCTACACGGGTGTAATCGGTCAACGCTGGTGCCGTGCTGGTCCGATAACAAAACAGCAAATAACATCTTCGAGCTTGCAACCTGCTGAGACCTACACTACACTGTAGCAATTGCTGCTATAATGAATTATTCTGTGTTGCATACGCGTGTACTAATGCAGTACTACCAATGTTTTTCATGGGCCTCTGACTTAAACTAATTTGATGCCCTCCCTCACTTCTTTCTATATAGCGCCAATCTCTTCATCTTTATATGTCTGCTGCACCCGACGTTGCCAACAATGTACGGTTATACAGGGCTGCTGTAAATAATTCATTCGTTTCGAAAGCTCCATATTTTCCTAACTATTACATGTACAATTACGATTGACTGATGAATAGAAGTATACTCTCGCCAAGTTTTCATTTTGCTCTCTACAAATGTTCTATGACTATCCCCTTGGTCACAGAACAGACGCCCAAACGGTAACAAAGTTCGTTCCATACCTTATGCAGAAACATCCTGTCAGTGGTCATCACAGCAACACTGATGCGTTCTCTGAGCTGTTGTAGTGTTCTTGGCAGCGGGAGGTACGTAATCACAGCCATTAATGTATGCCCAAAGGAAAAAGTTAAAAGGCGTTAGGTTAGGCGAAATGGAGGTCAAGGGAATGGAACCATATCATCTTCACCAATATGCCCAATCCAGCGATGGTGAACACCGATGCTCCAATGAGCTGGTGCACTGTCTTGTTGGAAGATAAAATTCTCTGAACCAGCAGTCTGTTGTGGAAAAAAGCACAACTAAAACATATGAAGATAAGAGATTCCCGTCATAGAAAAAAAAGCGCCTACGCCTTCGTCTGTGACACTGCACAGAAAACGTTAACCTTTGGCTACCTCGTTCACGCTCACGATTTCATAAGGATTTTCAATAACCCACGCTTTCATACTGAGGCGATTAACGTTTCCAGATAAATGGAGGGTTGCTTCGTCGCTGACTATCAACCCAGACGCGAAATGTTCAACCTCAAGTGCTTGCTGCATTTTGTCTAGGCATTGCAACGCCAGCCGGTAGGCACAATGCAAGCTTGGTGAGATTACGATTCTATTCATCCATCAACCATATTTGTAGTACTTAGGAAAATGTAGAGCTTTGAAAGTGAACGAGTAATTTATAGTAGCTCTATATTTCTTTGACTTCAGCTGCAACTTTTTTTCCCTTTTTTTTCTAGCTGAATCAGCTTGTTGTAGGTCTTGGCACGTATTCCCACGAGTTTGTTGCACTTAATCCTGTCTTTGAAGGAATTATACCGTTACTCAACTGTTGGGACACAAGTTTCTGGTCCTGCGTTGCCCAATTATGTGATTTCATCAGCCCAACCCTAGCCAATGGAACTGATGCAGATCAGATAATGTGGCACAACAGTAAGGCTCTAGACTCGCATTTAGAAGGACGAGGATTGAAGTATTCCTCTGGTGACCCAGATTTATGTTTTCTGTAGTTCACTTCAACCACTTAAGGCAAATGCTGCATTAGTTTCTCTGAAAAGGACATGCCCGATTTCCTTCCTTACGCTTGTCCAATCCCAGCTTGTACTCTGCTTCTTGAAGATATGCTCAACCCTAAGCTTCCTTCCATGCATCTTTCTTTCATTATTAAAATTCCTCTGCTTGCATATCCCATGCAAGGCAGTGCATTGCTTGCTGTAATGTCAGATAGGCATATCGCTGCACCAGGAAGGAAGGAAGGAATGTACAGTTCAATGTCCCATCGACATCGAGGTCATTAGAGATGGAGCACAAGCTCAGATTCTGTCGAGGATGGGGAAGGAAATAGGCCATGCCCTTATGAGCACTGCACCAGGAGAAGTAGCAGCAGCTTGAGAGCATGTCACCTGACGCCAACATTACAGTCTGAACTGCCAACTACTAATAATGATAAAGCTGATGTTTGCCACAAGAACTTCGCATGTGGTACTGCGCATGTACGCAGCGCACTTTCCTCTTACCACATGTTTCACACTTCCCACAGTAGCCTCCTTGTGGCTTGACCACAATTCATAACTGGTTGGTACTGCAGTACATTTTGGACTTCATATTAGCTAACTCAGCATGTCGGTCACATCTCGTCACAGATGGAAATTGTAAAGTACTAGCGGTCGACAAAGCCATTCTACAAGAGGATTGTGATGCTACTATGATGGCAGGCAGTTAGCCAGCATATACTGACAATGACCCAATGTGTAGAGTTGGTACTTCCACAGCAGCATTGACAGCATAGACAGAGAAATGCTTTGTCACTACTTCTAAGTCCGATGCACTTACCACACCATGTTGCAACAACAGTCAATATGCTGCTGGTGACCACTGACTTACACTGAAAGTTTTATGTAGAATGTGAACCATGCTTTAACTTGTTTCTTTTTTTTTATGTACAGCATTCACTAACAAAATCTGAAATTCCTGTTACATAATGGAGGAAAAAAATCCTAGGACTAATAAAATGTCAAACCATTGGATTTGTACATAGATGCCACATTCATACTCCTATAAAATAAACCACTGAAAGCACTTATGTCCGCTCAAGTGGAAAAATCTGAACAGCAAGAATAGAATCTAATATAGAATTCAATTTTAAATTGAATCTGCAATTTTAAAGAAGCAGCAACTACTCCTCCTCCCCTCCCCCCCCCCCCCCCCACCCAAACCCCACCCCCACCCCCTCACACTCCAACTACTGTAAAACTTCATGCATTGGATATTACTAAAGTAAACTGATATTATCTGGGTGCTGTGCAATACTTAATTTTGCAGTATTTTCAAATTTAAGACTTCAGTACTGCTCCAAAGACGCTACCAACTGTTAGTACAGTGTTTAGGACACTGGCTGCATATTCAGTTGGAGTGGTGGTCAAACCCTTTCTGATTGCTTTGAATCATTGGAGATGGATATTAGGATGGTTGCCAAGGTTGATTTCCTACCCTGTCCTTGTCCAGCTTGGCACTGACTCCAGTGATTTCATTGTTGACAGGTGATTAAACTATATTACATTCCACCCATTACCAAACTTCTCCTTTTCTTTCCTGATCACTTTTCCCATTTTATTTATCATCATTTTTGTACTGACTGAAAATGTATTATACTGAAACTGCATCAGTAATGAATCAGAAACATTGCACAATGATGGAAATTAACACAATAGATGTGCTGGATGGTTATCTATGCTAGACTCACACAAAAACTAAAAGACAGCTGATCAGTCATAATGAAACACTTATTTAGGAAGCCATGTAATTCCACTGCAGTTTTGTAGTGAGCTTTGTGTTAACAAGGGTAGGCATTACAAGTGCACTTAGATACAGATCTAATCAATAAAATTCTATGGTTTTTTTCAGTAGTGAGAGAGACTTGAAATTTCTCTATCTTTTTGCTGGCACTTGTGAAAAGCATGTCAGGAATTGTACTCGCTTCATTTTTGTTGCTTAGTTAGTTCCTTGAAGTTTAGGGGCTGGACTAGATACCTCCTTTGCTGCACAAGTTGTGTCTGATACCCACAAAGAGGATGTGGGTTGACATACATTACTACTGTGGATTTTCACAACCAAATGTTGATCCAAGTTGACCTTAGAGGAGTAAGTAGAGGTCAATCAGTATCATTACACAATCTCTTTTGAATCTTGTTAAGCAGTTGCATTATGTTGCCTTATAGAGATCACGTAAAGGTAACATTAGTGTATCTTTGGAAAAAGTGGACATGCTGTTAGATGTATTTAGAAAGACAAAATGGTTACATTATGATGTTGTAATAGGTGGAGATTTGAATGCAGATTTTGATATAACAGCCAAACATAGTGTCACTGGGCTCAAAAATCTTCTAAGACAGTGCAATCTGCACTTTATCAATAATAGACCCACAAGAGATAAAGCATGTTTTGACAATATCTTTGTCAGTTTCAATACTGCAGAAGAATCATGTGATGTGACAGTATTTGCATTCTAAGATCATGATTCTGTATCATTAAATTACATGAGTAGGTTCTGTGCTGATAAGAGTAACATTGACAAGTCTGTTCCAAAAATGGTAATCACTAGACCGGTCACAAATGATAAAATTGACAGTTTTGTAAGTCCCTTACTAATAGAGACTGGTTTGGCCAATGGTCTGGTGACACAAATTATAGTCTATGTAAAGATCTGTCAGCAAAACTAATATTTGAAAGGTTTTTCAAAGCATTTTTGACACAATACAATGACTGCATTCCGAAAAGAAATGCAAAATAATCGACAAAGGCTCCAAGGCAAGGGTATAAACAAACAAAACCCATGGTATACTGCACAACTAACAAATCTGAAAAAGCATGTTATGTTGTTGCACAGTATACATAAAACTCTGAAGACTGACAATGCTAGATCAGCCTATGTTCAGTGTAGGAATAAGTACAAAAAAGCCATTGTGGAAGCAAAAAGCACACACGACTTCAGCAGTATTGAGAACTCCATGAATAAATGCAAAGCTACATAGTTTTACTAAAGATGAAAGAAGTAAAGAAATCAGTATATGCTCTCAGAAATGCAATGATTTCTTTATTAAATCAGTACAAGAAGTAGGAAATACTATCACTAAATCTGTCATTGGCTCTTTCAAAAGATGTCTGTGAACCACTAGCAAATACAATTATGTTTACCTCCTCTGAGGTCCCATGTAGTCTCGTCCTAAAAAAAGTTAAACATCTGAAATCATCTGAGAGTGTAGACATATATGACATTTCTTGTAACATTGTAAAAAAAGTAATAAATTGTGTTTCAGTTAACATACTGCATAAAAAAGTATATAACTGAGGGATATTTTCTTGATGAGCTGAAAGTGTCTAAAAGTGTTTAAGGTAGTCCCAATATATAAAAAAGGAGATATTGACTCACCTTCAAGTTACAGACCAATTTCCATAGTCCCAGCTCTCTCTAAAGTATTTGAATGTGTACTATACCAACAGTTATCCATGTACATTGAAAATGCAGGAATAATTAGCAAATCACAGTATGGTTTTAGGAAAAACTTTTCAACTGTTGATGCTACAGACTCAGTAGTCAAACACATACATCAAGTGTTTGAGGATAAAGGATTTGCTCAAGTCACCTTTTGTGCTCTAAGTAAGGCTTTTGACTGTGTAGAGCATAAAATACTCCTAGAAAAAAATGGAGTACTACAACATTTGAGCTAACAGCCTTAAACTATTGAAATCATACCTACAGAATTGGAAGCAAGCTGTTTGTGTAGGTAAAGAATACTCCAGTATTGAATTAGTTAAAATAGGTGTACCACAGGGATCTGTACTGGGGCCGTTTATGTTACTGATAATGATTAATGATCTGCCATGTCCGTGACAATTACAGGAAGATTTCTAAAGATTCTGAAGTTCAGTTCCCGTTGAGTTCTAAGTTTTTGTTACATTCAATAGGTCTTGCATCTCTGAAAATAGTGGAAAATGTGTGAAAGTGGAAAGTCATTCTCAACTTCATACATCTCGTGTAGATGACTGGATAAGTACTTCCACATGTTGGAGGACAGATCTATGTCTGAAGTGATGAGCATGATACCAATCTGCTAAGGGCCTCTTTGCCCCTCCCCTCTACCACGCACCTTAGACATCAGTGGAAATATGAAAAAAGGAAAACTCAAACCAATTGAGAATGGTTTCTCTAGTACAACTGAAGATACATGGATCCAAGAGAAACTTGAGATGATATGTATATAAGAGAGGTATTTAAAGTCCTTAGAACTCATTGTCCTGGTAAACTGTTTTCTCTGCCTTAAGAGCAACCTTCATAGTAACAGAGATAAGGAGTATGAAAGCACCAATTGAGATGCATACACTGATGCTGCGATGTGAGTGGAAGATGGGCTAAAAGTGTGCATACCCATATTCTCACTACAAATAACCAGTTTGTAGTAGTTCATGCCTACATTTTTGAGGTCATATTTGCTCTTATATGTTCTATGGAAACTGTACAGACTACCACTGCTACTCTTACAATATGGGGATCTTACTAGGCATCTGTGATGCCTGGACATCCAGAACCATAAATAAGAGTGTGAGAATATTCATGTGCCCAATGTCGCCAGCATTGCTGTAAACGGATGTAGCATTTTCAGCTTCTGTAACAAATACCTGAAAAAAAAACCTTCCACTCACTTAACATTATCTGAAAAGACAATTGTGCCACTCAAAAGGCAACAATTTTAAGACTCTCCGACATACTCAGTTGACTGTGAAAAGCACAAGCATGTCTCGGTGCCTTGTGTCTGCTTACTCTACCCATTTGCACCAGACTAAAGGTTGTGACCTTGGACATTCTGTTCTGAAGAGGAGCTATGTTGTTGTCCCCTCGGATGGTGGGCAACATGAAAATCATTATCAGTATGTGTATTATAACCTAGCTTCATATGGTATCATCAAATCAAAATTGACTCCATTCTTCCAGCACTGTTTTAATATTTTCTGGTGGTGTAGGATGGATCCCCATTTTAGAGACCTTTATTCTTCCTTAATCTAGCTGGCATAAATGACAATGCATTAAAAGAAAGCTGCCATGAGGGCACTATGCCGTGAAAACTGGGCACTGTGTTGTAAATTATCAGTGTTTTAGGCTGTATCAAGGAAATGACTGACCTTATCACAAACATTATCAGTGCATTCCTAACTGAGCATCTCAAAGTCCTTAGGTAGCTAGAGGAGGCAGAATGATAAACATCTGTAGACAATATAGAACACTAAGGCAGCATCTGAAGATCAAAGTCAAACCATCAGCAGAAAATATTGCATCCCTTGGGTGACGTGATAATGACCATTCAAGTAAAGAAAGTAGAAATAATGATGCCAAGAGTTCCTGAATTTCATCAATTATTCCACTCCAGTGACTGTAGTATGTCACCCCATCAGGATAAACTCTGGAGAGCAGAAAAAAAGCTGCACAAATATTCAGATGGTTTTTAATAAGATATCAGTGTGGTGCAGATATTGGCAACTGGCTTTAAATGTTTAGAAGTCTGAAATTGCACACTCTTCAAAACAAAAAATGGAGTGTCCTTTGTCTGCAGTATCAAAAAGTCATAAATGGAATCAATCAACTTAAACAAATATCTGGATGTAACAATTTGTAGAGATGTGAAATGGAATGATGAAATAGGCTCAGTCATAAGTAAAGCACATGGTAGGCTTTGGTTCATTCATAGAATACTAGGGAAATGCAATTAGACTACAAAGGGGATTATTTACAAATCACTTGTACAACTCTTCATAGAATATTGCTCAAGTGTGTGGGACCAGTGACTAAAGAATACTAAAAGGAGATATTGAACATTTACAGAGAAGTGCCTCATGTATCGTCACAGGTTTGCTTGACCCATGAGAGAGTGTCACAGAGGTGCTGAAGAAACTGAATTGGCAGACAGCTGAATACAGACACAAACTATCTCAAGAAAGCCTACTGATGTAATTTCAGGAACCAGCGATAAATAATGAATCTAGGAATATTCTACAACCCCCAACATATCACTCCCATATGGATAATAAGGACAAAATTAGATAAATTAGAGCATGCAGAGGCATTTAAAAAACAGACATTTTTCCTGGCCCCCATATATGCATGTAAAGTGAAAAATCCCTAATAATTGGTACAGTGGGAGTACACACTGCCAAGCATTTCACAGATTATGGATGTGTGTGTATACTGATAATGATTTACTTTTGAATTCACTACTCTACATTGCCTGGACAGTACCACTTTACAGTGCTGCACGTAGGTGCAGAAACACGATAGTCATATTTCAATTCCAAAAATCATGAAGCATATAGTAGTTCATTCAATATATGTGGGAATCAGAATCTTTGTCATAACCACATAAGACAACCTTAGGTTCTCATCTCATTTAATGTGACATTTTAATGACAAATCAAAAGAGAGATCTATTAAATAGATGTCAAATTAACAAATGATATCACAGAAATAAAACAACATTAAGGATCAGGAAGAATTAAATACAGAGCCCTGTAAGGTTTGATATTTGGCTCACTCCTGTTCGTGACCAACATAATTGGTTTACCAAAGACAGTGGAAGATATCTGAAACAATTTCTATGGGTGGTCGAAGTATAGTGATAAAAGGCCCATAGACATCTCTACCAATGATGGTTATCAGCAAATAGTTTCACTCTTAATCACACAGAAACACATTATATAATTCCACTCATATGAAAGTGACATAAGTACCAGAATTAGAGATCAATGGGCATACTGTAACTGAAACTCCATATGTGAAATTTCTGGGTCTCTATGTGGATAATGGAGTGTGGTTGCATCAATGCATGGATAAGTTAACCATAAAGCTCTGTTCTGCCTGCTTTGTACTGAGAAATCTCCCTCACTGTGTTGAACTGTGATTTGGACTTAAAGTACACTGTGGACACTTTCACTCAGTACTGTCCTAGGACATAACCTTAATGGGACAATGCAGCTAAAGTCAAAATAGTGTTAGGTTTACAGAATGGTGCTTTAAGAATATTATGTTAATAATCAAACATATTGCAGAAGCATCATCAGGAATTTTGGGATTCTTACACTTACATGCCAATATATTTACTCCCTAAAGGTACTCACAGTTAATAACAGAATGAACTACAATGAACTGTGAAATTCACAACTACAACAGAAGTAAAAATAATTTCCGTATAAACTATGCATACTTGTTCTGCTGCAAAAGTCTATAATAGATTGCTGCTAGACGTCGGGCAAGAAACTGAAAGTCCTGAAATATTCAAAATTAAAGTAAAAGATAATCTTATCTGCTCCTCCTCTAGTTTTTTTTAGAAAATTTGAACACATGTATGTAAACACTGGCTAACACTAATGTTCACATTAATCAGACTTTAACTTTACCAGTATATACAGGGTGTAAATGATAGTTCCTTACAGTATACCACAATGATGTAGAGGAAACTGAGATGAACAGTTTGATATAGGACGGTTGTGGTCTATCATGTCAGAAAACTACCTGAAACTGGCCTTCAAAAATCACCTAAGTTAAAGTGCATGCATGCTGCATGAGATTTTTATTATCTTTTTGCTCTCTTTGCTCAAACAGTTTGTCCTAGAGGAGTTATTCAATAAAAACTTAAAACTGTGAGGATTGAACAAACCCCCACCCTCATGCTCATATTCCCGCCAGTCAGTATTTTTATGGTGTTTGTGTCATTCCATCATACCACTGCACGAAACTCTGCAACTACACTTATTATTTCTCATGCTTAGTATGAAGTACTGGATAAAAACAGCAGCTGGATAGTTAAGAAGTGCAATGGCTTTTTGCAAAATAGCTGTCTTCATATACGCTTTATAGATGTAGTCTGTAGTGACTGCTTCAAACTCTTAACTTTTTATGACATGCTATGGAACACAACCTGTGAGTGAATGGTACTTGGAGAAAAACTGCAACATTCATTCAATGAACACTAGGTAGAAAAACGATTTCCACTTTGATAACTAAGCATTGTGTACTATTCAGCAGGTTTCATTTTCAACAGGCTTACAAGAGAAATGGAAAAAAGAGTGATTAAATCCAAAGTCTGCAAACCTAATTTGAAAAGTTTCATTAAGGTATACTCCTATTTTGTATAGAAGTTCCTTGCAACAGTTGAGAATTTTCCTTTGTAAAGTGTTATTTATCCATATACTCTCACAATTTCTTCTGTTCTTTATTAATTCTTTAGTTTATTTTGTTTGTAAATTTTGTAATCATGCTTCAGTGAACTTTGTTCTGACATGTTGCATGAATTAATAGCTTTGGCTTGCATGGTCCTAATCATAGTACAATCCATTCATTCATACATTGTGTTTTGCAAATACATGAAAAAGTACCTTTAGAGATGTGGAACGAAGTTACAAATTAACAGGCAGGGGCAGCCACTGTAGGCTACTTCTGTAAAATGCACTAACAAAAAATCACGACAAGTGCTAATCTATCCACACCTGCTGCATCGTAGTAAACATTTCTATAATTTGGTGGTTTCAGTAAATAACTGTCTACGTATGAGAAATGTTAAAAAACTGTTTAGTATGACTATTTGTTTTAACTGAAATAGATGTTCTCAAGTCCAAGTATTCTGATAAATTACATGAGAACATAATAATGTAAAATGTTACTTTGGTTTTTAATCTCTGGGGAGCTCCAGTTCCCTATATCATGCCTACCAGCACTCTGTTAAAGACTGGTGCACCCAGATGTAAAACCCCATTCTGAATCCTAGGTAGGGATGAATGATCTACATGGCAGTTACTTTTACTTCATGAATTGTAGTTGTAAATTTCACAGTCCATTCTAAATTCACTTTTATTATTAGCCACAAATGTCTTCAGGGACTATTTACATTGACACAAAAGTGTAAGAAAATCCCTGAAGAAGCTCCTGCAAGATGTTCATTGCCAGCTTTGCAAAATATTCTTACTGTACACTTATATAGACTAAATACTTTTTTGACCTTAGCTGCATTACCCCTGAAATTATGTAACAAGACAATATTGTGTGAGACTGTGCAAAGTATATTAGTAATCCCACTTACAGGTCAACAGATGCAGTATATGCAGATCTGAACTTTATGTTCAACTTATCCACATACTGATGCCACTTCAGTTTGTTCATCTGGATTAGAGATGGGTGGTCTGCTCCTGAACTGATTCAGAGAACCACATCCTTCTAAAGAATGAGTGATCGGGATCAGTGACTCAGAAAAAAGGAATGGTAACATGTCTGGTCAGAAAAGCTTGCCTGGTGATATTAGTGAGCAGAACCAAGATTCTGTGACAGGTTGTTGCAGCAGTGTCCCATGCCGCATGCTGAAAAAACTGTTTCCCAAGCTGGGAAAAAAAAGGCTCTACAGACCCTGTGTATGTATGGATTTGCGTATCTTACTAATGTCTGCTGTGTTTTTTTTTCTGCCATGGAAAAAATAGAAAATCTAGATATATCAATTTTTCAGGATGCTGCATTAACACAGAAAACACTCATAGAGGAAGTTTACAAAGTACCTCAGAAGCATAAAAGAAGTCGAGACAAACAATTTATGTAGGGCAATTGTGTTCTATCAAGTCAGAAAACTATCTCAAATTGGCCTACAAAAACTAGATATACTACAGCATATGCTCATCATGCAAGATTTTCGGTATTCTCTCGCTGCCTTTGAGCAAATTATTACTTCTAGAGGCAAATTATTACTTCTAGAGAAAAAATGGATAGGACCTGTTTTACAGGAAATTTAATGTAGTTTAATTTTGCACTGGGATATGTTTGACTGGAAGCCATGATTTTTTTTTTTTTTTTTTTTTTTTTTTTTTTCAAGAAAAATGTAAAAGAGTGACCTCCAACTGCATCCCTACCCCTATACTAACTTTCCCCCTCCCCCACTGGTCAGGATTTCTAGTATGTTGTTCATGGTACACCCTCCTACCACTGTATAAAATTGTTCAAATAAATGAATTATTCAAACAATGGAAAATCCAGGATGGAATGTAACAATAGAATGAAAAGGATAGTTGCTACTCCTCATACACGCCATGTTTTAGGAGTTTTTGAAGAAAAACTTACAAATGCACCCACACTCCTATACTCATTCCCCCCCTTCCCCCACCTCTCGTTGTGCCTTTAAATGAGAAAGTCCTCCCCACTATCCTTCCCACCCCTCCCACAGTGGTAATCTGCTGTCTACTGAACCTACAAAATATACTTGTCCATCCCTGCACAACCCCTGCTCCCAAACCCTTACCTCATGGCTCATATTTCTGTAATGCCTTTATGTCATGTTATTTGAAATTATTTAGCTTTCCACTTTTTCCTGTCTTCCAGAGTAATAATTCATCATTAATTCTAGTACTCTGTCATCCTCCTGTCTTGTTACAAAGTCCTTTCAGTTGTTCCTGTATTCCTTAGATGCTCCTTTAAGCTCTTCACTCCTAGTTCTTCTGATGTCAACATTCATCATCCTATCACATAGTGTGTACCAAGCTACTTTTCTTAGAAATTTCATCTCCAATGCCTTTGTTCATTTCTACTTGTTACAGTGAAAAACTCACTTCCACATGCCTTAGTTGGTACTGAAATCGTTTTGTAGAGCTAAGGTAGAGTTTTTTTCACACTTTAGTTCTAAGTGTTCTATAGATTGTTGTCAGTGCAATTAGATCTTTCTACTGTCTTTCGTATGTCCATTTCTGTCATGAATGAGACAGTATTTCCTAAAAAGTTGAACAAGTTTACTGTTCTGTTTTCTGATCATTTATTATAATTTTGCTGGAAATTGGCTCCTGATATCTGAAAACCATACCACAACTTTTGTTTTCTTTGAAGATACAGACAGATTATACAACTTATCTGGTGTGGATAAAATGTGAGCAGTTGTTCAGAGTATGTTCTCGACTCCAAGAATGTCACGACCCGGGATGTGCGGTGATTGTCAAATTAGGCAAATATTTATCTGAGGCATACTTGCCTAGTAACATCGATCCCTTGAACTGGTGGGAAAGAAATTGCTGTACCCAACACAATACCAAATGGTTCTGAAAATATTGTATATCCCAGCTACATCAGCGCCTTGTGAGTATATCTTTTTATAAGCAGGACAAAAATGAACGGAGAAAGAAACCAAACCATTTCATGTGAAATAGGTCAAATTTTATTTATAAATCATAATACTGCTTGATTTTTTTTTTCCTCATTTGGTACACTTATTGTCATACCGATTGTAAATCACGACTACAGATTATGTTACAGTTCATGTTTATTTTCAATAAAAGTATGGAAACATAAAAAGAATCAAAATTATTTTTAAAATGTTCCCACTAAAAAAATTTAGCATTTCCTTGCAATATTTTTCAAGTTTTGCAGCAGACAAAATGTAAAACTATTAAATCGCAAAACTACTTGGGACTTAACATAAACTTATTACTCTTTTCTGATGAAGAAATTGAAGAAATGTATGATGAAATAAAAGAAATTTTAGTTCTAAGTGTTCTATAGATTGTTGTCAGTGCAATTAGATCTTTCTACTGTCTTTCGTATGTCCATTTCTGTCATGAATGAGACAGTATTTCCTAAAAAGTTGAACAAGTTTACTGTTCTGTTTTCTGATCATTTATTATAATTTTGCTGGAAATTGGCTCCTGATATCTGAAAACCATACCACAACTTTTGTTTTCTTTGAAGATACAGACAGATTATACAACTTATCTGGTGTGGATAAAATGTGAGCAGTTGTTCAGAGTATGTTCTCGACTCCAAGAATGTCACGACCCGGGATGTGCGGTGATTGTCAAATTAGGCAAATATTTATCTGAGGCATACTTGCCTAGTAACATCGATCCCTTGAACTGGTGGGAAAGAAATTGCTGTACCCAACACAATACCAAATGGTTCTGAAAATATTGTATATCCCAGCTACATCAGCGCCTTGTGAGTATATCTTTTTATAAGCAGGACAAAAATGAACGGAGAAAGAAACCAAACCATTTCATGTGAAATAGGTCAAATTTTATTTATAAATCATAATACTGCTTGATTTTTTTTTTCCTCATTTGGTACACTTATTGTCATACCGATTGTAAATCACGACTACAGATTATGTTACAGTTCATGTTTATTTTCAATAAAAGTATGGAAACATAAAAAGAATCAAAATTATTTTTAAAATGTTCCCACTAAAAAAATTTAGCATTTCCTTGCAATATTTTTCAAGTTTTGCAGCAGACAAAATGTAAAACTATTAAATCGCAAAACTACTTGGGACTTAACATAAACTTATTACTCTTTTCTGATGAAGAAATTGAAGAAATGTATGATGAAATAAAAGAAATTATTCAGATAGTGAAGGGTGACGAAAATTTAATAGTCATGGGTGACTGGAATTCGGTAGTAGGAAAAGGGAGAGAAGGAAACGTAGTAGGTGAATATGGATTGGGGCTAAGAAATGAAAGAGGAAGCCGCCTGGTAGAATTTTGCACAGAGCACAACTTAATCATAGCTAACACTTGGTTTAAGAATCATGAAAGAAGGTTGTATACATGGAAGAACCCTGGAGATACTAAAAGGTATCAGATAGATTATATAATGGTAAGACAGAGATTTAGGAACCAGGTTTTAAATTGTAAGACATTTACAGGGGCAGATGTGGACTCTGACCACAATCTATTGGTTATGACCTGTAGATTTAAACTGAAGAAACTGCAAAAAGGTGGGAACCTAAGGAGATGGGTCCTGGATAAACTGAAAGAACCAGAGGTTGTACAGAGTTTCAGGGAGAGCATAAGGGAACAATTGACAGGAATGGGGGAAAGAAATGCAGTAGAAGAAGAATGGGTAGCTTTGAGGAATGAAGTGGTGAAGGCAGCAGAGGATCAAGTAGGTAAAAAGACGAGGGCTAGTAGAAATCCTTGGGTAACAGAAGAAATATTGAATTTAATTGATGAAAGGAGAAAATATAAAAATGCAGTAAATGAAGCAGGCAAAAAGGAATACAAACGTCTCAAAAAAGAGATCAACAGGAAGTGCAAAATGGCTAAGCAGGGATGGCTAGAGGACAAATGTAAGGATGTAGAGGCTTATCTCACTAGGGTTAAGATAGATACTGCCTACAGGAAAATTAAAGAGACCTTTGGAGATAAGAGAACCACTTGTATGAACATCAAGAGCTCAGATGGAAACCCAGTTCTAAGCAAAGAAGGGAAAGCAGAAAGGTGGAAGGAGTATACAGAGGGTCTATACAAGGGCGATGTACTTGAGGACAATATTATGGAAATGGAAGAGAGTGTAGATGAAGATAAAATGGGAGATACGGTACTGCGTGAAGAGTTTGACAGAGCACTGAAAGACCTGAGTCAAAACAAGGCCCCCGGAGTAGACAACATTCCATTGGAACTACTGACGGCCTTGGGAGAGCCAGTCCTGACAAAACTCTACCATCTGGTGAGCAAGATGTATGAAACAGGCAAAATTGCCTCAGACTTCAAGAAGAATATAATAATTCCAATCCCAAAGAAAGCAGGTGTTGACAGATGTGAAAATTACCGAACAATCAGTTTAATAAGCCACAGCTGCAAAATACTAACACGAATTCTTTACAGACGAATGGAAAAACTAGTAGAAGCCGATCTCGGGGAAGATCAGTTTGGATTCCGTAGAAATACTGGAACACATGAGGCAATACTGACCTTACGACTTATCTTAGAAGAAAGATTAAGGAAAGGCAAACCTACGTTTCTAGCATTTGTAGACTTAGAGAAAGCTTTTGACAATGTTGACTGGGATACTCTCTTTCAAATTCTGAAGGTGGCAGGGGTAAAATATGGGAAGCGAAAGGCTATTTACAATTTGTACAGAAACCAGATAGCAGTCATAAGAGTCGAGGGACATGAAAGGGAAGCAGTTGTTGGGAAGGGAGTAAGACAGGGTTGTAGCCTCTCCCTGATGTTATTTTATTTTTATTTTATTTATTTATATACTTGTTCCATAGATCTGTACATGTGAGCAAGTCACTCAGATGTGGAACGTGTCAATGTACATAATAAAATACATAGAATAAAGACATTGTTATAGTATTAATTACAGTGCACAAAAGTCACTTATTAGCTTAAAAACTAGTCAACATAAATGTGAAGATAGCAGTTTCATATTTAGGGCATTATTGCATCTATTTTAAGCTTGAACAGTAATCAAAACTCCCCACTTTGGGTTTAAAAGTGACCCAAAAATGTAAATGAGAAAAACGGGAATTTTTACATTAGGGCATTATTACATTAGTTTAACAGTAAACAGTGTCAAAAAATTTAAAAACATCTTTCCAATCTGGGTTTTACTTATTTCTCTGAAAGAATTCCTCTAGTGAATAAAGTGAGGTCTCAAGTAAATAATTTCTCAACCTACGTTTAAATACTGATGTACTGCTCCTTATATTTTTGATGCTGTTGGGTAGGGAATTGAAAATTTTCGTTCCAGCGTACTTTACCCCTTTCTGAATAAGTGTCAAGTTCTTTAACTCACAGTGGAAATCCTCTTTTCTTCTGGTGTTATGTTCATGATGTAGGCAATTCGTTTCATACAGAGTGGGGTTATTTATTATGAAGCACATCAGTGAACATATGTACTGAGATGTTGCTGTCAGTATTTCAAGTCGTTTAAAAAGATTTCGACATGAGGTTCGTGGGGGTACACCACAAATGATTCTTATTGCTCTTTTTTGTGCTGTGAGGATTTTCTTTGCGGCAGGTGTATTGCCCCAGAAGATGATGCCATAACACATGACTGAATGAAAATAGCCAAAGTAAGCTGACTTTGAGATGGTAGTGTCATTGAAGCGTGACAAAATTCGTAAAGCAAATGTTGCCGACGTCAGCTGTTTTAGTGTTTGCAGAACGTGATGTTCCCAGTTCAGCCTACTGTCCACGTATACGCCTAGGAATTTTGATAAGTACACTTGCTTTATCATCTGATCATTCTGTGTGATAATTATTTCTTTTGGGTTTTTGTGGGTTGTCAGGAACTGGATAAAATTGTTTTTTTGTTTTTTTTCAGGTTTATTGAAAGGGAGTTAATACTAAACCAACCCAGAACTTCTTTAAGGATATCATTGACCTCGGATTCTAAGTCAGTAGCTGACACATCCACCACAATGCTCGTATCATCAGCGAACATTGTAAATTTACACTTCTTATTTATGGATAAAGGCAGGTCATTAACATATATGAGGAACAGCAAGGGCCCAAGCACTGATCCCTGTGGCACTCCATGCTGCACAATTCCCCACTCAGAGTCCACTGTATATTGTGATACACTATCTGAAACATCTAGAATAATCTTCTGCTTCCTATTTTCAATCTGTATATTGAGCAAGCGGTAAAGGAAACAAAAGAAAAATTTGGAGTAGGTATTAAAATCCATGGAGAAGAAATAAAAACTTTGAGGTTCGCCGATGACATTGTAATTCTGTCAGAGACAGCAAAGGACTTGAAAGAGCAATTGAATGGAATGGACAGCGTCTTGAAAGGAGGATATAAGATGAACATCAACAAAAGCAAAACGAGGATAATGGAATGTAGTCGAATTAAGTCGGGTGATGCTGAGGAATTAGATTAGGAAATGAGACACTTAAGATAGTAAAGGAGTTTTGCTATTTGGGGAGCAAAATAACTGATGATGGTTGAAGTAGAGAGGATATAAAATGTAGACTGGCAATGGCAAGGAAAGCGTTTCTGAAGAAGAGAAATTTGTTAACATCGGGTATAGATTTAAGTGCCAGAAAGTCATTTCTGAAAGTATTTGTATGGAGTGTAGCCATGTATGGAAGTGAAACATGGACAATAAATAGTTTGGACAAGAAGAGAATAGAAGCTTTTGAAATGTGGTGCTACAGAAGAATGCTGAAGATTAGATGGGTAGATCACATAACTAATGAGGAAGTATTGAATAGGATTGGGGAGAAGAGAAGCTTGTGGCACAACTTGACCAGAAGAAGGGATCAGTTGGTAGGACATGTTCTGAGGCATCAAGAGATCACCAATTTAGTATTGGAGGGCAGCGTGGAGGGTAAAAATCATAGAGGGAGACCAAGAGATGAATACACTAAGCAGATTCAGAAAGATGTAGGTTGCAGTAGGTACTGGGAGATGAAGAAGCTTGCACAGGGTAGAGTAACATGGAGAGCTGCATCAAACCAGTCTCAGGACTGAAGACCACAACAACAACAACATAATTCTTCTTTGTGCATTCTTTCAAAATAGTACCAAATCAGATAAAAATACAGGTATAGTGACCAAAATGAAAAAGGAAAATGCCTTCATTTTATTTATTTTTGTGAGTGAATGGTGAGAGGTGAGTCGTGAAAAAGAGGTAATTCCTTCCAGTGAGTGAGAGAGTCTAATGCAATCTATGAAGAGAACAGTTTTGCCCATCTCTAATATGAATGCCTAGAAGTTTCAATGGCTAATAATTTCACTTATGGCAACTCATCCTTTGTGAGCCCATTAATAAAAGGAGGCCATTTAAAATTGTTTGAACTGTAGTAAGTTAAAATGCTGATGTAAAAGAATTTCAGTGTACCTGTGAAACATAAAATTTACTCAGCCATACAATTATTTCTCTCATTTTCAAAAAATCAACTATGTATGCATTTAAAAAAAAGGAGTCTCCAGATGTTTTTATGATCTGTAACCTTGCTTGTTATACCTTTTCTTCATATGACAGGATTAATTATTATGATGCTCATACAAGTTTGATAAACAAATTAGTGAAACATGATATTGTACTAATTCGATGTATATTTTGTTTTCTGGTCATTATGTGTTGTTTTATTATGAACAAATTGTTATATTAAATTTTCAGGGCCAACATCCTTGCATTGACACACCGTTCACTCTAGGACATGAATTTAGTGGGACAGTAGTTGATGTAGGAAAAGCAGTACACCATGTGAAAGCTGGAGACAGAGTTGCAGTGGACCCCAACAGGTATGCAGATATTGACCTTGCTTTATGACAGATGAAAACTCCAAGAACTTACTTCTGGCATTATATAGGCTATGCAAAATATCATAATGTTTGTATAGCCTGCAACCTTGCCAAAGACTTTCAAAATTTTACATTCACATTACTTCGCTATTCCATTCATGAAGTAAATATTGTAGGTCTAATGGCAATAAATAAACTCAACCTCATTAAGGATGTTCACATTAAAACTGATGTCAGTAACCATGAGATGGTTTCAACAACAGTGATTATCAAAGTAGGAAGGGGAAATCAAAACAAGTACTCTTGAAAGTTTTACATGATCAGTGGACTGGATAAAGAAGTAACAGTGTCATATCTGATTGGAGAACTCAAAACCTTTGGCTCTGAGGATGAACATTTAGAGGAACTGTGTCCCAAGTTTAGTAAAATAACTTACCAGAGTTGAGAAAGATATGTGCCTAGTGAAGTAGTACGTGATGGGAGGCACACTCTGTGGTAACAGGTAACTCTAAAAGAATCACAGGGCTATTTAGAGAGAAGCTAAAGGAAGATTGTTTGGCTTTCAAAAGGAAAATGCACAAATCCTTCAATGATAACTACAGCACAATTTTATCGAAGGAATTTTCACAAAACCCAATGAAACTGTGGTCTTACGTGAAGGATGTCAGTGGTACCCAAGTTAGTATACGATCACTCATGGATGGCACAGGGACTTAGTTAGGTTTAAGTAGTTCTCAGTTCTAGGGGACTGATGACCTAAGATGTTGAGTCCCATAGTGCTCAGAGCCATTTGAACCATTTGAACAGGATAGCAAAGCAAAAGCATAAATCATGAAATGTGCTTTCAGTAGTTCCTTTACAAAGAGAAAACCAGAAATAAGTACAACAAAAAAGATTGCCAGAAAGTGAGCCTTCATTGGAAATAGACAACATTCATATACACATTCATGCAAACGTAACTCATATCACATGACCACAGTCTCTAGTTACTGAAGCCAGACAGCAAGCAGCAATGCACAATGGGAGAAGCAACCAAGGGTGTGGGAGCATTGGTGGGATAGAAGAGGGGTGTGTAGTGATGCAATAGGAACAGCAAAGTGGCTGGATGGGTAAGGACAATGGCTAACAAAGGTTGAGGCTAGGAGGGTTACTGAAACATTGGATATATTGCAAGGAGAGTTCCCAACTGTGCAGTTCAGAAAAGCTGGTGTCAGTGGGGAGGATCCAGATGCAGTCACTGAAATGGGAGGGCGTATGGATCAGGTCTTGTATCTAGGTCTATTACAGGGATATGAGCCTTGAGGCAAGGGATTGTGTAGGGATGGATAAGGATATTCTGTCGGTTCAAAGGCAGTGGTGGTGGAGGGGGGTGGGGGGAGGGGAGGGGAGAGGATAGTGGGTAGGATATTCCAACTTCAGGACATGGTGAGAGGCAGTAAAAACGCTGACAGAGAATGTATCCAGTTGGTCCAGTCCTGGATGGTACTGAGTCATGAGGGGAATGTTCCTCTGCGGCCGACCAGTGAGACTTAGGGAGGTGGTGGGTGTCTGGAGGTATAAGGCATGGGAGATATGTTTTTGCACAAGGTTGGGAGGGTAATTACAGTCTGTGAAGGCACAGCAAGACCCATGGCACATTTCATGAGGGGCACTTTTTATGTCCAACACAGGACACACATGCTCAACTAAATTGACTAATTCTTTGTTCATCATTTTTGATTATTTGAACAAACAACTTTAATCTACTCGTAGAGTCTTCCAGATTAAACACCAAGTAAACAAACACTTCTTTCATAATTCCTAGATGGCATAAAATGCTGTTCTTGCTATTGCCAAGAATGAAGTCACTTGCTACACACTATAGTGTAAACAAAAGTTGAGTTCTGGATTGTTATTAGTCCACTGGTTATGAATGCTAAGTTCTTTTATGCGTGTGAGTTATGTCAATTTAAATTTCCTCACTAAAAACCCTGAAATTAAGCCCTAGTCCAGTCCTGCCTAGCTGACAGGGTCTGGTCCCCTATAGAATGAAATCTTGGTCAGAAGAGTGGTGGTGAATGGTGGACTGGACGACAACAGCTGTAGTGGTGGCTGCAGTTCCAAGCAGGTGATGTCACTGCTTTCTACTGCTTCAGCAAGAACTTGCTTCACAGAGGATTACTTCATTTTGATTGGCTGTAGAGCTGGGCCGCAGAAGCAGAACACCGTACTGATCTGTGCACACCAATTCCAGCTGAGCGTGATGATTGAGGTGTTGTGGCGAATGCCAGTCACCCTTGTAGGTAATGACGTAGCCATCCTTGAGGTGAAGGTCAACATCGAGGAAGGTGGCTTGTTGGGTTGTTTACGACCAGGGAAAGCAAATGGGGAGAAAGTATGGAGGTTCTGGAGGAATGTGGATAGGGTGTCCTCGTCCTCAATCCAGATCATGAAGATGTCATCAATGAATCTGAATCAAGTGTGGGGTTTGGGATTCTGCGTGTTTAGGAAGTATTTCTGTAGATGGCCCATAAACAGGTTGGCATAGGATGGTGCTATGCAGGTGCCCATATCTGTACTATTGATATCTTTGTAGGTAACACCTTAAAAGGAGAAATGATTGTGGGTGAGGATACAGTTGGTCGTAGTGAGGTCATAGTGACTAGGAAGGTGGTTTTAAGTTTGGAATCCATTGGTTTGGGAAAGGTAGTGTTCTATAGCGATAAAGCTGTGAACATTAGAGATGTTAGTGTAAGGGAGGTGGCATCAATTTTAGTGAGCAAGGCACCACGTGGTAAAGGACAGGATCTGCGGAGGATCAGTGGAGGAAATGGTTGGTATCTTTAACAAAAGAAGGTAGGTTGCAGGTAACAGGCTGAAGGTTTTGGTGTATGAGACCAGAGATTCTCTTAATGGGGGCACAGAAACCAGCCACAATGGGGCAACCTGAGTGGCTGGGTTTATGGACTCCAGGAAGCATGTAGAAGGTAGGAATGCGGGGAGTGGTAGGGCTGAGGAGAGAGATGGACTCTGGGGAGATGTTCTGGGATGAGACTAAGGATTTGAGGAGAGACTGGAGATCCTGCTGGGTTTCGGGAATGAGACTTCCTCATTTCAGGGTAGTCAAAAACCTGGCAGAGAATGTGATTCAGTTGCTCCAGTCCTAGCTGATACTCACTCATGAGGGGAATGTTCCTCTGTAGCTGGGTTTGCAGGTGGATGAATCTCACAACTGGCAGAGTCCTTCTGCCAGCAATCCTTGCAGTCCAGAACAACAGTGGTGGAGTGTTTGTTAACAGATAGAATTATAAGGTCAGCATCAGTTTTTAGGTGTTGATTGCAGATCATTCCTCAGATGTAAGATTAGTTTGGATGTTGAGTTATTTGGGGAATGATGGTGAGGCAAGGTTGGAGTTTAAGAAATTCTGGAAAGCTAACAGGGAGTGATTTGGGGGCAGTGGGGGTGGATTGCAGTTGGATGGAGGTGTGAACTGAGTTAGGTAGGGTTCAACATTGGTCTTTGGTTTGTAGGGTTGGGGGTAAAAAGCGTTTCCACTGTAGGGACTGTGAGAAGGAGAGAAGGTCTTTAACAAGTCCTGCATGATTGCACTTGGGAGTGAGGCAAAAGGTGAGGCCTTTGGAAAGGACTGATACTTTTGTGTGTCTAAAGTTTTTGGGGAAAGGTAAAGGTTCATGACTGTGTTTTGTGTCTGTTTAGGTTCTGGATTTTGTATGGTGCTGGGAGGAAGCTTTTGCAGGTGGGCTAAATGTAGTAGGTCTGCAAGACAGGGTTTGTCAGCTATTGGGGGATGTGGGGAAGATTTGCAGGTGGTTGTAAAGGTGGTGGATAGTGGTAGTCCAAGACACGAGTAATAAGTGAACAAGCTGCAGAGATTTTTTGAGGTGGCATTGTACTTGTTGCTCTAGTTCCTGGAAAGCAAGAATTTCAATGTGTGATCTGGGATCCAGGAATATGGGTTTGCATAGCAGGAGAATTTTGCAAATGGACAGGAGGTATTGCAAGGAAGTTCAGGGCTCACTGATATGATTTTGTGGAACTAAATTGGTGAAAGTTAAGGTTTGGTGGAATCTGAACAGATGGAGGTCATTGTGGAATGAAGAGTGGCAGCTGGATGGTAATGACATTTGTGGGGATTCCATGAGCCAAGCAACAATGCAGGAACAGTATGTGGGACTGGATTCTGGCTAGGTATAATGAAACTTTATTGTATTGACACAGATGGAAGGAGCAAGGATCCATGGTGGTAAATAAAATACATAAATGTATGTATTTTTATGCACACAAACTAACCATACATCTAAAGAAAGATCTGCAATCCACCACCTATAAACTGATGCTGACCGTATAATCCTATGTGCTGACAAAGGCTCCACCACTGTTGCTTTGAACTGCAGAGATTACCCGGCTGAAGGACTCAGCGAGCTGTAAGATTCATCCACCTACAAACCCTGCCACAGTGTCTCATTCCAGAAATCCAGCAGGATCTCCAGTCTCTCCTCAAATCCTTAGGCCCATCCCAGAACATCTCCCCAGAGTCCACCTCTCTCCTCACCATTATCATTCCCTGCACTCCTACCTTCTACATGCTTCCTGAAGTCCATAAACCCAATCACCCAGGATGCCCCTTGTGGCTGGTTTCTGCATCCCCACTGAGAGAATCTCTGCTCTTGTAGACCAACACTTTCAGCCTATTACCCACAACCTACCCTCTTATGTTAAAGATACCAACCATTTCCTTCACCGACCCTCCACAGTTTTTGTCCTTTACCACCTGGTGCATTGCTCACAGCTATTGGTGCCACCTCCCTTACACAAACATCCATAATGCCCATGGCTTTACCACTATAGAACACTACCTTCCCTAAACCAATGGATTCCGAACTTACAACCTCCTTCCTAGTCACTACAACCAACTGTATCCTCACCCACAACCATTTCTGCTTTGAAGGTATTACCTACAAACATATTTGGGGTAGAGCTATGGACATTTGCATGGCAGCATCCTATACCAATTTATTTATAGGTCATCTAGAGGAATCCTTCCTAAACACCCAGAATCCCAAACCCCTCAATTGGTTCAGATTCATTGATGACATCTTCATAATCTGGATTGAGGATGAGGACATCCTACCCACATTCCTCTGGAACCTCCACACCTTCTCCCCCATTTGCTTCACCTGGTCCTACTCAATCTAACAAGCCACCTTCCTCGATGTTGACATCCACCTCAAAGATGCCTAAATCAGTACCTCCATTCATAAGAAATGTACCAACCACCAGCAATACCTCCACTTCAACAGCTGCCACCTATTCCATATCAAGAAATCCCTTCCATATAGCCTAGTAACCTATGGCCGTCGCATCTGTAGTGATGAGTGGTCCCTCTCGAAATATACTAAGGGCCTCACTGAGGCTGTCACAGACCGAAATTACCCTCCCAAACTTGTGTAAACACAGATCTCACATGCCTTATCTCTCCTATCACCCACCACCTCCCAAAGTCTCACTGTCATGCCACAGATGAACAATCCTCTTTTGACTTGTATCGCATAGGACTGTAGTAGCTGAAATCACATTCTCTGCCAGGGTTTTGACTACCTCTCGCCATTCCACCATGCCCTGAATTGAGGAATATCCTTCCCACTATCCTTCCTCCCCCCAAACCTATGCAATGTCCTTGTCCATCCCTACAGAACCCCTTGCCTCATGGCTCGTATCCCTGTAATAGACATAGATACAAGACTTGTCCCATACATCCTCCCACCACTACCTACTCCAATCCAGTCACAAGCATCAAAGGTGGGGCTACTTGTGAAACCAGTTATGTGATCTATAAGCTGTAATCACTGTGCTTCATTTTATGTGTGCATGTCAACCAACAAGTAGTCTGTCTGCATGAATAAAAACCAACAAAATGTGGCCAAGAAACAGTTGGACCAACCCATTGCTGAGCATGCTACCCAACATGACATTCTTCATTTCAGTGACTGCTTCACAGCCTGTGCCATCTGCATCCTTCCCACCAACACCAGCTTTTCTGAACTGCGCATGTTGTGTAGTGTTTCATAAAAAAAAGAAATAAGAAGAGAAAAGGAAATGTGGGAAGAAATCGTGAATAAAAATGGTTTTTTCAAAATCGTTAATGACCGTGAAAAAAGGGAAAGAAAGAAAGAAATGCAGATCGGACTTTGTATTACAGAAAAGCTATCGGACTTCGTTATTCGGAAAAGCTATTGTTGGGGTGGTCCTTGTGGCATTTTTGAGCAAAAGTTAAACCAATTTTCACTACAAAAGTTATTGAAAAGAAACAGAGAATAACAGAATGTAACTGACAGGGGGAAGTGGCGTAGACGAGAGATCATCCTTTACCAGATTAACTTATCTTCTTTCGGGCGGCTTCCACGTCTTCAAAAATCTCCTTCATTTCAGCGTGAAAAAATCTGCTCCGAAATCTTGCAATAGTCCAGGGATCACTAATTTATACCAATTAAAATCATCTTGATGCTGTATGCAATTTAATTCACTTTGCTACTTCCATCCACCGAATTTCTTAATAACTTCCACAATGTCTACACATTACAATCAGATCAAGATTAGCCATTAAGTTTTTACGTCAGCATCCGATCACGTCTGCCTTAAGCTACGGCTATCAAGAGACAAACAAAAAACGGATAGAAAACAAAAAAAGTGTTACCATTTTAGTATTTTCTCTGCCGTCGAGCGCTCATACCGCTGCGACGGGATATTTTTTACCTGAGGGAACGAGTGTAGCGCGGCGAAATTCAAAGCCCCGCTACAGTTGGAGCTCTCCCTGCAATATATCCTCTGTTCCCATATCTCTTGTCCTCAGCCTTTGTTAGTGATTTTCCTTACCCATCTAGCCATTTCCCTGTTTCCATTGCAAAACTACACTGCCCTCTATCCCACCAATGAACCCACAGTGTTTTTACATCTTTCCTTTTCTGGTAAGCCCCCTCCCTCTCCTTCTGACCTCCTTCCAACTTCTTGGTTGCACCTAGCTGCCCTACCCTCTCTCCACCTCATCCCTGTATGCTCCCACAAGCAGCACATTACCACCCCCACCCCTGCCCTGCTCTCCCTCTCCCTCTCCCTTCCTACCCTAGCCCAGTCCTTCCCCCATAATGCTGTTGCTTCATCTTAATGTACCATAGGTACCTCAAACAAAAATATTGAAGTAAGCACAGGTTACACCCATCTATGAAAAAGATAGATTAGGAGATCCCCGAAACTATCATACAATATCTTTGACATCTTTTGCAGACATATAAAACATATTCTGAGCTCAAGCATAATAAAGTATCTTAAAGAGAATGATCTGCTCCATGCCAATGAGCATGAATTCTGAAAATATCAGTCATGTGAAACTGAGCTCAGCTCTGAAACCCATGGATTGAGACAGTCAGGTAGATGCAATATTTTGTGACTTCCAAAAAGCATTTGATGTGGTACCAGACCAACAGCTATGAAAGAATGATTGTGTGAAGTCTCAAATGAAATTTGCAGGTAGGAAAGAATGCATCTTGGATGAAGAACTGTTGCCAGATGTAGAGGTAGCTTCAGGCATGCTCCAGGGAAGTGTGTTAGGACCCTGCTATTCATGACCTTGGACACAATATTATAACCTCAGACTTCCTGCAGATGATGCAGTTATCTATAATAAAGTGCCGTTTGTAAAATGCTGCACAAATATTCAGTCAGATCGTAATAAAATTTCAAGGTGGTGCAAACATCGGCAACTTGGTTCAAGTGCCCATAAATTTAAATTTTTTTACATCACAAAACACTAAGGCCTAGTGTCATATGTCTGCAGCATCAGTGAGTCATAACTGAAAGCAGTCAAGTCACACAAATACTTGGTTTAACAGTTTTCTGGGATGTTGAATTGAGTGATCATATAGGCTCAATTATAGGTAAAGCAAGTAGTAAAACTTCAGTTCAGCAATAGAATACTGGGAAAATGTAGTCAGTCTACAAAGAAGATTGGTTGCAAAACACCTGTGGGAAACATCCTAGACTATTGCCTCAAGAGTATTGCTCTTAGCTTTCCAACCATGTGCAGTCATTTATGAAACATGGTATTTTGAAAGCGTACTTGACCATCATCTTTAGGTGATACATGTAAAATGAGCATCTTTGCTACAATGTGCCTCCTTTATGCTCTTATCACTCCTCACCCTTTTCTCGCTGCTTGGCTGCTTGCCAAGTCAGCTGGAGCAGTGGGGGGTACAGTCATTTAATGCTGGGTGTGAAGTGCTGCAGTCCCTCAGTGCTTCTGCCAACCCCGTTACATGCAGAAGTTGCTCTTGGCCAATGTTGTGGCTTCAGATGGCTGAGTGCTGTGCCTCACACTTAACTGAGAATGGAGCCACTATCTCTACAGATCAGGCCAGCCCCCAGGGGCTCAGCATTTGGTTCCTGGGTATGGGCTTGGCAACCCCTGCTTCCTGAACTGGGCCTGGTAAGTGCAACCAGTCTTCTGTTACTGTAAGCTCTGCACTGCAGTGGTCACTGAAGTAAGCTCTGGGCATGCTTCAGTGACCACTGTAGTGCAGCAGTGGAATGTTGTGTGTTTCAGAGAATGGGGGCCTTGACTTCACCACCTGGACCATGAGGAAGGCATACTCCTCTCACTCCTCTCTCTCTGTGAGATGCATAATTGTATAGCATTCTGATGGCAGTGGAGAGGATTCATAGATATCACCGTACAAGGTTTCTTGTCTGTCGTGACTCCCTTAGTGCACTACAAGCACTTCACCAAATGTATCCAGTAAACCAGCTGATTCAGCTCGTTCATGACTCCTTACAGTGGCTCCAACATTGTGGCAAGGAGGTGATCTTTTGCTGTGTACCTGGCAACATCGGGATACAGAGTAACGATGTGGCTGACAAAGCTGCCGGTGAAGTACGTCAGGGTGGTGCTGCCCATCAATATCCCAACCCGTTGCATGCCATCATCTCATTTTCTGGCAGATGCATCATGCATCAGTGGGAGACTGAATGGTTGCAGATGACAGAAAACAAATTGCAGTCTCTCAAATCGACCACACAGGCATGATGGACTTCACCTCAGTCTCACTGCTGGAAGGAGGTTCTGCTTACCAAATTGGGCATTAGCCCTAGCCCTGTTTGTTTATATTCCATGGTGTGCCTTGTAGCAGTGCAATGGTTTGCAACTGCAGATTTTGTGGTTTGGTTGAGATAGGTGTGTCTCCTGTGCTTATGGCACCTTTCTTCATCTGCCCATACAGTCTGCCCAATGTATGTTTTACTACAGTTACATGCAGCATGGTAGACACTAGGCTTATGGTGTCTTAAGTCATCTTTTGCCATATCTAATAATGCATGCATTTTCAGAGGTAGACAGAAAAGGCATGTAATGTGATACCAAGTGAAAATTCTGCCCAATTTGTTCAGTACTTTGCTGGTGTATGGAAAATATGCCATTGTCTTATCCTCTTCATAATGTTCTACTTGTTGCACAACTTCACTTGGCTGGAACCTGTAAGCAACACAATTAGCTAATTTGCTGGGAAAGTTTAAGATAACACAAAGTAAATTTTAGTAATTTTATGTAATACTAGAGTAATGACACACATGGTTCTCAATAAGGATACTTCTGCTGTTTATAATGGAATAGAGAAAGATAGGTTGTGACACAGACAGTTTAGTGAAAGATTATTGTAGGCCAAGTTAGTTTACAAAAGAATGAAACAGATAATGGAGAATGAAAGTAGGATAGGTCATGAGTCGTGCATGGGAAGTTGTCGGTAGAGTGCTTGCCCGTGGAAGCCAAAGGTTCTGACACCGAGTCTCAGTCTGGCACACAGTTTTAATCTGCCAGGAAGTTTCAGATAATGGAGATGCAATGAAAACAAGATCAAACAGATGACATAATAATTATAATACATATGCAGGTGTATGAAAGGCCGTTCCTCTTAAACTTAGTTCATTAGTGAAAAACAAATATAATGTAGGTCAGGTAAAATATGTTTGAATGTGCTCTTCAGAATGTACTTGTAGAATATTACTTTACATGTAGATGTGACATGAATGTTCCTTATTTGTAGCTCAAGTTTCTTTTATGTTTTGGTAATTCAATAATTAATTTTTTATTGTGCTTTTCAGAGTGCTTTCTTCCTTATTAACAGTTTTTTGTTAGTTTTCTGCCCTAGTAAACTGTTTGGTTTTTGTTTCTGATTTTTAACTGTGAATCATTATGTTACATATGTACTCTCATTGTAATAACTTGGTAGAAACTAATTCAAATTAATTTTCTCAGATAGCTGATATTTCTACAAATTAAAATTAGAGGAAATAATATGTTATATATCTGATTTTCATGCAATCCCACTTACAATAAATAAGAGCCTTTTATTTTTATTTTGCCTCCTTAAGATATTAGTAACTCTGTTATCCTCCTTATTCTACTTCATTTTTGTCTGTTTCTTCTTATTCTCTTCATTCTTACCTTTAGTGTTATCATTGGCATATAATGCTCCATGAGTGTATTGCGAACAATACAGGTTTGACAGGAAAGGTACAGGGGGGATCAACTATTATCCCGTCGAGTGAATTATCTAGTATCTATCTGTAGGAATTGATGGGAGCCATGGATAACAAATACCAGTTTTATATTATTTGTGAAATGTTTTACTAGATATTGGTGTTAATAATTTTATTTTTATGAGCAATAGTCATGGAGGATTGATTATCAACTAAAATTTTAAAAAAATGAGTTACATAATTTTTTGTTTTCAGGTACCTGTTTTCATTGAAATCCCTATTTGCAGTAATGAAGCACACTGCCATAGAAGCCATAACAAAATGGTGGAGCTTATCTCCAATTTATCAGTTAACTGTGTCATTTCATTTTGGCTCCTGCTGTGGCATGTTATACTGTGCTGTAGGGATTTCAGTGTGTACAGGATCACTAGCATGTATCTGCAAACAAAGAAAGCATTTATTATTTTTTTCCAAGGTGATAATTAACACTCTATGACTATATATCATACCACTGGTTAACCAAATTTAAACAACCAGGTTGATTTTATCTTTAAACTTAAACTCCTGCTTCCATTTTGGAGTAATATTTTGTAATAATCCTCATTTGTAAAATGAATGTACAATGTAGTTAATAGGACAGTCCCCAGAGAGGCATGTGTGATGTTAAATGTCAGCAGTAAGAAGATAATAATGGAAAGATATCAACACCTTTGTAATCATAATTAATATTTAGGATTATAATCTCATTCTTTTTCATTTATAATTCCAGAGGCTGTGGTGCTTGTCAGTTCTGTTCTGTTGGAGACTATACTCACTGTGTACTTCCAAAGAAATATTCAGGAGTGGGATGCTTTCGTGATGGTGGTTGGGCAAATTACTGTGTGATACCTGCTGTACAAGTTCATAAATTAACTGATGACATAAGTCTACAGCAAGGTAAATTTTGGTATTTCATTTCGTGAACATTCTATTCGACTATTCTTTGAAATGCCTCACTTTAGTAAAAGATTTTTCTTTGTATGATTTTCCAACTTGACAGTTAAAGTACAAATTTAATCAATAGTATATTACAGAAAATGCAGTTGGCTCTTAATATAAAATATCTAACAAAATAAAAATAACTTCAGCAATAGTAAAATTAAAACTGACACTGAATGCATTTCTTCTTTCTCTCCATATTCACTGTTTGTCAAAACATTGTATCCATTTCTTCGTCTCTTTTTCATGCTTCTTTTTGTTACTGCTTCTCGGTACATGAATATGTAGGCTACATTATAAATTTATTTTGACTTTACGTATGAGGGCAAGGTGAATACCTCTTAACCTTTCTTAGTACAATAGCATACTTGTTTTTCACTGTCAAACCTTTTCATTTCAAGCAATTTGTCTA
This sequence comes from Schistocerca americana, assembly GCF_021461395.2. NCBI lineage: Eukaryota > Metazoa > Arthropoda > Insecta > Orthoptera > Acrididae > Schistocerca > Schistocerca americana. The sequence goes on along the minus strand of NC_060120.1, from coordinate 769,699,055 downwards.
ACATTTTACCAGTGAAAATATTCCATTCCTGAAGAGAGTTTGAAAAATCCATAAAGTATTCACTAAGGTTGCCATACCTTCTTCACTGATGTCTGAAAGTTTTCCAGTGACAGATTTATTTAAATAGGTTGGTGTTCCAACAACTGGTGCTTCATTGACCATTTGTTTCATTGACCTAATAAAAGACAATTTTCTTTTATCATTTGCACTGTAGATAAGTCATAGCTAGTTTGTCCTTCTGGACGTGCAGAGGCCATGCACAGTAAACAATAATTTCTTTTTTTTACAATTTGCAAGGTAATATATAGAAAAAATACAATTTTGTATGCCAGAAAACACTGAACATAACCTTTCTGGCAAATTAAATCGACTACATCTTTTTCTGAATAGGCCACCAACTTTCAGCCACTGCTTTGACTGTTTTTGTTTATGGCATGAAGTTGAGGTACTATGTCTTGTCCAAAGTAATAAGTTAAAAACATAAAATCAACTGTATTCTCCTTGAAATAGTCAGACAATTGCATAGAAATTCATTTTTGAGTTTGCCTTTGGTCAGCATTCAACAAATGTGGTACCACTGTTTGTGACGGCGCAGTTACTTTAATCCATTCCTGCACCTACCTGTGAACTTGTTGCAGCAGATCGCCAGTAGGAACAGAAACTTACCATACTGCAACTCGCACCAGGCTGCATACAACTTAACTATTTCATGAATCAGGGAAAGGTCTTAATTTTGAATGAAAGATGGAAATACTGGCAAAACATCGGTATGTTCTGAAGCTTGATAATTTATACATTCACTGCCAAGCCCGTGTTAATCTTAATACAGTCATGCACAAACCCTTTCATTCACATCAGCAAGTTTATGGTAATGTATTTCTCAAAATCTGAACAGCTACTGAGCACGGATTATTCTTAAATGAAAATGCTCACCATACTATTAAGTTTATTGGTGTCTAATGCCCTCAAGTTTTTAGTCTCAATATGCCATACGGAATAACTGTCTTTTCTCATACACAAAATTACTTTAAAAATTCGTGCTTCCTAAAAAAAACACACAGGAATAAATATGCTTTCACTTTAAAACACTTTTGAAACATGTAATACATCTAAAACCAGCAAATTATAATTTCCTTCAGAGCTCATATTACACATAACTGTACCATTGAAAGGCTGGGCTACGCCCATTTCACTCTATATCTCCAAGATAAAAGACACATGAAGAATACTCCATTCTGATTGGTCAGTCTTTTTTAAGGCCAATCGAGAAACATTATTCTCCCAAGTTCGTCCATGCTTTTCATGACTAACCAGTCAACAAATAACACACTTTCGAACTGTACTTTTCCTGAAATAAAATTTAACGTTCTTATATGTTGTTTATACTTTACATTACTAACTATTTTCATTTGCACTCAAATTAGCTTTCCTTTTTCCATAAACTTACTTAACATATTATGATACAAAATTCCCCATCATCTGCATTCACACTGTCTCAAAACTTTTTCACACTAGTTCGTACAGCGTTCATCAGTAGAACAACGATCCACATATTTACTTTAGATCACATTCACACATATAAAAAACTGTAAAAACTCAAATAAACAAAAAGCCTTCAAGAAATAAACAGAACAATTCACTAAAACACTCTCTTGAGCTGTTTCTTGAATGTCTCTGTAGACTACAGCCCTCCAGCAGATGAAAATTAGAACTACGTACTTGACTGAACCCGCTTCAGACCATCTATCATTGTGCATGCATGAGTCATTCTCCCGATACACTGGCTCTAGACAGGAGCAATATAAGGTGCCACACCTCACACCCCCTATGATTATAAAGTTTTTTTCCAAACATTTAGAGTTATACAAATTATCAATCCTGGCTTCAAATTTTAAATCTTTCAAAAAATTCTCATTCTTATAAACTAATATTACAAATTTCTTATTCCAAACTTAGCAGTCTGCAACTAACCTGTCCTAATCTTGAATGTCTTTACGAAAAATCATCTCTTACTTGACAAAATTGATGCAAATTAAAAAAAAAATTCAATTTTCAATATTTTTTCAACATTTTTAAATTCATATTTCATGAAAGTCTTTTGAAATTAACTACTTGTTCACTTTTTTATTTAAAGGCAATGTGATTTGTGTACTTCCATTTAATACATGCAGTGTTGTCCCTGAAATCATACTTCTGTGTAAGATTACTTTCTTTACATACATCCTAATACACAATCACTTATTATTACAAGAAATTATTTACAAATTTTATATTTTGTTTGACTTGAAAGCAAGTCAACAGAGTGTTGCTTCCTTATTTTACTTTAATTAGGAAGATCACATGTACTAGAATTTTTTTTAAGAATTTATTTCCTTTAGAAGAGTTGATGAGTTTTTTTAAAGAAACTAGTTGATATCGAAAGCAAAACTTAAATTTTTCTTTACTTTATCTCAAATTGAGAATATTTAATTGTGAACAACACATTTCACACAAAGCAATTATTTACAGACATTTTATAATACATAGTTACCACTTTTATGCAGTCTCTCTTTGCACTACTTCTTTTTCATATTTTTTACCACTATTGAACAGAAATCAAAATTTTTTGTTTACAATACATATATAATCTCCACATTCATTCATATTCCTTTCATAATAAATGTTCTACAGTTCTATCAAGGTATATTTTTCATCATATTTATTAAACTTCCTTTAACTATGTGGCCATTGCATATCCCTTTTCATCATTACAAAATGAATTTTCCTGACCACTACACTTTAGTGTTCATCAACAAAATCTCCTTTATTAACTGCACTTGTCACATCCGGTTACTTTCATTTCCCTATATTTCACTCGCCCTCCAATTTATTTTTTCATATTCCAGTAGGATGTTCCTTCCTATCTGTCATTATTTTAACTGATACGTTAATGGTTTGTAGACTTCCATACCATGGAATAACTTCTCATAGCACTAAAGTCAGTCCTTACTGTCAGCTTTCAGCAGGATAATGCACCCTTTTTCTACGTTCCCTTTACGTCATCACCTTTGTACCTTAATTATTTTCCTACATCAACATACTTATGTCATCACTTTACTCCAATACAATTTGACCCCCATTTCTCTCACCGTAAAACCTATTTCGTCATAAGACACCACAAAGCCCTCTGAGGCTCTCAAATACTTTACCTTCACTGATAGACAAGAAAATTAAAGAAGATAGATTCAGCTCAGAATGACAGAATGAGGAAGATTGAAAATACAAAATGAAATTGAAGTAACATTGTCAATAACTCGAGCACCTGCTTTTTGTCAAGCACCTAGCATTGCATAGGTTGGAATGCCCTCTGAGGCCTCTAAGCTTAGCTCGCAGCTGACTTTGGACTAAAGTATCTTTTCACATCAATAACATTTCTTAAGACCAATGGTTTCCCTGATTTTCAGTATACTAATCTGTATGCATTTGGGTGTGGTTTTTCAGTATTCCTAAATGGACCCATACATTCGTCTGTAAACCTTTTCGTTTCTGCAGTAATCTTTTTTGACTTTTCCCTTTGATGCTCCTCTAAGTCTGGCACCTCTTTTACTTTTTGTTCAATTTTTTCTTGCACCACCTTGATTTCCTCAGGGTCCACCCTCACATCATTCCCATACTCATTGTAGCCCTCTAAATGTTACATTCTTCTTTCATTGCTAGTGTCAGAACCCTCCTCCAAAAACTCATTCACAACTTCCCTTCTATGGAACCCTTCCCTGTTTCCAGAAATTCCAGAAATTACACAGATTTTTGCAGAATTAGCCTCATTACTTTTCTTCCCCATACCAACTATTCTGTTGTCCACTAATGAAAAGTCTTCTCCTCCCCCCCCCCCCCCCACCCCCCTTCGCCATTCTACCTTTTCTCTCTCTCTTCCTTTTTTTCCACAATTAATTGATTGACCCACCAGTTTGGTCATCATTTTCCTGCCTCTCCCTTATAGCCTCTCAAATGTCATCATTTATAAATGCTAGTATTTCTTCTACACTGACATCACTAACTTCCCATAATTCTGCAGCTTCTGTTCTTTCCCCTTACCCAGAACATGACTCAACGTCAACTTGGTTGCTGAAGACTTTCTGGCAATCAGGTTCTGTCACATTTTCCGCTAATACATCACCCATTTCGTTTGCAATACAATGTGTATTTTGTTTATGTCTGTCCAAAAAATCCCCTAAACCTCCATTAAATGACAAATTTTTATGTAGCTCGTTTAGTCTGTTGTTATTACCTTCTTCTGCTCCCCACTTATAGTCCCTGTCTATTTCTAATATGTACAAAGGATTTTGCTAGGGGGTTCAAATTACTACTTCCTGGCTTGTAAATGCTAGCCATACTGTCCTGTAGCAGATGAAAATTAGAACTACATGCTCGACTGAACCCACTCCAGACCATCTGTTACTGTGGACGCATAAGTCAATCTCCCAATACACAGGCTCTAGACAGGAGTGATATAAGGCACCAAGCCTCATGTTGCTCAAAGTTTTCCCACGATTAAATCTCTATGTGAAATGTACTATACTCTTCCTTCTTACATACACCATGTGATCAAATGTATCCGGACACATGGCTGAAAATGACTTAAAAGTTCGTGGTGCCCTCCACCAGTAATGTTGGAATTCAGTATGGTGTTGGTCCACCCTTAGCCTTGATGACACTTCCACTCTCGCAGACATACGTGCAGTCAGGTGATGGAAGGTTTCTTGGGGAATGGCAGCCCATTCTTCACAGAGTGCTGCCCTAAGGAGAGGTATCAATGTTGGTCAGTGAGGCCTGGCATGAAGTCAGCATTCCAAAACATCCCAAAGTTGTCCTATAGGATTCAGGTGAGGACTCTTTGCAGGCCAGCCCATTACAGGGATGTATTGTCATGTAACCACACCACCACAGGTTGTGCACTATGAACAGGATCTCGATCATGTTGAAAGATGCAATCATCTTCCATGAATTGCTCTTCAACGGCGAGAAGCAAGAAGGTGCTTAAGACATCAATGTAGGCCTGTGCTGTGATAGTGCCACACAAAAAAACAGCGAATGCAAGCCCCCTTAATGAAAAACACGACCACACCATGACACCACCGCCTCCAAATTTTACAGTTGGCGCTCCACACGTTGGCAGATGACGTTCACCAGATATTTGACATACCCACACCCTGCCAGCATATCTCCACATTTTGTATCGTAATTCATCACTCCATACAACGTTTTTCCACTGTTCAATCATCCAATGTTTATGCTCCTTACACCTCCTGCCTAACTGTCATAGTACTTACAGTGGATCGTGATGCAGTTTGGAATTCCTGTGTGATGGCTTGGATAGATGTCTCCCTACTACACATTACGACCCTCTTCAACTGTCAGCGGTCTCTGTCAGTCAAAAGATGAGATCAGCCTGTATGCCTTTGTGCTGTGTGTGTCCCTTCACATTTCCACTTCACTATCACATCAGAAACAGTGGACCTAGGGATGTTTAGGAGTGTGGTAACCTTGCATACAGACGTATGACACAAGTGACACCCAATCACATGACCACGTTCAAAGTCCGTGAGTTCCACTAGTTCTGCGGAGCACCTCATTCTGCTATCTCATGATGTCTAATGACTACTGAGTTGGTGAAATGGAGTACCTGGCAGTAGGTGGCAGCACAATGCACTTAATATGAAAATCATATGTTTTTGGGGGTGTCCAGATACTTTTGATCACATAGTGTACCTGTATTCTTACGTATTTCATGCACTTTTACTCACCAATAATAGAGTTCCACACTTCACACTTTCTTCATTTCCTGTGTGGCTTAAGTTTTTGGATATGTTTAACACGGATAAATCTTCACAAAAAGTACAGCTATATTTTAATTCAACAGCACATTTCTTCATAATTGAAAATGAAGAAGTAATCTCATTATAATTATCAACTTTGCATGAACTTACTTTCACCATAAATCATCCAAAACAAACAATTTTAAGATAACACAGTATTTCAATTTATTCTCTGGATTTAAACCCACGCAACATCACTAGCCCAAAGAATATAGAAAACAGACTATTGTGTAGATCAGTTTATGGCTTGTCATATGTTAACACAAAACATGAACCAACATAAAGGAAACGAAATTTCATTGATATAAAAGTCATCTCTGTGACAGACAGAGAACTTTTCACCTTGTCCACCTATACAGTTGGTAGTGTGGTTCTTCCTTCACAATGTGTTTTGGAATACTCTTTGTTTTGTGGATGAACTTAATTTTTTAGAAAATTTCTATTACTTCTGTGGCTTCAGTATTTATTTGATTCTTCACATTGTAGCATGTTAAACACTATCAACTGTCACACAGCTCATCGTGAATTGTAGCCAGATTATGCCCTTTTACATAGAGGAACTAAATTACTCACAGTAGTTAAAAATCATTTTCTTCCACTTTTTCTTCTCTTTTGTCTCGAACATGCTCAGTGAGCACTATTATGGATCTTCATATCCCACAGAAAACTGATGTGCTCACTAGGAATCACCTGGGAACTTACAGGTTAGTAGCAATCACTGATAATTTCTGGAGCACAGAACACTTGTGCACAGAGGGGAAACACAGCTGGTGAGAAAGCAAGAGAACAGTGACCTGGGATCATTTAAAGTACAATTCTCCAGACTGGTTTCAAAAATAAAGTAGGCAGACAGCGTACTTTATGAAAGTAACTATAAAGAGTATACTGCGGGAATTCTGCATGGGAAGAACCAACTAAATGTGACCCTTTGAAAGCATCAGGTAATAGTTATCTCTGCACCAGAAAAATTAATAGGGGAGGGTGGGGGAGAATTGTAGCGGCAAATAGGGAAGAGAATATACAGAACAGTTTGTTGAAGATGTTGATTATGGCTTGTTATCTGGTTATACTGCTTAACACACAGTGTGCTTGGAGGTAAGTTACCTGGGCTAATACCACTGGTCTGGTGCATTTATCAGTCTAAGTGTGATTGTTTTATTAGTTTCCCCATGCCTAGAGCTCCTCCCCATGTTCTCAAACATTTTGAGGAACAGAATACTGAACCATATTTCTGAGAATAACTGCTTAAAAATAACTCAGTTTGGCTTCCCTAAAGGTTTATCTTCTGAGAAGGCAACATATGACTTCACAAATCCAATTCTAGTAGAACTAAACAATAAAATCTACCCTTCTGGTGTTTTCTGTGATCTTGCAAAGGCCTTTGATTGTGTATGTCACAAAAATCTATTAGGGAAACTAAAATGGTATGGCATTAAGGCCTTTCTCTTACATGGATGGAGATGGAGTCAATAGAAAACAGAGGGCCACATTAGCAAATGATAAACTGGGTTAAGATCATATTCAGAGTGCACAAACATTAAAGATGTTGTGCCACAAGGTTTGGTGTTGATCCATTCCTGTTTTTGGTCTACACTTAAAATGGTTCATGGTGTGGGTTCCTGTAGTCATGTCCTAGTTCATGAACCACGGGCAACGTATGAGTGGCCAAGTAAGTGGTCCCGACAGTCGGGATACCAGTTACTTTGGAATAAGGCTGGGCATCTCGGACATATTCTGAGTCGTGGTCACCTTTGTGCTCATACGGCAAAGACTACCAAATCCACCGGTTAGTCCCTCAGCCGTTAGGGGTAAAACCCAATGGGACTCGGGGCAAGTAAGGCTAGCAACCTGCTTACCCTGGTACTTTAAATATGATGCTGGCAACAATCAGAGCAAAATGCCTCGGACCTTTGGAGGTGACGGAGTCCCACCTCTAACTGACAAACCAGGGACTCCTAAGATACGACTTGGCAAACAAATGGTAATGAGATGGGGAGCTATTAATATCAATGGGGGCTACTCTTGGAAGAAGGTAGAGCTGGCAGAGGCTGCAAGTAAGATGGGGCTGGACGTTTTAGCTGTTAGTGACGTTCGGGTAAGGGATGAGAAAGAAGAAGAAGTGGGAGAATACAAGGTTTACTTGTCAGGAGTCAAAGCAGGAATAGCACAATGCGGTGTAGGGCTTTACATCAGGAAAGAAATGGAACCCAGCGTAGTTGCAATAAGGTATGTAAACAAACGACTGATGTAGATAGATTTGACAGTGTCTAGCAAGAAAATTAGGATTGTGTCAGTATATTCGCATTGTGAAGGGACTCATCAAGATAAGATGGATAGTTTTTATGAGGCACTCAGTGATGTAGTTGTTAGAGTAAAGGACAAGGACAGTGTTCTGCTCATGGGTGATTTTAACGCCAGGATTGGAAATCGAACAGAAGGGTATGAAAAGGTTATGGGTAAATTTGGAGGGGATATGGAGGCCAACAGGAACGGGCAGCAACTCTTGGATTTCTGTGCCAGTATGGGCTTAGTAATCACAAACTCCTTTTTTAAACATAAGAACATTCACCGGTATACTTGGGAAGGCAGGGGAACCAGATCTGTCATTGACTATATAATAACAGATCAGGAATTCAGGAAGGCTGTGAGGGACACACATGTATTCAGGGAATTCTTTGATGACATTGATCATTATTTAATCTGCAGTGAAATTGGGATTGTGAGGCCGAAAGTGCAGGAGGTCAGGTCCATATGTAGGAGGCTAAGAGTGGAGAATCTTCAGGATAAGGAAATCAGGCACAAGTACATAACAGCGATCTCAGAAAGGTACCAGTTAGTTGAATGTAGTCAATTACAGTCATTGGAAAAGGAATGGACAAGGTACAGGGACACAGTACTAGAAGTGGCTAAAGAATGTCTTGGAACAGTAGTGTGTAAAAGTAGGAGGAAGCAAACAGCTTGGTGGAATGACACAGTCAAGGCAGCCTGTAAAAGGAAAAAGAAGGCATATAAAAAATGGCTACATACTAGAACTCAGGTAGACAGAGGAAGTTATGTTGAAGAAAGAAACAAAGCCAAACAGATAATTGCAGCATCCAAGAAGAAATCTTGGGAAGACTTTGGAAACAGGTTGGAGACATTGGGTCAAGCTGCTGGAAAACCATTCTGGAGTGTAATTAGCAGTCTTCGAAAGGGAGGTAAGAAGGAAATGACAAGTATTTTGGACAGGTCAGGAAAACTGCTGGTGAATCCTGTGGATGCCTTGGGCAGATGGAGGGAATATTTTGAAGAATTGCTCAATGTAGGTGAAAATACGATCAGTAATGTTTCAGATTTCGAGGTAGAATGGGATAGGAATGATGATGGAAATAGGATCACGTTTGAGGAAGTGGAGAAAATGGTCAATAGATTGCAGTGCAATAAAGTGGCTGGGGTGGATGAAATTAAGTCAGAACTCATCAAGTACAGTGGAATGTCAGGTCTTAAATGGCTACACAGGATAATTGAAATGGCCTGGGAGTCGGGACAGGTTCCATCAGACTGGACAAAAGCAGTAATCACACCAATCTTTAAACATGGAAACAGAAAAGATTGTAACAACTACAGAGGTATCTCTTTAATCAGCGTCGTGGGTAAAATCTTCTCAGGTACTGTTGAAAGGAAAATGCGAGTATTAGTTGAGGAACAATTGGATGAAAATCAGTGTGGGTTTAGGCCTCTTAGAGGTTGTCAGGACCAGATCTTTAGCTTATGACAAATAATGGAGAAGTGTTATGAGTGGAACAGGGAATTGTATCTATGCTTTATAGATCTAGAAAAGGCATATGACCGGGTTCCTAGGAGGAAGTTATTGTCTGTTCTACGAGATTATGGAATAGGAGGCAAACTTTTGCAAGCAATTAAAGGTCTTTACATGGATAGTCAGGCAGCAGTTAGAGTTGACGGTCAACTGATTTCATGGTTCAGAGTCCCCCCTGTGGGTCCGGGGTAAGAATAGGCCCAAGGTATTCCTGCCTGTCGTACAAGGCGACTAAAAGGAGTTTCAACCATTTCGGCCTTCCATGTGATGGTCCCCCTTGGGGTTTGACCTCCATTTTTCAAAATTCTACTGAAGTACGAGCCTTTTGGGGAAGGACACCTTACGTGGTGTACCACTGGTCCTAAGTGCACTAAGACCTTGGCACTCAGCATTGCACCGGCGTTGTAACCGTACCCACTATTCCTCAAATTGGGCCTAAATGCCTGATAGGTTGTCCAAGTTACGCCCATAGCGCATCTCCATCTGCCCCAGCGATCATGATGGACTTTCCATGGCACCAGAAATCCAGCACGGTAGCCAGCCCGTTGTGGTGGGGTCGTCATGTACCCTCTAGGTTGTAGCCCCCTGACAACACAGGGATCGTACTGCCGATACCTGAGCTGCACCCTCCCCACGTCGGCCAAGGAGTAGATGCCCATCTCCTTGGGGCATCAGGACTCCCGGCAATGGTCATCCTGCCAGGTGGCCCTTGCTGCGGCTGGGTGGCGCCCGTGGGGAGAGCCCCTGGTCGGAGTGGGTGGTATCGGGGCGGACGTTTCACAGATGAAACGTCAACACGTATCAGGTCGCTCTGCGGCCGAGTCTTTCAAAAGAAAAGGTACCGTTTCTAGTCCTGGTTCTTCTGCCCTTTCCCCCTTGGCCACTCCATGGGAGGAGGGACAGGCCCGCCGGCTTGGTCTGTTCTCGAACCGATGGGGGGACATTCGCCACCTCCAAGCCCATGTTCTTTGTTCAGCACATTGAGGACATCTTCGGGGAAATCAAGGCTCTCAGCAAGATGCGTTCAGGGTCCGTTCTTAACAAGACCACCGCCGCCACACAGTCGGCGGCGCTCCAGGCGTGCGACCGCCTAGGAGACACCCCAGTATCCATTGTCCCACATCTGGCACTAAATAGGACGCAGGGGGTTATTTTTCATCGTGACCTCCTGCTACAATCTAATGAGGAGCTCAGGGCCAACCTGGAGCGCTGAGGCGTGCATTTCGTCCGGCGAGTCCAGCGCGGCCCCAAAGACCGTCGCATCGACACTGGGGCCTTTATCCTCGCCTTCGAGGGGGACGTTCTCCCGGAGAAGGTAAAGGTGATGTGCTACCGGTGTGACGTGCGACCTTACGTCCCGCCTCCTATGTGCTGTTTTAGGTGTTTGCGCTTTGGGCACATGTCGTCACGGTGTGAGGCTGAGCCCCTTTGTGGCAATTGTGGACGTCCTCTTTGTGAGGAACATACATGCACCCCACCACCTCGGTGCATTAATTGTCCTGGCGTCCACTCGCCTAGATCCTCAGACTGCCCCGCATATCAGAAGGAGAAGAAGATACAAGAAATCAAAACTCTGGATCGGCTCTCTTATTCTGAGGCCCGGAAGAAGTACGACCGCCTCCATCCCGTGCCATTAACCACTTCGTTTGCCTCAGTTGTGTCCACTCCTTCCGCGGTATCCTCACCCCTATCCTGTCCTCCCTCCGCCTCCTCCGCCCATCAGGGAGCTCTGCCTCTGCCTCCCAAATCCCTCCCTTCCAAATCCTCCTCCCCCGTGGCCCCCACCCCCTCTGCCCCAGGGGCCACCCTTCCTCCTCCTCCTCCCCCCACGCCACCTGAGAAGCGATCCTCTTCTCAGGCATCCATCGGGGAAATGTTCCGGACCCCAGCTTCCGAAGTCCGGCATTCCAAAACGGACCCCGCGCGTGAGGACCTTCTTCGGGTCCAGCCCACCATCCCTGTGCCTCCTCGGCCTTCCAAGAAGTCCTCCAAGAAGAAGTCTCTATCGCCCTCTCCACCCCGGCGCATTTCGTCTGACGCTCCATCCGTGAGTCACTGCTCCCGGCCGTCCTCAGTTTCGCCGGGACGCTCTGCTGCCAGGCGCTCCGCCAGCCTTTCGTCGGCAAATGATGCGGCCCCTCCTACACAACCAGGGACAGCGGCCGCAGCTGGTGACGAGTCGATGGAACCGGATCCGCCTCCTGTCGGTTGTAGCGTTGTTCCCTCGCAACCTGGCCCTCCGGGGCCGTCGAGGTGACCAGCTTTTCCCCCGTCTCTTTCCCCCAACTTTTTGACTAGCGATGGTGTTGTTTCATTGGAACATAAGAGGTATTCGATCTAATCGGGAGGAATTACAACTGCTCCTCCGCCTGCACTGTCCGCTCGTCCTTGGTCTCCAGGAAACCAAGTTGCGCCCAACTGACCGTATTGCCTTTACCCACTATACCTCGGAGCGGTATGACCTCACCCCTGTGGATGGTACCCCAGCTCATGGTGGGGTCATGTTGCTCGTTCGGGATGATGTTTATTACCATCCCATCCCATTGACCACCCCACTCCAAGCAATAGCTGTCCGCATTACTCTTTCTGCTTTTACTTTTTCAGTTTGTACCATCTACACTCCACCGTCATCTGCTGTTAGTCGGGCTGACATGATGCACCTGATCGTTCAGCTTCCCCCGCCGTTCTTGTTGTTTGGCGACTTCAATGCCCATCATCCCCTTTGGGGCTCTCCGGCATCCTGTCCAAGAGGCTCACTCTTGGCGGATTTCTTCAACCATCTCAATCTTGTCTGCCTCTATACCGGCGCCCCGACTTTCCTCTCGGACTCTACTCATACCTACTCCCACTTGGACCTCTCGATCTGTTTTACCACTCTTGCCCGTCGGTTCGAGTGGTATGTCCTTTCTGACACCTATTCGAGCGACCACTTCCCCTGTGTCGTTCGTCTCCTGCACCACACCCCATCCCCACGTCCTTCGAGCTGGAACATACTGAAAGCTGACTGGGGACTTTACTCCTCCCTGGCAACCTTTCCGGACCACGATTTTCCCAGTTGTGACAGTCAGGTCGAATACCTCACGGCTGTTATCATCAATGCTGCCGAACGTTCCATTCCTCGTACTACTTCTTCTTCCCGTCGCGTTTCCGTCCCCTGGTGGAACGAGGCTTGTAGGGACGCTACCCATGTTCGACGACGTGCTTTACGCACCTTTCGCCGCCATCCTACGTTGGCGAATTGTATTGAATACAAACGACTCCGAGCGCAATGCCGTAGAGTCATCAAAGACAGCAAAAAAGCTTGTTGGGCCTCTTTCACCAGCTCCTTTAACAGTTTTACTCCCTCTTCCGTCGTTTGGGGTAGCCTGCGCCGGCTGTCGGGCATTAAGGCCCCCTCCTCGGTACCTGGCCTGACCTCAGGTAATGAGGTCCTTGTTGATCCTGTGGCTGTCTCCAACGCCTTTGGCCACTTTTTCGCGGAGGTTTCAAGCTCCGCCCATTACCATCCTGCCTTCCTTCCCAGGAAAGAGGCAGAAGAGGCTCGGCGACCTTCCTTCCACTCACTGAATCTGGAAACTTATAATGCCCCCTTTACTATGCGGGAACTCGAACGTGCGCTTGCACTGTCCCGGTCCTCTGCTCCGGGGCCAGATGCCATTCACGTTCAGATGCTGGTACACCTTTCTCTGGCGGGCAAAAGCTTCCTTCTTCGTACCTACAATCGCGTCTGGACCGAAGGTCAAGTCCCCATGCATTGGCGTGACGCCGTTGTTGTTCCTATACCCAAACCCGGGAAGGATAGACACCTTCTTTCTAGTTACCGCCCCATTTCTCTTACAAGCTGTGTCTGTAAGGTGATGGAGCGCATGGTTAATGCTCGGTTAGTCTGGATTCTTGAATCTCGACGACTACTTACTAATGTCCAATGCGGCTTTCGTCGCCGCCGCTCCGCTGTTGACCACCTTGTGACCTTGTCGACATTCATCATGAACAACTTTTTGCGAAGGCGCCAAACGGTAGCCGTGTTCTTCGACTTGGAGAAGGCTTATGATACCTGTTGGAGAGGAGGTATCCTCCGCACTATGCACAGGTGGGGCCTACGCGGTCGCCTGCCCCTTTTTATTGATTCCTTTTTAACGGATCGAAAGTTTAGGGTACGTGTGGGTTCCGTATTGTCCGACGTCTTCCTCCAGGAGAATGGAGTGCCTCAGGGCTCCGTCTTGAGCGTAGCCCTTTTTGCCATCGCGATCAATCCAATTATGGATTGCATTCCACCTAATGTCTCAGGCTCTCTCTTTGTCGATGACTTCGCGATCTACTGCAGTGCCCAGAGAACATGCCTGCTGGAGCGCTGCCTTCAGCGTTGTCTAGACAGCCTCTACTCATGGAGCGTGGCAAATGGCTTCCGGTTCTCTGAAGAGAAGACGGTTTGTATCAACTTTTGGCGATATAAAGTGTTCCTTCCGCCATCCTTACATCTCGGTCCCGTTGTTCTCCCATTCGTGGACACAACTAAGTTTCTAGGGCTCACGTTGGACAGGAAACTGTGTTGGTCTCCACATGTCTCTTATTTGGCGGCCCGTTGTACACGTTCCCTTAATGTCCTCAGAGTTCTTAGCGGTTCATCTTGGTGAGCGGATCGCACTGTCCTGCTTCGGTCCATAGTCCGATCGAAGCTGGATTATGGGAGCTTCGTCTACTCGTCCGCTCGGCCATCCCTCTTACGCCGGCTCAACTCCATCCACCATCGGGGGATACGTCTTGCGACCGGAGCCTTCTACACTAGTCCAGTCGAGAGTCTTTATGCTGAAGCTGCCGAGTTACCATTGACCTACCGGCGCGACGTACTGCTGTGTCGGTATGCCTGCCGGCTGTTGTCTATGCCCGACCACCCCTCTTACAAGTCCTTCTTCGCCGATTCTCTCGACCGTCAGTACGGGTTGTATGTGTCTGCCCTGCTGCCCCCCGGAGTCCGCTTCCGTCGCCTGCTTCGACAATTGGATTTTGCCCTCCCTACCACCTTCAGAGAGGGTGAGAGCCCGACACCACCTTGGCTCCAGGCTCCGGTTCATATTTATCTCGACCTCAGCTCACTCCGGAAGGAGGGTACTCCGGCTGCAGTGTATTGCTCACGGTTTGTCGAACTTCGTGCTCGACTTGCCGGTCACACCTTTACTTACACCGATGGCTCCAAAACTGACGATGGTGTCGGCTGTGCCTTTGTCGTCGGGGCCGCCACCTTTAAATACCAGCTCCTCGACCAATGTTCCAGCTTTACGGCCGAGCTTTTTGCTCTCCATCAGGCCGTTCAGTATGCCCGCCGCCACCGCCATTCATCGTATGTACTCTGCTCTGACTCACTCAGTGCTCTTCAGAGCCTTGGAGCTCTCAATCCGGTCCATCCCTTGATTCAACGGATACAGCAGTCCCTCCATTCTTTCACTGATAATGGTGGTTCTGTCAGCTTTCTGTGGGTTCCCGGACATGTAGGAGTGCCTGGGAATGAGGCTGCGGATGCTGCAGCCAAGGCTGCAGTCCTCCTGCCTCGGCCAGCCTCCCATTGTGTCCCGTCACCTGACGTTCGTGGGGATGTATGTAAGAGGCTTGTGTCGTTGTGGTGGGATGCTTGGTCATCCCTCCAAGGAAACAAGCTCCGGGCAGTAAAGCCACTCCCAACTGCTTGGACAACATCCTCCCGACCATCTCGGCGCGAGGAGGTCCTTCTGACCAGGTTGCGGATTGGGCATTGCCGGTTTAGCCACCGCTACCTGCTCTCCGGTGATCCAGCCCCGCAGTGCCCTTGTGGTCAGGCATTAACAGTGCGCCATGTTTTATTGTCGTGTCCCCATTTTAGTCAATTTCGTGTTGTCCTGTCCCTGCCATCTACTTTACCGGATGTTTTAGCTGATGACGCTCGAGCAGCTGCTCGTATTCTGCGTTTTATAACTTTAACTGGCTTGTCCAAAGACATTTAACCTTTTTACTTATTTTATCTGCATCTTTGTCAGGTCCTTCTGGTCTCCCCCCATCCCCTTGAGTTTTAGCAGATTCCATGTGCTCTAACACAAGTGACTGGGCGCTAATGACCTCAGCAGTTGAGCGCCCTTAAACCCTACCAAAAAAAAAAAAAATAATGGTTCAGAGTAGTTTCAGGGGTAAGACAAGGCTGCAACCTGTCTCCACTGTTGTTCATATTATTTATGGATCATATGTTGAAAACAATAGACTGGGTGGGTGAGATTAAGATATGTGAACACAAAATAAGCAGTCTTGCATATGCGGATGACTTAGTTGTGATGGCAGATTCGATTGAAAGTTTGCAGAGTAATATTTCAGAGCTAGATCAGAAATGTAAGGAATATGGTATGAAGATTAGCATCTCCAAAACGAAAGCAATGTCAGTGGGAAAGAAATATAAACGGATTGAGTGCCAAATAGGAGGAACAAAGTTAGAACAGGTGGACGGTTTCAAGTACTTAGGATGCATATTCTCACAGGATGGCAACATAGTGAAAGAACTGGAAGCGAGGTGTAGCAAGGCTAATGCAGTGAGCGCTCAGCTACGATCTACTCTCTTCTGCAAGAAGGAAGTCAGTACCAAGACTAAGTTATCTGTGCACCGTTCAATCTTTCGACCAACCTTGTTGTATGGGAGCGAAAGCTGGGTGGATTCAGGTTACCTTATCAATAAGGTTGAGGTTATGAATATGAAAGTAGCTAGGATGATTGCAGGTACTAGTGGATGGGAACAATGGCAGGAGGGTGTCCACAATGAGGAAATCAAAGAAAAACTGGGAATGAACTCTATAGATGTAGCAGTCAGGGCGAACAGGCTTAGATGGTGGGGTCATGTTACACGCATGGGAGAAGCAAGGTTACCCAAGAGACTCATGGGTTCAGCAGT
This sequence comes from Schistocerca americana, assembly GCF_021461395.2. NCBI lineage: Eukaryota > Metazoa > Arthropoda > Insecta > Orthoptera > Acrididae > Schistocerca > Schistocerca americana. Next base: position 769,682,497 of record NC_060120.1, on the reverse strand, counting down.
AGAGGGTAGGAGGAGTCGGGGCAGACCAAGGAGAAGGTACCTGGATTCGGTTAAGAATGATTTTGAAGTAATAGGTTTAACATCAGAAGAGGCACCAATGTTAGCACTGAATAGGGGATCATGGGGGAATTTTATAAGGGGGGCTATGCTCCAGACTGAACGCTGAAAGGCATAATCAGTCTTAAATGATGATGATGATGATGATTATTAAAATTTAGCTGGGATGTTGGAGGACTCTTCAAAAACTCAATGTTTGCTGATGACACAAGTATATTGACAAGGAGCCCAAATATATCTATACCATACACAGCCGGGGCAATAATGGAACAGGCTTTCAACTGGTTCACAGCTGACAGCTTAACCCTTAATGTTACAAAACACCAACACTATGCAAATTCAGACAAAAAAAAATTGACTTACAGTTGCCAGGAGCAGAATTCATTGGGCAGATGCTCCATGTGTTCCATGTCTGAAGTTCTTGGGCATCAAGATAAATAAAAATATGATGTGTCGTCAGTGTGTGTACAAGTTACTCAAAAACTTCAGTTTTTTGTGCTTTCCACTTAGAACTGTCTGTAGTGTGCTGTATACTTTGCAGACTTTCCCTTACTTCTGTCATATGGTATTATTTTCAGGGGCATTGCAGAAGTATGCAGTACAACTGTTGTTTAAGGTTGATAATTGAACATTTGTAGAAGCCCCTTCAGGGACCAAGGGATTCTTACACTCACTTACCACTACATAATTATACACTCTAATGGTATTAATGGTCATTAACAAATTTGAATTGAGTGTGAACTGAGCAGTTCACTATCATAATTCTAGAAGTAGAAACAATTTCCCTCTAGCGTTCAGAACAGAGTTTCACTTTCAATAATACCCATAAAAGGGTGCCAGTGGACATCAGGCAGGAAATAGAAAACCTCAAAATATTTCAAAACACTTCAAAAAAAGTAAAACATTACCTCATTACCCACTCTATATCTTATAGAATACGTGGCCTGAAGAATGTTAATAGTGTGTAATTCTAATATTTGTTCTGAATGGATCCTAATTTTACCATGATGTAATTGCTATAATTCAGTTTTAGTAGATTATTCATAATTAGTTGTTAACTGACTTTAAAGTAGCAGCTAGGAGTGGTTGTTCCTGCTGGTTAATGTATAACTTGACTCATTCTATACATCCGAAGTCTCTGCTTCTTGGTGGGGTTTACAGAACACGATGTGTGGATGAATGAATGAATGATTTTACAAACAGAGTGATCACTTAGTGATTCTTCTTTTCAGGTACACTGGTGGAACCACTGTCATGCATTTGCCATGGATGGGATCGCATACAACCTATCAGAGTGGCTTCGCGCATTTTAGTAATGGGTGCAGGCATTATTGGAACTCTCTGGACAGCAATGCTACATGCTAGAGGTTACCAAAATGTGACTGTGAGTGAGATGGTAGAGCACAGAAGAAATGTAGTTGCTAAATTAGGTCAGTCTTATGACAGTGGATGTTCTAACAATGTATACCTGTAGATATTTTGTGCAAATGTGTCTTTCTTTTATAAATCTTCAATGGCCATATTAAAAGTACAGCAACACTGACTGTCAAAACTAAGTTTCTATGCATTGATAAAGTTGCATTTTTCAATATTAATGATGTATTAAGAAAGCAATACATATGAAGCATTTTAATTGCCACAAATAACAACTTTTATACAATTTTGTTTGGCTTCTCATCCTCACCAAACTAATGGCTTGGGGCAAAGGGATTCAGCCATGTGAAATCACAGTTGGCTCTGATAATTTTCCAGCATTGCTAATGTTATAAGTTGTGTTTTAATTATGATATCACCAGCTGAAGTTATGGGGGAAGAAGAGGATTTAGCAGTTGTCGCATGTGTAGCATTTATTTTATTGCGAGAAGCTGATTGTCAGAAAAAGAAGAAGGTGGACAAAGAACTTTCTAGAGACACAGCAAATTGCTACGGAACCAATAAATATTCAGCCCGGTGTTGGCACTATGAGAGGGTTCCTAATATCAGCCAACTGCCAATGCTTTGATGTTACCATCAGCAGACCGAACCACAACCAAAGCCAGCCAACCATTGGCTCTGATCTGCCACCCGTACACATTACGCAAATCTCAGCCAATGAAGTGGTTGGCTGTCGTAGTGTGTACACCTATTACATGTGTAATTGATGATAGGACATAATAAATTATAAGACCTCATTTTAAGGCAGGGTGCCCACTGGAATGATGTGGCATGTAGCATTGCTTGGCACAAGGCATGCATCTAGCTTACAACTGCACAAGGAACATGCACAGTCTAATGGAACAGTATCTCACAGACTGATGCAACATAACTCAGTCATATGGCATGCCACACCACTGCCAGATGAATTTAACATGCTCCAGCTTTTGGCACAGTTTACGAATGTTTGTGTTTTGGTTTTGTGAGTCCCTGCAGCCAGACAAATGAGAAAGAGTCCTGAGTTAAATATTCATTTTTGTTGGTCTATTGAAATATTATCCTTGTATTTATGATCACACCAGTGCTAATACAACAATGAAAATGAAAATGCTCAGTATAAAGTGTGGGCATGGGCTGCTAGTGAAATATGATGAACAGATACAGTAACTGAAATCCATTTAATTTTTTTGTGAAAGAGACTGAAGGTATAGAAATAAATAGAATTATATAAGCTGGTTTTCTATAAAAGATGTGTGCAAATCTTTCTACAGACTTGCTGAATCTAATGTAATATCAGATACTGAAAAGACAATGCTAAGAAAGAAACAATATAGTAGAATAATCAATTGCATAGCATTGTTTCTGGGTCTCTGTTGGTTTTAAGACTTTTGATGTGAGTTCTTAGTAGCATGCTCTACCTTGTGGTGCGCAGATGACTTAGATACATTACCATGAATCCATATGAAGCTATGAAACAAACAAGAAGCCTGAACTATCGTACCAATTTTATTCATGTCACAATTTATTGAAGTATCCAATATCCAGAACCTTGAAATTAACATACTGAGAGAGCATTTTGCAGACCTTACCTTGGATAATCTGTAATTAAGTATGTACTTCTCCTTAAGTACTTGTCTATGAGAATGTAATTGATTATGTGCTTTGTGAGAGGAAAAGTATTTAGTCCCAAGTTTTATCCTTATCATCAGTGTTAAGACCCATTTTGGGGTTGCACACTCTAATAATTGATGAGGCCCAGATTTATGTTAAGAACACTTTATTCATGGCAAAACTTCACAACAAAGTAGTCCAGATAACAACTGGAACATTGTTTCTGATCACTTGAAAGTAACAGAAATGAAGTTTTGTCATAATACCAATTCCAAGGGAATCTTCAACTCAGGAATCTGCAGATCAGTGTCCGCAGAGTCCACGCTGTGTAGCATACCGTGAAGTAGTGTAGAGATGACACGGTGTAATGTGGAGCATCTTAGCTGGTATTGGTGAGTTTGGATTGATGTTCTACAAGTGTAGCTGGCTCCTGGCCTGGAACTGAATGAGCAATTGAATGCTGCCATTGGAGGTGGCGCTCTGCCTTAAATATCCAGCAGGTGGAAGTAAGCCTGTGACCATACGGCATACACACAGAATTTGTTTCCTCGACAGCAGCACTGCCGGTTTCCTGATGCATGTGCTGCTTGGCAGCAGGGCTAGTGCCTATTGGTGGAACCTGTAACAACTGGTGTATCAACAGATTGTTTGTACAAAGTCTTTGGAGAAGAGACGCCTGCAGTTGTCATTGTGCTGGAAGCATAAGGTAGTTGGCCTATGGCTGGTATACAGCACCCTCCCCCCTGCCCCACTTGAGCAGGTGGCAAAGCCAGCTCAATGAAGGCCTCAGATCCTGCATCACAACTTCCCTGGGGTGAAATGAGAGGTCCCATCGAACAGGAGGTCCAGAGTGGCTGCAGCTGAATCCCAGATACCCAGGACCCAAGGTTGTAAAGCAGATGCTGTCCAGAGTGTGGGCAATCCAGCCAGTGCTGCAAAGAGAAAATGCAACAGAATTAGTGGGAGTGTAGAATGTGATGCACATGAGGAGCATGTTGGTGTGTGTTGATGTAGGATGTAGCCCAGAGGAAAGAGAGATGCCACAAAAAGAAATGGGACTGGCACAAGGACAAGAGGGAATGCTGTAGCAGAAAGGTCATCGCTGTATGTGAACTGATGGAGCAATGCAAAGATGATAGGGTGGAGTGTACAGGCTGGTCTCAGTGACTTCAGATTGATGAACTAAGAGTGTAGCCACTTCCTGGCCAACAACTGGACAAGCAATTGAATGCTGCTGATGAAGGTGGTGCTTCACCTTAAACATCTAATAGGTGGAAGTAAGTCTGTGACCACATGGTGTGCAGAATGAATTTGTTTCCTTTATGGTCACACCATTGGTTTCCTGATGTGTGTGCTAGCTGGAAGCGTGTCTGGTGCCTCCTGATGGAGCCTATACAATCGGTATCGCAACAGACTGTTTGTACACAGTATCATATCCACAAGAAGTGATACCATTGTGCTATTTGTAAATAGTCTCCAGTGGAGAGACACCTGCAAGCCAAGGGTAAGCAACTCGCACTTAGAAGACATTGCGCTAAAAGTGTAACTTAGTCAGCCTATGACTGATATACAACAAAATGCTTCATCTGGAACAAAACAATATTGAAATTTGTGGTATTCTTCAGACAAAGATTTAGATTCTGGTAGTGGGAGCATCTCCCCAAACAATGCTTTAGTGAAACAACTTTCTTTTAATACTCTCCCATCACTATTGCAGACATACTCACCAGTGTCAGCTGATAAAAATAATACATCTGCATCTAAAAACAGCTAACAAGACTATGGACTGGAATTATAAAATGTTGAACCAGATTTAGCGGGAGCTTCAATCTTGATGTGCTTTCCATTAAAACCACCAACACAGTTTGGTAGATTCCACAGTTCTTAGTAACAATCAGCTGTTTTATGCCAGAATTATTGAGTTGGTGTTGGTAAATTTTCAGGCTGCAGATGTTCTCAAATTACCTTTGACATTTCAGCTACAATTCTTGAATGAATGGTACTGTGCACTCAGAAAAAATAAAAGTAAAGTTGGATACATATTCAACTTTTTAAATACCTTAAGGCCGACTTTGCAGAAGTGGAATGTTCATTGAACATTAGCTGCATGGTTAAGTTTTGAGAAACTCCTACACTTCTTTTATTGTTCACATGCATCATCTGGCACAATCTAGCAAATTGCAATTATGATGGAATCTGGTAACAATTTTATAAATGAAGTCCAGCTAAGGATAAAAGAGATCAGATTACTATAAAAATTAGAAATGCTGTGTTTTCTGAAATATTCTTTGCATGACTGGTTGATGCTTGACATTGGGAAATGTATAGTATATTCATTGTTGGTATAAAGATAAATACAAAATTTGTTAATTATTTATTTTAAACGTCCTCAGAAAATGAAATGAATGACATGAGAGTGAGGCATCAGTGGCAGCATGCATTACAATTTTTTTAATACTACACTCCTGGAAATTGAAATAAGAACACCGTGAATTCATTGTCCCAGGAAGGGGAAACTTTATTGACACATTCCTGGGGTCAGATACATCACACGATCACACTGACAGAAACACAGGCACATAGACACAGGCAACAGAGAATGCACAATGTCGGCACTAGTACAGTGTATATCCACCTTTCGCAGCAACGCAGGCTGCTATTCTCCCATGGAGACGATCGTACAGATGCTGGATGTAGACCTGTGGAACGGCTTGCCATGCCATGTCCACCTGGCGCCTCAGTTGGACCAGCGTTCGTGCTGGACGTGCAGACCGCGTGAGACGACGCTTCATCCAGTCCCAAACATGCTCAATGGGGGACAGATCCGGAGATCTTGCTGGCCAGGTAGTTGACTTACACCTTCTAGAGCACGTTGGGTGGCACGGGATACATGCGGACGTGCATTGTCCTGTTGGAACAGCAAGTTCCCTTGCCGGTCTAGGAATGGTAGAACGATGGGTTCGATGACGGTTTGGATGTACCGTGCACTATTCAGTGTCCCCTCGACGATCACCAGTGGTGTACGGCCAGTGTAGGAGATCGCTCCCCACACCATGATGCCGGGTGTTGGCCCTGTGTGCCTCGGTCGTATGCAGTCCTGATTGTGGCGCTCACCTGCACGGCGCCAAACACGCATACGACCATCATTGGCACCAAGGCAGAAGCGACTCTCATCGCTGAAGACGATACGTCTCCATTCGTTCCTCCATTCACGCCTGTCGCGACACCACTGGAGGCGGGCTGCACGATGTTGGGGCGTGAGCGGAAGACGGCCCAACGGTGTGCGGGACCGTAGCCCAGCTTCATGGAGACGGTTGCGAATGGTCCTCGCCGATACCCCAGGAGCAACAGTGTCCCTAATTTGCTGGGAAGTGGCGGTGCGGTCCCCTACGGCACTGCGTAGGATCCTACGGTCTTGGCGTGCATCCGTGCGTCGCTGCGGTCCGGTCCCAGGTCGACGGGCACGTGCACCTTCCGCCGACCACTGGCGACAACATCGATGTACTGTGGAGACCTCACGCCCCACGTGTTGAGCAATTCGGCGGTACGTCCACCCGGCCTCCCGCATGCCCACTATACGCCCTCGCTCAAAGTCCGTCAACTGCACATACGGTTCACGTCCACGCTGTCGCGGCATGCTACCAGTGTTAAAGACTGCGATGGAGCTCCGTATGCCACGGCAAACTGGCTGACACTGACGGCGGCGGTGCACAAATGCTGCGCAGCTAGCGCCATTCGACGGCCAACACCGCGGTTCCTGGTGTGTCCGCTGTGCCGTGCGTGTGATCATTGCTTGTACAGCCCTCTCGCAGTGTCCGGAGCAAGTATGGTGGGTCTGACACACCGGTGTCAATGTGTTCTTTTTTCCATTTCCAGGAGTGTATATGACAAGGGATAATGTTGCCACATTTGTTTCATAAACAAGTGGTAATAATGACATTGGATTCCTTTCCATCACATGAATAAAACCACATGATAGCCTTGATCAATTACATTACTGAAAAGAGTGATACTTACATAAATAGAAATAGAACACTGATCAAACCATATTCAAGAAGCCCTGCTCTAAAGTGGGCTGCCGGATAGTGTGATAGAGAGTCAGCAATAGCAAATTAGTTTGTTTTATTATATGTCAGAATAATTTGCAGATGGAGCTATAGAACACAATAATCAAGAGAAAACAATGAAATTAACAAAATTGCACATGTAAAGGGAGGTGAATATGACAGCTCATTTTCTGCCTTAAGTAACACCCCAGATTTTGCTATCCTGATAAGGCACTTTATCAGTTTCACTTACAAAATAATTAGTCTTTGCATCTCAGTTTCTTATTACTGACAAATTTCTTATTCTCTTATCCTAGTTTGTGGCAGGCTCAAATCCTTTCACAGTAAATATGTCTTCAAGTTGTTACCACCTCTCTCATGTACATAATTATCCCAAACACAGTATGCTTTATGAGGGGCATTCAAAAAGAAACAAGCTGGAGGCATAATTGCAGAAACCAGCACCTGTGTGTTAGAAGTATTGACCCTGGCTGTTGACACACTTGTCCCACTGTGACACAAGATGGTGAAAGGCTGTGTCATAAAATTCCTAGGAGTTCAATGTTAACCAACTCCACACATAAAGCTGGACATCGTCATCCACACGAGTGCAGGAAAGGTTATGCTGACGTTCTTCTTTGACCAAGATGGCCCCCTTCTGATTCACTTCCTGCAGCACAGGACAACAGTGAATGCCCAACGTTACTCACAGACCTTGACCACTCCTTGCCAAGCGACAAATCAAAATGACCAGGCAGTCTCACCCTTGAGGTCATTCTGCTCCACAACAATGCAAAGTGTCATACGGCCAACAGTAATGACACTCCTGCGGGAATTCAAATGGGAGGTCCTTGGCCACCCTCCATAAAGTCCGGATCTCTCTTCCTGTGATTACGCCATTTTTGGTCCCCTTAAAAAGACTCTGAGAGGCAAACCATTCACCTCAGATGACATCCAGCTGTACCTGCGGAACTGGTTAACATGGCAGCCCCCAGGAATTTTATGAGACAGCCTTTCACCGCCTTGTCACATTGGGACAAGTGTCTCAGCAGCCAGGGTCAATACTTCTAACATACAGGTACTGGTTTCTGTAATTATGCTTCTGGTTTGTTTCTTTTTGAATTCCCCTTATAATTACATAAATAGCAAAATACAATTTCACATTCATTATTTGCTGGAATACAAGCCATTTGTTTGACAATATGTGAACAAAACCAGTTTTTTAATACTTTGTGAATGAAACAGTTAGTGCAGACAAGAAAAATTGACTTCATCCGTCCTTATCGATGAGATGAGAGCCAATATAGACATAGCCAGCAACAAATAAACTGATAGCTGTATTTTTATCCCTGGTTTATTCCAGAGGCAACTGGTTTTTGCATTCCATTACGCCATCATCAGGTGGTAACATAGTGGCTGAGCCTGTATTACCAGACAAAATATCAGGTAAAAGTGAACAAATATCTATGGCACTGTATGTATCACAGCTGTACACTTGTAAACAATCTGAGTGCAACTCTGTCTACACAAGCTCAGCCACTATGTTACCACAGAGGACGTGACACTGGCATAATGGAATGTCAAAACTGGTTGCCTCTGGAATAAATCAGAAATGAAAATACAGTTGTTGGTTTATTTATCGCTGGCTATAGAAAAATTGATGCATATATGATGTTATAAGAATTCTGCTGACAGCTGATAAAATTCTTGTTTCACTGAAACACAAGAAGTATCAATAAAACATGAATTTTACCAGCTGTCTGCATAATTCTTCTTAATGTCATGCCTTTCAACAGCTGCATGTGCCCACCCAATATAAAGTACAGTGTTGATGTATGTAGTATCTCTGCCACTTACTCTGGTTTTAAAATGAAAATAACTGTTAATACAATGTTAACTTAAAATATGACAGTAACTGACTTCTTAAGCAACATACAAAAGATAAACATGAGCGACAATTGTGCATAGCATGTGGCGATAGTGTCAGGTATGGTGCATTGTAGTCTGTCATGGGCAACTACCAAAAATATGTCATTTATTTACCAGAGTTTGGAAATAAATATGGCTCTCCTTCTGGTGTTAAAAATAATTTTGATATGTGAGCTACATTTTATAGGTACAGCTGTGTATGACCTAAAATGTACCAAGTGTAAACTAGTTAGTGACTATATTTTTCACTATAAATTTTTTGAAATGTGTGCAGAAGGTTACTTAAATTTGAAGTATATGGTAACTACAAGCAATAACAGAAAGAGAGCCAGTTCATTATCAAACTAATGTGAGACTATATGGTGTGAAAGAATCAATTTTTTTTTGGTCCTATAGTTCTCTAAAAATTGAATGGAAAAACACTGCATAGTGGAGAACACACGTGAATACCAAAACAGCGGTTTTTAATTTTTTACTTAAAAGTAGAAGCTGAATTAGAAACTGACTACAGAGATGGATGTAACTCCACTTCATTTACATATAACATAACTGAGCTGACTAAAGTCAGAACAGCTTCATCATCCAAAGAGGACATGGTACCAATTTACTTGGCATTGAGTCACATGCATGCCATGCCACTGCCATGTATCTGTGGTGGCATGCATGTCACTTGTAACACCACATCAAAGGGGGGGGGGGGGGGGCTACCTAAGACTGCATCAAGAATAATGAACTATATTACGTATTCTGCTCTTAGGTACAGGATGTGAAGTCATCAGCCCTGCTGAACTAAAACAGCGTATGCAGAAAGATCCATCATACAAATTTGATCTTATTGTTGACTGCAGTGGTGCCATACCGGCCTTAGAAACAGCATTAGAAATGCTTAATGATGGTGGAAAGCTGCTCCTTTTTGGAATGCCTCCTATGGAAGCCGAAGTCAAGTAAGTTCACAACAAAAATATATCAAATAGAATTTGCTTTCACTGATGCTAATTCTGCCCTTGCTCCTCTTACTAAATATGATATTATCAAAAGTGTCCATCTTGTCTTATATCTGAAACTGACCTTTCTTTTTAACCTTCCCCAACCTAAATTCTTCTTATATCTTTCTGCCCTCCAATGAGGGAAGTAATAATTCTGAAAGCTAGGATATTGTTGCGTACTTTAATGTGTGTTTGTCGCCAGGACCAATTATTTTGCCCTCTAAAGGTAAAGTACTGACCAGCAATTCTGTTTCATAATTTTGTAAATACAACACAACTCTGTTGTACAACACAATTTTGATGCCATATTCTCATTTCTTGGCTTGTAGCATAATTGGAGTACTCTATTTAGAAATTGCAATTCTAATCTTTGATTTACATGCAAGAAAAGTTGGTTTTCTTAGCAAACACATGATATTTCAAACACCAAAGAAACAAGTCAGGCAGGGTTCAATAATAAAATCCTACAAGATCTTGGTTGTGGTTTCTTAGTGGAGTCTTTTATTTTTCTCTTACTCCAGTGTTTTTACTCCACTCAGCCATCTGATACACATATTTATGTGGTGTACTTCATTATATGGAGAAAATACAGAAATTCATATCTACAGAATTAAAACCTCAAGCTCTCACAATTTTTTCTATGGTAAATTTTTAACGAGTAGCATGATACACTGTGTGATCAAAAGCATCTGGCCACCTGGCTGAAAATGACTTAAAAGTTCATGGCTCCCTCCATCGGTAATGCTGGAATTCAAAGAAGTGTTGGCCCACCCTTAGCCTTGCTGACAGCTTCCACTCTTGCAGGCGTACATTCAATCAGGTGCTGGAAGGTTTCTTGGGGAATGGCAGCCCATTCTTCATGGAGTGCTGCACTGGAGAGAGGTATCGATATTGATCAGTGAGGCCTGGCACATAGTCGGTGTTCCAAAACATCCCAAAGGTGTTGTATAGGATTCAGGTCAGGACCCTCTGCAGGCCAGTCCATTACAGCGATGTTATTTTTGTACAACCACTCTGCCACAGGCTGTGAATTATGAAAAGGTGCTTGATCATGTTGAAAGATAAAATTGCTCTTCAACAGTGGTAAGCAAGAAGGTGCTTAAAACATCAATGTAGGTCTGTGGTGTGATAGAGCCATACAAAGCAATGGGTGCAAGCCCCCTCCATGAAAAACATAACCACACCATAATACCACCGCTTCCAAATTTTACTGTTGGCACTACACATGCTGGCGGATGATGTTCACCAGGCATTCGCCATACCCACACCCTGCCATCGGATCGCCACATTGTGTTCTGTGATTCATCACTCCACGCAATGTTTTTCCAGTGTTCATTCGTCCAATGTTTAAGCTTCTTAGACCAAGCGAGGGATTGTTTGACATTTACCGGCGTGATTTGTGGCTTACGAGCAGCCGCTCGACCATGAAATCCAAGTTTTCTCACCTCCCGTCTGTCATAGTACTTGTAGTGGATCCTGATGCAGTTTGGAATTCCTGTGTGATGGTATGGTGGATAGATGTCTGCCTATTACATACTATGATCCTCTTCAACTGTCAGCAGTCTCTGTCAGTCAACAGACAAGGTCGGCCTGTACGCTTTTGTGCTGTACACGCCCCTTCAAGTTTCCACTTCACTATCACATCGGAAACAGTGGACGTAGGGATGTTTAAGAGTGTGGAAATCTCACGTACGGACATATAACACAAGTGACACCGAATCACCTGACCATGTTTGAAGCCTGTGAGTTCTGCGGAGCGCTCCATTCTGCTCTCTCACGATGTCTAAGGACTACTGAGGTTGCTGATATGGAGTACCTGGCAGCAGGTGGCAGCACAATGCACCTAATATGAAAAACATATGTTTTTGAGGGTGTCTGGATACTTTTAATCACATAATGTAAGTAAATTAGATATTTGTGTTCAATTCACATTATTTCTTAAATTTATTATAAATGATAAGGTACAGGAAAATATGAATACTATTGAAAACTATAGATTTTTCCCTATTATCTCATGGAAATTAACAATCTTTTCATAAAGGCTGATGTCTTTTGGAAACAAAATAGTAGAAGCTGGTTGAGGGTGGGTTTATCCTGTGTTCATCAATGTCTTCAAAAATCTGATCTTTCACAGTTAAATTTGGGACATGAATACGAGATGTGGTTCACATCAGCTTCTATCTCAGAATCACATTCACATGCAGAACGTGGTGGGGGGGGGGGGGGGGGGGTACAGATTTGCTAATATGATGGCATAAGTGAGAGAGAGAGAGAGAGAGAGAGAGAGAGAGAACCAGCAGCATACATAAATTGTTTCACAAACCTCATCGTGCTGGAATATGCCTTTTGTAGTTTCCACAAAGGCCCATGCCTTCTTTTACAGGATGGAATGAAAGATGTTACAAACAAAAATTTACAATAATGAATGATTAAGGCTGTGGACCACAGTCTGTGTATCTCTTATGTAGAGAAAAGGAGATATGGTTTAAGCAGTGTCAGATGATGGTGAAAATAGTTGATCAGTCCAAATGAGTCCTCTTAAACCATGGTCTTATGTGAATTTGAGATGTACTGCTGTGTAATATCCACCTTTCATCTGTTGTCCATTGTTCCACATCTCTTACCACTGAAGTTTTCTGTGACTCTTGACTTCACATAAGAAATCTGTATATAGAAATTTTAAATTGTGGACTGTTCCAATAGCTGCAGCTGGCTTCAGTAAGAAGTCTTTCTTATTTAGACAGATTGTCTGTCCCCTCCATCTACTGCAAACATATTCATTACTAAATTTAATATATACTGATTGGATATTTAATTCCATCTCCAGCGTTGAATATTTTTAAGAAGACTCTGGAAGTCAGACACAGTTTATATCTCTAAGAAGTGTGTTGAATATTCAAATTTGAGTGCATCCATAATTGTCAGTGTCTTTCATGTGAAAACTTGAGCTCCCTTAGGTAGTCTGAAGGCTTCATGGAACTGATGCAATTACTTGCATATTTGGGGGTTAATCTGTAAGATGGCTTCTATCTTATCTGGCAGTGGTAGCGATCCTGCTGCTGTTATCCTATACCCTAGGAAATCCTCTTGGGGCTGGCCAAAGACGTATTTGGCAGTGTTCAGGACAATGCCATAGTGTTTAACTGCTTAAACACTTCCATTAAATGCTGCCAATGTTGCTCTGTCAATGACAAAAAACTAAACTATCATCCACGTAAGGGAAAACAAAAGTTAGGCCCTGTAGCACTGATTCAATGAAGTGTTGCCATGTGTGAGCAGCACGTCTGAGTATGAAAGTCATAAATTTGTTCTCAGACAGGCTGAAAGGAGTGATGATCACTGTGGGAATATCTCATTCAGCTCAAGGGTTCTGTGTGAACACTTTTGCACGGTCCAGGATGCTAAAAATAACTGCACCACTCAATGCATAGTTATAGTTATGTAACAACGGGACTGGGTATCTGTATGGTATTGTTCTGGCATTCATGGCTGTGTGGTCACCACAACGCAACCATGCATCACCCTTTTTCAGGACCAAATGTAGTGGTGAGGACCAGGGGCTGTTGAAAGCCACATTACATCTTCACAAATCGTACTGTTGAATTCTGCTTTTGCAATTTTAAGATGATCTGCAGCCAAATGTCATAGTCTGCAAGACGTGGGGGGACCATCAGTCATCTCTGTGTAGTGGGCAGTGTTGTGCCTTATCTCCTTATGTGCTCCAGGGGGTCGTGTCAAAGCCGGAAATCCATTCAACAGCTTCACATACTTGCCATCTGCCACTTGTATTGCTTTAGCAATATGAATGGTTTCTAATCTGCTGCAACAGTAGATCAACCTTGGCCGCCAAGGTGTTGTAATATGTGTGCAAAACACTTGGCATTGTGCTATCACACTGCTCAGTGATTGCTCTGGCAGGAGCTGGTATCATCACGTCCTGGATTTTACCTGCCAACTCTGCTATTACGTCTAAGGGTGTGTCAGACAGTGACGCTATAATTGCTTTGACAGGCAGTGCTCCTTATTGCACCTAGTAAGCTGTCCAGAACAGTACACATGTCGACTTTGTTTCTTAGGTGCCACAAGTACTGCACAGGCTTTCTGTCTCCAATGTCTCCCCAACTGAGAACCTGACAGACTTGCTCTTCATGTTGTGCTGACACTCACTGGATCAATTCTGGTCATGAGGTAATTATATCTTGCACTTCCACAGTATACTGGTGATTTAATTGACCTACTATTGAGGCAAATGAGGTAGTGTCTGCAGAAATTCCAGACTAGAAAAAATTGGCCGCCTCCTGTGCAAACAAGAAAGCTGGAATGTTTGGCCAGAAAAGGTAGTAGTCTTACAGCCAATTGTGACACAGTGGTTGTCGCGTCAGTCATTTTGCAAATCTCTTCTCCATGTGCTCATTAATCCAATGATACTATGCAGATAACTCATGCTGGGGTCATCACTTCACCGGTACAAGCTGGGCAGACTGTTGTTTGGCCATTAGAACCAGTGTGTACTTAATATGATGGAACCACACTACACAAAAACTCCCTTGAGTAATGTTAACATTAGCTTTATTGATCACAGCCGCAGTAGATGGTGAAAAACACTTGGCTTGTACAATTGTTCCAAGCTTTCAATTGAAAATAACTTGCAGGGAACAAAACATCAGAGTTATATCATAACTATACATGAACTAACTACCAGCCAGAATATATAAAAAAAGTAAAAAGCACAATCAAATAATAAAAACACACACACATAAAACACTAGAAATAGTTAATGGGAAAAAACTGTAATTTGGGCTTCCAAGGTTAAAATTTGAAATGTACACTGCCAGGAAAAAAAAGAAAAGAAAAGAAGAAGCACACCTGGAGAGACAACATCAAGGAGTTTGGTCTGATGATGGCATATGCCACCTGGGGTACAGTAGATTTACTGATAATGGTTTCAATGTCGTCCGCCAACAGATAGCATTGTAGCATAGCTATCAGGGCGCCATTTGTGCCTACCCTTTAATAGGCAATGCTCACAGTCAGAAAGCTCAATGTGGTGCAAAAATGTGAAGCAAGTGGGCAATCATGTCATGGAGAGCCACTTGTGTTTCCTAGAGACAACTGAGCGTATTTGAAAGGGGTCAAACTGTGGCATTCTGAGCATCCTTTTGGAGAACTGCTACACAAGTTGGACATCCTGTGTCAATTGCGCAACAATGCTGGTGTCAGTGGTTACATGAACATGCTTACACGCGTAGATGAGGTTCTGGATGTCCACGCAGCACAGACACCTGCCAGAATTGTCATATTATAAGGACAGCAGTTGCAGATTTACAGCTACCACAGCACAGATAAAAGGGCTTACAAGCTCTGATGTGTCAACACAAACTGTTGCGAGCTGATAATCAGCAGTGGGACTATGGGCACACTGACCTATAGCCCATATTCAACACAAGCTACAGTATCAAGGTGCGTGGCTCAACTGGTGCCATCAGAGGATCACTTGGAAGATGGAATGCCATGCTGTGGTCTTCAGCGATGATAGCAGATTCTGCCTGTACGCAAGTGATAGTCATTTGTGCATATAATGTAGACCTGTTGAGGGTTGTCTTGTAGAGTGCATTAATTCAAGAGAGACTGGCCCCACCCCAGGCCTTATGGTCTGGAGTGCAATAAGATACAACTCTTGTTGCTCATGAACTTCTAGGAGAGAGTAATCCACACTTACATATTGTGAGTGAATTTTGATGCAAGACCAAAAAGATTCATAGCTTTAAATTAAATAATTATAAAATTGTGAGTGACTACTGTAGAAAGATACAAAAGATGTTGGTGTAGACATTTATTTAGATATAATGTCCAGTGTGAAAACATTGATTGGGTTCATGAACTCACTGTGAAGATGTCGTTTGAATCAGCAGCAGTAAAAATAAAGCTAGGTGAAAACAGCTTAATTGTAGGCCTATATAGATCATCAAATAGTGATGTAAATGAATTCTTCAGACATTTAGAAGTAGTTCTGGATAAGCCATTAACAAACAAAAAACAGGCCATATTATGTTGGAGATGTGAACATTGACTCTTTAAGCTATATTGTAAATTATCTTGGGTATTCTGACATGTTACAATGCTACAACCATATCCATGTCAATTCGTAAATTCAGTACCAGAATAACACCTGATTCATAATCTTGTATTGACCACGTTGTTACAAATTTAAATAGGGAAGAACTATTGGTAAGATCTATCGAGAATTGTCTCTTGGACCTTGGAGCTCTATCCCTAGAGATTAAGGCAGACCATAAAATAGTTCCACATAGTGACTTATTCACTTATAAAAGAAAAATTCACCATAAGAAACTGAAGAAACACAGAGGCTGACAAAAGGTATACAAATCAGATGACATTAATAAAAAAGTAGGATCATTTTTATGAAATATTTAACCATAGTTTTAATCAGGCATGTACGATAGTAAAACATCTAAAGAAATGAAAAATATTAAAATTTCTCCAGAAATCCACAATTAAAGGAAAATATGAACAATCTATATCTGTTGTTCATGGATATGAAATTACAGTACTTCCTAAGAAAGCAGAAAAACACAAGGAAAATATACAGGAAATCCCTGAAGACTCTAAAAGCACACTATTATGCTAAACAAATAACTGACCCCACCAATGTCAGTAAAACAGCTTGGAATATAGTAAACAAAGAATGTGAAAATAAAGTGTATCCAAGATGCAGTAATAGCACTAAAAGAAACTGGAATGTTGATAAGTCAGACAGTATGTGAGGCCTTCATAAACATTTTAGGCATTCAAAGAAGAAATTGAACCAACACTACAAATAAACTCAGTGAAAGTGAGTAATTCATGTTTCCTAAGGAGTGTAACAGAATATGAGATAATGAAAATAATCTCAAAGCTCAAAATAAAAATATCTAGTGGCTGAAATAACACAGGTGACATACCATTTACATTACTCCAGAAATGCAAAAATTAATTAATAAAACCAATTTAATAAGCAGGTTTGGTGAGGAGGGGACCTTTCTTGAACTCTTAAAAATTACTAAGGTACCACCAGCTTATAAAGATTTATTTTTATTTATTTATTTGTTTGTTTTGATCCTCTGAATCATACACTACTGGCCATTAAAACTGCTACACCATGAAGATGACATTCTATAGACGCGAGTTTTAACCGACACGAAGAAGATGCTGTGATAAGCAAATGATTAGCTTTTCAGAGCATTCACACAAGGTTGGCACCAGTGGCGACACCTACAACGTGCTGACATGAGGAAAGTTTCCAACCGATTTCTCGTACACAAACAGCAGTTGACCAGTGTTGCCTGGTGAAACGTTGTTGTGATGCATTGTGTAAGGAGGAGAAATGCGTACCATCACATTTCTGACTTTGATAAAGGTCGGATTGTAGCCTATTGCGATTGTGGTTTATCGTATTGCTACATTGCTGCTCGCGTTGGTTGAGATCCAATGACTGTTAGCAGAATATCGAATTGGTGGGTTCAGGAGGGTAATACAGAACGCTGTACTGGATCCCAACGTCCTCGTATCACTAGCAGTCGCGATGACGGGCATCTTATCCGCATGGCTGTAACGGATCGTGCAGCCACGTTTCAATCCCTGAGTCAACAGATGGGGAAATTTGCAAGACAACAACCATCTGCACAAACAGTTTGATGACGTTTGCAGCAGCATGGACTATCAGCTAGGAGACCATGGCTGTGGTTACCATTGATGCTGCATCACAGACAGGAGCGCCTATGATGGTGTACTCAACGACAAACCTGGGTGCATGAAAGGCAAAACGTCATTTTTTCAGATGAATCCTGGTTCTGTTTACAGCATTATGATGGTCACATCTGTGTTTGGTGACATTGCGGTGAACACACATTGGAAGCATGTATTCGTCATCGCCATACTGGCGTATCACCCGGCATGATGGAATTGGGTGCCATTAGTTACTCGTCTCGGTCACCTCTTGTTTGCATTGATGGCACTTTGAACAGTGGACGTTACACTTCAGATGTGTTAAGACTTGTGGCTCTACCCTTCATTCAATCCCTGCGAAACCCTAAATTTCAGCAAGATAATGCACAACAGCATGTTGCAGGTCCTGTATGGGCCTTTCTGGATACAGAAAATGTTCGACTGCTGCCCTGGCCAGTACATTCTCCAGATCTCTCACAAATTGAAAACTTCTGGTCAATGGTGGCCAAGCAACTGGCTCATCACAATACGTCAGTCACTACTCTTGATGAACTGTGGTATCGCGTTGAAGCTCCATGGGCAGCTGTACCTGTACATGCCATCCAAGGTCTGTTTGACTCAATGCCGAGGTGTATAAAGGCTGTTATTACGGCCAGACGTGGTTGTTCTGGGTACTGATTTCTCAGGATCTATGCACCAAAATTGCGTGAAAATGTAATCACATGTCAGTTCTAGTATAATATATTTGTCCAATGAATACCTGTTTATCATCTGCATTTCTTCTTGGTGTAGCAATTTTAATGGCCAGTAGTGTACATTGTACAGAAATGCACATCACGATATAGAACAGGTCATTTGATACCTAATAGGCATTTATAGGAAGAGAAATCTATCAAATGATTGAAGTATTTCCGAACAAAGTAGAAAAACACAAGAAAAATATACAGGAAATCCCTGGAGACTCTAAAACACACACTATTATGCTAAACAAATAACTAACTCCAGCAATGTGAGTAAAACAGCTTAAACAAAGAGTGTGAAAATAAAGTGTATCCAACATGTAGTAATAGCACTAAAAAAACTGGTATGATTACATATTTATATCACATGTGTAATGTACTTATGTCTTATATTTCTTCTGTACCAGAATTTAGCATTTATACCAATAAAACTAACATTCACTTATGTTACATAAGGTCAATAGTTTGGGATCCATTATCTGATGTTTTTGTTGAGCAGTTCCTTAAAGCCAGTTGTTTTTGAGGAATTCCTGTTTGCTGTAGAGGCAGTGTTTAATTAGGAGTGACTGTAGTTTTACCTTAAAATCCTTCACTTGTGTAATGTTCTTCACTGTTATTGACAGATGATTGTAGAGTTTTATTCCCCTATATTTGACATCTTTACTGTATAGTTTTGTTGAATGGGGAATTACTCGTAGAGAGTTCTTTGACCTTCAATCCTGTTGGTGCCAGTCTGAGTTTATATCTAAGTTTCTAATATTTTCCTTGGTGAAACATAGTAGGTCCAGTATGTACTGACGTGGGTGGGGTAATATGTTCAGATTCTGTAACAGTAGTTTACAAGATTCACCCCTGACATAAATAATTACACACCAGTTTTATTGACTTCAGTGCTTGCCTAGTTGCTTGAAAGAGTAAGTCTAGACTAAATACTCCCTATTAAACAAACTCACAGCATGGGTTTCAAAAAGGGTGATCGATAACAGTTGCAGTTACAACTTTTTTTCATGCACTGCCAAACAGACTGGATGAAGGAAACAAAGTCACTGGACTTTTCTAGATTTGTGTAAGGCCTTTGATTCTGTAAATCATGCAGTACTATTGTCCATATTAGAAACTTATGATATAACATGAGTAGTACCACACCTCTTATGTTTGTATCTTCAAGACTGAAGGCAGTCTACTAAACTGTTTTTAAGACTGGAAGTGAAATCATAACAGCAAAATCAGCATACAAAACTCTCAACTTCGGAGTCCCCAGGGAAATAGTCTTGGTCCATTTTTATATGTTGTATATGTTAATCACATAACACAGCCACAAAACTCAAAGCTAGTAAACTATTCTGATGATACAGTATGCTTGGGCTGTACTGAAAAGCTAGCACTACAAAAGCAATAAAAAGAACTCTGAACTGATCACAGAATAACAGTGAATAAATTACACTGAATAAGAACAAGATTGCTGTAATTCAGTTCTTGCTGAATTATAATTTTTTCATACTGAAGCACTATGCTGTTGAAACATCCAATAAATGTAAGTTTTTAGGCATTGTGTTTGGTGAACATCTTATGTGGAAAGAGCATATCAACTACATCTGTTAAAAGATTAGTTGCAATATTTACTTACTAAGATGGCTCTCAAATACAATAAATATTTCTAACCTTAAACGAGAGTACTACAGATTAATTCACTCACATTTGCAGTATTGGGTTGAAATTTGGGGTGCAGAACCCACAGTCTACATGGATACTATATTCAGGCTCCAAAAAAGAGCAATTAGGATAAGTGCTAATGTAAGTAAACATCAGTCCTATATGAACGACTTTAAAAATTATAATTCCCTGACTGTGTATTCACTGTATGTCTTTAAGAATATGTATGTCTTTATAAAAGAGAATGATGAACTGAGCATAATGAACAGAGACATTCATAATTACAATATATGAACCAGATGTGGTTATCATAAGGTACTGACTAATAAAAAGAGCTACAGATCACAGTCCACTTGGAGATGGAAGACGATTCTATAACAGGCTGCCAAATAATGTAAAGCAGCTTCATAGAAATATTTTTAAAGGCAAATTGAAACAGTTGTTAATTAAAAAATGTTTATATTCACTCAAAGATTCCTGAACTCCATTATCAACAGCTCTTACATTTTGTATACCTCAGTATATTAATGGTGTATGTATACAATGTGCTTTGTATGGCAAGATATTTTAGAGAATGTACAAAAACTGATGATGTTCAAGATTGAAAAGTTATTATTTATGAATAAAGATGATGATTATGATAGTCGTCGTCGTCGTCATCATTTAAGACTGATTATGCCTTTCAGCGTTCAGTCTGGAGGATAGTCCCCCTCATAAAATTCCCCCATGATCCCCTGTTCAATGCTAACATTGGTGCCTCTTCTGATGTTAAGCCTATTACTTCAAAATCATTCTTAACCAAATCTAGATACCTTCTCCTTGGTGTACCCCAACTCCTCCTACCCTCTACTGCTGAACCCATAAGTCTCTTGGGTAACCTTGCTTCTCCCATGCGTGTAACATGACCCCACCATCTAAGCCTGTCGCCCTGACTGCTACATCTATAGAGTTCATTCCCAGTTTTTCTTTGATTTCCTCATTGTGGACACCCTCCTGCCATTGTTCCCATCTACTAGTACCTGCAATGATCCTAGCTACTTTCATATCCATAACCTCAACCTTATTGATAAGGTAACCTGAATCCACCCAGCTTTCGCTCCCATACAACAAAGTTGATCGAAAGATTGAACGGTGCACAGGTAACTTAGTCTTGGTACTGACTTCCTTCTTGCAGAAGAGAGTAGATCATAGCTGAGCGCTCACTGCATTAGCTTTGCTACACCTCGCTTCCAGTTCTTTCACTATGTTGCCATCCTGTGAGAATATGCATCCTAAGTACTTGAAACCATCCACCTGTTCTAACTTTGTTCCTCCTATTTGGCAGTCAATCCGTTTATATCTCTTTCCCACTGACATTACTTTCATTTTGGAGATGCTAATCTTCATACAATAGTCCTTACATTTCTGATCTAGCTCTGAAATATTACTTTGCACACTTTCAATCAAATCTGCCATCACAACTAAGTCATCCGCATATGCGAGACTGCTCATTTTGTGTTCACACGTCTTAATCTCACCCAGCCAGTCTATTGTTTTCAACATATGATCCATAAATAATATGAACAACAGTGGAGACAGGTTGCAGCCTTGTCTTACCCCTGAAACTACTCTGAACCATGAACTCAATTTACCGTCAACTCCAACCGCTGCCTGACTATGTATGTAAAGACCTTTAATTGCTTGCAAAAGTTTGCCTCCTATTCCATAACCTCGTAGAATAGGCAATAACTTCCTCCTAGGAACCCAGTCATATGCCTTTTCTAAATCTATAAAGCATAGATACAATTCGCTGTTCCACTCGTAACACTTCTCCATTATTTGCCATAAGCTAAAGATCTGGTCCTGACAACCTCTAAGAGGCCTAAACCCACACTGATTTTCATCCAGTTTGTCCTCAACTAATATTCGCACTTTCCTTTCAACTATACCTGAGAAGATTTTACACAGAACGCTGATTAAGGAGATACCTCTGTAGTTGTTACAATCTTTTCTGTTTCCATGTTTAAAGATTGGTGTGCTTACTGCTTTTGTCCAGTCTGATGGAACCTGTCCTGACACCCATGCCATTTCAATTATCCTGTGTAGCCATTTAAGACCTGACATTCCACTGTATTTGATGAGTTCCGACTTTATTTCATCCACCCCAGCCACTTTATTGCACTGCAATCTAGTGACCATTTTCTCCACTTCCTCAAATGTGATCCTATTTCCACCAACATTCCTACCCCATAGTACATCGAAATCTGAAACATTACTGATCAAATTTTCACCTACATTGAGCAACTCTTCAAAATATTCCCTCCATCTGCCCAAGACATCAACAGGATTCACCAGCGGTTTTCCTGACCTTTCCAAAATACTTGCCATTTCCTTCTTACCTCTCTTTTGAAGACTGCTAATTACACTCCAGAATGGTTTTCCAGCAGCTTGACCCAAAGTCTCCAACCTGTTTCCAAAGTTTTCCCAAGATTTCTTCTTGGATGCTGCAATTATCTGTTTGGCTTTGTTTCTTTCTTCAACATAACTTCCTCTGTCTATCTGAGTTCTAGTATGTAGCCATTTTTTATATGCCTTCTTTTTCCTTTTACAGGCTGCCTTGACTGTGTCATTCCACCAAGCTGTTTGCTTCATCCTACCTTTACACACTACTGTTCAAAGACATTCTTTAGCCACTTCTAGTACTGTGTCCCTGTAACTTGTCCATTCCTTTTCCAGTGACTGAAATTGACTACATTCAACTAACTGGTACCTTTCTGAGATCACTGTTATGTACTTGTGCCTGATTTCCTTATCCTGAAGTTTCTCCACTCTTATCCTCCTGCATATGGACCTGACTTCCTGCACTTTTGGCCTCACAATACCAATTTTACTGCAGATTAAATAGTGATCAGTGTCATCAAAGAATCCCCTGAATACACTTGTGTCCCTCATAGCCTTCCTGAATTCCTGATCTGCCATTGTATAGCCAATGACAGATCTGGTTCCCCTGCCTTCCCAAGTATACCTGTGAATGTTCTTATGTTTAAAAAAAGAGTTTGTGATTACTAAACCCATACTGGCACAGAAATCCAAGAGTTGTTTCCTGTTCCTGTTGGCCCCCATATCCTCTCCAAATTTACCCATAATCTTTTCATACCCCTCTGTTCGATTTCCAATCCTAGCATTAAAATCACCCATGATCAGAACACTGTCCTTGTCTTTTACTCTAACAACTACATCACTGAGTGCATCATAAAAACTATCCATCTTATCTTGACCTGTCCCTTCACAATGTGAATATACTGACACAATCCTAATTTTCTTGCTAGACACTGTCAAATCTATCCACATCAGTCGTTCGTTTTTATACCTTATTGCAACTATGTTGGGTTCCATTTCTTGCCTGATGTAAAGCCCTACACACCATTGTGCTATTCCTGCTTTGACTCCTGACAGGTAGACCTTGTATTCCCCCACTTCCTCTTCTTTCTCACCCCTTACACAAATGTCACTAACAGCTAAAACGTCTAACCCCATCTTACTTTCAGCCTCTGCCAGCTCTACCTTCTTCCCAGAGTAGCCCCCATTGATATTAATAGCTCCCCATCTCATTACCATTCATTTGCTGAGTCGTATCTTAGGAGTCCCTGGTTTGTGGGGACTCCTTCACCTCCAAAGTTCCAAGGCATTTTGCTCTGATTGTTGTCAGCATCATATTTAAAGCACCAGGGAAGCAGGTGCTAGCCTTACTTGCCCCAGGTCCCATTGAGTTTTACCCCTAATGGTTGAGGGACTAACCGGTGGATTTGGTAGTCTTTGCCATCTGAGCACAAAGGTGACCACGACTCAGAATATGTCCAAGATGCCCAGCCTTATTCCAAAGTAACTCGTATCCCAACCATCAGGACCACTTACTTGGCCACTCATACGTTGCCCGTGGTTCATGAACTAGGACATGACAACAGGAACCCACACCATGAACCACGATGATGATGATAATAAGAAATTATTATTATTGTTATTGTTATTATTATTGTTATTGTTAGTGTTATTGTTAAGGGTGGAATAAGCTTACAACTGGTACACTAGTCTAGTTGCATTGTTCATGGAGTGAATCTTTCTTGTTCCTTTTGGCTAGGGAACCTCTTGGAAACTAATTAACAGTTAATGAGAATCCACCACATAAATTAATTTAGTCTATCATCAGGTTTCAGGTAATGACTGCACACTTTCACTTGGCGCCTGAGTGGAGGATGCTGGGAGCAGTAGCTTGCAACCGGCCTGTAGCACATTGGCTGCTGAGGCAAGCCCTGCTTCCTTTTCTCAGAGCAGCCAGCTTATATTTTATAAAAGAAAGGGATGTGTAGCAGATTTGTGTGTTACAGAAGTGAAACAAAAATTGACAGCAAGTCGTTAGAAATGCCGGGTATAGCTTCTTCGCTCACTTTTATAAATGATGTTAATAATCACAATGCAGAACAGCACACACAGGTTAACACTATATTCACAATGACTACTTATTGTTATGGTGCACAATACTGTTATATAGCTAATATTGGCAACAAGCGTAAACATTCTGGAGTGGCGCAAAGTCAGTTGACTACCACCGCTCACAGACGGGCCAAGTAAATGTGTGCAATCAGTATTAAATTAGACAGAGGAATCCATATGACAAGAGAGGCAAAGAAGAATGAAGATATATGGTTTAATTCATATTTCTGTTTTTATAAAAGGAAGCCAATTCTCAATTATTTTAGGTACGTTTACTTCTTTTTTCTCTCTCTTTTTTAGCTTACAGCTGTATCTCTGCTTCTATTACATGAGTCTGGTATGTTTTTGTAGTAATCATCAATGCTATAAATACCAGTACAAAAAGTAGTATACCAAATGGAATGCAAACACTATGAGACTTATTTTCAGGGTGAATCAAATCTTCGAGTAGACAGTTCAGGTCATACTAGAATATTATTTGCAAATATTTCTCGGAGCTTTGTTCATGTATGACATTTGTACAACCTGTCACTCTCTCTATTGTGAATATAGATTCTATCTCTGCAACTTTTTTTTCAGGTGGAAGCCATTCCTGATAATGATGAATGAAATTTCTGTTGTTGGAACCCATGTCAACCAGTGGAGTTTCCCAGAAGCAAGGGCAATGATGAGTGTTCTTGGACCAAAGTAAATACTATCTACTATTATTACTGTAGATTGGTAGTTATACTAAATGTAAACATCACATTTACCTTAGAAAAGAGCACTTAAGTGAGTGTATAACTACAACTGACTGCTACAGCATTTCCAAGGTTTGTAAATTTGAAGGAGCACTGGCAACATGCAGTGGCTTGTATTAAGGTAGCTGAGACAACAAGGTAGCAGGAACAAATCTTATGAGTTGCTCTACAGCACATTATCTATTTCTCCTCATTTTGATTTTGAAGTGGTGGTTATAAATTCTATTGCATTTACATTTCTTCTTTCATCTTGCCTCCACTACTGCGCAACTAGTCTTAATTTGTTGTAAACCTTACAGAAGAAGGCAACAGTGGTTGCTTCCACCTGTTAATTCATAACTTGACTCATTACCCATTTCTGATGGTCCTCCATGATGTGATTCACACAACACACTGTGTGAATGAATAAATCAAAATATGCTTATTTTCTCTGCAGTATATTCTCTGTTTCTGTCACTTTCAACATGATAATTTGCTTTAATATGTTTACTCTTTTCTGTCTCCCACACCTAATGTCTCTCTTTGCTAGAGACTTTATATACCTTCTAACTTCCTGTGTCTATTCTTCAGTATACTGCTTGTATTCCGATTGTTCTGATATTTTTGTTTGTCTATTGATTGTCCTCCTTGACAGTATACAGTGATATATTTACTTTGCCCAAGATACTTGTTTCTGTCTCCTTCTCTTGTCTTTCCCACATTGCTCTTGTTGTTTTGTTTCTATTTATTACATCTTGATGCATAATACAACATGACTGAACTACACAAGCAATGTGAACTCTGTTGCTAAATGGAGTTTGAATTACAAAACCATGACCACATGGACAGAAATTTAAAATGGAAATAAAATTAATTGCAACTGGGAGCTTCTTGTGATGTAATGTGATCAAAAACTTTTATTCATCCACTTGGCCCTAAATGATAAATAATTTATTTCAAAACATCTGGATTGTGTAAAAAAAAAAGAGAAAAAAAAACCCAGAGAGTCGGTTCAGAATTTGAATGCATTAAGAATGTAGTGATGCATCCAAAAATATAGAGGAAGAAGACGATTTTTTTTTTCTTTCTTTGAGGTAGAGATACTGAAAAGAATTTTTACAAAATAGCAGAGTCAAGTTTCATGTCTTAATTTGTTCCCAGAAAGGATGCATTTGTGTTACTGACAAGAAACAAAATAAAAATAAATAAATAGGATGTATAAATCATTGTAAATAAAGCTACAGTAATTTCATTTTCCATTTTGTTGCAGGTACATTGATTACCAGAAACTTGGAGTCAAGATCTTCTCTCTAGCTGATTATGAACAAGCAATAGCCGAAATGAAAAGTGGCACAATCTCAAAGGCAGTTTTCAAGATTTCACCATAAGTACTTTACAGCGCTGTTGTTTTTGCTACATTCTGATCTTGTAATTTTTTCAAAAAAATTCCTGGTTACTGAATGCTTTATTTATTGTCTGTTTTGGCCACTACTGTGACTGAATCAAGATTCTGAACGCCACTACTCTCCAAGTTTGGGGAACTTCTCATGACATCAATTTAAAAACAGCAGGGATCAGCTGCACCATAGTTTGTTCATCATTCCATATGAAAAATCACAAAAAAATGATGTACTCATGATGAATAGTTACTCCAACAGAACTAGAAATTTTGTATGCTTTAGTGAATTGTTGATGAATAAAATATTGCTGTTCTTTTAATAAACATTTACTTACACTTGTGTTTTGGACATTTCCTTTTTGTTTCCCACCAATATGTCACATGTGCTGTGGCACATCATTCAAACACATATGGTTAAAAGGCTGATGACCATCTGTCAGCTTGGTAACATTGGATGTATAATCTACCTGGGTATCACAGATCCTTCTTATGCATCTTTGTATACATGCTAGTTACAACAATAAAAAGTACTTAGAATGAATGTAGGCAATCATAAAGATGATGTAAAATATTAGATATAGGCAAACTGAAAAGAAGCCTACATACCAGACATGGTATGCACCTAAATCGTGAAGGCAAAAAATTCTTGTGTGACAAAATATGAGAAATTATCAAAGAAAAAGACGACTTAAACAGAATTCTCAGTCACAAAGTAGACAATGATGTTTTTCTAGAGGAAAGTATAATAAATTAACCGTTGCATATCAGAATGTCCAGTATGTAACTAATAAAACAGAGCAGCTGAGTGTTTACCTAAATGAAACTAAGCCACACCTCTTCCTAGCGAGTGAATTGGGATGCAAGGAAGAGGAAGCATATGGTTACAGGCTAAAAAAATTACAAATTTATAAACTTGTACTGCAGAAAGACACACAAAAGTGGTGGGGTTGGAATGTTCCACATCCACGAGGATCTCCTCAACACGGATCTATGGAACGAAAAACTAATCTAATCTAATCTATAACTTTAAACAAATGAACTCAGAACCTACAAGAGTCACTGCAAATACAAATACATGTATTGACCATGTTCTCACAAATGTAGGAAAAGAGAAAGTAAATGTAAACACCTTAGAAAACTACATTTGTGATCACAGAGCCCTTACTATGGAAATTGATGTAGGGAACATAGATGTAACTGAAAGTGATATAGTTATATGTAAAAGAAAATTTAATTATTCTAAATGTAAGAGGGCAGTAGGGAATGAAAAATGGGAACCAGTGTACAATGAAACTGAAGTGAATGAAAAATGGGAATATTTCTATAAGTTATTCAGTAACACTTTAAATGAAACCTCTCCTTTAGTTAAAACAGTAAATAAAGCTGTAAACCATAAAGCCGAGAATCTCCCTTCTGAAATTATTGAACTGAGGGAGAAAATGAAAGATTGCTATATACTTTTTAGAGATAACTAAACCACAATATTTCTCAACAAAATACAAACTGCTCAGAAAAACATACAGTGTGTCCTTGACTAACCTAAAAGCACAGAAATATACCTCTGAAATAAGGAACTCTAGCTGTATCAGTAAAACTGCCTGGAAAACAATGCACAAAGAAAGTGGGAAACAGAATTCCTATGAACACAGCAACATAACATTAAAAGAAAATGGTGAAGAAATAAATGATCCAAAAGAAGTGTGTGAGAAATTTATACAAAAGTTCAGTACAGTTGGTACAAATGAAGTTCATGTCAAGTCGTAAAATTTTAGTCTTGGAAAATCTAGCCAGTCCATTTCTATCCTTGGCATTACTGAGAGGGACATCCCAGCAATCATATCAGCACTTCGACCAAAAATGTCTTGTGGCTGGGATGACATTTCACCTAAACTGCTAAAGGAATGCAGGGATGAATTAGTGAAACCCCTGACTCACTTGATAAGTACCTCCCTGAGACATGGAGTATTCCCTGACCTTTTGAAAATTACTGAAATTATACCAGTGCATAAAAAGGGATTAAAAACTGACACTAAAAACTACAGGCCAATATCATTAACCTCAGAACTAGGCTAATTGTTAGAGAGAGTAATACTAAATCAAGTTGAATCATATTTCACCAAACACAATCTGTTAAACAACCTACAATATGGATTTAGAAAAAGGAAACCTACTAAAACAGCAGTAGCATCTTTTATAAATGAAATATTAAATAAGCTGGACAAAAGTGACAAGGTAATAGGCACTTTACTAGATATGAGTAAAGCCTTTGATACTGTGAATCATACCATTCTTCTGTGTAAGCTAGAAGAGTACGGGTTGAGAGGACTAGCCTTGAAACTACTTACCTCCTATTTGAAAGACAGGAAACAGTGTGTAAAGCTAACTTATTAAAATAATGAGCAGCTCCTAACAACCAAATCAAACTTCAGGACACTTCAATGTGGCGTGCCTCAAGGAAGCATACTAGGGCCTTTTCTGTTCCTTGTATAGGTAAATAACTTATTTGAACCCCAAAATTGCATGGTTGTAAGCTATGCCGATGACATAACCTTCATCAGCTGTGGCAGTGATGTGCAGTCTGCAGCTAACAGTACTGAGACCAGTTTCAATCTGTTATATCCTAGCCAGTAATGCCACCCGAGCCCGCTGCCAAAAGGTTGGCAGCATCAAAGTCCGGACGCCGTCCGCATAAGCAGCGCCAGCGAGACAGGAAATCGCCGCAAGTCTGCGCGCGCCACGGCTGGCTTCTGGGTTCTTAAGCGCTGGAGTCGCGAGCGCTAGGACAGTTCTGTATTTGCCGCTCAGTTGTATACTCGCCACCAAATTGTGTAGTTGCTAGTCAGTTGTGTGTTCATCGCAGCAGAGTTGTTGTTTGTCGTCAGCTGACGCTGACCTAGCCGCTCCGACTCGAACTAGACAGATATCTGTAGACACCGAGTTCACTACTGTGTTTCTGTATCTTCGTTA
Source organism: Schistocerca americana (assembly GCF_021461395.2). Classification (NCBI taxonomy): domain Eukaryota; kingdom Metazoa; phylum Arthropoda; class Insecta; order Orthoptera; family Acrididae; genus Schistocerca; species Schistocerca americana. The sequence goes on along the minus strand of NC_060120.1, from coordinate 769,652,782 downwards.
ATAAAGATAAGTACCGACTTTTATTTAATCAGAGTGTTTGGGTTTTCATCTTTCTGTTCACTGTTCCAGCGGACCGGTCAGCCCGCTATTAAAAGTGTGGCGGTGACTTCGTAAGCCGTTCCTACAGCAAAGTGTTTGTCGCTACGAACACCGCCACAAAACAATCCTCTGTCTGCATACCTTACAGCAAACAAGCTTCTTGTAAATAAAGACAAAACGGTAATAATGAAGTTCATCCACAGTTATAATGGTGCCATAACTGATACTGTATTTACATCCCCATTGGGTCTTGCATATGCAAATTCACATAAATTTTTGGGCATCGTTGTTGATGAACACTTATCATGGAAAGACCATGTAGATAACATTTGCAAGAAAATCAGTAGAAATGTGTATCTACTGAAACGGGTCTCAGCCTTCTTGGACCATGATACTTTAAAGCAAATATATTTTGGGTTAATTCATCTGCACCTTCAGTATGGTATTGAGATATGGGGTGGGGCATCAGCAGTTCATATAGATAGACTTTTTAGATTACAAAAAAAGGCAATAAGAATGGTAGCCAAGGTAAAGAAGAGAGAGCCTTGTAGAGACATCTTTACAAAATATAAAATTCTTACAGTGTACTCCATGTATATACTGCAGACAGTCATGTTCATGAAACAAAATCCTGAATTCAATATGTTCACAACTATGATACATGAGGAAGGGAAAATTTTCATAGAATTGTGACCAATAAAAAGGCAATGGACCACAGCCCACACAGAATGGTAGCAATTTTCTACAATGCACTACTCTGTGAACTCAAGAAAGTAAATCTAAATATGATAAAGAGTAGACTGAAGCAATTATTAATAGAGAAGTGTTGTTACTCTATAGAGGACTTTAAGTTCTAGTGCCATCTTGGAAAACAGTGTATATAGACAATGTCTCTGATCTATCAGTGGTATGAAAGAGTGTAATTATACACTGTATTATGTGTACTATTATAAATATAAGCTAAATTGTGTACTCTCTAAAGGAATCTACTTTTAGTGCCCTTTTGAAAAATAATGTGTACAGACATGTGTCTGATCCATATGTTGTTATGGAAGAATGTAAATATTTTACTGTATATGTATAATGTAATCTAAATTTTCCTGACAGTGTCCAAAAACTTTTTGATATGGACAGAAAATAAATAAATAAATAAATGACACACTGCATCTCATAGCAAATACAAAATGCTGGTGATCTATGTGCTATCCATTTGCTGCTCATCACTTTGTAATGTCAGTTGCAATCTGCCATTTTGATCATAAATTTTAATTATTTGTCTATTTTAAAAATGATGTAATGAGCATCTGGTAACAAAATGACAGCACAGATCAGTATTTGCCCACTGTGGGTGGGAAAAGTGCCATTAACAAACCTCTTGCTGTACCAGAATCTGTTTGTAAATAAAAAATTCAGTGTTATACTCCATTATTAAGTTACTTTGAATTCAGAATTTTCCAAACATACAACTTGCCTCTTCATGCTCTTCTTTTACTTACTTCCCTCCCATTTAAGCTGATAATTTAGGTTTATGTGTAGAAGGATGAATCCAAACGTAAGTGGTATAAGACTGCCAGTGGAATAAGGCATCACTTGGATGGGGGTACTTCCACAGTGGTGTTTCAGTTGCCACAACAAAGATACTGGAGGACTCCAGGCACTACGCTCCAAGACTGCCAGTCTCTCAGTTGCATTCACACCATTGGCTTCTGCAATGAGGGAACCATTGTTTAATTTAAAATTTGTGGCAGATGTGGATAAACTTCTGGTACTATGCAATAACAAATTTAAATGCTATTCAAAGAGAGCATGTCGTGAGGTAGGCGAGGAGGTAAATCTGTTACTTAAGGGGATACGGAATCACCTATCCCCGCAATGTTAATATATGCCTACTATAGGGAACATTTTCTCACAAACTACTGGAGACAGAGAGGTAAAAATTTTACTGTATGTGCATTCATATGTTACAACAATACTGAAACAACAGTTTATTGTCAAAGTATTTTCTTACAGAGATATTGTACATTTATTTTTAAGTAAATTTTTTCCATCGCTTTTTACTAGACTATCACCCCTAAGTCTTTTGTAAATCAAGTAATTAAAAAATCGTTGTTTCAGTATGTAATAGGGACCTATGTCACTACGTCATAAAAATTTCAGACTTCTAGGTTGACCAGTACCTGAGATAATGTTCCTAGATGAAGTAAAAAGTAAACTTACGGGAAACGGAGAAAGAAGATTAAAACATTCCTGATCCGTAGCTAATACCCCCTTCACAGTCTTCATAATCATCTTCAAGTCATCTTTTGGCACCCCTCTGCACCTGTCTTGCTTTTTTCACTAACGTCTTGATTATATTATCAGCATGCCTTAGTCTGTGCTGATCTAAAAAGAACATAGCACGTACCGTACGGGAACCAACACACATACCCAACTTTTGAAGGACCTGGCATTTAGTTATATTTCCAAGATTGAAGGTTGCCACAGCATCATACACACCAAAATGTAGTGTATTAATTCCGACAAACACTGTTTTTGGGAGACGATGCCATATCACACTATTCAAGCACTCGTTGGGGTTCTGCGTTTTTCCGTGAAGACATTTCATCAGAAGACTTCTGTCAGCCAGATCTCTGAAAATGGGCTTTATTTCTGCCATGATGGCTGATGGTAGACTGTGGTGGTGAATGTATTTCTCTCCTGTTGTTAGTCCCCTATTGTATTTACACCAGCTGTTTTCACCTTTGGGGCACAAACCATGTTGTGGATGCTCATCCGTGGATGCGGTGTGGAAATATAAAGCCCATATAGCTCTCCTCATTTCTTCAAGATTGTCTGTATTTTGCCTGATTGCAAGGCCATAGCAGTTCTGAATGTGGTCTATTATGGAATCAGTCAATCTTCCTCTGCCATCCAAGGTTTTCCCATCATCTAGTTTTTTCCCTTTCATAACTGATTTTAACCTTCTCAGCCTGGCACCCATTCTCTTCTGCACATGTCCTATACATTCAAGTTTGCTTATATTTACACTGTTCCCATATGGTTTGCTTTCCAAAACTTCTTTGAATGCTTTAGAGTCACCATCTCCCAGATATTTGACATAGCGAACATTATACCACTGTGAAGAGCGATGAAAAATTTTCTTCACCCCAGCAACCTCCATGCCACCACTACTACCATAATAATTAGCAATACAGTCATCACTGTGTTCATTTTTCAGCCTGCCTGTGCACCTACAGTATTTAGACATTATTGCAACATCAATAACCTTGCCAGTATCAACACTAGTTGCTGTTACAACACCATTGTTGGAGGTGTGGCCCCTTTTCTGCCACGTGCCATCAAACGCCACTGTGAGGTCACGACTGCCGTCATTTTCTTCCACTGCTTCTTCCACAGCAACCTGCATTGACTTCTGTGCTACATCTTCAACTGCAGATCCTAGTACATAATTGTAAGCTTCAAACTTTGAAGGTGCACTTGGAAGATTTAGAACACCACATAGCATATCACCAGCTGCTTTGCCCTTACCAATTGCTCGCAATCCATAAACTAACCTAATATTTACACTATAAAGTTCAGTTTTCTTGTATCCATTATTTACAGTTACTGAAACCGAACTTGGAAACTTACAGCTGTATTTACAAACACTGCATATTAAATTAAACTGGGCAGCCAGGCCAACATGGGATTCTACTTTCAGAGAAACGTTTCCATGACATTTTTTGCAGCACAAACTGTTTTCAAGAGCTTCACACAATATATTCGTATCAATGAGTTCAAAAACTTCATTCCCTCTATCAAGTAAATTATATTTCTCTTCCAAATCTCTTAGTTTTTTATGAGAAGCACTGTTTTCATTTGGTGTAAGTTCGTTCGGCAAATCAGTAATAAGTGGATTCACATTTTCCAACAGTGATGATGATGAACTGCTTTGCTTTGCTAATGAATCATTATTTCTTTTCTTTTGCCAGTTCACACGCTTTTTAAATACTTTTGCTTTAGCTCTAGGCATTTTCACTGCGAAAAATGAAGCACTAAATACGAAATAACTCAACAACAACTACTTTCTTATATCACACTGTTTACAAAACAGTCCCGCCACAAAGTCAAAGAGTAACTTGAGGAAACCAGAGAGAAACATTTTCGGGAAACTAGTGTATAAATAGTCGCTGGAAACCGGGATATTTGAATTCATGTCACTTTAAAGGTACTGCCAAAAAGTTCATGGTCAGCCACGAGAGACGTGTATAACTAAAGCGCAATACCCGATCTCACAAATATATAAAAATAAAATAGTTATAATTGTAGTAGAGCTATGTATGATACGTCATTTTAAAGAGGAAACATGGCAGAATATAATACGCCAATAAAAAAAATTCGATTTTTTAACCCAAAATCCGATTCCGTATCCCCTTAAGTTATTATTATTAGTAAAAAAATACAAATAAAATATGACATAAAACAAATATGTCCTGCATTCAATGCTTTGAAATCCATCTTATTTTTAATAGAGATCAAAGATTTAAAAGCACTCATTAAACAATAATATATTTAATAAAAGCATAACTACAATGTTTGTGTTTACATAATATGTAAATAAAATATGCAGAAATTCAATTACGAATTTTACAAAAACACATACTTCAAATACACAAAAATATAAATGGAGCAATTATAGTAAATCCATATTATTGTTGATGCAGTATTTCCACAACCATGGGAGGGAAGTGCAAGGTGTTAGAAAATAGTTGGCGAAATAATTCTTTTCTTCAGGCAGTACACTGTGGATTCAATTCAATGACTCACCTTGACTGTATTCTGATGGTGGGAATTTCAGGGTTATTGCACTGTAGTTCACCACAACTGTATTGAATACCTTCGTATTTATAAATGAAATTATGCAAAATGTACAAAGATTTTATTGTATTAACCATCCTTTCTGTTGTTTGAGAATGAATTGGACTCATCAGGACTTGGAACTTCTGTGTCATAATCTCACAAATTCTCTTCCTGTGCTTAATCTACAATTATAAATTCCCTTAACATTATCAAGCGCTCTTTGTGGGTAGGGTCGCATGAAATAGTGTGACAGTTGAAATGCTTCATCTCCAATGAAGAAGTAAGGGAAGTCATACTATTTTTGTTGTATCGTGCTTTTGATACAACCACAGAAGGAAATTTTACTCATCGCCACCTCAACTATTGATATTGCCCTTAGGGAACACTATGAGAGGAGAATGAGAACTCTGAAACACTGACAATGATTAGTGACAAGAAAACACACATTTATTGACAAATACTTAGCTTTGTACAAATCACCTCAGGCAGCAGATCCTGAAGTTCAACTACTATTCCAGATGTTACAGCTGGATAGTAAACAATTCTTATCCCACTAGAATGTTCACTGAAGACAATCTGGAGTGGACTCACTGGAAGCAGATGATGCGGCACAAAGTAAACAAGTAGAAGGTGGTCTCCGTGGTAGTTGACTGACCTGGACCTGCCTGCTCTGCTATGGCACTGGCATGCATCACTTCTATGGTGGCGCCACCACTGCAACTTCTTGATGCACCAACCAGCAGAGTCACCAACGCAACTTCTTGATGCATCAATCATTGGGCTATATGCTGTCTCTGGAGTGGACCTGTTGGTCTGGTGGTGCGTGCTGTGCTTACAACAAATCTGCTGGCTGGTGTTGCATATGACTGTGGTGCAAACCAACAGCAAGGGAGAGGTCTGGGTGCAGGCACAGCAGATGGGGCAGAAACCAGAACTGAAGCCAGAGACAGGTTCCCACCCATACCCCAGCATTCACCTGAGCCCCACAGGGATGACTGGCAAACTGCAGGGAGAGCAAATGCCTACATCCAGGGTGGGAGTCTCAAATGCTGGAGAATCCCCTTTGGAGAGGGGACATCCATGGTGGGTGTCTCAAATGCTGGAGAATCCCCTTTGGAGAGGGGCCTTCTAATTGTGTACTTTGTGCTGCATCGTCTGCTTGTGGTGAGTCCACACCAGCCTGTCTTCAGTGCACATTCTAGTGGGACAAGAACTGTTTACAATGCAGCCTTAGCTTCTGGAATAGTAGTTGAACTTAAAGATCTGCTGCCTAAGCCCATATGTACAAAGTTCAGAGTTCATCAATAAATGTGTGTGTTCATGTCACTAGAAGGCAGGATGCTGAGGTGTCACCCACAGTGACATGGGCTGCTGTGATGATGGCACTGGGGATGAGGGCACATCCACCTCCATCGGAAACACTTTGGGCTGATGTGCCATCTGGTCTGTGGTGGATAGCTGTGACTCTGGCTTATGGCTGTGTGCTGAATCTGTAAAACAAAATGCAGTGGCAGAATCAGGAAACCTCAGAGATCACAGCTGGTTCTGATGTCCTTTGTGCAGCGACCTGTAGGGGTTAGAACTCAAGAACATGTTGGTCCAAGGACACATGAATTGGTCCCCTGTTGCCAACACTGTCCAGGCCAGAAAATCCTGAGCAATACTGCATCATGGATCTGAAAATGCAAATCTTTGCACTGACGAGTGCTCCTAGTTGGTGGGTGCAGCAGATGAAGCAGGGTTCAATACCAGTGGCTGTGCAGGTGTTTAGCCAGGGGAGGTCCATTTCGAGGCTTCATGTAGTAGTTGGACGAGAATCCTCCCATGAGGGAGTTCCATGGAATTTACTCATCTGTGCCTTGAATTTTCACACAAAACGTTCAGCTTCAACATTTGATTGTGGGTGAAACAGTGAAGTGGTCACATGTTCAATATCATTCGCCATGCAAAATTGTTCAAATTCCTGTGAGGTGAATTGTGGTCCATTATGAGAGACTAAAACTTCCGGCAAGCCCTTAATGCAAAAAATTGAAGTAAGTGTTCTGACAGTACTGGCTGACATCACAGAATTCATGAGAACCACAAATGGAAAACGACTGAAGGATCCACTGCAATAAGCCATCGTTTGTTCCAGAAAGGACCTACAAAATCAATGTGGATGCATTTTCATGAACGGCTGGGACATGGCAGTCAAAAAAAATGTTGAGGTGGAGCTGTCTGTTGCTCCATGCAATCTGCACAGCTTGATGTCATATCTTCAATCTGGGCATCCACCACTGGCCAAGAACAATGGCGTTGAACAAGCTGCTTTGTCTTCACAACACTCCAATGTTCCAGATGCAGCAACCTTAAAAGAACCTGTTGAAGGGCGCATGGGATGATGGCCTGGGCCTGCTCACTCTCAGGGTGTAACAGTAAAACACCATCATGAAAAAGCTCGATGGTAAACGAAGCATTGACATGGGCCTACTTCCAGCTTAACAATGTCTTTCACTCTCCATTGCTACCCTGTGCGCATGTAATTCAGTACAGTGCTACATCCACAGCTGTTATGCAACAGAACCCCATGGGAAAACTGTGAACTGCAGAAAACTCCAGAGTATATGTCTGACAACATGATGCTTTGGAGGAGTCGAACTGATCATCCCTGTCCACCATTAACCTTGACAACACATCAGCATTACAATGTTGAGCCATAGGGCGGTACAAGACTTAGTACTTGTAGTTCGACAACAGTAATGGCCATCATTGCAATTTCTGCACCTGCACCGTGTATGGCGGAACAAGTGGTGTAGCTTGTGTTAGATGGGCACTGTAACAAAATTTCGTGGGGCCCTTTTACCTGACTGGCGAAGCTCAAATGGAGGGTAAAGATTCTTCACAAAAGAAACAAAAACTCTCATTTTGAATAAAATAAATATTTATTGATTAAGTACAGGTTACATAGGTAAGGAATTATTTACAATTAGTACTTCTAGGAGCCAAGTTAGCCAAACAATTAAAATATATACTTTTCTCGCCTTTTTTCGGCAAAATTCCTTATTAAATCATCCAAAGCTGAAGATGATTTTAGTTTTTCGAGATGTTCTGCCTCTACAGACAGCAATGACAAGTCTGAAAGCCGTTCTTGGCTCATAGAAATCCTAATATAGTTTTCAATCAGTATCGATTTCGAAAAACTTTTTTAGCTGTTGCAGTTGTCACAGGAAGGATAAAAAATAGGAAATATGCTATTATTACCTCCGGAAAACTGGATGCAAGACTACTGAATTTAATCAGTAATAATTCCGTGAGTTCCTCAATGGAATGTATTTTCTGAATTTTAGTTTTTAAGCACATTTTCAAAGAAATTAATCATTCAATCAATTGGCTTGTCTTTACTGTATTTAGCAGTCAGTTTTTCCGCTTCCTTTTTTATTACTTCATTTGAAAATGATAGTTTCTCCAGTTGTAACACTTCAGATGTATTAGTAAGGTGACAGGGGCCCGCCCGGTTGGCCGTGCGGTCTAAGGCACGGCTTTCCGCGCGGAAAGGAGCAGCTGGTCCCCGGCACGAATCCGCTCGGCGGATTTGTGTCGACGTCCAGTGAACCGACCAGTTTGTGGATGGTTTTTAGGTGGTTTTCCATCTGTGGGCTGGTTCCCCTTATTCCGTCTCAGTTATACTATGTCGGCGATTGCCGCGCAAACATGTTCTCCACATACGCGTACACCACTATTACTCTACCACGCAAACATAGGGGCTACACTCGTCTGGTGTGAGACGTTCCCTGGGGGGTCCACCGGGGGCTGAATCGCACAGTAACCCTGGGTTCGGTGTTGGGCGGCGGAGGGGTGAAGTGAACTGCGGTAGTCGTCGTGGGGTTGTGGACCACTACGGCTGCGGTGGGGACAGAGCCTCTCCGTCGTGTCTAGGTCCCCAGAGGCTCTGAAATCTTTGTTCAGTTTGAAAAATTAATGTATCTAAACAGCAATAGTACACATTGACTTTGAAGTACGATTCCGCGTCTGAAATTCTCTCACCTGGTAACTCATAAAAATATTGCTTAATCATCTTAACTCTTTTATTTTTGAAAACGGTTGTTACTCTTTTGCTAGGTCTCTGGACTCGTTTAGCAGACCATGGAATGAATTTTGATTTCATGTATGAAACAGGTGAAATACCCTCAGACTTCAAGAAGAATATAATAATTCCAATCCCAAAGAAAGCAGGTGTTGACAGATGTGAGAATTACTGAACAATCAGTTTAATAAGCCACAGCTGCAAAATACTAACACGAATTCTTTACAGACAAATGGAAAAACTAGTAGAAGCCGACCTCGGGGAAGATCAGTTTGGATTCCGTAGAAATACTGGAACACGTGAGGCAATACTAACCTTACGACTTATCTTAAAAAATAGATTAAGGAAAGGCAAACCTACGTTTCTAGCATTTGTAGACTTAGAGAAAGCTTTTGACAATGTTGACTGGAATACTCTCTTTCAAATTCTAAAAGTGGCAGGGGTAAAATACAGGGAGTGAAAGGCTATTTACAATTTGTACAGAAACCAGATGGCAGTTATAAGAGTCGAGGGACACGAAAGGGAAGCAGTGGTTGGGAAGGGAGTAAGACAGGGTTGTAGCCTCTCCCCGATGTTATTCAATCTGTATATTGAGCAAGCAGTAAAGGAAACAAAAGAAAAATTCGGAGTAGGTATTAAAATCCATGGAGAAGAAATAAAAACTTTGAGGTTCACCGATGACATTGTAATTCTGTCAGAGACAGCAAAGGACTTGGAAGAGCAGTTGAGCGGAATGGATGGTGTCTTGAAGGGAGGATATAAGATGAACATCAACAAAGGCAAAACGAGGATAATGGAATGTAGTCGAATTAAGTCGGGTGACGCTGAGGGAATTAGATTAGGAAATGAGACACTTAAAGTAGTAAAGGAATTTTGCTATTTGGGGAGCAAAATAACTGATGATGGTCGAAGTAGAGAGGATATAAAATGTAGACTGGCAATGGCAAGGAAAGCGTTTCTGAAGAAGAGAAATTTGTTAACATCGAGTATAGATTTAAGTGTGAAGAAGTCATTTCTGAAAGTATTTTTATGGAGTGTAGCCATGTATGGAAGTGAAACATGGACGGTAAATAGTTTGGACAAGAAGAGAATAGAAGCTTTCGAAATGTGGTGCTACAGAAGAATGCTGAAGATTAGATGGGTAGATCACATAACTAATGAGGAGGTACTGAATAGGATTGGGGAGAAGAGGAGTTTGTGGCACAACTTGACCAGAAGAAGGGATCGGTTGGTAGGACATGTTGTGAGGCATCAAGGGATCACCAATTTAGTATTGGAGGGCAGCGTGGAGGGTAAAAATCGTAGGGGGAGACCAAGAGATGAATACACTAAGCAGATTCAGTAGGATGTAGGTTGCAGTAGGTACTGGGAGATGAAGAAACTTGCACAGGATAGAATAGCATGGAGAGCTGCATCAAACCAGTCTCAGGACTGAAGACCACAACAACAACAACAACAACAACTTCGCTCAGTCTATTCAGAACATTACTTAGTAAAATGTTAGCTTTCTGTAAGTCATTAATTTCATGCTGTAAAGCCTTAGGAACTGGATTAATGATGTCAGATAATGAATTAAAAAGCGCGACATGCACCATAAAATCGTAGTTCTCTGTAATATTAATTATACACTACTGGCCATTAAAATTGCTACACCAAGAAGAAATGCAGATGATAAACGGATATTCATTGGACAAATATAATATACTAGGACTGACATATGATTACATTTTCACGCAATTTCGGTGAATAGATCCAGAGAAATCAGTACCCAGAACAACCGCGGCATTGATATGCCTGGGCATTGAGTCAAACAGAGTTTGGATGGCGTGTACAGGTGCAGCTGCCCATGCAGCTTCAACATGATACCACAGTTCATCAAGAGTAGTGACTGATGTATTGTGACGAGCCAGTTGCTCGGACACCATTGACCAGACGTTTTCAATTGGTTAGACATCTGTAGAATGTGCTGGCCAGGGCAGCAGTCGAACATTTTTTGTATCCAGAAAGGCCTGTACAGGACCTCCAACACGTGGTCGTGCATTATCCTGCTGAAATGTAGGGTTTTGCAGGGATCGAATGAAGGGTAGAGCCACAGGTCGTAACACATCTGAAATGTAATGTCCACTGTTCAAAGAGCCATCAATGTGAACAAGAGGTAACCGAGACATGTAACCAATGGCACCCCATCCCATCATGCAGGGTGATACGCGAGTATGGCGATGACACATACATGCTTCCAATGTGCGTTCACTGCGATGGCGCCAAACACCGATGCGACCATCATGATGCTGTAGACAAAACCTGGATTTATCTGAAAAAATGACGTTTTGCCATTCGTGCACCCAGGTTCGTCGTCAAGTACACCATCGCAGGCGCTCCTGTCTGTGATGCAGCGTCAAGGGAACCGCAGCCACAGTCTCCGAGCTGAAAGGCCATGCTGCTGCAAACGTCGTCGAACTGTTTGTGCAGATGGTTGTTGTCCTGCGAACGTCCCCATCAGTTGACTGAGGGATCGAGACGTGGCTGCACGATCCGTTACAGCCATGCGGATAAGATGCCCGTCATCTCGACTGCTAGTGATACGAGGACGTTGGGATCCAGCACGGCATTCCGTATTACCCTCCTGAACCCACCGATTCCATATTCTGCTAACAGTCATTGGATCTCAACCAACGTGAGCAGCAACGTCGCGATACGATAAACCGCAATCGCGATAGGCTACAATCCGACCTTTATCAAAGTCGGAAACGTGATGGTACGCATTTCTCCTCCTTACACGAGGCATCACGTTTCACCAGGCAACGCCGGTCAACTGCTGTTTGTGTACGAGAAATCGGTTGGAAACTTTCCTCATGTCAGCACCGGCGCCAACCTTGTGTGAATGCTCTGAAAAGCTAATCATTTGCATATCACAGCATCTTCTCCGAAAATGGTTCAAATGGTTCTGAGGGCTACGCGACTTAACTTCTGAAGTCATCAGTCGCCTAGAACTTAGAACTAATTAAACCTAATTAACCTAAGGACATCACACACATCCATGCCCGAGGCATGGCGGCCGCTCGGTTCCAGACTGTAGCGCCTATAACCGCAAGCAGCATCTTCTCCCTGTCGGTTAAATTTTGCGTCCGTTGCACGTCATCTTCGTGGTGTAGCAATTTTAATGGCAATTAGTGTACTTTTGCAATTTTTATTTATAGTCGATTTGGCCCATGTCTTTAAGACCATCTAATAGGGCATACCTTCTTAAGTGTAATTTTATGTTTTAGATATTTATCATCGGTCAGCATTGACCAGCGTTTTATACTATTGCCAAAAAGGTATATATTTTTCTCAAATTATCGGAAAAAACTCAAACTTCAGGAACACGTTTTGCAGCATCATTTAAATGAAATTTGGTGCATGTGCCATACATTGAATATAATCGGCATTTGGCGCATGTTCTTTTAACGGCTTGTAATACTCCATATACACACGACATAACATTTGCTCCATCTTAACCCTGCCCTCTACATTTGGACAAATCAATTACTTATTCTTTCATAGTATTAAAATTTTCAGTTTTAAGTCCTTCTGCACTACAGTCAGCTACAGTATTTCTTTAGGCACAGGATCATAATTTTCTGCTATCGAGACACATCGAAAAACTACAGAAGGTTGGTCAGTTTGTGATAAGTCTTGAGTTGTATCCAAAATAATCGCCAGAAATAGAGCTTTTTTAATTTCTAAAACAATATTTTCTCTAACTGCGGTAGCAAGTAAATCAACAACCTCATTTTGATTCTTGGGGCTTAAGTAATTTATTTCACATTTTGGCTTTAAAAGAAGTTTTTTAAAAAAAGGATCATAATTCGATAGTAAACGTAAAATTGACATGAAATTTCCAGATTCAGAATTATGGCCTCTTAAAGATAAGTTGCATGAAGCTAAAGTAATTATAACATTAATAAAACGATGCAACACATCTCGCCGGAAAGTAATTTTACTGTTGATTTCAGTGAACTCTTGGTGTGTGTTGATGGTAGAACAATGTGCAGGTCGCCGTTATAAATATTTGCTAGTGAACAGAAAAAAAAATGAATTATGTTACTACTTTTTTTATATAAACTTTAAGAAGAAACCACATTCGAAGAAATGGTATTTGAAGCACCAAAAATGAGGCAAACGCATTGAACCAGGTCATTTCTGCAGCCGACGAAACTGCATTGTGGAATCATACTTCCACTAGACGACTGAAGCCAAGACAAATATCGTCTTATAGACATTTCACGGAATAGGTACTGTCAAGAAATATGCTAAATACAGTATATAAAAATAGTGAGCACCTGATAACCAATTATTAACCTGGTAACAAATTATTAAGTCGCATTTATATGCTGCTGTGAGTTTTCATGGTCAGATACATATTGTGTAAAACTGCTTCAAACTGAAACACCATGAACCCATGCTGAGGAGTATGATTTGCTTTGACCATCTGCAAACAATCGACAGAAGTGACAATATGGTTTGTTTAAAATATTAGAATAACATAGCCGTGGCCTTAAAATTTTTATATCAGTCTTATTGAAATATGAATAGTGATAGGCTGAAAAACATCGGCTTGTTTCTGGGTCCCTTGGAAACTGTCGTTATTGTTTAAATGGACCAAATTTATAAATTAATTTTTTGTTTGCATTCGGTAAGGCTGTCACCAAAATTTCCTCTGTCTGACGAATATATATTATGAAATTCCTCAGACTTATTAAGACCTTCGGTATGGGTTTCTTCTATTTCCCGAACCCTGGCAGGCAATGTGTTCCAGATGAATCTAAAAATAAAATGAAGTAAAATTAATATTGAGAATTTTTGGAAATTTATCAAAACTGTAAGATTAAAAATGTTAATCCAACAACCCTTTAATTCCTTTAATTAATCTTTAAACCAGGCTCGGCGAACCCAAAATGTTCCACAGCCTCTTGATGACGTGCAACGTCAAAGCGGGCCATATTTTAAAGGCTGTTCAGTCTTAAGATAGGTGCGGTATGGGGGGTTGCAAAGTGCAGACGGCGGATGAACAACGGTGATGTGGAAGGAGTGAAATAAATAAACCTAATTTGGGCCATCTTATTCAGTGCAAGAAGAAGGGGAAAAAAAAAAACCATTTTCCTGTCGTGCCGCATGACTGCACATTCAACGAATATAAGTGATATTTCGTGGGAACACTTTCTTTGCAGAGTATTGATATTCGTATGTGTTACATTTTTCTGCCAAAGAATAGGACATTAAAGTAAGCCGATTCTGATATAGATACTTCATGAGTGAGAGAAGACAGACATTTAAAATACGGCACTTTCTAAACTTATACGTGCCCTTGAGGCGTTGAAAAAGTAATAGATAATGTGGCTGGAAAAGTTTCCTCACCCATTTAGTAATATTAGAAATTCAACTTAGCGCCCAACAAAGCGATAACAACAATAAAACACACACGGCGAACCTGATATTGCAGCGCATCACGGGCGAGATTCCTTTGGAACATAGGGGGATCGTTAAAATGTGAATAAAATAGTGGAGTACAGGGCTTAATTTGGGCCAGAACACGCCGGAGAGGCGTTTCGGCACCACTGAGGGACGATATTTTGGAAACGAGTGGACCAAGTCCGCACGGGAGATTGAAAGTAGTACGCTTATTTTAAAAAGTAATGTAAAATAGAATTCACCACTGCGAAGGCACCGGTGAACGTAACAGTTATTGACCTGTGGGTTACGAAAGAGTGTTAGCGATTTGCTTGCAATAAACATTCCACACGAATATCAGTTTGGAATAGCTGCAAAACTGCAATGCGCGTTGATTGACCTCTGTATTTGTGCTGTCTCCATTTGTAATCCTCTGAGTTTAGTGTATATCGAGAGACGTCTTTGTTCACTCATTTTACAGTTTTGAGAACTGTTACTTATGTACGTATACTGTAGTCTTTTGTTCTTTTTCGTTATAAAATGTACCTGTCTTTTCTTTGGTGAGCTATTTTTTCATACTCTCAGTTCGTGGCAAATTATTGTTGTAATAAATACTATGTAAGCATATTGACCTATGTTTTCCAAGATGCATCAAGATTAGAAACAAATATTTGTAGCAGCTCTAAGACGTAATTAATGATCTTGAGGAGTATGTAACCAGCAAAGTCACCAAATCGAACACAACATCCTGGAATTTATATCGTTAATTCAGACCTTTTTTTCTAACCTATAATCCATAAATTCGTCGATCTTACTCGAAAAATTCGATTATCGTTCTTAATCGTAACGAATTTTCCATCGGGCCAGTTCTCCCAAGGAACCATTTTTTTTTTTCTATTGGAGGTATCAGCCCTTATTTTGTTCTCATTAAGCGTGACAAAGCGCAAATATCCATAAAACATACTTTTATAACCTTTGGTTACATGTGCCGTACACGCCGATAATCGCGGCTCCCGACCTGCAATACGTTAGGAACTAGTCAACAATCGGTAGTAAGATCTGTATCTACATTTCTAGCATTCATTTCAGAAAAAATTAATGTAACATTGGAAGTTTCTGTTAAAATAAAATTTAATTTCTTGGGACTGAAAAAGAGTTAGTAATTCGCCTTAACCGACAAAATTTACTTTTAGAACTAGTGTATTCCTGCCTGGACCAAATTATCTTTTTTTTTTTTATGTTAACCATGAGTTCGCCTTGAGCGATTTCGCGCTAATGAGGTTAAACAGTAATGCCGTACTATATTGATTAAAATTTTATTTTATTAAATGTGTACTTAATAAAATCTACATTGACTGATTTTATTTTTCATTCCCTTTCCACACCAGATGTGTTGGCTGGAAGATGTATCACCATCTTATTAATCGCTTACAATAAAATTTTTTATTTAATACACTCTGCATGAAGTGCGTAAAATTAAACATCCATGTACATACACTTAATGTGGGAAAACTTGTATATATAAAACTACGCAAAGTATTCTCTTATAAAGACTAGTACTGTGTGCGTACAAATCTAATGAACGCGCTGCTCGCATGTATTTACCTACTGCAATTTGTTCGAATAAACAATAGACCTAGATACAACTTTTCACACGCAGCTGCTCTCGAGCGACATGCATCGCATGTGCCTCTTAATCTAACCCTATGGTTTGTTACCATAATTCAAATAAAATTAGGTATGTTGTACATTTCTGCGATGACGTCTCAGCATATGATTGCTAAAAAAAAATTTTTCTTTATAACTTCCTCCTTCTTCTGTTTATTTCTTCTTTTCATAGCTCCAATGGGGTAATCTCTTTCCTTTCACTCATTTTTTTTCACAATTAAACTTATTAAACACAATTAAACTTATTAAAGTTAAATTAAACTTATTAAACAACAAATAATCGCTAGATTTACAACGTTTGAATGTCATGAACCGCATGTACAGATTGAAATAAACGTTTATATATATCTCATTCAACTGAAAAGGAGAAATGCCGTAATCGTTGTTTTCTTCTAACGTGCGCCTCGGGAAATCTGAGACGTCCAGTGTTGCCAACATTTGGACGCCCAGTTAATTAAGCGTTTAGGGTACGGCCTAAGACTTAAGCATTCACCTTGAGTGAGATTGTGGAAAACGTTTACGAATTTCTGCTAACACTTGTCAGGGCCCCTGTAGCCCCACTGATACTGCAGTACCTGCACCACTGGGCATAACAGCTCGGTTGAGTAGAAGAGTGAAGTTAGTGGCTATCATCTGTGAACAAGTAGAACGTCCTTCTGTAGAGGTAATGATGACACATGGTTGCACCATAAACGCTCGCCAATGTTTCTTTTTCAGTCACTGCAATTTCCCTGATCCTTTGTCAGAAGTTTGGAGGCAAAAGCTGTTGGCTGAACCGTAGATCTGACATGATGTGACAGTATGGCACCTAGGCCAATAGAAGAAGCATTAACTGCCAACACCACTAGTTTAACCGGATCAAAAAGTACGAGGCACGTGTTACTAAGTAGCACCCATTTCAGCTAATTAAAAACCAATTGACGTTCCTTGGTCTATGCTAACGGAACATCCCTCGCTATAACCCATGAAGTGAAGCTCCAACCTGATCAAGTAGCAGTCCAGTTTCCCTTACACTGCTTGCAGTTCTTTTAGATTTTTGAAGGCTCATAAATGAGTCTGAGTGGAGTGACTGTCCTGGACATTGAGGACATGTCCGAGATATTTCTATTTCTGTCTGGAAAAAAAGAGCACTTGTCTTTGCAACACGTGAGGCCTGCTGACAACTGTACTTGAAAAAGACACACGAGATTGACTAAATATTCTTATGCAGGAAGGCCAAGCATAATTTGAGCAAGAAGGCACCTTGGCAGTCACTTGTTCAAAAAAGCATTGAAAGATCACTGATGCTGAGGCACTACCAAAGGGCAGATTTTGAAATTCAGATAGCCCGAGATGAGTGTTCATAACTAAAAATTTCTTTGAGTAGTCAATAAAAGACAATGGGAGGTAAGTATCTGCCAAGTCTGCTCATTAAAAGACAATTGGAGGTAAGTATCTGACAAGTCTATCTTGGAAAAGTAACGAACCTTGCCTAATCTGTCAATCAGTTCCTCTGGACAGGGCACTGTCAGAGAGTTCACAGTTGACTTGAAATCAACACGCAGTCAAAGGCATCCTGAAGGTTTGGGAAGGATGACTGATGGGAAAGACCACTGACTTGCACTGATTGGCTTGATGGAAATGTCGTGTGGCTAGGGCCTTCCGTCGGGTAGACCGTTCGCTTGGTGCAGGTCTTTCGATTTGATGCCACTTCGGCGACCTGCGCGTCGATGGGGATGAAATGATGGTGATTAGGACAACACCCAGTCCCTGAGCGGAGAAAATCTCCGACCCAGCTGGGAATCGAACCCGGGCCCTTAGGTGATGACCTCATCAGCTTGCCATTGCTATAATTGTTCAGTGATCTGTTCGCTAATGGCAATGGTCACTTACCTAGCTTGACAATACTTTGGTTATGCCTTGTCTTTGAGTGACACATGATCAAAAAAATTGTTCATATAACTGAGATCCTTACGAGGTAGGATTGACGGAGGACATCGAAAGGATGCAAAAAAGGGCAGCTCGTTTTGTATTATCACGTAATAGGGGAGAGAGTGTGGCAGACATGATACGCGAATTGGGATGGAAGTCATTAAAAGCAAAGACGTTTTTCGTCGCGGCGAGATCTATTTACGAAATTTCAGTCACCAACTTTCTCTTCCGAATGCGAAAATATTTTGTTGAGCCCAACCTACATAGGTAGGAATGATCATCAAAATAAAATAAGAGAAATCAGAGCTCGAACAGAAAGGTTTAGGTGTTCGTTTTTCCCGCGCACTCTTCGGGAGTGGAATGGTAGAGAGATAGTATGATTGTGGTTCGATTAACCCTCTGCCAAGCACTTAAATGTGAATTGCAGAGTAGTCATGTAGATGTAGATGAGACCATCACTAAAAAGTTCACAAAATTTGTCACACAGAGCTTGAAACTTTTGCAACACTGACTTGTGGATTGACGATCCAAAAATGCCAAAAGAACCTAAGTCAAAAATATTCTGCAAAGATTTGGCAGAAAGCACTGGGAATACAATTGTCTTTGGTACACCTTGAAAAGTAGCTGGCATACTGAGAGTTCCCAGAAATGGAATTTCCTATCCAATATAAGCTGACAACACATGCCTAGCTGGACTCAGTACTGGTGAACCTAATTGGCTCAAATGGCTCTGAGCATTATGGAACTTAACATCTGAGGTCATCAGTCCCCTAGAACTGAGAACTACTTAAACCTTACTAACCTAAGGACAGCACACACATCCATGCTTGAGGCAGGATTCGAACCTGCGACTGTATCGGTCACGCAGTTCCAGACTGAAGTGCCAAGAACTGCTCAGCCACACTGGCCGGCTTGAACCTAATTGTTCATAAGCAAGTTTGTTCAGAAGTGTAACTGAAGTACCAGTGTCCAGTTGCAATTTGACATCTTTCTTAGCTACTGTCAAAGTAACAAACTCCCTGTCCCATCTACATCCCACATCTAAGAGAGAACTATCCTTCCTGCCTGTTGCTCTGAGCTACTACAATACATGACAGATGAAGTCGGCAAGATTTAGTTGTGGACTTGTGTTTGCATCAGCGTGACATGTTTGGCACATGAAAATCACCTGCCTGGAGTTCACAAAGTTTTGTACATGGGCGACCCTTCACAACATTTACTACAGCCACTGTTCCATTGCAGGATGTGGCATGATATCATTTATGATTTGAATTGGTTTAGTGGTATGTTGCTTGGGTATTTGTTGTCCATGCAACTTTTTCATGCTCACTGACTGAAAATGACCTTTTGTGTTGAAAAAATAATAAGTAGCGTCACAAATTTGGCACCGAACATGCTTATGGTGACTAAAGCACTTTGGGCAAGACTTTGCTCTGTTTTTCTGCCTACAGGCTGTCTGCCACTGCGACATGGCATTCTTTGTCTCTGTACGTGATGTCACATGCCGTATCACACATCCTGGGTGGACACAGGACTGTTTATGTCCTGCATCACTATGAACACTGTCACTATGCAGTTAATTAATAGTTTACATTTGCGTCTCATACTTAGCTAAATTATAAGAGTTCTGAGCCCAGTTGACTGTAACACTGTATCTATAGAATGTCATGTTGCTTCAAAATAGTGGCACAAATTCTCTCATCACAAATATTTTTGGTTATAGAGTCACTCAGCATGATATCACTGTATGATTGTCCACAATAACACAAAATTTGCAATGTCTAGTTAAACCTTGTAACTGAATAAAATGCATTAGAAAATGTCTTGTGATGCAGAAGCCACGCCTGCAAGGAATTATAATTGGAAGCTGCACACAGAATAACATACTTGTTTCAGTAGCAGTGTCTGTCCCGAGTCAAAAGTCCACACACTAATGTTTGTGAATTTGACCTGCTGCCCACTGAAGGTGGAAAAACTTGAACTTTGCAGCAGCCATGAATGTCATCAAAATAAGTGGTTAACTTACAAACTAAAGCCTCAAACTCTAACCGATGTACTAGATATATAAAAAGAAACAGCAAGAAACAAATAACAAGAAACAAGAGTGGGTGGAGGTGGGGAGGGGGGGGGGGCAAAAGCAAAAATTAGTCCTGTTACTTGCACAGATCCTATCCCATCCTTGTCGCAGGCTGTTGTATTGTACTTTTGATACAACTATAGAAGGAGATTTTACTCATAGCCATACTCAATTATTTATAGAGTACTGAGAGAAACACTATGAGAGGAGAACACTGAAACACTGATAATGATTAGTGACAGGAACACACACATTTATTGAGAGATACTCAACTTTTTACAAATCAGCTCAGGCAGCAGATCCTGAGGTTCAACTACTATTCCAGAAGCTAAGGCTGGATAGTAAATAGTTCTTATACCATTAGAATGTTAACAGATGAAGGGCTGGTGTGGACTCACTAGAAGCAGATGATGTGGCACGAAGTACAGAAGTAGAGGGCGGTCTTCTTGGTAGTCGAGCTGATTTGGAAATGCCTGCTCTGCTGTGACACTGGCACATTTCACTTCTCTGTTGGTACCACCACTTCAGCTTCTTGGTTCAGCGATGCTGGATTGTACGCCATCTTTGGAGTGGCTTGTCAACCTATCGCTGCCTGTGCCACTACCTGGTGGCGCATGCTGTGCTTATGATGCCACAATTTTTATCACCTGGTAAGCTTGAAGGCAATAGAAAATTTAATCTTCTCTTTGTAAACCAGTGTTTGGTTGCTGAAGCATCACAGTTTCTACCTGCATAACCAGTTTCAACAATAGTGACCATCAGGATCACTACATGCCATCAATACAATGGGTGATACTGTTACAATTGAAGTTAGTTGAGCCTGTCCCAGGTAATTTTTTAATGGGGATATGCTTCCTCTCAAACACATCTAAGCAATTAGGTAAAACCCAGAGTGAATATAAACACTGATCCGTCTCATTCATTCATTCATACATTTCATTATCTTCCTGTAAATTATTTACATGACGTAGGAGTCGTCACAACAAAGTTATCATACAAGTACTACAAACATAACAGTGGAATATCACTTTCAAGGCATTTTTAAAAGTAAAAGTTTAGACATGTAAATTAAAATTTTTGGCAATACATTTACACACAATCAAAGTATTCATCTATGTCATAGAAAGTTTTGCTTAAAAGGTAACTTTTAAGCTCAGTCTTAAATTTTACTTCATCTATTACTTCCTTCATGTATACTGGCAGAGCATTGTAAAGTTTTATTCCAAAATAACTTACATGCTTTTGGGTTTGTGTTGTCCTTACCCTTTCTACATACAAATTCTTAAGACTTCTAGTATTGTGATTGTGGCAGTCCTCATTTGTACACAGATTTTTCATATGTGCTCTTGTACATACAATGCTTTTAAATATATACAGTGATGGTATTGTGAGTGTTTGTAGTTGTTTGAAAAGGGACCTACAATGAGTTCTTGGAGAATTATTTGTTATGATTCATACAGATCTTTTCTGAAATTTGAAGATATCTATTAAGCTTTTGATTAAGTTTTACCCCAGGACACTATGCCATAAGACACGATGGACTGAAAGTAAGCAAAATACACTAGTCTAGTGCAGTCTCTGCTGCATATTCTAGATAATATCCTCAATGCAAAACATACCAAACTGAGCCTGTGGGATAAATACTTGAGATGGTCTATCCAGGTTAAGTTTTGATCAATGCGCTTCCCCAAAAACTTTGTGGATTGCACACTCTCTATCTCCTTATCAATTAGTTTTGACTGGAGGGTCATATCTTGGGTTGCTTTGCCATACTGTATATAATTTGTTTTACTTAGATTAAGTGTTAAATCACTAGCGTTAAATCATTGTTGTATATATTTCAGGACTAGGTCAATTGTGGTGATTAATGATTTTTTTTTGTCACTTATAATTATGTTCTTGTCATCTGCAAGCAACATTATTTTGGTAGAAATATTTGGATTTTTTATGTCATTTATATAAATCAAGAATAATAAGGGACCAAGAACACTGCCCTGTAGGACACCTATTTCCAATTTCTTTGCATCTGAAACTCACTTGATTTTCTGATTTTTATGTTCTGTGATGATTTCTACCACCTGAGTTCTATCTTGAAGGTACGATTCAAACCATTGCCTCACAACTCCCCTTACACCTCTTACCTCCATCTTGTTTAACAGAATTTGGTGATTTACTGTAACAAAAGCTTTAGATAGATCTAAATTAATTCCCACTACACATTTTTTAGTGTCGAGGTTCCTGACAATCTCTTCAATATAGGCATGGGTAGTTGATTCTGTGCTGTGGCCTGAGCGAAAGCCATGTTGATTGCAGTTCAGAAGTTTGTAAGCATCTAAGTAATTTATGAGTTTGGTTTTCATTCGTCTCTCTAGAATTTGTACGGATCTCCTTTTTTAAACAGAGGTCTAACATTAGAGATTTTCAACCTCTGAGGAAACACACCTCCGCTGAAAGACAAATTGGCAATATGTACCACGGGCTTTATAATTTGTTAGGAAACTTCTTTTATTATAGATACAGGCACTTCATACACACCTGCAGACATTTTTGACTTTAGACCCTTTGTCACCTTTAATATTTCATTATCATTTGTGGGAGTTAACAACATACCACTGTTTACTTTTGGAGCTGTTAATTTCTCATGTTTAGTAAAGTTCTTACTTAATGACACAGATACACTCAAAACTAATTATTTATATAATTTGCCAGAGTTTCATCTCTTAATTCCATGTTTTCACTATTTTTAGTACTATTTCCTGATCCTTGAGGCCCTTACCTATTTCCCTTTTCACAATTTCCCAAGTAGTTATTGATTTATTACCCGATTTGCTTATTAATTTGTCATTACTTAATAATTTCGCTTTTGTAATTACTTTTCTATATATTTTTTGTTGTTTGTTACATGGTCTTTAAACTAGGGGTCAGTTCAACTTTCCAGTTTACAGTGTATCATTTACATAGTCCTGGAGGCATTTCTTATTGTGATCCAGGAGTTAGCATGTAAATGCCCATATGAGTTTGTTTTGACAAATTTTTTTAGGAAAACAAATTTCGAAATTCAACATAAACAGGGAAGAAAAAACATTATATGCAGCATTTGTGCTAGTTTGTAACAGTACTTCTGCCCATGATTAGTTAATCAGCGTATTTATGAAGTGACTGCAACTATTTGTGGAAAATGTTCTTTTGTACATTTGATATTGTTGTTATTGAACCTGAAATAGACACACAGTTACTGTTTGAAAATTAACATAAATATTTTTATTAACACGCACAGAAAGAAAGTAACACAAGGGTAGGCAAAACACAACCATGTTAATAGGAATGTCTATAAGGTGTCCTTAGCAACTGCAGCAAAGATAAATATGTAGCAGAGGAATCAATTCTAAATTCCAACACCCCCACTAGAAGAAAAGTCTCTCAGTACTTCATTCTCAGAGTCCAAATTCTTGTGTTAGTTGCTGATGTCTGGTTCTTGGCAGTGGCTTTGTCATCATACCTGCAAGATTTGTGGAAATTTGCTCCTCTGTAATTTCTCCTGCATCTATCTTTTCCATGATGAAATGATGCCTGGTGTCAATGTGTTTAGTGCGACCTTTGTATCCACTTGTCTTTGACAGATCAATTGCACCTTTGTTGCCACAAAACAATCTTATCGGGCCCTCTTTTGGGAAAGGGGATATCTCTCTTTGCAGACGTTGCAGCCAAAGTGCTTCCTGACATGCAGAAGTTAAAGCCATATATTCTGCTTCTGTTGCTGAGAGAGCTACTGTTGGTTGTTTTTTACTATTCCATGAAATTGCTGCACCTTGTGACATAAATAAAAAACCAGTGGTTGATTTTCTATCTCCTATGTCCCCAGCTCAGTTAGCATCGGTGTTACCTGTGATGTCATGATCTTCTTTGGAAAATTGTAGCTTGAAGTCTTCAGTGTCCTTTATATACCTTAGGATTCACTGTACAGCTTGCCAGTGGGATATTCCAGGGTTATTATTAAACCGACTCACAACTCCAATTGTGTACGCTAGTTGTCATCTAGTACCTAGTTGTGCATACATTAAGCTACCTATGGCTTCTTTATACGGGACTTTCTTCATGGCATCTCTTTCTCTCTCTCTGTTTTTGGGCTCATTTCATCAGTTAATACTTGGTTATTGTCAAGCAGAGTGGATACTTGATTACAGTCTTGCATGTTATACTTTTGTAATAATGAGTCTGATCCAACCATGAAAGTCCAAGCTTATGATCTCTTGTCATTTGGGTCCCTAGACAGTTGGATACTTCTCCAAGGTCCTTTAGTTTAAGTTGTTCCTTTAGTTGTTCTTTAAATGCAATTTTCTGTTGCATGTTGTTACAAAATATCAGCATGTCATCTATGTAAAGAGCTACAATTAATATATTACTTCCTTGGTTTCTGTGATAAGCACATGGATCAGTGGTGGACCGGCTGAAATTTAAACTTAGTAGAACTTTGTCCAGTTTGATATTCAAACAGCAACTTCCTTGTTGAAGTCCATACACTGCTTTCTTGAGTCTTTTAATACCTTCATATTTGCCTGTTTTTGTCACGTAGTCAACTGTGGGAATTTGAACGTTAATTTCTTCTTTCAAATCACATTGCAAAAACGCTGTCACCACATCACAATGATGAATGTTCAAGTCATATTTAGCAGCTAGACTAAACAAATATCTGAGTGAATTGTATCGTATCACTGGTGAGTATGTTTCTTCATAGTCTAAACCTTTAACTTGTGAACATCCCTTAACTACAAGTTGAGCTTTATGGCGAATTATCTGTCCTTTTAACTCTCTTTTCATCTCAAAGACCCACCTAGCATCAATCGCTTTTTTGCCTTGAGGCAGGATAGCTGATTCCCAAGTTTCATTTTCCGCATGTGACTTCAATTCTTCTTCTATTGCTTGAAACCATTTCTCTGAATCGTTGGATTGCAAAACTTCTTCCAAAGTTGATGGTTCTGATTCTTGTGAATCTTATTTAGTACAATAGGTCACATAATCATCCATCTTCTTCGGTATGGGTATTCTGCAAGATCCTCTGAGCACTTGTTGAGGCGGTTCTGATTCTTCTTCTATTTCGACTGAGCCTGTTTCTTCTGAAATGCTGTTATCTGATCTGTTGTCCCTTGAGTCATCTTGAATCATAATGTTCTCCTCCTTATTTGTGAACGGAATAGATATCTGATTTGGTTCCAGTAAATGATCACATGTGTCCTGGCTTGTTATTATATTTCACCATTATGTGTACATCTATGTTGCCTACTTGCAGACAATTGCAGAGATTTGCATACCCTCTGTCTTCCCTGCTACCTTATCAACATACATTGTTCCACATTTCTCTCCTCAGCCTTAATGTTTTTATCTGAACAACATGACAGAAACACCCATCTCCATCAGAGCAAAATCATTTCTGCCCCACTACATCGTTCAGCCACTTTCTCAAAGTTCTTCTCAGTAGCAGGAACTTGACTGTGGAATAACCTCCCACATTGTATTAAAGAACTGAAAAATATTCCTGCTTCAGAAGACAGTTAATGACATAATGAGATTTTCACTCTGCAGTGGAGTGTGCGCTGATATGAAACTTCCTGGCAGATTAAAACTGTGTGCTGGGCCGAGACTCGAACTCAGTGCTCTACCAACTGAGCTACCCAAGCATGACTCACACCCCGTCATCACAGCTTTACTTCTGCCAGTACCTCATTTCCTATCTTCCAAACTTTACAGAAGCTCTCCTCCGGGAGACAAGGTACTGGCAGAAGTAAAGCTGTGAGGATGGGGCGTGAGTCGCGCTTGGGTAGCTCAGATGGTAGAGCACTTGCCCGCGAAAAGCAAAGGTCCCAAGTTCGAGTTTTGGCCTGGCACACAGTTTTCATCTGCCAGGAAGTTTCAGTTAGTGACATATTTACTGAAACAACTACAGTGACTACCATTGTACCTGTATGCACTTATTGCTCCTATATATCCTTCTTTCCAAACACATCTTCCTCATTTACCAGTATTCTTAGCTTTTACAATCTCCTTAAACCTCCTTTTCCCATACCTCACTGTATCAGGAAACATCTATTTTGTACACCTGTATATTCTTTTTATATCTGTCACTATAATTATTGTTATTATTCTCATTATCATTATCATTATTAGTGGCAGCAACAGGAGTTGTAGTAGAAGTACTGCCAGTATTAACTGTATTAGTTCATAGTCAGTATTACTTACTCACATTGTCTCTGTAGACACTCAAATCATTTGAGTACTATTTCTCATATTAAAATTGTTATTTATTAGGTAACTATGAGGTAAAAAAAGGCACTGTATATGTGAAACTCTGGTCTGATGTAAGAGAGGGCCTGGTGTCCTTAATCAAATCAGGTTAAATAAATAAACAAACAAACAAACAAATAAAAATCACTGCATCTCCTGAAATTACCAGCATTAGTACTTGTGAGAGTTGTATGGCGACATCCCACATCAAAACAACACTAACATTTCTCGAACTGACTGCCATTCTTGACACCTATGCATCAGTTTGCACACTTGTTCATTGTGATACGCAAGGTATTTGCTTAAAAAGTTTTGTTCAGAGGAAGATAATGCCTAAGAGGTTAATAAATGAGAGTTTTTGGTAAAATGCATAAAAGTTAGAATTAGTGACAGTTGCATTATATAATTTAAATATATAATATCTTTTAAGGTTAAATAGTTCATTGGTTTCTGCAAGTCCAATAATGTAGTGAACCTCCTGGGATTATACTATTGCATATGTGATTTGATGAGTCATGGTCCAAGTATTGCATTCTGATGTGCTGTGCTAATCATATATTTGAAAATGGCTTTACAATTAAAATCAAATTAAAGGAAGTAAAATAAAATGAAATTTTGCAAGGGATAAGTCCCTGCAGTTGCGCTATTCATCTGTG
Organism: Schistocerca americana; assembly: GCF_021461395.2. Taxonomy (NCBI): domain Eukaryota; kingdom Metazoa; phylum Arthropoda; class Insecta; order Orthoptera; family Acrididae; genus Schistocerca; species Schistocerca americana. The sequence goes on along the minus strand of NC_060120.1, from coordinate 769,625,820 downwards.
TCCTCGGTGGCTCAGATGGATAGAGTGTCTGCCATGTAAGCAGGAGATCCCGGGTTCGGGTCCCGGTCAGGGCACACATTTTCAACTGTCCACATCGAGGTATATCAACAACACCTGTCGGCAGCTGCGGGTTTCAGTTAGTCATCATTTATTCCAGGGAAAAGCTGCACGGTCATCAACAGTATTCTGTTCTTTCGATAACAGTTACTGTCTTCACATATATAGTTAAAGGCTACCCAGCCATTGACCTTCGTCTGTGTGAATGCGCACAGGTTGCCCAAACTCTTACGGGAATCTCCAAAGCATGTGCGAGTTATGAGTGGATGGGCAAATGTCTATAAGGTACATTACATATGTAGACTTGTGGACAGTTGGGAATGTGAGTCTCATGGGAAGCGTGCAAGGGATAAGTCCCTGCAGTCACGCTATTCATCTGTGTCCTTGGTGGCTCAGATGGATAGAGCGTCTGCCATGTAAGCAGGAGATCCCGGTATTGGGTCCTGGTCAGGGCACACATTTTCAACTGTCCACATCGAGGTATATCAACAACACCTGTCGGCAGCTGAGGGTTTCAATTAGTCATCATTTAAAAATGAAATTTGATTAATCTAATGACAGCCATTGTAGTAAAATGTTGACATTCAGACAATTTTTTTGTGGCTGTGTAACCTGTTGGAACCAAATTAATAAATAAGAAATGTAACAATTAAACAATTATGTAATTTCCATTTTTTTTTTTTTCTTCGGTGACTTAGAGGATATTATTTCAGGTACACATGAGAGCTAAAAACTCCATTTTAATGTACAATATTTCAATTACTGGCTTAATTGTCTTCATAAGAGACATTTTAAGGTATTTGTATTCCAGCCAACTGAGATCCTCAAAAGAATAAAAAGGAATCCTCACCCTAATTCTACACACAAAAATGTCTTCTATTTTCCAGAATGAATTTTCACTCTGCAGTGGAGTGTGCACCGATATAAATCTCTTGGCAGATTAAAACTGTGTGTCAGACTGAGACTCGAACTCAGGAACTTTGCCTTTCATGGGATAGTGCTTTACCAGCTGAGCTATCCAAGCATGACTCACAACCCATCCTCACGGCTTCAAATTGTGTATTGTGCTTGAGTAGCTCAGTGGGTGGAGCACTTGCCCACAAAAGGCATAGGTCCTGAGTTCAAGTCTCAGTCTGGCACATGGTTTTAATCTACCAGGAAGTTTCATATCAGTGCACACACTGCTGCAGAGTGAAAATTTCACTCCCTTAATATCTCCCAGGCTGTGGCTGAGCCATGTCTCCACAATATCCTTTCTTCCAGTTCTAGTTCTGCAAGGTCTGAGGGAGAACTTCTGTGAAGTTTGGAAGGTAGGAGATGAGGTACTGGTGGAACTGAAGCTGTGAGAATGGGTCATGAGTCATTCTTGGGTAGCTCAATTGGTAGAGCACTTGGCTGTGAAAGGCAAAGGTCTTGTGTTTGAGTCTCAGTCTGGCACACAGTTTCAATCTGCCAGGAAGTTTCATGTCTTCTAGTAATTTAGATATAATTATTTTTTCATATGCATAGTTCTATCAAAGAGTGAATTATGCTTTAATCTGTTCAGTGTTGTGTTAAGCACTGATTTCTCATTCATTACACGAGACTCACTAAGGATTACATGTACATATATTTTATTCAATCTGCAGTTGTCATAGCACTGTTATATGCATCTTGAATTTCTGTTTCTCCTTAGAAACAGCCATCCAATAATATGCCTCCTAAACAAATGTTTTGCTTTCTATTTCTTGGCTGTAATAAGTCATTCTGTTACAGGCTGAAAAGACAGCCTGCATGTATTTCATGCAGCCTTTTGTTGAGGGAGGGGGCACTAGAATCAGGAGCAGATTGGAAAGGAAACTCTGCAAAACACGTCAAAAGTTTGAAACTTGCAAGAGATAAAAATACTGTATGGAAAGTTCTGACAATAAGTAAGCAATTTAGGAACAAAGGTCATTTACTGAACAGCAGAGGATGTTGAGTCATTGATAGGCATGCAAACAAGACTGAAAACTTTATTAGCTTTCAGACAAAACCTATTTTGAGCTAGAATGCGCATACACTCAAATATTTGTGTGTGTGGTTCAAATGGCTCTAAGCACTATGGGACTTAACATCTGAGGTCATCAGTCCCCTAGACTTAGAACTACTTAAACCTAACTAACCTAAGGACATCACACACAGCCATGCGCGAGGCAGGATTCGAACATGCGGCCGTGGCAGCAGCGTGGTTCCGGAGTTAAGTGCCTAGAACCGCTCGACCACAGTGGCCGACCTGTGTGTGTGTGTGTGTGTGTGTATGTGTGTGTGTGTGTGTGTGTGTGTGTGTGTGTGTGTGTTTGTGTTACAATGGTATGTAAAACAGAAGGAAGAGAGTGACTTTCACATGATGTGTTATATCACCAAGTATCATAGCTCAATGAAAGTTGTACCATACATAGGAAGGACTGCTATGGTATTGTATAGAAGGTAACAGAAAAACATACACTATCAGATGAACATAAATGGCATTCTTATTCAAAGACAATAATTAGACTGAAATGATTGCAATTTATGGTGGTCCCCAGGACATTACAAAAGGCTGGACATGGTCCATAATAGGATGCATGACCATGGATGGCAATGCATGCTCTGCAGCATGCTCCCATGCAAGCCACAAGTTTTGTAAGGCATTCTTGTGGTGGGGTGTTCCGTTTCACCACCAGTGCGATTGACAACTGCTGTATGGTTGTTGGTGAATGTGGATGTGGTGCAATACATCTCCCCAATGCATCTTGCAACCATTCAGCGGGATTTAAGTTGGAGGAATGGTCAGATCAGTCCATTCATCAAATATCCTCTTGTTCTGTGAGCTGCTCCACCTGCACTATTTGATGCAGTTACACATTGTCATTCATAAAAATGAAAAGATACACATGAGGAGGGAACACAGTGTCACACTAATGTTGAGTGGTGAGTGTACTCTTTTAAAATATTTGGATGTCAATATAAGCATTATGTCTCCCCACACTGTAACAGCTGGACCACCAAGTGATCATGTTTGTGACTGTTCCCGGGTGCAATATGTGTTCCTATTTCTTACTGTATGTGGTTATGTTCAAAATCACTACTCAGACTGAATCTGCTCTCATCTGAGAAGAGCACGTCTGGCCTCATTACTTGTTTCCCAGTCTCTATCTTTTGACACCAATGCAAACCCTACTCATCAGGTAAAGACAACACCCTGCAGTTGATGTGCCTCCATGGAGAGTGATGTTGCTTGTCTTGCAGTTCAGTTAAAAATGGTTGCAATAGCACTCACTGTTTGACATGGGTCCCTCACTGTCTGTTGCACAATGTAGCGACCATCTTCCTCCTCTTCTATGGGCAGCTGTGCCTGCAGTTTAGAATGCTCCCCATGCATGTGAAACAATGCTCTGAGCAATACCAATCTACTGAACTTCACTCATCATACTTCATTCTTCTTCCAGTTTCCTGACAGTTCTTCCTGATGTGAAGCCATCCAAATGTTGTCTCTGATTCACTTTGTAATGAAGAACATTGCCACATTGCACCATAACTATTTGCTATTTTACTCTCTCTGTCTTGTGATGCCCAGTTTTCTGTGTACAACTGAGAGTCCTCTGGGAATATGCACTTTATTCATTTCCTCTAAATTGTTAATATGCTATGTTATTTTATCTATGTTATCCTTAAATTTTGCAGAGTAGTATGCTATGAATTTTAAAGAATTCAAAGTAAGGTACATCATGTAAATAACTGGGAACACAGAGCAACATCATGAACTTATTGAGACTTTCAATACATTTTACTTTGTTATGTCATAACGTCAGTACTTGATGAACAATCCACACATTACACAAGCAGACGTATCATTACATTTGAGAGTCTTGTGTTTATAATGTGGCGCTGACAAGAAATTATTAACATGGCAGTTTAAAACTACTTTGGTTGCCAAAAACAGTGAAGTGCTTGGAAGACATACTCAGATGTCAATGTACCTGTGTACATGTACACACCATCATCTGCCATGTAAATGATTAGAGCTACAATTCTCTGTGACAGGTGGAACAGCCACCAGAGTGTGCTTATGTTGTTGTTATTTAGTTTTGTCACCAGGCCTCACAGGATATACAAGGGGAACTCAAAAAGTAAAGGGACCTTTGAGTAAAGGAATCTCTGTTCTAATTATAGAAAACTAAAACATACGTTATTTTTCCATACAACCTCCCTGCACTTCAATGTACTTTTCCAACATTTCACAAGTTTTTTGATTTCCCCAGAAAAATTTTTTTTGTCGCACCTGTAACCAATTTTGTACAATATGAATGACTTCTGCATTGGCTGCAAATCTTATTCCACTGAGTGCTCCCTTCAATGGTACAAACACATGGATATTGCTTGGAGCCAGGTCTGGACTATAGGGCAGGGTGAGGGGGAGGTGGGGGGGGGGGGGTTTCCAGCAATTCCAATCCCAAATCCTTTATTGTTTTGGTCATTTGTTTGGGAGAATGTGGCTGAGCATTATCTTGCTGCAGGATCACACCTATTCATAGTTTTTTTGTGGTGTTTGGATCTGAATGCAGGTTTCAGTTTAGTTCGCAACACATCGCAATAGTTCTCAATGTTCACAGTTTCGTGTTGTGGTGTGAAATGAACAGTTACCACACCTTCCATGTCCCAGAATAGTGTTAGCATAATCTTACCAGCTAATAGTTGACATTTAAAATTCTTAACTTTTGGTGATGATGGGTGTTTTCAAACTATGCTCGCAGCCTTACTTTCCAGTTTGTGATGAGGCATCCATGTTTCACCCACACTAATGATTTGCTGTAGTAATCCATCTCCCATGCAATGATGACAGGCCAAATGTTTATGAGAGGTGTCGATCATTTGCCCCTTATCCTGCACTAACAATTATTTTGGTAACTGTCTTGCACATACTTTCCGAAAATTTTGCATGTCATGTAAGGTGGAATATGCTGAACCATGTCTGATATGTGAAGTATTGGCAATTTGTCCACTATGATTCATCTGTTTTCCATCACCATACCCTCAATGACTTCCAAATTGTCCTCAGTTATTGACATTGATGGCCTGCCCAATCTTTCCTTACCACGTAGAGAAGTTATTCCCTGTCTGAAGCACTCTATCCATTCATAGATCTGGCTTTGCAATAAACAGCTGTCACCATTCTGTGCTTGCATTTGATGAATAATTCCTGGAGATTTAACACCTCCCGCAAACAAAAAGTGAATCACTGCCCTCATTTCCTCCTTGGTGCAGATCCACAATGGAGCTGCCATGTTTCACAGTCTGCTACAATACAGTGACTTTTGGAGGAATAAGAATGACACATTGTATA